>NC_067461.1:14905175-16118925 GCF_025434085.1 Hippocampus zosterae | reverse complement strand
TCACAAGTTTGTCTGTTGATCGCGCATGGCAGCAGCCCATTAACAAATACATGTCAACTCACTCAGCACTGCCATAAGTGGGAACTGTGATGAAGGTGATTACTCCTGTTGGGTTTCTTTCCCAGTTTGCAAGCACAGAGGTGAACTTGACCTGATTAAACACTTTAATGAGTCAAACTAAATTACTCTGACTGCTGTTGACACAGTGCTGTGTTTGCACTATTCCTTTTGGACTCTCTGCACGGAAATAGCCAACAGTTTGGACATTCATGCTCAAACCACACTCACCTTGACATTCCACAGCCGGACAGCCGGTATGTTGTTGAGCATTACCATGATAAACACTAGCAACAGCTTCATGGACACGAACCTATAATATCGGCAGTGTCACATCATTAGCATAATATTTGTCATGATTACAAGGATTATAATTCATGTTCCATGGTTTGGCTAGATGATAGAGGTTTAGCGCAAATAAACGTTTCCAGTTTTATGAAGTGACATTCAGCCAAAGTTGGGGATTCCACTCTTGGCCTAATTGTGTGGCGTATGCATGTTTTGCTTGCTTGGATCCCCTACCCCCCACCTCCCCACCCCACATTGCAAAGCATGTGTGTAAGTTTAATTGAAGACTCTATATTGTTCAAAGACACGATTGTGTGAATGCCAGTTAAACACCTTCAGCGACCAAACATAAAAAATTTGGACCGGTTCACTTTTGCATAGTAAGTCACTTTCGGAGCACAGTTGAGTAGCCCTTGAACAAGACCCCTTTCTTCTTCTTCTTCTTCTTCTTCTTCTCCACATCATTCCCTGGAAAGTAGTATTTACACAGTTAGACTGAACATGTTTGTTTTGGCTTGTGATTTTTTAAATTTACGGTTTATTACTCCGACTTACTAAACAGAATGGTAGGCCAATTAAGCCAGAACATTTGGGTAAATTGCCTGACATTTCTGTACTTCTGGACATAAACAAACGCATGCATGTATATTTGTATGTATGCATAGTGTGTGCGTGCGTGTGTGTGTGTGTGTGTGTGTGTGTGTGTGTGTGTGTGTGTATGAATTTGAAATTTACAAAATAAAAGGTATTCTAAGTATTCTATTTATAAGGTGAACTGTGAATATAATCAAAAATGTTTCACTTTTTTGCATTCTACAGTGAATTCTGCATCCCTCTCAACACATGAGCTACTAATTCTGCACACTGCTGAGGCACAGGAATGGGCAACATATTTGCAGCAGATCTTGCAGCAGTCCTCGGAGAAGTTCCAAAAAAGCTCAATTTTGCTCTATACCATCGGCCCTGCTGGTCAGCTCCACGGGTGCAACTTCGAAAGTTTCCACACCTTCAAATGCATTGTGCTGCTCCTCACTGGAGGATTCGTAGACTTCATGTCTGAGCCTGAGCCACATGGAGCCCTTCAGAGGCTGCTCCACCCATCACACAGAGTGGTGGCGCTGTTGTGTGGCGTGTCTGAAGAAGACATATCAACACTCAATGGCTTTGAAGACTGGCCCAGTTGGAGGAAACTGCATGCTGAGGATGAGCCCGCTATCTATGTCTCTGCCATTCTGGAGACCATCACTAGCAGTAGGCTGGAGTCTTCATATTTTTATCTTTATTTGTTTTAGTACAGTGTAATTGTGCTAACGTCATTGTTGCCGCTACTGAGCATTTAGAGTTGCTTTCAATTAGTTTTTAGCGGTTACTTAAAAAAAATAGTAGGAGAGGATAATGAATAGAGATGTGACAATACAATACAAAAAACACACACTCAGAAGCAATAAAGTAAAAATACCCTCTTAAAAATGAAACATTTCTAAAAATAAACAGTTTGTCATCTTGTGGTTGTGACTGTGGGCGCACTGTAGCATACTGAGAGCTGTTTCACATAATATGTCACTCGCATGTATAAGAAAGGCTGAATATTTGAAACACCTCTTGGTAATAAAAACACATTTGATTAAATGTACCTTTAAGATATCATTGAATCATTTGGTGTCTTTTGTTTGGTTGATCAAACATTAATCAAAAAACATGTTACAGACGCAGTTTATATGTCATTATTCATGAGTCAATTCTTTGACTCTTGTTGTTTCCTGGTTGTTTATTGAAAGGCAGGCTACAGGCGGAGCGTGTGATCAAATGCGCGGCCTCAGAACAGCTGCACGTCGCCCGAGCCTCCTCAAGGGAGGATCATCTCACCGCAGACATACAGGAAATGATGTCAGGAGAGTGTCGAAAAAGAAACTTGGGGGATGATGAACATTCAACCAAGTCTCTTTCTGTAACCAAGGAAATTAGTCCACCCTCACGCATCAACTGCCTCACTATTCAACCAGCCCGACTTCTGTGTGGGGTAAGTGTGTGGTCATTACATCATGACACCAAGGGAGATATTAAGAGACGAGTTGCCCCAGACATGCATCGTAGATGCTCCATTGTTTCATTCATCTGATTTTGTTTGTTGTTCAGGTGGAGGAGAGCATTTTTATCATCTTTACTGATAGAGTAGATGACCTGTCGTCACCAGAAGTGGAGTTTTCCTCTGGAAATACCCCATCAAAAACAGTTTCATGCACTGTTGTAAATGAGTACACAATACGTCTCACTGCACCCGGTAAGTAATTTCAGAATTCAAGTCCTTGTTGGTTTCTTCACTGACAAAGATTCCAAACTTCAATCTTGTGTTTTAGCGCAACACTGTGGGAAGCCTGTTCTCGTGACAAAAAGTAGAAATCAGTCATCAAATGCGTTCAGAATCACGTTTTGAAATTACTTTTCTCCCCCCCCCCCCCCCAAAGAAATGATGATTGCTATTTTACTTCCTAGAAATGCCTGCAGGGGAGGTATCGCTCACCCTGTGCTCGAACCAATCACGTATAAGCTTGAAGTGTGTCACATATTATACCAACATGGGAGAAGTCAGTCGCTGTCTTGAAAATGCTGCAGATCCCATAAATTTCCTCTGCCAGGTGAGACGTATTATTTATTGAGTCATCATGCTAATCTCCCGGGTTTTGATAGTCATCCTGTTTTGTTCTTCTCCCAGGCTTTCAATTTGATGTCCAATTCAATTGAGTTTTTGGACGAAATTCTAACCGACTCACTCAAATCCAAGATGCCAGCATGTCTTCAGTTGTTTGGGATCAGACAGATAGAGGAGCACAATATGGCGGCATGTAAGTGCAACACACCTCACCTTGCTAATCTGTTCGAGGGAATCCTCATTGAGGCAGATCTGCGGAATTTAACAATTGTCACAATCATGGAGTCAAATTAATCAAATTAGAAATTAGAGTTGTGCTGACCAAAGCCATGAACTTTGCAAATGACTTGGACCACCACTAGATTTGTTCTTTGAGCCCAGCTGTCATGATGACATGTACGTACACACATCAAAGTTATCATGGAGTGTCAGTTGTATACAACATCATGCAACTCCAAAAGGATATTTATTTGCAAAGTTAACAACCATACAGTGTAGTCCAACCAACAAAATAAAGAAGAGCTGAACAATAAAAAGCATCATTTTTCTTCCTTATAGTGACCAATCTAATTAGAGCAAGCATATGATGCAAACAAATGTAATTAGCTTTGAGAATTGAATTGTTTGAATGAAGCTATTGTATGCGTGGGCGCATGAACTAGAGTGCAATTTCGTGTCATGATGGATACATGGGATGTAGCTGCATTAGCAAATAAAAAATGGAATGAAAATAATTGTCTTTGTGAGATCAAAGCTCTCGATTGGGATTTAGATTAGAAAATTGAATGCATAGTGCCGACATAAATAAATCTGTCACTTAACCTTTTACTGGTGAATCCCGGTGAATAGTGAAAGTTTGCCAGAAGGCTAACCAACACTGTGTCCTGCAGATAAGCGCAATGAGGAACTTCCCACGTTGCTCCACTTTGCTGCAAAGTATGGCCTGAAGAAGCTGGTGAGCTTCCTCGTTCAGATTCCCGGGGCGCTGCAAGCTTACAGCGTGATGAACAAGAATGGAGATTATCCAAACACGCTGGCGGAAAAGAGCGGCTTCCCAGATCTCCGACAGTTTATTGATGAATTTGTTGTAAGTCCAGAAATTACATATTCAATTTTTTTCCAAACCACACACACACACAAACCTTTCACAACCAATTGGCATGTCAGAGTTTAAATTAGACTCGTTCTTGTTTCCTAACAAATGGTGCAGACTGCAGATATGCTCAAATCTCAAAAGGAAGATCCAGAGGAGTGTACAGAGGACTACGAAGAGATGTCGTCTACCCAGCACTCAGGTTGTCCCGACGACATATATGTGTCAATGCTGGGCGGAAACCCCGAGTGTGAAGATGATCTATGTAATTATAGTCTTTATGTGATACATTTTGTTCACATTATTCCAAATGACAATGTTGAGCAAGGATTGAAAATATGTGATTTGATGATTTCGCCTGTAGATGAAAAGATGAATGCTCTTGCGGAAAACACAGAGGATGCTATGCTGAGGACGTTTTTTCAAGGTGAGCAACCTTTAAAAAAAATGATATTCTTGAATATCAATGATGTAAAATAAACACATTTTTTTCCTTTTTTTTTTAGTTTCAGCAAAACCTCAGAACAGTGTAGTCCAAGGTGAAAGAGAACAACCTCAAATGGAAAACGCAGAGACCAATGACCCTGATGAAAGTGATAATGAGCTGGACCCATACAGCCTCGCGAGTGAAGACATATATGATACTTTGAATGAAAATAATTGCCACAATGCAGCAGTGCTGTCTCGACCACCAGCCCCAATCCCTAGACCTGAAATTGAGCCTGAAACTGAAAAGCCTGTCACCTATATTTCAAGAGGTACTTCACATCCAAACATTGCCCCTCGTATAATTTTGCTGCTGGTTGACACAACTAACTCTGCACTTTTAACAGTATTTTCAGATAAAGCTACATCCCAAAGTCACATCGTGGCAACATGTCCGCAAGGTAAACAAATTGAGTACAGGGGTATTTCTGAGGTTGAACACTATCTTCTGGTCAACCTCTATTTAGTTTGATTTTAAAAAGCAATTGTTCTCCTCCATTCATTCACCCATCCGTCCAGTTCCTCCACTTATTGCAAGACACATACGGTTGAGACGACAACTATTCACACGTACAAATCACACCTGGACAATTTAGACTTTCAATGAATGTTACATGCATATCTTGGAATGTGGAGGTTAGCTGGAGAACCCAGAAAAAAGAAGGCTGAAGCCGAGATTCGAACCTTGAAACTCAAAACGACGTAGGCAACATTAGTGCCTAGGAAATAATATAAATATAATCTGTTCCAGGTTACAGTTTAACCCACCATCATAACTCTTGTAACAGTTATACAAGATTAAAAATAAATATACCATATCATAAAACAAAACAAAAGTAACAGGGCAATCTTACAGCAGGTATCAAAAGTTTCACACCTCCATCCCAATGCCAGGTTTTTGTGATATAAGAAAATGAGAGGAGTAGGAATCATTTCAAAATTCATTCCAATACTAATATGACGCATAACCGTATATGAAAAATAAACAGCTGTGACGATGTGGTTGCACAAATGTGAACACCCTCTTAACTGTTCACTGAATCAGTCACACTTCCTGTTAAATTGGAATAAACACAAACCTGCCAGTATGCATTAAAAGTGACCCTGATGAACCCCAAATGAAGTTCAGAGATATTGAACACTGTACAACATTTGCTGCATAATTAACAAGGGCCTCTCCCCACCTGCAGGTCAGTCTGCGATGGAGCCCCCCATACCTGTATATGACTTTTTTGCTGGAATGAAGACGCCTGGTCAGAGACAGCTCATAACCCTCCAGGAGAGGGTCAAAGTGGGAGAGATTACTGTGGATGAAGCGGTCCACGAATTCAAAGCTTGGCAGCTGGACCATGAGAGCAGAGCAAGCTCAGTGCGCTATCAGCAGGTTAAACCGTTGGTTACCACGTGTGAAATGTCCATTCATGAGCAATGACTGTTTGTCTGTTTATTTCCCTCAGGATAATCTGAGAAGACTGAGACAGAGCATCAACAGGCGTCACAATGAGAGAGAAAAGACAGGCAAGGAGCTTGGTAAGAAATGTTGCATATGTTATGTCTTTACCGAGGTGAGAATAAAGTGTAACAAAGAAATACAATTTGATGAATTGCAAATTTAGGGAAACAACATTTTCAAGATTTTTAAATAAATATACGGTATGATGCTGTCTGTCTCCTGTCAGACTATCAGATAAGTGCCCCACTGCAGAGAAACTCCTTTTGGGGTGCCACCGTGACAATGGAGTGTGCTGTATATGACGGAACACCCAGAATGGTGCCTCCATCCACCTCAGCCGCTCATCTTATCCAAAGAGGAAGCTGGAAGACAGGGAGCACGTCCAGTATATCGAGTGGGTCTTACTGTTTTTTAGATATGGCGCAGCAGTTCCTCGTGTTTCCTTGGACACACAATAAGGCACAGGTGCCAAACTCCCGTCCTTGAGGGCTACTGTATTATCCGGCGAGTTTTCCATCTCTCCATGCTGCAACACAGCTGATTCAAATGATCAGCTTGTTGTGGGACCGGAGTTTGACATCTCATGCGTTTTGAATATTTTGCCCATTTCTTATCGTGCTACATTCTCCAGGCGCAAATAAAACATCCTGTAAAAACATACTCAGGTTAATTGAAAAGTACGAAGGGAAGTTTTTAATGTTTATTTTGGTTCTGTCAATAATTCACAGCGCGCCCGAACCCCTTGGCCAAAGTCAGCTAGGATAGGCTGTAGCTCACCTCTCACCCTCATGAGTACGAACATTTATAGAAAATGAATTAATGGATACTGTAATACTGCACTGACAGTGTCAGTCAAAAATAAGTAATGTCTTTTTAAGTACTTTATTTTTTTTAACTCAGTTCAATTATTTTATTGGCTTTTCTCGCATTGTGGATGTTTATCTAATGACATTAACGGTGAGTGTGCGTCTTCCTTTCCACGAGGTACTGAGAGCAACAGACTCAGCACTCACAGCAATTTAAGCTACAGCAGTGGGACAGAGCCAGATTTAGAGGTAAACCAGAAAAGGGCTGCAAAGCATTCCCGTCGCCATTTGTTCAAGGTGTTTGTCCACGATTGAATTACAACACAGTATTACGTATTTTGTTTTGTCCAAGGACTCTTTAGAAAATCTCCCTCTTCCGCCAAGACCTCCACGGCCTTTTGACGCTGCTCCACTAATTCCACCCAGAATTCCTAGACACAATTCACAAAGGTTAGTCTTTCCATGAACGCATGCACAGTAAAAAGAATGCAACAGTAAACAGAGCAATATGACATTGTCTAAAAATATACTTGGGAGACATAAAGGAGAATGTCCTGAATACCATGTGCGAGTGTTATGAGACCAGAAGTAAAAACGGAACATGATATGTAGCAGGACCCCTTCTGTGGAGCTAAAAGGGCTTCCATTCATCTGAGAAGACTTCTTTCCTGTTTGATGGGGTTGAGGTCAGGGCTTGTCTGGTTCATCGACACTAACCTCATCCAACCATGCCTGAATGAATGATGCTGGAGATTGTGTTGTATGTGGTGTGCTGTGTTGGTCATTTAGAGCCCCGTTTTTCAACCGTGATTGATTTATTGAGGGATGCATTTTACCTATAAAAAAAAATTAAACAGCACACCATAAAAATGTCGCAAAAAAAGTAGCTGATATATTCGCAGGAAGCTCTTGGAGTTTTTCTGTTGTGCAAATGGTAGCAGGTGAACGCACAGGTCTATTGTATCTTCGACCATCTAATGCACGAGCATTTAATTCTTCTGCCTTTCAGCGCTGGCGTAAATGAACGAATATTTTTGCTCAAATGAAGTGACAGAGGTGCGGCATGGAATTTGACTGATTTGCACGTCCGCTTCATAGTGCAGAGGTCTAACGCGGTAACCGGAAGGGATGGGAATTTTCCTAAGATGGCATGAGAAAGACTCGTCTAAGTTCTCACTACCTCAGTTTTAAGGAGTCAGTCCTCTTTTAAGCCCTTTCATCCACCTTTATTGAGTAACCTGAAGAGAAATAAGGCAAACGTCAGGCCACTCCCTTTTTTCAGGAGCTCTTCCTTTTTACATCCGAATGCATTTGTTCAGACTTAGATGGGATTTAGATGTCCTGGTAAGACTGCAAGGACTTGTTTCTCGTTTCTATACAGAGTACTTAGATTCATAATTGTCTTAATGACAAAAAACGGTGTTATGGGTGTTGCCTTTCTTCCATTTAAGAGAGGGTGAGTGTGTGGTAAAACAATACGGCTCCCAAGAATAAATTGAAGAATAAATAAATGTAGGTTTTAGAAGATTTAATAGACAAGCAATAATTTGAATATTATCGATCAATTAAGATTTAATATATGAAGTTGATAATCATTAAAATATGCAAATTATTAGAGCAATTATATAACAAAAAATCGAATGACTTATAATTTTTGAACATTTCATAGCGAAGCAATCATTCAAACAATAATCACCAAGCAAATAAGATGGAATGTATTGAGTTGATAATCATCAAAATGTGGAAATGATTACAGCATTGAATCTATAAAAAGATCAAATGATTAAATTATAATTTTAGAAAAATCAAATCAAGAAATAAAATTAATAAAGAGTAATCCATTAAAAGGAAGACAATTAAAAATACACAATGATTTTTAAAAGGGCGGAAAGCTTTTAGATAATCAGTGATCAGTTCAGAAAATAGTCGACGAAAAAATTAATTTGAATTACAAAGGAATCATAATGTATTCTGTGTGTGTGACGTGTGTGTTGAGTGCACGCCACAGTCAATTTGTACACAATAACCACAAACACAAAATATTAAGACATTTGGATTTGGCATAATTTATGTGTGCAGCCTGGACGAGTCGCAATCAAATTGCAGAAAAGTGTGGAATTTAGAGTCTTAGGTGAACCTTGCATGTTCTTGAAATGTGAAAGAAGTTGGAGTACCCAGACACAAGTAGGCGATTGGAGAATATGCATGGAGCCCAACTTCAAAATTGTGAAGCAGATATGCAAACAAGAACCGGTTCAGGGTGTCCCCCGCCTACTGCCCAAAGACGGCTAGGATATGCTCCAGCACCCCCCGCGACCCTAGTGAGGATTAAGCGGTTCGGAAGATGGATGGATGGATGGATGGATATACTCACAACTCACAGTGCCATCACATAGGAGCTTTTTTAATGAGATGTTTTCATTCTTGACTGCAACTGCAAGCCAACACACGTGTCACCATCTCTTACAGCACGTCAGATAAGATGTTGCACGAGCGTTATGTGTCCTGCCCTACTCGAGCGCTTCCTCAAAGACCTCCTCAAAGACAGACCAATTCTGCTCCTCCCATTCCACGTCGACTGCGGTGATGGACAGAGCTTGACTTCTTGTGTTCAATCTGGGTTCAGTTTGTGTGCTTTTTGTAATGCAACAGCGATGAAGAGGTTGGGCAGTCATCACTTCAGTTAAAAAAAAGAGATATAACTCTCCACATAGAGACATTTTCCCAGCTTTTAATTAATTGTGAATGCTGTATCATACAGTATCATTTTGAAAAAAAGGTGATTGTACTGTGGAATTAAGAACTTGTTTGGTGTGCCAAAGAAGCATGAGGTTTGTTTTTGTGCTTTGTGTGTGATCTTCCATTGTTATGAATCGATCGTTAATGTAATATACCGGTAGTAGTAGAAAGTTTAATGAATTTCCGTTTGACAGAGGTCCGTAGGTTGTAAATAAGATCTCTCCATATGTCTTTCCCTCTGTCTCTCCCCCTCTCCTCTGGTGCTCTGCAATTTCAAGGCAACGCGCCACCTGGCGTTGAAATGCCTGTCATTACAAGTCCAAAAGAAATTAATGCAATCATTCACATCAAACCTGAATTGTGGACCAACCTTCGTCGGGCCGGATTAAAAAGACCAACGGGCCGGATCCGGCCCACGGGCCGTAGTTTGCCCATCCCTATTAGAGTCTAAATTGTCCCTAGGTGTGAGTATGAGCGCGAATGGTTGTTGGTCTTTGTGTGCATTGTGATTGGGTGGCAAACAGTTCAGGGTGTACCCCGCCCATTGCCCAAAATAGCTTGGATCGGATACAGCACACCGACAGCCCTCGTAAGCATCAGAAAATTAGACAATGGACGGATGAATGGATACTTCACTATATGTGTCTGACGGTCAAATTTATGCAAAAGGCATAATGCCTTTTCACTCTTAAAATAGAACTAAAGCAAAAGGTCACTGTATATACTTCAGACCTAAATCCAGATAAACAACCGTTAGCAATACGTACATTATATGTTCTCTTTTACTCGCACGAAAATCGACTCACCGCGGTCCACATAATGTTAGACGACTTCCGGAAAACTGATTTGAACTTTCACATTAAAAGAACATCTGTGCTGAATGCTTTTGTTGTGAAGGGCTTGTGGTTCTACTGCAGCTTGACGCAGCCGAGGCTTTGTTACGTGCAGTGTGTGTGCGTGTAAGTAAGGGCACGCGCTTGCGCGTGTGCGTGCTTGTGTGCGCGTGTGTGTGAGTGCGCGTGTGTGTGCGTGTGTGTGTGTGTGTCGCGCAAAAAGGACGCTGGTAGACCAGCAGATTGAGCAGAAGCCATCCCAGCACAGTGCAGACTCCACGAGCCATCACAACACTGGATTATTACCAGCAAATACAGGTAAGCACGTGTTTTCATTGGTAGCATCACCGATGTTTTTGTAATGTTTATTTTTTTTTAATATTGTTTGAATTACCTTGCCAACTCTTTCAATAGCTGACTTTACTGGACTGTTGCTAACGCTGCCGCAGCGTTCGCCATTTATTGTTAAATGTCAATTCAGCTTATTTGATCCAACCAAAGCGTTTCTGTCACTTTTGTTTTCGGGACAGTCACTGCAGCAAAGGCAATTGCACACAGTAGAACCAAGAGCCTTTTTAAGTGCCGCATGCCCAGCAGAGCCAATCCACGATTTTATTGCCCACCAACGGCATTAATCACTTGTTAGATCAGACTGCTGCTTGTCTTGTCTTTGGTTCGAGGCTTTAATGGTGATGACATTTTGAGCAAAGGAGAGAATGGGAACATGCTTTGACTCGGCAGTCGAGTCAGGAACATCACTCCCATTAGTGCACACTGTTGAACATTGACAGACCATGTTGATTTAATAGAACTACTGCACTGTAATGTTCTCGAATTAATATGTCAGCAACGGCAGCATAGTGCAACAGTGTTTAGCAAGCCGGTCCACAGTTCTGAGTGACATTTCTGGCCGTTCCAAAGACATACATGTTTTGGTCAACTGAAGACTCAATATTTTTCATAGGTGTGAATGTGAGCATCCATGCTTGGTTGTCTAAATGTGTCCTGTAATTGGCTGGTAACCACTGCAAAGTGTTGCTATCAAGTCTCATGCCCAACGGCAACTGGGGTAGTTGCTCAATAGAAAATGGATGAATTTTTTTGTATCATTACTTTTGAGATTATTACATGAGGGCGAAAATGTCTATCACGAGTTATTTTTCAGGCCCTTGTGTCTCTGTTTGCTCCTTACTACCATGGCTTGATTTATTGCCAATTCCATTACTACGAGCAGTATTGATGTCATACTGTATATGTTCACCACTACCCTAGCTTCATTGTTGCTTTATACATTGCTCTTCGCGTATTAAATTTTCACTTAAGAGTGTTACGTTAGTGAACAGTAGTACACCCCGTATAATGTCAGTAGTCCCTGCTCTTATTGACACAGGAAACCCAAATGTTTAACTACATGCTCTACCAGGACTAACGGCAACATATGACATGGCCAACTGTCACACTGCACACGTGAGTTTAAAAAGATGCCGAAACCTAGAAAATCACTGAATGGCGATCGCTGTGTAGATTAGTTGTGTCATTGGTTCTTTTACATGTCCTTACATCACATGGTTTGTATTCAATGTTTTTCAAATTCAATATGAATGGTGTCTTGCCTCCACACTTTCGAAAAACAGAATAAACTGTCACCCGCCTCATAAAAATTCAAATGTCCCTCAGTCACTGTTTCCACACTCTCATTCCCATTCTTGATTAGATTTTTGCATTCAGTCCAAGTGATGTGCGTAACATGACGCTACACAAGCCCGATAAAATATTAACCTCAAACAAATAATTAATCAAATGGGTCTGAAGACAAATGAAAGCCTGACCTTTTTTTGGTGTGTATTTGCCACATTCCCACCGTCTCTTGGTATAAAGATTTGGTTGCTGGTTTTATGTCCCATTACAGGCCCAAAAATTGGGGACTCGATGAGAGGTGCAAGTTAGCTTCCAATACACTTCCATCCCCTCTCTCTAATATGTCCTAGGGATCCAAATTGTGAATATTTATGTTTCCGGCCTATCTCTCTTTTGCACATTATTTTACTCCTTCAGGGCAACAAATAAAGGTGTGTTCTTGTTCTTATCGCCTGGTTGGACAGAATTAGTGGAGGACCTCCACTGTGTTTATTCAAAAAGAAAAAGCCTTCTATCCATTGCCTTTATCTATCCAAAAAGCATTGATATATGAAACAGTGTTATGTATGCTATTATACTGTATGTTACAACAAATATGTCTTGCTTATAGCTGACATTGACAGTAGTCCATGTAGCAAGAGGGCGACAAGGTGTTTTGCTTCCAAGTATTGACTCAGTGGTAACACAGCAGCGAAAAACACACAAACTCCTACTTCGCAACATGACGTGTAGTTGTGAGTGTTTACACAGAGAAGGGTGCATGTTGGATAGCCGCTGTTCATTTTGTCAAACTAGTCTTACACTGTCATATGCAATTGAAGGCAAATGTTGTCAGCTACTGCAGAAGTGTGTTTATGTTTTTGTTTTTTATTTTTACTGTTCAGACGTGCTCAAAGGCTTTGTGCAAATTATTTTGTGTTGAAGGTTTTTAAACATCCTGCATCATGATTTTTTCTTTGAAAAATATATTGCTGTGTTTAATCAGGACAAGGGGGATTAGCACAAGACCTCTTGGTATGAACCTGGCACAGTTATGAATATTAATGAAACATTTCAAGAGTCACTCAACACCACCGCCCTGACATCCCACCGTGGCTTAGTCTAAGAGGAGCAATCGCTGCAGAGCTTGAAAGTCTAAACTCACTTTTAAAGATTTATGAAAACCATGTACTAATTAGCTGCCCACGTGTTTTGAGCTGAACCGTTTTTAAGCATAGTAAACATTTAGAGTTGTAGTTGCATTTCTTAGCTGCTCGTACATTATTTGCGGCGATGTGAGCAGTATGATGATTGGGATCCATGTCATCTCTGTGAGAGGCTGTAAACACATTGAGGAACAGTGCAAAGATTCATTGAAATTTCAGAAATAGATGGAATGGAAAGTTCCAAATAATGAGCGCATTGACAGAATTTTGGAATGATGTGGATGCCACGTGCAAACAGCAGGCTTCCGTTTTCATTGCATGTTAATGTTACAACAGGTTACTTAGCAACCACCTCATCTCCCCCTTGTCCGCTTTCTCCTTTGGGTGAAGTGGCGAGTGAAGTGTGATGCTTTTTTTTTCATGAAAACAAAGTGTGCAAAATGCAATTTGTGCTTTGATGATGGAATTGAACAGTGCCAGCCTCCAGTGCCACACCCACCCGCCCATCTGCTCTACTCTGTTACAAGTCAGCAGCTGATGGAAAACAACCGCGTCAGTGCAGCTGCTGGAAAATATTTTAAAAAGAATAAGCATGTGAAGTGACTCATCATCACGTAAACCACAGTAATCAATGTGTGAGTGATACATTGCAAATGTCTAACTCACTTTTGCTGGTCCTCACTCCGAGACACTCATCACCATATGCAGATTTTCTTTCTTGTAAAACATTGGAAGCTATAAGGTAAACACAATTTTTGTTTTGAGACTTTGCTCATCCTCTTTTTCCCCATCAATAATAAATCCGTACATCAGCAGTGGTAAAAATAAAAAGTGGTTCATTCAATTGTTTGTTTTTCGGTCTCACGCGAGAAATAAAATCATTTTAGGCTTAGATGAAATCATGCCACAAGACTGAGTTTGGTTTTAATATGTAATTGGTCATTGGACCCAAATGTTTGGTCACGATCATTAATGTTAGCTTCGGACCTGCCACAGTCAGTCAACCGAGACGTATCCACATAGTTCCTCGTGTATCATTGCCCGTGGTCGACAGAAGAATGAACATTGCAGTGCTGTTGACGTGATCTGCGCTTTGATCATCTCAGCAATATGTAATTGTCCATCTTATTACAGGAGTGAGTCTATGATCAGAAGTTTAGGGGTGCTTACAGTTTTTGTGCCAGAACACATTCGACGGACGGGCATTGCATTCGATTGGCAGGACACACACAACCACACACACAAACACACACACAGACACACACACACACACACACACACACACACACACACACACACTCACAAAAGAGGTGTTTCATTGATAATGGGCATCCACTCAGTTAGGTTGCAGTAGCACATTGGCTTTAATGTTAACACATTAGCGTGTCCAAAGTGTGCTTCTCTCTTTGCAATTCAAAAAGGAGTGTGATACTGTCTGACCACCTTTAATGTTTGTAGCTAAAAAAAAATGTTGGCTAACACCTACCTAACAACATAAGCAATAACTATGATCAGGCCTGGTAATGATAAAAGTCTACTGACTGGTACAAATGTAGAAATTTACCACAAGGTTTAAAGCAAGGTAAGGCTACTCACTCAAATTACTCAATCTGGAGGACTGCATGTGGATGCGTGGATGTTCTGTGAGAACAGGATCCATCCATTTTTGAGTTAAAGGGAGGTGTATTTTTGTCGTTGTTGATAAAATATTACATTTCTTACAAGTACTGTATGATTTTAACACTTCTCTAGCTTGTTAACAATACGCACATACACTAAATAAAATCTTAAAATATCTCAAATTTTATTTATTTTTTTTTTTTTTGGGGGGGGGGTTCATTTACCGTATCTTAGGGATGCTTCAGAACTCCCCAAAAATTATCTAGAGACACCCATGTCTTATAGTAAGGCTGATAAAGTGGCCGTGGCCCAGACTGACCGTCATCTAAAAAGCTAACTTAATGCCCATTACACCCATGTGGTCCATTTTTAATTGTAATTTTAATTGTTTGTTAATTGAAAAAGGAAAGCGCAATGATACATGTTATGTTATCCTCCTAGGGTGGCATCATAAACAACAGAAATAAAAGCAGATGAATAAGAACACCTCAAGTCTCACAAGATTTGCTGACAACTTGCAGTGAATGTTGAAGACTTTGTACCCTTCACGCTATGCATTTTATATGTAATAGCAATTTTGGACTGATTTCTGAAATCAATCTTTTCCAATCAATTGCCTATACAAGTGGCTGAATTTTTTTACTGGGCCAACCAAGCAAAAAATAAAAGATGTCAACAAAGTAGCGAGCCAAGTGTGTGGCGTGACCAAGGAAAGCAATAAAGATTACAAAAGAGCTACCAGGTACTCTGTTTATCTCCATTACTGCATCTTTCCAAGATTTTATTCTTGTTGTGAAGTTTCATCATAAGTCATAAATGACTATTGTTATGGGTGTGATTTACGACGCCCCCACGAGAAGAGAAAATGGACATTAAGGTACAATACTGCACTTTCTGAAATACCTTAGGTATTACATTTAAATGGGAGATTTGTGTCAATACCCAGAAAACCAGGCCAATACTGATTGAGTTGCCTGTTGTGTTTTGATGCAATGACACAAGTCAGACATGGCGTGTGTTCCTCAAATAGTCAAACAGAGACCCGGTGTAGTCCCGCCATGAGCCCATTTCACACGAGGATAATCTCATAGCGCTTAAAATTGCTGGATTATCACATTGCTATTTAGATTCACGTTTAGCCGCCATATCCTATGACTCAATTATCAAGTAGGCCTGCTGCACAAAGTTCTCCGGGAGTTATATTAGGGAACGTGCTCAGAGCTTCCATTCCATGCATCAGACAAAACATCCAGCAGAGATGAGGAAACTCTTGAATGGCTCTCACAGACAAAGACTGAACATTGCCACTCAGCCGATGTTCAGTATGCCCTATGAGCTAAGTCATATGGAATCCGACCACAGCTGAGCTTGTTATCTTGTAACGGCATCAAACAACACAGTGAGCATTGCTTCACAATCACCCGCTAAGTTGCAGTCTTTCATCCTTTTCATATTTTGTCCATTGAACTCATTTTTCTTTTTAAATTCAGTCATTTCAGTGTCACGTTCTGTCCGAAGCGATAGTTATCGCTTCGTGCAGAACAAATGAAATAAAGGTTGGATCCCCGGAGAACAGACAACGAAAAAATCTTGTCAACGAAAAAGTGTCTTTAATGACAAAAGAACAGAAAGAGCCCGACAGGGAAAAAACGGTAACACAAAACGCTGGTCAAATAAGGACCAGGAAATAACAAGAAGGGTACTCTAACAGAAAACGCTCGCGGAAAAACAACACGACGCGAGGAGGACCTGAATTTGGCGGAGATAAGAGCAATACAACGACTAGGAGCAAAACGCGAATAACGGCCGTAAGGCAAAAAGGCAACGGGTCAATTGACAAATAGCGAGATCGAGCGCGGGTGCAATATGGCACGGCATGGAATTCTCCGGCAGTGAGATGACTGCCGGAGTCGCTTGATAAAGGCAGGTGATCAGCCCGAAATTCACAACAGGTGTGCAGTCGGGGAAAAGAAAGCCCGCCCCCTGCAGGCAGGCACGGAACGTGACAGTACCCCCCCCTCAACGGACGCCTCCCGGCGGACCTCCCGGTTTGGAAGGATGAGCGGTGTGGAAGTCGCGCAGAAGGGACGGGTCAAGGATCCAGGAGCGAGGCACCCACTGCCGCTCCTCAGGCCCGTAGCCCTCCCAATCGACCAGGTATTGGAAGCCCTTGCCCCTGCGCCGAGAGTCCAGGATGGCACGAACCGTGTACACCGGGTCACCGTCGACGACCCGCGGAGGGGGCGGCGGCGTGGGAGGAGGAGCCAAGTCACTGGAAGAGACGGGTTTGAGAAGGGAGACGTGGAAGACGGGGTGGACCTTCATGGTAGGAGGTAGACGGAGCCTGACAGCAGCCGGGTTGATGACGGCCTCAACCTCGAAGGGACCAGTGAATCGAGGACCCAGTTTCGCCGAGGAGCCGGCCAGGCGAAGGTCCCGAGTAGCCAGCCATACCTTCTGCCCCACCAGATAGGAGGGGGCCGGGCGCCGACGACGATCCGCGATTTGACGATTCCGGGACGCCGTGCGGGACAATGCCGCCCGGGCCTCCCTCCACACACGATGGGCCCGCTTGAGATGATGCTGGACGGAAGGGACCTCCACCTGCCCCTCCTGTGACGGGAACAGCGGCGGCTGGTAGCCGTAGGCAGACATGAACGGTGACCGGCCGGTTGCGGAGGAGACGAGGGTGTTGTGCGCATACTCCACCCATGGCAAGTGGTCGACCCATGATGCGGGACGGTGGAGACACACACAGCGGAGGGCCGCCCCCAGATCCTGGTTGGCGCGCTCCGCCTGTCCGTTAGACTGGGGGTGGTAGCCGGAGGTCAGGCTGGCAGTGGCTCCGAGGGACCGGCAGAACCGCTTCCAGACGCGAGACACGAACTGGGGCCCCCGATCAGACACAATGTCCGTCGGAATGCCGTGGAGGCGGAAAACGTGTTCGACCAGGAGGTCGGCGGTCTCCAGCGCCGACGGTAACCTGGACAAGGGCACAAAATGAGCCGCCTTGGAGAAGCGGTCCACGATCGTGAGCACGACCGTACGGCCCCGGGAGGGGGGAAGACCCGTGACGAAGTCCAGAGCGATGTGGGACCAGGGGCGTGGCGGAACGGGCAACGGTTGGAGCAATCCCGCCGGAGGTTGACGGGAAGACTTGCCGCATGCGCAGGAGGTGCAGGCCCTGACGAACTCCGTCACGTCGCTCCGGAGCTCCGGCCACCAGAACCGCTGGGAGACGAGTTGCACCGTCCGGCTCACCCCCGGATGGCATGCCACCTTGGATCCATGCCCCCACTGCAGGACCTCCGAGCGCAGGGACGGAGGCACGAACAGTCTCCCCGCCGGACACCCCGCCGGCACCTGAACCCCCTCCAGGGCAGTCTGGATCCGCTGCTCAATCTCCCACTGGACGACCCCCACGATGCACTGAGCAGGGAGGATGGTTTCCGGGGGCCGGTCCCCTCCCGTGGGGTCGTGGAGACGGGAGAGGGCGTCGGGCTTGGTGTTCTTCGACCCGGGGGAGTAGGTGAGAATAAAGTCGAACCTGGTGAGAAACAAGGCCCACCGGGCCTGACGGGGGTTTAGTCTTTTGGCGGTACGGAGGTAAGCAAGGTTCTTGTGGTCGGTGTAAACGGTAAAAGGTTCCTTTGCCCCCTCGAGCCAGTGCCGCCACTCCTGCAAGGCGGAGACAACAGCTAACAGTTCGCGGTTGCCCACGTCGTAGTTGGATTCGGCCGCTGTGAGTCGGCGAGAGAAGAAGGCGCAGGGGTGCAGCTTCTGGTCGATGGGCGAGCGTTGAGACAGCACCGCCCCCACCCCTGAATCCGAGGCGTCCACCTCTACAATAAAGGGAAGATCAGGGTCAGGATGTTGAAGAACAGGGGGACTGGTAAACGCCGCCTTTAAGTCTGTGAACGCAGCGTCCGCGGTGGAATCCCACTTGAACGGGGTCTTAATAGACGTCAGGCGGGTCAAGGGGAGCGCCTTCTGGCTATAGGCCCGGATAAACCGTCTATAGAAATTGGCAAACCCCAGGAAACGCTGCAGTTCTTTACGATTAGTGGGAACCGGCCAGTTCGTGACTGCCTGTGTCTTGATGGGGTCTGCTCGTAACCTACCCCGCTCAATGATAAACCCCAGAAAGGAGATTACGGGAACATGGAATTCACACTTCTCTGCCTTGACGAAGAGCCGGTTTTCTAATAGGCGCTGTAGCACCCGCCTAACATGTTGCTTGTGCTCCTGTAACGACCGGGAGAAAATCAATATATCGTCCAAGTAGACAAAGCAGAAGATGTTGATCATGTCTCTTAGCACGTCATTTATGAGGTTTTGGAAGACGGCAGGAGCGTTAGTGAGACCGAAAGGCATCACTAAGTACTCAAAATGGCCTAGAGGGGTCTTGAAAGCGGTCTTCCATTCATCTCCCTCTCTGATACGGACCAAGTGATAAGCGCTGCGCAAATCTAACTTGGAGAAAATGGTGGCGGATTGCAATGGGGCGAAGGCGGAATCTAACAAAGGAAGTGGGTATTTATTCTTTATGGTTATCTCGTTTAACCCACGATAGTCGACGCAGGGTCGCAGGGACTTGTCCTTCTTTCCCACGAAAAAAAACCCCGCCCCTAACGGTGAACGCGAAGGTCTAATGAGACCTGCGGCGAGCGAGCTGTTAATGTACTCCGTCAACGCCTCGCGTTCAGGCCGAGACACCTGATACAGCCTCGAAGTCGGCAACGGAGCGCCCGCCTGCAGGTCTATTGCGCAATCATAGGGGCGGTGTGGAGGTAAGGAGCGCGCGCGGTCCTCGCTAAAAGCCCCCTTGAGGTCCCGATAGCAATCCGGCACTCCGTCAAGGCAGATATCCTCGGGGGGTGTGACGCGTTTATACCCCCCGACGGCTGACTGTAAACAGTGCTGATAACAGTACGGACTCCAACTATCTATTGCTGGGCGCGCCCAGGAAATTACGGGGTTGTGTACCCTAAGCCAGGGTAACCCAAGGATAATAGGAGCGTTGCGGGACCGCATTACCAGAAAACGCCGATGCTCGACATGGTTACCCGAAAGTTGCAGTTTCAATGGCTCCGTTCTGTGCGTAACGACCGCCAGGAGACGCCCATCGAGATCGCGAACCCGCTTTCTATCAATAAGCTCCTCCAAGAAACAACCCAACTCGGAGGCGAGCTCGGTGTCCATCAGACAATCGTCTGCTCCTGAGTCTACCAGGGCCCGAACCCGCCTCGACCGGGAGTCACCAAATATCTCCCCCTCAAGTTCCAGTCTGTTGGGGTGTCCCGATCGCGCGTCGGCTTGTCTAGGCTCGGGGGTTAACGCGCGGGATCGTGACTCACAGTACTCGGGATAGACGTGAAAAGATGATCCCGGAAGGCTGGTTGTGGCGTGAGGAGAGGTTTGGGTGTTGTCTCTGGTCGTACGACGGCTGGCACGGCGACTTCCTTCCTCTCCGCCAACGTCCTTGCCACCCAGCTGCATAGGTTCCGCCGCGGGTGCCGTCTCCCGGAATACTCCCCGATGTTCCTCACGATGTGGAGAGTGTCGATACGGGAAACGATTTTCCCCACGCTCCCGGCCCCGCTCCCTCAAGCGATTGTCCATGAGGAGAGCGAGGTCAATCAGCTCCTCCAGGTCGGTGCTGTGGTCGCGGGTCGCCAGCTCGTCCTTGAGCTGAGAGTTCAGGCCGCGTCGAAACAGTCCACACAATGCTCGATCACCGTATCCGCTCTGTGCTGCCAGAATCCGGAACTCGATCGAGTAGTCGGCGACCGATCGTCTTCCCTGGTGGAGGGCAAGTAGCCGACCCTCTGCCTCTCGGCCCCGCACGGGATGGTGGAACACCCGGCGAAAGGCTGTCACGAATTCAGGGAACGATGATCGGAGACTCGGCTTGGATTCGCTGGTCGCAATCGCCCATGACGCCGCCGGACCTGTTAACAAACTCATGATATAGGCCACTTTGGCAGCATCATTAGCGTAGGCAGACGGCTGTTGGTCGAATACGAGTGAGCACTGGTGAAGGAAGTGACCACACTGCCCATGCTCACCCCCATAGCGAGGGGGGTGTGGAAGCGATGGTTCCCTCGACATAATGGTATGAGAGGGGAACGCTTCCGGGGTGGCTGGATGGCCCCCGGAGGAATGGGGTCTCCGTTCCTCCACCCGTGTTAGACGAGGCTCGTAATCGTCGAGCCGATGAGCCAGCATGGAGACCGCGCCTCGGAGTTCCGAAATGGCTTGGCCCTGCTGACTCATCTGTTGCTCTTGTCGTGCAAGAGCGGACAATATTTTTTCGACATCTGCGGGATCCATGGTGGCCGGAGAATTCTGTCACGTTCTGTCCGAAGCGATAGTTATCGCTTCGTGCAGAACAAATGAAATAAAGGTTGGATCCCCGGAGAACAGACAACGAAAAAATCTTGTCAACGAAAAAGTGTCTTTAATGACAAAAGAACAGAAAGAGCCCGACAGGGAAAAAACGGTAACACAAAACGCTGGTCAAATAAGGACCAGGAAATAACAAGAAGGGTACTCTAACAGAAAACGCTCGCGGAAAAACAACACGACGCGAGGAGGACCTGAATTTGGCGGAGATAAGAGCAATACAACGACTAGGAGCAAAACGCGAATAACGGCCGTAAGGCAAAAAGGCAACGGGTCAATTGACAAATAGCGAGATCGAGCGCGGGTGCAATATGGCACGGCATGGAATTCTCCGGCAGTGAGATGACTGCCGGAGTCGCTTGATAAAGGCAGGTGATCAGCCCGAAATTCACAACAGGTGTGCAGTCGGGGAAAAGAAAGCCCGCCCCCTGCAGGCAGGCACGGAACGTGACATTCAGCCTTGTTTTTGGCACTCCATGTTTATGTATATTTTATTGTAGGAAACATAAAAAAGGGATTTGCCACACTTTCTCATTCAGCACATCGTGCTGCTAATACTGGTGTGCCCACCTTGGGCACCTGGGGTCAGTATAAAGGCCAATTCATACTGTAGTGTGTCGGGGAGGCGATAAGCGTCAACACCAATGTCTCGCGATAAATAAAGGAATGAGCTGAGCCTTTTCTACATAGTGCATGTAATGTATGTGGGCAAGGGCGACGCAATCGCTGATGTACTTCAGTCGCTCTCGCACCACGAGCGGTCACAAAATGTACATTTAAAGAAGAGCTGTTGTCAGCTACAACTCACATCCAAGCACTTCGCACACAGTTTGTTTGTCTACATGGGTTGCTGCAACGTTTGTGTTCCAGTATCTGTTGTTTAAAGGGTTATAACCAGAGATGCACAAAGCACACACTTTAAATTGAATAATGCATTCCAGTTTGTTATTGCGCTTTTGCGCACTAGAAAAATGGGGCTCATTAGTCATCTTGACTGTGGTCAGACTACGCAGCTTCATTATTAAGTCAAGTTAGCCGTGACAAATATTGTTTCTTCCAACTTTAAAATAAATGCTAAGTGAAGCATTGTTATACATGTATAGTTCTCCTTGTCACACTTTTATTTTGAAGCCTCACGGCGCATTGGGTAGCATATGAACAGCTCTTGTTGTGGTGGCTGGCTTGAATACCGATATTTTTGCCGTAATAGATGGTGGCTGGTGAATTTGGTTTTCTCTTAACAAATTCCCAACATCGTCATATTATGCTGTCTTATTGTGGGCAAACTTAATACCACGAGTGAACCCACTCAATTCACTATATAGACAAAAAACATGATGGTCTTATAAATATACACATTTTTGGATGAAGTTTTTATGTTGTCAAGTAGTAAACAACCTATGGGCTATGGGTCCATGATCCATACTGTCACTCTTCAAGTATAGCCTGGAGGTATCGCTGAGAATAAGTAGCGCCCTGGTTACTGTCAGCTTACTGACGTTCTTATTGCGCTGTCTCTTAAATCCGAGCAGGCCTGTTAAAAGCTTGGCTTTGGAAACAATGTTTGTATTTCGTCCAAAGGAGCCAACTGCAGTTGTCGCCAGAACAAGCACATCTGCCATCATGGTGTTTTGTAACCCTGAAATCTGGTCATGATCACGTCCCAAACTTACCATGGACGCGGTGACTATCTGTTCGGCTCTCCAAGCAGACGGAGACACATCTATCTAATGTTGGTGTGTTGCAATAGACATGAACGCAAAGACAACTTGTCTTTAATGTCCTCAACAAACCTCAAAATAAACCCTCAAGTGTGACAGATAAATTCATTAAACCTGCTGCTTCTCATGTTACTATGATATTTTAACGACTGCGGTTTTAAAGAATTCATTGAAGAGGTGTCCATGCAGATATACTTTAAGCTCTTTCCATTATCAACATGAATATGTAATCCTTCTGTGAGGCCTATAATGACATGTTACATACATTTCCTTTTATGCTGCAGTTGTTTGAAAGGAACTTCAAATAGCTTGGTGGAGGAATGCGTAGAATTCCCGGCTGCTTTCCAGGGTGGAAGCTGTTTATGGAAGAGAACTGGGAGGGCGCGGGAGAAGGCAGGGGGGTGATTCACAATTAGGAGGATAAGCTGCTGCTCTGCTGCAGCCTTTTCGAGCCATGTTTGGAGCTGTTTGGTGGGATGCACACACACCGCTGCACAGTTTCTCACCTATCTGCCATTCGTTGACAAAACAGAAGTCCACGGGTGTTATATAACATCCATGTCTCTGTCTATTTTATAGATGAGTTTGTGGTGTTTTCTGATAACCTCATTCAGAGATGAGCGGGCATCTCACGCCCGCAGTCTCAGAGCGGATTCACCTGTTGCAATGTTTTTTCCAATATTTTTTGTGTTTTCGTGGGGGGGGGGGGGGGGGCAACACGTTACTGGAGGTCTATCAGCAGTTTTTGAAGAATTAAACCTGCCCCCACCCCCAACCATTGTTCCCAATACATTTGAATGCCCATCTCTTTTGAAAGACAGACTTTGTTTAGTTATCTATGGGCAGAGTATGTGGAATAAAATCACACAGTCATTAGATTTGTGCCATCCCTCTAGCCAGTTTTGTTTTTATGGAAGCTCACTTTCTAGTCTTACTACAACCTTGACAGATATACATTTGGCAATATCATTAAAAAACATGTACTGTAGTTCTTTGTTTGGAACACAAACTACTTTTTACATAGTCATAATAAATGGATCATACTGATGATGATGGTGTTGATTACATTTGTTTTCACTGAGCATTATCACTTCAAATTCCAATTCAAGACTTTATTCTGATAAGATTGGACACACTAAACTGTCCCAAGTTGTGATTGTGAGTCTGAATGTTTTGTGTGTGTGCGTGTGTGCCTTGGCTTTGGCTGGCAACAAGCTCAGCATGCCGACTACCCGAAGACAGCTGGGTTAGGCTCCAGCACGCCCCGCGACCCTTGTGAGGATAAAGCGGATCAGAAAATGGATGGATGGATGAATTTATGGATTTATTTATTCGTTCATTTATTTATTTATATTACATCAGCTGCATCCCACAATCAAGTCTTATCTCAAAGTTTTGACGTCAATGCCTTGTAATAATCCATCCATCCATCCATCCATCCATCCATCCATCCATCCATCCATCCATCCATTTTCTGATCTGCTTTATCCCCACAAGGGATGCTGGAGCCTATCCCAGCTGTCTTCGGGCAGTAGGCAGGGGACACCCTGAACCGGTGCCACCCAATCGCAGGGCACACAGAGACAAACAACCATCCGCGCTCACACTCACACCTAAGGACAATTTGGAGTGTTCAATCAACCTGCCATGCATGTTTTTGGAATGTGGCAGGAAACAGGAGAACCTGGAGAAAACCCACGCAGGCTCGGGGAGAACATGCAAATTCCACACAGGGAGGCCGGAGCTGGAATCGAACTCGGTACCTCTGCACTGTGAGGCCGATGCGCCAACCACTAGCTCACCGGGCCGTCCACCTTGTCATCAAGTTTTTATTAAATTTCATTTTTTGGTGGGGGAGAATAAAAAATTAATTTATTGAGAAATATTTAGTGTTTGGAGTCGCTCTAAATTTCATCCAACACCATGAATGTGTATGCTTCATGGTGATAATGTAAATAAAGTAGCAGACCACTTCGACTGTGAACAAACTATTTTTAACCGGAATGAAAATCCATCTTCTCATTTAGCAACATACCTAGCATATATCAATTAGCATACAAGCAATTGTAGACATAATAGCCGTGCATCATCTTGACAGAGGGTACGGAGGGTTTAATCTCAGAGCAAACACTTTATGTGGGAGGGGAAATATGATTGAATGTGGCGGTCTGCATGCATTCTGCAGAGTGGGTGCCACATTCTCAGGTGGCATGTGGTGACAGGTCCATCTGGGCACACCTGCTATCAGAAACAAACAGACCCCCTACAAAGTCAAGGTCAAAGCTGGGAAGCTCTGCTCAGATCCCCTCAGATTAGCCAGACGTCTCAGGAGGCTTCAGAAGGTCTTGACACATGCGGACAGTGAGCTGGACCTAGCATCCGTCTGAAGACAAGCTTGTCCTTCAACGTGTAAGTAAAGATTTGTCATGTTTATGATTGCATAAAATATTTTGGGGAGTAGATTTGGGGGTAAAATACATCTTAGTTCATGTGGACATTTGGATTCATTGTGTGCGTGGGGTTTGCTTCCCATTTCCCAATCTTTTTGGCAACTTAATTTGTGTTGTTTGTTTCTCAATAATCCCAATATAATCTGCATATCATGTCAATTAATCCAGTTTTTCAGTTACCCCAATTTTCATTTTATATATGTAGGCCTTAGTGATTTCTTATTTTAAATTGAATAGGTGAACCTTTTTCTAGTCATCTTTTTTTCTTTCTTTCTGTCACCGACGGTTGGCCATCCTACAGCTTCTGAACTAGTCACTAGTCATTTCCTCAGACGGAACAGATGAATCTCTTCTGAGACATCTCTTCCTAAAAAGGCCAGGAGTAATCTTTGCTCCTCTGTGTTTATACAGCAAACTGAACGGCGTGAGCTTTCATCTCGCCCTTTATCATTCTTTATACTTTGGATTCACTGCCTTGGCTTCATGTGAGGATGTGTAAAAGTAACGGATGCCACTGGTAGACGTAGTGAAGTCATGAAATGATAGTGTTGATACTTGGTTTGACTTGACTCGGCTCTGGCTTACCGTTGAACCAAGGTAGGATAAGCAGTAGACCAAGAGGAAATGGGGATGGGAAAGGTTTCTGTGTCATGTCCCCTTGAGATGTTTTTGGATTCACTTCAACCCCCTCATATCCATTCAGGCAATTTAGCCTCTTGCATATGACAAGTTGAATCTACTGTAGAACCCTGCCTGTTGTTTGTGCTCGGTCCTTTGTTTGGGGTTTTAGGATATAAGATAAGATGTTTTTTATTTGTCCCACATGGGGGAAATTTACAGTCTCGAGCAGCAAAATTGGGGCTGGGGGGTAGAAAGAAGAAAAACAAAGTGTTAGCATTCACAAAAATAAATGTTTCAGTTTTAATGTACACCGTTCAATTAAGTGCAATATATAGATAAGTTGGCTGTGCTCTTTACAATTATTTTTCATGTAATTTTATTTTTATTTATATTCTTTATTTATATATATCTATTTGTATATTTATTTCTTTATTTTTATATTGGCGGGTCAAACGAGGTAATAGTTTGCCAAGCTGTAGTTGAGGTAGGTCCACTAGAACTGGCTGTGATTTAGTGCAACGACCCCTCCCCAAACAACTCGTGTGTCTGTGCCTTTTCTTAGAATTTCAAATGGGGAAAGTCTCTTAAATCAGCAGTGCTGGATGTGCTCAAAGGGAGGCCCGGGAGAGTGATGGAAGTCTTTCAGTGTTTTAACACTGTTGCCCTTGGTGTTCCCTCTGCATGCAACACTGGTGAAGCTCAGAATAACACATGCTGAAGGGGACATGTGTAATTTCTTCACAAAATGCGATCAATCTTGTCCTATTTTAGGCGTTACATTTGACCCAGGATTTTTATTTATTTTTTTTCAAAACACTCAGGGGTCAAACCTGTATTCTACTCCAGCGTAGCTTCACTTCCTTCCAGTTCTTTCCGGTGTGCCTCATTTCTGAGTCTGATTATGGTTTGAGCGGCCCGGTAGTCCAGTGGTTAGCACGTCGGCTTCACAGTGCAGAGGTACCGGGTTCGATTCCAGCTCCGGCCTCCCTGTGTGGAGTTTGCATGTTCTCCCCGGGCTTGCGTGGGTTTTCTCCGGGTGCTCCGGTTTCCTCCCACATTCCAAAAAACATGCGTGGCAGGCTGATTGAACACTCTAAATTGTCCCTAGGTGTGAGTGTGAGTGCGAATGGTTGTTCGTTTCTGTGTGCCCTGCGATTGGCTGGCAACCGATTCAGGGTGTCCCCCGCCTACTGCCCGAAGACAGCTGGGATAGGCTCCAGCACCCCCCGCGACCCTAGTGAGGATCAAGCGGCTCGGAAGATGAATGAATGAATGAATGAATTATGGTTTGATTACAACGAAGCATGCGAACAAGCATTTTGTTTTGCTCAGTTGTCACAGTTCTTCATTATGAAATACAGTGCACGCCTGGTTAAAAAGTTCAGCCTGATCCACAGCTAATATTAGAACCTCTAGTGGGAAAGTGCTTTCGTCTGATGCAGCTGGGACAGAGGAAGTTTCACGCATCACCCAGCAACACAATTGCCTTCAATCTAATTCTCTTTGGTGACATCCTCCCCGCGGCAAGACAAAATAAGCCACTTGTCTTTCCTGCATCTGGCTGTTGCACAAGCTTTTGTTTAATCATGTGATGGATGAAAACATTGATTTCGTTTTTGTTGATATCTGCACCCTTCAGGGCTCTCCAGAAGAGGGCGGCGTGTCACCAAAACCCACTCCCAGTAAGTCTCCACAAAGTTGATGGAACTCTGCTCGGAGAATGAAGAACTGAGCTGTTGTCTATGCACGCATGTGTGTACTTGAGTCCCGTCAGGTTCCAGGACTGTGAGCACCGTCAAGATCACGCCTCTGTCAAACATGAAAGGATCTCCTGACCTGATTCCTGCCGCAGGTGATATTTCCCCCTCCTTCTCCTCATGAATCTTTCAGTGTCTGTAAGTGTGGGACATCTCATACTCCCCAATGAAAACCACTGTGTGCTCTACTTCCTGCTCTGACTGAGTGATCTTGGCAATTAGTTTTACATGTCAGGATATTAATGAGATGGCCTGGTTACGATGTTCTGATTTGATCATTTGGGCCGTGAGGATGCAAAACCCTGATGATTAAGAGCATTGATTTTTGAATATGCAGTGGATGTTTTTTGAAACGTTCATGACAATCATTTTCAGGCCTGGACCCCAGCAGGGTGTGCAAAGGGAAAGGAGTGGTGACACTGAGGGCCACTCACGTCCACTTCGATGACGAAAGCAGCGGCAGTGCAGAGTCCAACGTTGTCGCAACGCCAGGTAAGCCTTCTGAGCGGATGCCACAACTGCTTCACAAAAACTCAACGTGAAAAGCAGTTTTTCTTTCTTTTAAACATGTTGAAATTTTTCTTGCGACAAGGAAAACTGTTTGCGACCATTCAAACAGTTGGCAACGGTCTTTGCCACCTTGAACAAACCCTGACGAAAAATCAACAAGCGGGCCTTACACAAACACTCGCAAACCTTTGCCGCTCAGTGGCATACAGGCTGGTTGCAACTGATTCGTCAAGGTACAAGGCATTTGAATATGTTTGCACGTGATTGCGATGCACATAATTGCATGTGCCGTTATCACGATGACAATATTTTTTCGGCATATTGTGCACCTCTGGTAAGTCTGAATGAATATTTACTGTGGATTATGTCCAGTACCTGTTTTTGACAATGTAACAAAATATGGTGTTGGTGGTGGGGTGGGGGGGGGTCTTAAACATAGTTAGTAGAAGCTGCTTATTTTTAGACTGACACAAGACAAATGAGGTTCTCATACATTCCCCTTGGTTCTTCACATTACCCCATGTTGCTGCTTTCCCTATTTCTATCACTTAAGTCAGCCGCGGTTGAGTTCACCTTTTTCTAATTCCATTTTGTCCTCATCTGCGGATTCTAAAAAATTAACCATTCTATTCCGATAAAGGACTAGAAAGAACCGATCTGGGAGTACAAGCAAAAAGTCATCAAATATGTACTAAAGTAAAGTACAGTACAGATGCCGAAAAGTCTGTTTAAATTCAATGTCAACGTACACTATTTTGCACTTCAGCCTCACAATTACTTCCTACCACTGCTTGTAGATGTTTGTTTAGCTGTCAGACTTATATAACTAATCATGTTTTGAAGTAAATCCGTCGTCGTTAGGCAACTAAGGGTCATGACAAAGGGCAATTGCTCAAATTCTCATTTGCGTGTCAAAGAGCTCTTTTGTAGTGACGTGCCCACGTTGCACTTTGCTGCAGAGGCCTTGACTGTGGGCCTGTTTGTTGCGATGGGCACATCGGGACAGTGCTGGAGGCCAGCCAAGTATTTTGGGGCGATGCTTTAATTGTTGTCGAGTCTGACTATAAAGGCCACTGCCACAATGAGGCTTTGAAGCTCACTGAATAGGTGCTTTGTTCGGATGAAAAAAATCTGAGGTTTTGGTAGAATCTTTTTTTTTTTTTTTAATTCCTTCCTTGTGAGGGGATATATCAATTTATCTACCGAAACAAAAATGTTCCCCTCTTGTGATTGGTGTTTAATCATTGATGAGCTGAATGTGTCGGCTAACTGCACCTGCGTTCAAAGAGAGATTTCTGGACTTTTTGCAGGTGGCTGCGGAAGCCATATGAATGGAGGCTTGGCTGAGGGAGGCGGGAACATCCCAGCTGATTTCCTGCCTGTAAACAACAGTCACTGCCAGGTAGGATTAATTTTTCCCCCCAGTTAAGTATGACTTGGGTAACTGACAAATGTAACTGACAAATGTATTAGTTATGTCTTCATTTTATTAAGTGTACCTTCCACATCAATGTAAAGTCAAAGTTTGTCAATTTCTTTTTTTTGTCACTTTTAGACCTCGTCACCGGAAAGCATAAAAGAAAATCAGGCTCCAGTGACATGTGTCAACAACAATTGCTTCCCATCACCCCCCACCTCCATCTATCCATGCACTAGCTCTGTCAATCCCACAATAGTTTTGCTGCAACACAACAGAGGTGAGGCATGTCATTCTTTGAGTTGGGCATTTGTGTTTTCAGCATTCTAAACCTGCTGTTACAATATATGTGTCTGTCACTTTACATGTTTTAACTTGGAAAGTCCGCGTGCTTAGTCATTTTGTGTGCTGCTCCTAACCAGTGCTTCCACTTTGTTACGTTGTTGTTGTTCCGTCATCATGCTGGCCTTTGTCTTTCTTCCACAACAGAGCAGAAAAAGCATCTTTCTCACTTGAAAGGTATGCTCTGGGCTCTTGGTGTAAGTTTTTTTTCCACTCTCAAAGTTGTCATCATTTTAGAACAACTCAACATTTAATGGTTATTAAATTGAACTGGACTAAAATCATGGGCATGGTATTTCCTCATTTTCTAAATCATATTATATTGGCCCTTACGATAGATGGGTTGAATCAAATGTTATGCTTAATTAATGGTAGCCACAAAATCAGTTATTTTGTTCCAGATGAACCTTTATAATCAATTATGTGTTCTAATAGATTTCTCCTTCGTTAATCAGATTTTGGAAAGAAATAAGTTTTTTTTAAAAAACAACTTTATAGTAACTACAACAAAAACAGCACCATCATGTTGGGGGGGTTGATTGTGTTGCTGTGCAGGCAAAGAGGTAGGCAGACCCAAGTGCAGAGAAGCAAGCTATGAGGGCAGGAGTCCAGGGGCATTCTCCAAAAAGTATTAGCTAGCTAGCAAAACATAGAAATATAAAACAATGGAGGTTCAAAGTAACAGAGAAACTAGGGGAACAGACTCACCAGCACAGAGGACAGGACAAGTGTTTTACAACTGAAAATGAGTGAACAGAAACCAGGAACTAAATGCAAACATCTGGACAAGACACAAGTGCATGGAGAGAGCTGATTGCGTGACTCAAGGGGAGCTCGGCTGACGATACCAGTTGAAGCTAAAGACGTAATGACTAGATCGGGACGCGACAAAAAGGAAACACAGTAAAACCAATCGATGCTATATAACAACATAGGAAATGGAAATGATCTGGACTCGATGTGAAATGAAAATCCACAAGTGAATCTGAAAGTATAGATAGCAGACATCCAAATTCAAAAAATTGTCCCGAACAGGGCAGGCGCAAGATGTCTCCGAGGTGAGATTACAAACAAACATAACGTGACATACGATATACATAGACGTGGCATTTCTATGATTTCGAATCACCCAAACCTACCTTGTGCATCAAAGTCTATCTGTCTCTCTGTCACCCTCTCCCATTAACACTTTCATGCACCCTGTAACATGATAACATGTTAAGCTGTCCGCTGTAGTAACCCGCTGTCCCTGAAAGTGTTAATGAGGCATCCATAATTCCTCATTTCTAATTTCATGATGAATATAAGTTTTAATAGCTTTTTGTTCAAATGGTGCACTTGCATGATCAAATGGGATCCGGTAATAAGATGTGCATTGCATGCACAACATTCATTTGAAAGAATAATAATAGCCGCAGAAATATACTCTGTTGCAGTGTTTTAACGTCAATTGTACTGAGAAGTATTGCACATATTTTGGTGGGTTGTCGGCATGATGCAGTACAACAGTACAGACTACAACCACAATAATAAACATATCAGAGTAATACTTCTCGGAAAAGGGTCACTCAAAACCGATCTTCATCTTTTCTAAAGTCGTTGTTTTGACGTTTTTGCTCCGGCACTCATTCGACTAGTACAAGTGTACCTAATATGGTAATTGAGTCAGAATGGCCAATTGGATCCAATTCTAAGGTTTGTCTTCATCTATCAAGTTCTCCCGCTCTCAGGACTTATTGTGGCCTTCTGTTGTCTTGCATTGCAGACCCCACCCCAGAAAGAGACAAAAACCCTGATCCTGGGAGAGACTCTGTCAATTCAGATGCGGACATGGACGGCAAAAGGCTGCGACTGCCGCTACACTCCCCCGTCCTCAGTCCTCTCAACAGGCCCATTGTGCCGGCGCGGGTGAGTAACACAACCTCATGTCATCTTTCGAGCCACTTGCGTACAGACGCATGTACTGGGAGACTAAGACATGAATTGAAACTTACTATTATTGCTTCAATCTTGACTTTCTGTATCTGTATGCTGAACTCCATCTGCCTTGTCCAAACAGTAATATTCATTTGCGTTCCTTTCAGAACACTGAAAAGTCCAAAGAATGGTACAAGACAATGTTCAAGCAGATTCACAGGATACCCGGTAAGAGACAATTTAAACTCTTTGTACGCTAATGACATTTGCTGGTCACGTTTCCTTGCGCTTGTCCATACGCTGTGTGTTTGTGCATGTGTGTGTTAATGTCATACTGTGGTGTGTCTCTCCATCACTTCACTCAGAGACTATTGAGGAAAACCCTTACCGTCCCACCTACATGTTTCCTGAAAACTATGACATGAAATCAAAAGGTATTTTTTGGGGGTAGAATTCTATTCTCATTGACTTCGCTGATCTGACCCTGCACATACTACCAGCTCGACTTATCGCTCTACGATAACATCCATCAACCACAAACCTAAGTGACTAACGTGTTTTACTCTTACAATCACCTGATCTACAGTACATGGCACAAAGAAGCGGCACACCCGTGTCACTATTCTTACACTTTTAATATCTCACATTATCAATCTGCATCTGCTCTATTTCATCTCATAGTCATCGTTTTAACTGGATACAATTCAAGTTTGCAAAATGATTTTCTCAAAATGCTCCATAATGCCATAGTCGAAATGGATTTACAGTGTTTTGCAAAACGGCTCTTCACATTGACACTCACTATATTGAGAGACATTTCGTATATTTTCCTCTCTCATTTCGCTAAAGGTAGCCAAGTGTTGAACGACCCCTCAGTGGCAGTAGTTCTATGCTACAAACTACATTTGCAAATAAAACACCTTGCTTACACTTTCTTGACACTGTGTAAATGAAAAAAGATGCGTGCTATAGAGATGGAAGGATGGAGGTTTGCAATGGCAGAGTTTCTGAAGCTATTGTAGTCCAGCATTGGCATTTGATTTAATCGTGCACGTGTACCTTCTGCATGTAGAGTATCGCTGTTGCCACTAGATGACGCTACAGGCCAACCACAACCACAACCACATGTTTTGCTCTGTCTAAATTGATTCTTGAAGCTGTCCATTAGAAATGTTAATAATCCGAGGTGGCTTTTTCACCCTGGTTTATTTTTGATGCTGGTTACAAAAATGTCAACCTTTTTTCTAGCACAAAACGATTTTGACATATTTTCATTTTTTTGTTTTCAAAATTAACCTCGGAAGTCTTGCGTAATGACCAATTTTATTATGCCCTGTAATTTATTGCTTTGATATTTCTGAAAAAAAAATCCAACAGTTTCTGACTCTAACCTTTAATTTGTAAAGATAACCAAAAATATTACTTTTTAGTTTATTATTATTATTATTATGAAAAATTGATATGCAATGCCCAATAAAACGGAATCAAAAATCAAAAAGTTAATCTAAAAGAGTGTACTTGCACCTCTGATTGAAAAAAATAACACAAATTTGTTAACCTGCGCAATCACTGATTAAATGTTTGGCAGAGCCAGGCAGTAATTTGTATTCTGATAACAGCTGATGGTTAATGACATTTGAGGCTGCATACCAATCCTACCTCAACACAGAACTGTGTGTCCCTCTCAGCACAACATGTGGTTCATCTGAGTTCTATTAATATTGTATATCGATCCATTTGTCGGTGTACTTGTCCTCATTGGGGTCATGGGTGAGCTGGAGCCTAACCCAGCTGACTATATGGGCGAGAGGCAGGATACACCTTCAACTGGCCCCCAGCCAGTTCTATTATTATCGATGTTTATTTATAATGTCTCCTGGATGGGCAGTTTTTGCAATACTCTCGCCGTGACGCTCATTGATGCTTGGCTCCCATTTTAGCTCAGTAATGCTTCTGTAGAGTGCTTTGCATTGACACTCTCTGATTACATTTCGTGAACCCTGCGGAAAACAACGTTTTAGTGCCTTCTTCACCTTTTTAAAAAGTTGCATCAGAAATACAGCACATCTACAGATTATTAATGGCTACATATATTTCTAAATATTTGATTTTTGCTCATTAGAGAATGGTCCAAACCCCTATGGCTACTTGGAAGATGGTGAGTTTGGAAATTGATTAAACATACTAATCTCACTTCAAGTGAGGCATTAATAGACTTAATAGACATAGGTGTGATTATTTACGTCTTTTTTTTTTTTTTAAGTAAAAGGTATGCCACGATCTCAAAGTGACGCAGGTGTTGGTTCAAGAGCAAGATCGATGCCAGTGCCGACACGGTCCTCATCACTTAAACCCTCTGCCAAGAGGTTTGTGTCCTCCATCTGCGACTTGCATCAACATGATAACGCCCTCGTGGGGAATAAAAAATGCTTAGTCATTTCAGAAAAGGATATTTTTCAAATGAAAGTGAGTGAGTATTTCCATATTTATTTACAAAGTACATACATTCACCAATCACAACACTGATTGAATCATTTAAAATGAGACAATGTAATAGCCTATAAAATAAGTAAGTTTACACTACCCCCCGACCCTAGTGAGGATCAAGCGTTTCGGAAGATGAATGAATGAATGAAAGTTTACACTATGCTCAGTTGGGCATTATTATACGCAATGAATTATCCATATCTGTATAATTGTGGGTATATGCAATATTTAGGGCAGTACAATTTTAGACTACTCTTTCACTCTGGGTTTTGAAATTTCATTATTATACTTATTTTGAGATTGTGCGGGTGTGCTTAATGATTTGTCTTGTAAACAAGAATCTTGTTGAGAGTTGAGTCATTATGTGAAACAACAGGTGTGTCTTGCTTCTCAACTTTGCAAGGTGGACTGTTTGTTCCATGTGACTCCAGCTGCATCCGTCAGCACACACAAACACACACATCCACATACACACACACCCACACTCATAGAAGTTGGCAAAGGAGGATATGCTTGTTAAGAGATGAGTGATGCAGGAGAACAGGTGATGGACGGATTAGAAGATTGGAAGCATTAACCACTATGGCTGTGGATGTCGAGGTCTGACCTTTCCTCCTTGATCATGAAGAAGTCAACACCTGAATACACGCTGCAAAACATGTGACGTGTGCCAGCAAGAATGAAAATAACAAATACTATTTCTTCCTGATTTTTTTTTCTTCTGTTGTGGAATTCAACTGCGAAATGAAGCATTGTGCATTTCGTCACTTAGCCCCACCTTGTTTTACCTGACTACCAGTTAGGCTTAACCGCGAATTGAACAGTTCTGTTGTCTTTGAACGGAGAGAAGGGCTGGGCTAATCATCAGAATATTTCGATTAAAAAAAAAACATCTTAGCCAAAGATGGTTGCTATGGTGACTACATAATGAGGACCGGCTCTCTCCCATCCCATTCCCAACCCGCCCTGACTCTCGCCTCTCCACAGAAATGAGTGGGAGCCCCCGGATAAAAAGGTAGACACCAGGAAGTACCGCGCCGAGCCTAAGAGCATCTTTGAGTATGAGCCGGGGAAATCATCGGTGCTGAAGCTGGAGAGAACGGTATGTTAGCCACCTGCCTAGCTCTCTCTCTCTCTCCCTCTCTCTCTCTCTCTCTCTCTCTCTCTCTCCTTTCTCTCGCTGCATGTTGTGTGAGTAGCACCCCGCTCCTACATGCATCCATCCCCCACCCACCTCTGCATCTAAGCTCCCGGGTGGCAGCTTCAGCTCCGAAGGCAACAACATCGTGCCGGGCACATTCCTAAAGGGTGTCCTGTTCCTTTGACAGATGATCCCAGCTTACGTCGGGGAGGGGTATCGCTTACAAGGGGATCCATTGTCGTTCTTCTTCAATTTAAGGTTATTGGGCCGAATTGGCTCTCGGGGCAGACACAGTTCGTGGATGCTCGGTGTTTGGCAAGAGGAATTGAAATGCTAACCTTCAGACATGTGCCGACCCAAATGACAGTGTCCTTGATGGCTGTCCTTCTCTTTACATGAGGATTTGCTGCTTTGTCCTTGATTGACAGTGTGGTATCGACAATGATAAAATTGACTCAAACGTTGCTGGTCTAATTCCAGTTGAGCATATCTAACACAGGATGTTAAGACTGTAATGGTTTCTGTAGTTAGTGTTTGTCTGAAGGTCTTGTTTGTTATTAGTCCTTTCCAGTTGTTCCGAGGCTGACAATTCCATTTCAGTTAGCAGCTCAGTTTGTCAATCTGTCGGGTTAAAGTTCTGTTACCTCATTGTGACACATATAGAACAGATATGGTATGAAAGAAGGGCGGCATGGTGATCCAGTGGTTAGCACATCTGCCTCTCAGTGCAGAGGTGCAGGGTTCGAGTCTGGCTCTTCCTGTCTGAAATTTGCATGTTCTCCCTGTGGCTGCGTGGGTTTCCCCCGGCTTCCAAAAACATTCACCATAGGTTAATTGAACAACTCTAAATTTTCCCTAGGTGTGATTGTGAGTGTGAATGGTTGTTCGTCTATGTGTGCAGTTGGCTGCCAACCGGTTCAGGGTTGCCCAAAGACAGCTGGGATAGGCTCCAGCACGCCCGCAACCCTTGTGAGGATGAGTGGATTAGAAAACGGATGGATGTTCTGGAAGATTATGTTACAGCTGACGTTTGTCTCGATTTGCATGCTTTTTCATCATCGTTGTGTATCTGTTGATTATATCAAATGAAAGTGTAAAAACCAGCATCCTGGGGCAAATGACTTTTTTTAAAGGATAGGTTCACTGATTATGGCAAATTGTAATACAAGCCTCCTTTATATAGTCCAAACGTAACATGTCAATTTCTTAATGCAAATAAAAGCTCCAGGCTCTTGAAGGTGACTCGGACCAGTAATTTTTTTTTTTCCAAGTCTGTACTTGTTACTTAGCAACTTCAAATTGACAACACTCTGGGAGGTGACTTCTGACCAATGTTTTAATCCCACAGTGAGTCTTTTCTTTTACACGATAAATTGTGATATTTGCCACAGCGATACTTTTTGAAAAAGCTATTCCCCCCAAATAATTAGCCGTGTTTTAATCAAATGTGAACCTATCCCTTAACAAGCAGAGCTCTTGGAGAAATCCTGCGATATCATGTCTGATGGCTCATTACCTCGGTGTGTTATTCCATGCTGTCTGAACTGTCTTCTCTTTGTCTTTCTCCTCCTGTTCCTCTTGTTGCCATGCCCCTATCGACTCAGGATGTATGTCCGGAAGATGTAGATTTAGAGAATGAGCCGTGGTATAAATTCTTTTCAGAGATGGAGTTTGAAAAAACGGTAAGTTGTCAGTGTATCTTATTTAATTGCATGTGATAACATCGATGCTTAAATAATTCCAAACAAGCTGTCTGTCTGTGACTCCGATTGCTACTTGTTTGCGAGCATATGAGGGGACCTTGGTGGATGCCAGGAAGTAAACACCCACCCTCGCCCCCTTTGAACGCCAATGGCCAGGAGAGCCAAAGCCAAGATTCAAACCCCAAACCTGATCAATAAAAAATAGCTTTATAATATACGGTACTTTAACTATAAGGACTTACGATAAAGTGTGAGCTTTATGTGACATGCTTTTTAACTTCATACAAGTATAAAAATAAGTTAACCACTAATCAAAAATGTATATACTCATCGTTAACTTTGATGTGTGGTGGCAAATGGGATAAAGAATATTATTTTATATTATTATTTTATTTTATATTATTTTCAGTTTTGCCAAGAAGATGGCAGAGCCACTATCATTTCCATTTGCGGTTCAATGACATTAGCACACTCTTCCTCTGTCATGCCTGTACCCCTTTGTAGTGCCTTTAAAACAAACACACACACACACACACACACGCACACACGCACACACTCACACACGCAAAAGGCAAAACAAAATTGTGGTGTTAGTCCTTCAGCCACTCACTAAGCTAAATTGGTGCATGATTGGCTGAGGTCATACAAAAGGTCACGTCGAATGATGTTTTTGACCTAGCAATCTTTTCTGAGACTTCTTTGGCAGGATGGGGCAATAATTCAAGATTGGAGTTTATTATCTAATCTCTTGGCGTAAACACACCTGATATCGCTGGCCATTCTTCTCAGTTGTGCCTAAAATAGTCAACTGAGATCTATTTTTACTCTCTTCAACAGTGTTTCTGTGTGTCTAAGCATCAGCTCAGGCAGAAATGCTACCACTGTGCTGTGGTTTCGATAATTATACAGAGTAGGGGTCAGGAGAGTTTATTATTGAAGCTTGTGAAAGAAAGACAGAAGAAAACGTTGCTTTAAATAATAATATTTTTGACTTCTTCCACATTATTACCGGTAACTCAACTCACAAGAGTGAAACATTCTTTTTGAGGTGCACTCTGAGAGCATAGAGGGCAATTCATCCAGAAGTCACTCCCCACACCACACAGAGAGGCTGCCGGCTACTCAACAGGCCCCAGAATTATCACAGGACCTTGAATAAGAATTTCTGCCTGTGTGCCCCCTGGTATATTTACCAAGCTATCTAACTTGTAAAACAGACAGAGTTAAGGACATCCATGCCGCAGGTGCTTGGCACCAAACAAAAATGATGCTGGCCAGTCACGAGCAGATGTCGTGCTCATTCTTGTGCAACGCCACCGCACACTGGATCATATGAGGTAGCACCAGAGAATTCGACATGAGCTCATGTGCTTGTAGGGATTGAGTCTGCCGTTCCCATGGAGAACAGGTCCAAGTTAGGGGAAGTGTGGAGAAGGATTAGCGCTGGAGGTGTTTGACTGTCAGCCTGGATTGATGCCCGATAAACTCGGCCTGATGACTACTCCTGTTTACTGTTAAAGTCACTTCAAAAGGGACACCTGGTATGAGGAGCGCTTGACTTTAGGATGTACTAACTCATTGGAATTTGACAATGGTACACATGCATTATTACTGGAGGACAGAAGTGACTCAAGGCAGAAACTTCAGTGCTTAAGTGAAGCCCTTGTTGGCTCTTGCCCCGGAAGCTCTTGGAGTGTGGTGGACAACATCTTCTAATTAAAAAGTAGCACATAACATGTTCTTGAAAGAATGAAAGCCTGATTGGGCACGTTGTTGTAACACAGCCAGGAGCCTTTTTTTTTAAACCGAAAAAGCTAGTTTACTGCATTTATTGAGTATGCTTGAGTAGCAGTTTCTTTGTAAAAAAAATGTAAAAATACAAATACATAAATAAATAAGTCTGCCCACATGAAAACTCATTTGCCGACTATCAACAAGTGACGGACGCTATTTATTACCTGTAACAATTCAGCGCACGCAAGGAAACGTACCGGTAATTTCTGAAAAATCAACTCATGTTAGGAGATAGGGGCTTGAGGTCATAAAAAGGCAAGAATTTACCAAAAGGTAGGTTTGTGTGTACCATAGGACAATAAATTGACGCACGTGTGTGTGCGTTTGGTTTCATACTTAACATTGCCTCTCAATTATGATCATTACTTGGCTACCATCTCCTCTCAAACAGCCAACCAGCCTGTCAGGGGATGACTGACAACTGTTGGCAATACCAAGAGTTGCCCTCTTGAATAATGTTAACAACTTGTGGATTCAGGAGCAGTTCTCCAAAACACAGTGGCAATTCCGGTCAAACAGTCTCACTGAGATACGTACATGACCGGGAGCTGGAATTCCACTATAAGTGCCAGAGTGACTCCATCTGTTGAGCACATGCTGACGAGGGGGCTGTTGCCATACTGTCTCAGCGTTGAGTATCATGGAACCTCCCCCCTGACCACCTGACACCCCCTAAAGGAGGCAACATCGTAAGCCCACCGGCTCTTTGTACTTTCATATTTAACCTCTGTTATTCACTTAACCTTTACCTTTAAGCATTTAACGCTGATGCGATAAGTGGCGCGCACGGCTGTACCAGATCGCTCACACTGGGGGAGCTGGTGGTGTCATGAGAGCATATCAACGTACAGAAGGTGCTGGAAAGAATGGGATTCATGTTACCATGACCTACTCATGATGACTATTTTGAATATGAAATGGGCACACAGGAGCCTAGCCTCTGAGTAGCTGGGGACACCTGTTAGGAAGAATGGAATTCCGCAGAAACTTTGTCATCGTGTCAGTTCAATTCATTTTCAATCTTGATATAGCGGTCAAGCAACCGTTTCCGCATAAGGTTATGTTTTTCAGTCATGTGCGTCCGATTATTATTATGATTTTTCTAACTTTTTGGAAAAGTGACATGAATTACGCATTGTAGAACTCATTTGATGAAGGTGACTTCACTCCTGATCAGCCTTCCGCACTTGTTTTCTTACAACATTCCATTAAAGCTGAGCGTGTGTGTATGTGCGTGTGTGGGCCAGATCTTCAGGGGGATACAAGTCACTGAGGTGCAAGGAAGAGCATGAGATTATTCAATGACACGCGCATTCTCTCCAAGTTACCATGGAACATTTGGCTTTATAAATAGAACATCGAGCTGGCAGCCTGATGTCCTGTTCTTATAAAGACAGACGTTTATTCTGATGGGTTATTAATGATCATTCTGCCCTGGCAACTAAGGAGAAAGGCATGTTGTGGCAAATGGGGTGTTGAGAATGCTCCTTGTCCGGCCAACGGTTCGAGAAGCGTGGCGGTGGAGAAGTGGATGTGGTATTAGCAGCGAGGCCGGTATGGCTGGGATGGGGATTGTGCAATCGTATTTGCAAACAGCACTCGCGCTCATATTCCTAGTGCTCGTGTCACGTCCGTTATTTTTACCTGCTGTGACGTCTGAGAGGAGGAAAGCAGCAGAAACAGTGACCTAAAATTATAGCCTCACTCAAAGCGCTGCTGGGTGCTGCCGGAACACTGAATGGCCACTTTTCGACTCACTACATAACAACTGCTCCTGCACTGATCAGTTATTGTTTTGTTTTGGTTTTTTTTTTTTTTTTGCCCTTCGACAACATTTTCTCAGTCTGTTCTGAAATGTATTTTCCTGAATTCTTGCAACATATGTGCCTTTGGAACCCTCGAGTGTGTTCCAGAGTTTCAAAAGTGTGAGTGTGTAATTCGGCCTGTTTGCACCACCAGCTGGTTAATTGTCCTCCGGTCTGCTCGAGTGGTAATGAGAGTGACTCAATACCAGACAAAAGAGAACGGCTTCACCGGGAGACGGCATGCCATTGGCTAAACCTGTGACAGCCCCCTCCCCGCATGGGCGCCCCCTGACTGATGCGAACCCATCCGCCCACTCACACACCCCTCCCCTTCCTCCACTCTCCTCACTGCCGCCCCCCCCCCCCCCCCCTAACTTGCATGCAGGCCAAAACACATGCGTTCTCCTACTTGGTGCCAAGCCCAGTCCGGAGACGCTAAGAGCCCAGGGTGCTGGAGACTGAAAGCCACATCAGCGAGTGAACAACAGAGAGGAAAAGCGAGAAAAGAATCTGGCCATTGCTAATGTGCCTGCCTCTGTTCTAGCTGGAGGAGACCATCCTGTGGATCTATCAATGACTTCTTTGTTTGGTTTGTTGCAGAGTGCCCCCTCCTTCAATCCCCTGGAAACAGCCTCCGACCTGAAGAACTAGTGAGTTCATGCTTCTCAATCTCATACCAATACTTGGGCTCACTTCCACGACGCTAATTATTATTCCGGCATGTTGTGGGGGATAAATGTCAGTGCGAGATTGCTCCCCCTTTGGCGGGGGATTCCTGCTTCCTGAGGGGAACCTTTGAATTAGGCGGTAAGCTACCAGAACATGGTGTTCTCTGTTTATGTTTGCTAATTTTGGACAAGGTAGTGCTTGGAGATTGGCGTTTGTGTCGAGGGACACGGCTGCTATGTGGTGATTTATGGATTGCATCAGTATTAGACACCAACCTGTATGTCACGAGGAAAGCTGCTGTCGAACTTCAAAATATATTATCTCCTGCAAGAATTAACCAGCGACTGGATTATTTAAATTACACAGACAGGTCCATTGTCTTATTCGCTTTCCTCTCTGTTTGTAATAAAATGTAAAGCATCTACTGGGAAAGGGTTCTTTTCCCTCCCCTTTTTTTGTTCGCACCAACTCCCGTCTGGTACTCGCATTAAGTCGTTACGAGTTTCCTATTTATGGTCTTGAATTGGAATGGTCACTGACTTGTTTTTAATTTTGAAGAAAGTGTTTCTTGGTCGGTCGCTCGGATGCAAGTTCATGCTCACTAACATTTTCCAAAGGAAACCACAGCGCCACAAGTTACTTAGTTCAAAGTCTCATACCAGGGTCTTTTTTTTCCCTAGGTTGTTGAGAGAATGTCACGTGAAGTTGCTATTTGATTTTAAAACACAAAACATCTGAATGAATGAATGAATGAATGTAGTTTGTGTGTACGAGGCATTTGCATTGACAGAAAAAATAAACTAGTTAGCTGGGGTAGTGGGATTGCTAAAAAAAAAACTGTTGACAGTAAGTTCTGAAGTCATCCCTATATCCAAAGTAAAAAAGGATCTTAGGTCAGTGTTTTGGCCCGGCAGCATACTGATCTTCCCAGAACCTTCCCAAGAAGTTATCTTGGATCTCACATTGCTTCTGAACTTAAGCCACAGCACTCCTTACTTACCGAGAGCCAACATGATTTTATTGGCTTGCTTCAGTCGGGAATTCACATATTTTTCCAGCAGTTTGAAAAGATCTTCTTGTCACGGTAGTGGACAGGCAGCGTAAAGAATCCATGCATGTTGCCAAGCTTGTAAAACTCTGACTTGGTCGATACAAAACCCACTTCACCAATGGACAAAATTTTCCTTTTGACAGAGGAGGACAGAAATCGAATGCTTGTTTGCTGCCAGTGATCCAAGAGGCCCTGTCGGTTTAATGACCACGTTTTTCTTGAAATAGAGCAGCGCCATGAGTGGTGCATGAGCAGAAGAACGAGAGTGAACATGAGACATCATACAACTGTAAGGGATAATACGCTATGCGGGAATGTTCAGACAATTGATATGGACATCTGATATATTGGCCTTTACGGAATGCCAAAATATCTGTTGTTGTGAGTGCTTTCCCTGAAAGAGCTACCTGTAAATTCTGAACTCAAGTTCATCACATTATTTTGACTTCCGCAAGTCTCCCAAGGCAGGAATTCCCACAAGACATCCTAAATAAGAACCATATGGAAGCTCACTGCCGAATTAGTATCTTTCTGTTTATCATCAAAAACACTCCTCTGAATGAATGAACTTTAATATGCTGTCTGCGTTCCACTGTCTAGCTCCTCCAGCAAGTCTGGACACAATGAGGTGGAGAAGGATGGAGGATCATCCGAAAATGACCCTGTGGCTTCAGAATGTGACCGTCATGTTTACAAGACTGTCCTGGAAGGCGGTGACATTCCCTTACAAGGTCTACGAGCCTTAAATAAGCGCCATGGCAGCTCATCCTCCCCTAAAGGTATATACCGACCAATTAATATGCACACAAGTGTGTATGGTAGATGTGCATGGACATCAGGGTTAGACAGCGCCTTAGGTCGTTTGTGTAAAACGAACATTGAGCTATAAAAACATTGATGATGAACATGTGTTTCCGTTCTGCTGGAGTCCGCACATCTTTGCTTCCAGGCTTCACAGCTCTAGTCAATCACCCCACAGCATTCATCCCCAGTCACTTTTGATTTGTTACCAATGACACAGATGATAACATTACTGGACATCTGCTTTGGAAAACATTTAAGGGCAAAATGAGGTTGTCTTTCTCAGACTATGGAAACTAACCTTGGGGAGTGTTTCCCTTCATGCTGCAGTCGCTAGGCAGGTTTAGATTGGGCAGGACTTCAGTGTCTTCCTTCGTCATAGAACAGAGACCCGGGGAGGGGATGGATGAGAAGGGATGAGTGAGATAAAAAAGATCTGTGCTCTGCAAAACCCGGGGGGGGGGGGGGGATAAACAGGAGGGACACAGAGGGTGGGCAGGCCGGAGGAAGTCAGCTGTCAGTTTGAGGTCAGTGGCCGGAATGTCTGAGCACATGGCCGGAGAGTCAAACATTGTGGGAGGAGAAAAGATGGAATGCAAGGAAGCGAGAGAATGGGCAGATCAGGCGCATGATCCGGCACTGTTACATCACACCGTGGCAGACAGTTGAGTTGTTTCTACGTTACAATGTGTTATGGCAACAAAACTGATCAATGAGCAGAAACCTCCTCCGAGGCTTAATCTTTGCGGGCACCTAGAACCTCAGATAATGATTGCAAGGTTATTTTTTTTTGAAAGGTCATTTTTTTATATACTGTAACGATTTTTTTGATTGTCTAGTCTGTGGGTTTGCAAATATTTTACACCAAGCACCACCAAAAAAAATATTTCTACTCTCCAAGAACCATCATAAAGAACACCATTAAAATCCATGAAAGTAGTAGGCCCGTGTTCATCAAGAATAAGATGGGCATTTAGGAAAATGAATAAATATTCGAATAATGGTTCAGTCCAAATGTCTTGCACATAAAAGTTAAATAAACATTGTACCTAAATGCAAATTCTAAAAGATCAAATGCAAATGTATGTTAAATACATTGAAAGGTACATAACAAATGCATTGAACTGGATATTTTTACTTATTTATTTAGGTTGAGATACTTTATTGCACAATGTACAGTACGAACATTTAACTCAGTGATTATTTTGCGGACCACTAGAGGGAGCCAACTTGGTCACATTTTGTACGTTTCACGTTTTTCCAAGATAATTTTGAAATTTTGTTAATGTTTTTACATGATAATGTTCACGTTTTTCCATAAGTATCATGTTTTTACGTGTTAATTTTCACGTTTTACATAAGCGTCATGTTTTTACATGATCATTGTCATGTTTATCTACAACAAGTATCACAAATTTTAGATGATCATTTTTACATTTTTGGTACATTTCATGTTTTTTCCCCTCCCTGATGTGGCAGCAATACGCTTCCGTACCGATATAATAATGCTCACCTTAAAAATAAAAAAAAAATCATGACAAAACTAGAGATGTTTGCCCAAAAGAAGGTAATCCTAGGCCTGGATAAAATGTGGACAGCCTTTTTGCAACTATTTTAAATTGTAATACAGAAACATAGGCATGTAAACAAATGTAAATTAGCTCAAGCCCACATTCAATTCTTTCATTGCACTTTCAAGCCCAAGACCGTGCATACACAAAGCAAATATCTTTTCTTCCATCAATTTGAGGCTCTGATAAATGCCTTTTTAGACGTTGAGGATTTTACAGGAATTATCAAATTTAATGGATCTTTGTAAGAACATCCCAGTTTGAAGGAAATATACAGTATATAAGGAGAGTTCTGTTCCAGCTTCCACAATGTCCGTTTAGAGGCTCGTGCTCTAAATACATTTACTACTCTAGTCAAATGACAAACACCAGAGGTCCAAACTTCCCCATTCGACTCAGTCACTGTTCACCAGGCTCACTGTAGAACACATTTACCAAAGCTGCCACATGCTCCTGTTAAAAAAACAACAACAAACAAAAGCTTTATCTATCATAATTTTTCAAAAAAACAGAACCTCTTGCTCCATCATGAAGGCATTTTTATTGCAGAATAGATAACTTGCCACATGCTTTGTTTATAATATCAAGCAGACATCTCCCATGTGTGTTTATTAGTACAGCAGATGAGAGGTGGCAGATGGTTCACTTATGCTGCAAACGTGTGTCACAGCTTGTGAAAGTGTTGTGTCATTTCCCGCTCCCATCTGGATCACTATGGATAGTTCAGAAAGCTAGGAGGTAGTTTACCCTGACCAATAATTTGTATTTCCAAACACCCAAAAAACAAGCATTGCCATCACTCATCTTAATGCAAATGAAGGGCATTCATTGGGCATGTTGAGGGAAACGTTAACATGAATAGAAAATAGGTCAAACACAATCATTTTCAATCTTCTTTTGAAAGTATTGATACTGCAGTCAGAGTTTGGATTCCTCCGCAACCTCCATCGCATAACATTTCACTGCATACTCCCATTAACACTTTGTTTCATGTTTATGTTCTCCTCCTTTATGTCAAATCTACTAGCATTTCACAGAGCACAGTTTTTCATCTTACACTGTGCTGTTTCGATTGTGGTCATCTATAACTTGATGTACACTGCATCAAGTCTGCCCTATAGCCTCAATTGAATCAATTGCTTTACTCTCGAACTGTGGCTAATTCTGTTTTAGCGTGTTTGTGCGTGAACCTGTGACCATTGTAATCTAATATTCTGTTTATTCTGTTGTCCTGCATGCTTGCCAGTGGATTATAAAGGTGGGAATGGCTGTTTAGACTCACCCTACCCCTCTAAATATAGTCAATCGTTTCTTGCCAGTCATGCAATAGCTAACCAATGTAAGAGTAAGAAGCCTCTTTCTGCTGCCAAAGCTTGCATACCCCAAATCTTGCCGTCCAAATTCAAGCCCAAACTGCTGCCGTCTGGTGGTGACATCCAAGAAAGCGTCACGCCACCTGTGAAGCAACCCAAAGCGCACAGCTGTGAGGATCTGTACACAAGTACATGTGATTGTGACAGAGCTGGGACAGAGGTGAGGGAGGGGTGTCACTATTCAGATTCCTGTTCTGATGGCCTCAGAGAAGGTTCCCCTGCAGTGAGGAGGAGTGCGTCAGAGTTTTCGAGCCTGTACAAGATCATGCATCACATTCAGCGGCCCAGATCAATGGGCTGCAGCCCCCAAGGGAGCGTCCGCAGCCTGGCTTATCTCTTTGAAGTGGAAAAAGCGAACGGGGATGAAAAGTCAGAAGCTGATGGTGGTAAAATTACACGGGACACCGTTTTGTCACGGGTCACTGAGTTTGAAATGTACATTCAACAGTCCAGTCTGACACCCAGTCGTTCCTCCTCGTTGCCCACGCTTAACTCCAACTACATCCATAGCCCAGAACGTGCTGCCTCTCTCTACCTGCCCTCTGCGGTGTCAGCTGAGAGTCTTTTGGTGGTGGACAACTCCCAGACAGATACCTGCTCTCCTGTGGAGGCAGGTGGAAACGACACAGAGGAGTCCTTTTCACCCGGGAATAAAACTGTGGAGGAGGCAGCCTCCCCCTCAAAGGATGGAGGCCAGGTTAGGGCCGAGTCGGCTTCTTCTGTTGATCCTGAGGTTGTACAAATCTTAAAGAAGAGCTCCACAGAGCAGAACCACTCGGCTCCTAGTGGAACAAAGAGTCCCTCCGCCCTGCCTCCAATGTCTTTCCCACTGCACCACCACCATCTGCACCATATGAACCACCATCACTTCCCCCTTAAACCCCCGAAATGCAAAGGGCCCTGTCCAGCTTCCTACACCCGCTTTACTACTATTCTCAGGCATGAGAGACAGCAAGCCACAGCTCAGCAAGAAAAACCAGCACCACCGGAGAAGAAGACCATGCTGCCTGGGAATCTCTTGCTCATGGGCCCCGCCCCTTTCAGGTTACGGAAGAGCCTCCACTCCCAACATCCTCGGAGAACACTATCGGCCACTAAAGTGATAACAGGCACACAGAGACCCCACAGCACATCTCCTGAGCTCAAACCTCTCATACCTCAGCGTCTGTCCTCCTTGGAGGTCCTGGAGAGGCTGAGTAATGGAGAGGGAGACAATTGTGAGCAGCTGAGTAACGGACAGGGCCTGGACGCCAACGGGAACCTTCTGCAGCCGCTGGCAGCTCACCACAGAGGTGGCTATCTCCATTCCATCAAAACTGTCATCCTCCTCCCTTCCTCTGTGCCTCACTCATTCAGCTCAACACTTCACCTTGTCTCCCGTCTCAACACACCGCCATCCATCTTTATTCTAAGTGGTGCTTTTACAAAGTCACGGTCAAGCCTCCGTGTCTTTTGGCGTGTGGTAGTTGATACTCTTCCATTCAAATGTGAATCACCATGGTTCCAGTATCGCACAAGAGTGACTCTTGGAGGTTGAGGCAGCTTTTTAAAATCGTGTCCTTAGCCTCCTGGTGGCATCAGATTTGAGTCGCACACAAAGCAGTATCCCACCCGATAATACTTCCTGCTTTGTTTGTCCATATAAGCAGGTACACTACTTAATGTACAAGGTAAATAAAGAATATACAGTAATATCCATCCGTCCGTTATCCATAAATATGTTTGTTGTGACCCTTGCTGGTACCCAAAAGGAAACTGCAAATAAGCCGCTGCAGTCAAACGTACCGTAATGGCCCGGATATAAGATGGCCCTGATTATAAGACGACCCCCTCTTTTTCAAGACTCAAGTTTGGAAAATTACTTTTTCAACACCAAATTAATTTTTATACAGAAAATAATTACAGTACATCTGAAACAAATTATTATAACAATATATTTGAGAGAAAAAGCATGTTATTTTGCCTCATTCAAATCTTAATATCTGAACATTATGTAAACTAAAGTGCAATCACATCCGTAAATGAATGGCTTCTGGTTTTTGAAATGTAAATTACAGTACAATAACTTCTCCTCAGCTGCCGGTTAACCTGGCCGATCGACCCACTTTTCTCCAGATTGTCGCTACGTTTCTCCATTTTCTGTTATTTCTTCTGTTATTTTCTTTGATACCGCTATGTATATTTTTCTTCTTCGTGCTATCGCTATTTTTACTTTTATTCTTCGTGACAGAGGTTCACTTTGGCCTGGGGAGTCAAGTTCAGCATTCGCTTCAATGATATCTGGCGCCATCTAGCGTTGTGAATGGGTATAATGTCTAGACCCCGAATATAAGTCGACCCCCACTTTTTCAGTCTTATTTCAATGCAAAAAACACCGTCTTATATTCGGGCCATTACGGTAGTAATCAGACTTTCTAGTTACAAATGTAAAGATTATTGTCTGGAGGCTTGTAGATCAATGCAATCAACAGTACCACAACCTAGTTGCATTTTGGCCAAAGCAAATTAGGGTACTTATTTTTGTTTCCTGAATCTGTACATTTTTTTTTCATGAACACATTTGATCATTCTGTATTCATTCCTTTTCTCCTTTATGCATGCTGAATGGAGTTTGCCATGTGTGGATTTTGGTTTTGTGTGAGAGGGATTATGTTCGTTTAATCATTGTCTAATGCTTATCTTTTGATTTTACTCATTGGAATCAGATATTTGACTGCAATATCATCTTATTCGCAATGTTTTCTTTTCCATTGCGTTTGTCTCGAAGAAGCAAATTCCTCACAGTGTCCAACTCTTTCCGTTTCTTTTTGTTAGACTTATCCCCAGCGCACGGAGAGAGCCAGGATGAAGTGTTGAGGAGGCGTCATGGGGACAAAGAGGTGATTTTTAAATTTTTATTTATTTATTTATTTGCATATATACGTAAGTACTAAAGAGTGTGCTGGAAACTAGAACGAGGAGGCATGTGCTCAACAGCTCTGTTACTGTGTCACATTTTAAGGGGAGCCTTATCTAGAGGGAAAAACAGTCTGTTTCCTTGGCAGAAAATGTTGGAGGAGCAGCGGCGGCTCAAGCGGGAACAGGAAGAGGCTGACATAGCGTCAAGACGTCACACTGGCATCGTTCCAACGCATCACCAGTTCATCACCAACGAGCGCTTTGGAGACCTGCTCAACATAACAGATAACGCAGAGAAACGGAAATCTGGAATGGAGGTACAAATACAGGCCAGGTCTGTTGCAAACAGGAAAAACACCGCAGCTGCTTTGTCAGTTAGCATATGAGTCAGGCTTGGGCGGGAATGGGAAGCGTCGGGATGGCTGATGGTGGGGAACTATTGGGGTTTTGGTGATGTCTTGTCAGCAGTTGGTCTGCATACTTGTATGCCTTTTTCCTGCTGGTCGGAACATTAGTGTGAGCAGCAATAGGAAATCCATTTTTTGGTCGCTGGATTTATAATTGAATCACATTACGAATAGGTAATTGTCTTCTGCATACAGTATAAACTGGACACTCACCATACACAATTCATTAAGTGTACAAAAACGTCTGCTTTTACAAAGATTATACTGGTCAATTTTAATCAACGCAGTCATGTTTATATAAATATTTATTTGTATGGTTGTTTTATAGTAGTTTAGAACTGAAATACACCTTGCTAGCGGGGTTGCTACTATTTCGCCCATTTATGTGGCTAAATATGGATCACCTTCAATCACCTATTTGACAATCTTACACAGGGGTCACCACCCATTTTGAAACTGAGAGCTACTCCTCGGGTTCTGATTAATGCAAAGGGCTTTTATGTTGAGAGAGCATTTGCTCAAACTATTTTTAAATATGTTATTCTTAATAAGGAACGGGGTTTTTTTCTACAATAGTTCAGGAAATCACAATATCCGATCACTGGTGACTTATTTTTAGAACAGGCCTGCGGGCTCCTCATATGATCCTCGGTCGCTACTTGTTACCCTAACCTTGATCTAAAGGCTGAATTTAATGATACTTTTCTGTAGCATCTTCCGACATTGTGCTAATATCCACAATAAATGTGTACTCAGATACTGTAAATAATTCCCTGGTATTACCAGTAGTTTCACTTCTTTCTGTTGCAAGCTATGATTACTCTCCTCTGAGAGGCCAAATAGTACAAATCACCTGGAGAAGCTTGTGACATTTTGCATCCTGTGTGTTCTAAATGACCAACAAATTTTATGTTGTGATCACGACAATAAGCACGAATATGATTTTTAAAAAAACAGGCTTACAGTTAAAGGGGAGATAAAATTGATTTTTTAAGGTTTATAACGGAATTCTCCCCTGTTCACAGTTAAATTTCCTCGTGTTGGCTTCAAGGCAAACAGAGCTGGATTAAGTCTTGTTTATTTCACAGATTCAAATTCGATAACGTTAGCTGCTGAAATGCGGCACTTAATTGCTTTGTGAAGAGGTAGGTGCCGGTGGCAGGAGGAGGTGTTTGTGTTTGGTGATGTAACTTTTGCATCCACGAAACGATTTAATCGTTTTGAAGCTAAAGGCCACTCTCGTGTTTTCCACACTCAAGGCTCTTCTTGTGAAAGCCTTGGATGAGACAGATTTGCTCCTAAAACGAGACAATCTCACCTCACCAGTTACACCATAAATATGCTGTAAAATGTCTATAAGTCCCTGTGGTATTTTCACAAAAGCATGCCACCAACATGTAATGAAGACATCTGGGACCTGTTTTAAATTGTGAACGTCTCCTGTCAACACCATTAATTAATTGTCTCTCCTATGTGTGTCGACACAGAGAACTCCAGCCATGGCACGCTTCGACTTCAAAGCGGAAACTCTAAAGTAAGCGCACACAATCAGAATTTACAATTACAATTACAATGCATGTGAAGGGTAAAGATGATCATTCAAGCATCATACCAACCAATATTTTCCCAGTACAATACATGAGAATCTAAAGCCTCATAATGTTTACCGGTAATTGATCTTGGACTCAGTTTCCCAATAAAGCGTCTTGAGTGATAATCTGAAAGAGACGCTGTATCAAACTGTCCTCATGCATTCACTTGATGTCAATGTTTATAGGAGTAATGGTGTTGGTGTTAGTGTTGGTAGATGCTGGGGCAAGCTGAGTAAATGCCAATGATGTTGTAATTTCCCCGTTGCGGGACAAATAAAAGATATCTTAATGTTATTCCTTAGAATTACACACACATAAAAAAATCAAAAAATCCAACATTGATGTACAGGAGTATTACGTAGTTACTATTTTGTCAAATATAATAGCTGTGATTTTATGTTATTTAGATTAAATCTATCTGCAAAATCTTTTTAGGGAATTACCATTTCAGAAGGGAGACATCGTTTACATCATAAGACAGGTGGATCAGAACTGGTACGAAGGAGAGCACCACGGAAGAGTTGGGATTTTCCCTCGAAGCTATGTTGAGGTACTGTGACTCACGACGCTTACTGTTATTTTATTTGTCTTGTCAGAACTTTTTTTGGGGGGGTGATCCAACTTCTACAATGTTTTTTCTTGCTCAGTTAGACTTGTTATGTGTTCCCCTAATTGCACAGCTCCTGCCCCCCACTGAGAAAGCACAGCCGAAGAAAAGTGTCCCAGTGCAGGTGCTGGAATACGGTGATGCTGTTGCCCGCTTTAACTTCACAGGAGACACGGTGGTGGAGATGTCATTCAGAAAGGTATGACAAAGTAAATGTGTGGAAGCACTTCCAGACATCACACAAAATTCAAGTGAATTGGAGGCACTCATATCAAGTATGCCTGATGATTCAGGATCTGACATTTTTTTTAGCCCAGTTCTGGTGGCCATGTCACAACCAGCACTGGCCCTGATTTAAAACAGTACTTCAAATTCTTAATTATATACCTATCTGAGATGAAATAGTGAAGTGTGTGGTCTCAACGGCCAAAATGCATCCGCGTACAGGGCATCAAACCAGCCGCTGAAAAAGGATTTGCCACAGTCTCCATTAAATGCATAATGTGATATAAAACAATACTTAATAAAATTCATAATTATATATGTGTCGGCCTATCAGTGGATGAACTGGAGAAGCATGTCGTTTTAGTGGCCAAAGTGCACACAAATACTGAGCGTCAGTGGACCATCAATGCAGCTGCTTTCAAAAATATCCACACTCTCCACTTCCCAGTTTATACACCGTAGATATTGTGATTTTAAAATAAAATGTAACAATATTTACAATTATAAATATTCAGGCCTATCTGCCTGTGGATGAAATAGTGAAGCTTGTAGACTCAATGGCCAAAATGCGAGTACATCTGTCGCACACAATGCGCCAGCCAGCAAATGAGGGTGATCAAATATGCGCAGATGAATAAAAGTCAAAATATTGAATATTACATATTCAAAAAGCAAGAGCGTGTTGATTTCATTTCATTTATATATCGCTGGCATCAGGCGGATTCCTTGTGTCTCCAAAATCATCACTTCTCAAGAGACCACAAAAACAGTGTGTTTGATCAATCATTAACATTGCCTCATCAAAGAGAGCAAACCATTTTCAACACTTAAAATTGGTCTATAAGAAGTAAAAATAACACCCACATAGATTTGTAAAAAGACGTGAAATTGACCAAATTGTAACTTTTGAGGTTTCGGCCCAACACCAGTGTGATATGAAATTTGTACTGGTGGCCCGACCTGGTCACATGATGACCCGGCCCATCAGGCCACTCTTAATGTGAGACCCTGTGATTTACAGCCCAAAAATGTGTGCAGGGGGAAAGGATCACGCTGATTCGGAGAGTGGATGAGAACTGGTATGAAGGTAAAATCTCAGGCACAAACCGCCAAGGCATCTTCCCTGTCACCTATGTTGAAGTGCACAAACGACCACGTGTCAAAAATGGCTTGGATTACCCTGACCCGCCTCTCAGCTCCTCGCCACAGCGCAGCACTAATGCCTCCCCTCAGGTAAGGACCCACAACATGACTTCTGAACTTCACAAAGTTCGATTCCATCTCTGTTCACCTTTGCGCACAACTTTTAATTTTCATTCTCCCGTCTTGTCAATGTGTCTCCTCTTTTTTTTTCCATTTTCTTCCTCTCACACCCGCCTCGTCTTCTATAAAAAGTTGTATCGTAATCGCCTGACCACTTCGCCGCTGCCGCTTCCTCGCTCCCCCTGCCGCTCCGTGTCCCCTGAGGTCCATGCCGTGTCCTCCGAGTGGATCTCTCTGACTGTGGGAGGTGGAAGCCCGCCTGCTGCCCCAACCCCACCCTTGCCTCCTCTGCCCACTGTTTCTTACCGCTGCGGCGAATACCTGCCCCCTCCTTACTCTGCCAGCCCTGTGCCACACATCGGCAGCAGCCCATACTGCATCTCTCCCGTGACCTCGCCATCTGCCTCCCCACTGCCCCCGCCGTACCCACCCAGGCCCAATTCCGCCACTCCTTTCCTCACTTTTACTCCTCCTCGGGGGGAGGGCTTCCTGCTTTCCCCACCCTCGGCACATCTGTCTCGTAGCATTAGCCCCTGTGGCGGGCCAGTGTTGGAAGGTTGGCTTAGGGCGGAAGGCGAAGGTGCAGAGGGGTGCGGCGGCAGCTGCGCCGCCCCCGGGAGCAGACAAAATAGCCCTGCACAGGTACCTTCGGCATGGTGTGCCGTGATTATAGTTCAGGCTCACTCTCCGATCTTCAATTTGGTCTTTGCTGACATAGCGCGGCTAACATTTTGGTGTGGAAGACATGTTTAACATGAGTGTTTTGGCCATTGGCTTAGAATAGAAACCTCACCATGGTGCTGACAGTTGCGGGTCTGCATGTTGTGTACAACTAACGCATAAGTGTTAATGGCGATGCTTGTGTTCCTTGATTTTTGAGTTTTCAAAGAAGTCAACATTGATTGCATCTCCATCTGATCATTTGGTGAAGGGTCATTCACACTAGCTGCATATAAATGAGTCGAAAAGAATTTATCTGACTAAAGGATGGCTAAAAATAGGTCTCTTTTCCAAAACACGATAAATGCCAGAAGTCTATCTTGCCATGCCATCCTGTTGAAAACAGACTGTAATTTTTCCAACATGTTCAGACTGAGAGAGATTTTTTTTTCATCGTTGTCAAATTTGCAGCTCTGTGTGAATAAATAAAGTGTCCTTTGAAAAATCAAAATGGATTTAAAACACTTTGGAAAAAAAGCTGTTCAAATTGTTGCAGCAGGCGGATGGAAAGCGTGGTGCGTTCTCTTGGGACGAACGAAGCTGTTATTTATTTTGGAGATTAGTGAGCTGTCCTTTGCCTTGCAGCTTGCGCGGAATGACATTGACCATCATGGGCGGAACTCCAGAAGTCCCGTCGCGCTGTTTGATATCCATGACAACAACGTCAACTCGTTTGCGGTAAGTTTCTTGACCATTACATGTTTGATTTCAATTCTGTCTCATTTAATTTTATTTTACTGTAAAATTCAAACTCATTTCCTTCATTCACCTACTCTGTTTCGAGTCGTCCTTACTAATGCTCACAGTGCTCCTTGACATTGAAACGCAATATTCAAGAGCTGTATCTTTTTTTTTAAATACTGCATGCAAATAACATCTTCTAAGTTCAAATACATGAACTAATATTTCATTTCTCCTGCACATGAACTCACACTAGTGTCTTGCCTTTCCATGCTTTCCTTCCTGGTCCGCACCGTGCTCTGCTCCTCTGTGGCTTTTAACGGATCACTTCCCTTTCCTCCTTTCTACTTACTGGGCCTCTCCTTCCTGCCTCAATTCTGCCACCTCACTCTTTTAACTTCTTTCTCTACTCGCCAACTTTCAACCTAAACCTCTGCTGGGACTCACCTGCTTGTCCTACAAGGAGGCAGTGTGTAATGAGATCTTGAATATAGCTGAGACCTCAGTGAGGTACTGCGGCACGTTGTCCCACCACCCTCTCAACGCACTACATAGACTGCACTCCCATCCCAGTAAACAATCTCTGATCATTTCCCAGCAACCCCTGTCCCAAAGCAGCAGCCCAGAGCCCAGCCGTCTCAACTGTGCAATGTAAGTACGATCTACCAGCATGTACATTTGCATTTCACATCACCGGCATATGGACAGAATTATCGCGACATGAGGTCATTACATCTATAGAAAGTGTACATGGCATCATAAACGGAGGTGCTCCCTTCTTTGCAGCTATAATATCATGGAAGATTAAGGTGTTTTATTCCAAAGCATACCACAGCATTTGTAAAGGTGATGGATTGAGTTGGCATGTATGGCAGCTAATCCGACATTCTCACCGGTATTTATTTTCGAGGTGAATGCTGTCCAAAAAAGCCATACGGTGTTCATGATGTGATTTGTCATTGGTTTGACTGAATCTTCTTCACTGGTCTCAAGTTGTCTTTCTTCGCCGTAATGTTTACCAGTGTCCTCCTCTGCTCCGCTCCAGTTTCCAAGCTCTGTACAGTTATGCCCCACAAAACGAAGACGAGCTTGAGCTGCAGGAGGGAGACCTCATCAGCGTCATGGAGAAGTGTGATGACGGCTGGTTTGTTGGTATGTACCGCAGGCCTCACATTCCTGACAAATGCAGTCAGTCTTACTCTGTTTCAGAGTGTGCGATTCTCCTGAATGAGGTCTGCAACCCTGTAATGCGCAAGTGTCCCGATTTATCACTGCACTGCCATAGCATGTTACTTCAAAAAAGTGCTGGATTCGTCTACACAGACATTTCTCACACTTTGTATTCACACTGCTCAATGTCTTCTGTGCACTAACAAAGCAGAGCTCTGATTCTCGTTTCTGTTTTTTTACAGGTACCTCAAAGAGGACAAATCAGTTTGGGACTTTCCCTGGGAATTACGTGAAGGAGGTGAAACTGTAAAGTGTTGAATCTCAACTGTTACACACACTTGCCTGTCAAGCTTTGGATATCGAGCATGGCTGTGGGTTAGCGTAGATATTTAGTCAAAATGATTTGTTCATTCTAAAGAATGTAAAATTGCACAGTGAAGGTGGTTGTATACTCAATGCCCAAAATACAGCATGGTGTATATGTTAGACACATGCCGATCTCCTATGAGTATATTCTTTATGAAAATCAATCACAAGCTTCCAATCTGTGAGTGTCATTTACACTACACGCGTTTATGTCAGCAACTGCGACAACATTTTCAGTTGACAGAAAGTGGCAAAATGGCCGGCCTATGAAATGGCTCAAAATGGGTAGATTTTGCTGCTGTTGAACTCATATTCCACAAACGCACTATCAATTAGAATATCGTGTTTAGAACTAGATGAGGTGTGTAGTTAATATTATTGTAAAGAAAATTTGGGGGTTGACTTCACCTTTTGAGGTCAAAAGTCAGCACTGGCCAGATAATTCACAGCTCAAAATGCATTCATTGCTGTTTCTATATAGTGTGGAAGTTTAACACAGATAATATTTTACACAACCTTTATCACACGCCATGTGCATGCTTAGAAGCACTTTTTCCAAATGTGCGGTTGTCTTCTATTTTCTCTCAACCACCAGGTCAAGGACATTTAAATCATATGTTGAAGTGGTAAACAGTCTAAATAATGCAAATAATTTCAGACACTTTATTTATCATTTTATATATTTTCTTTTAAAACATTAACATGTTTGCTGACGCCATGATGCCTTCAAGGTAGTGGTGGTAGACACCTTGATCCATTGCAACCGCAGGACTGGCGTTGCAGCATTTAACTTCCTGCTTGGTCATTTTGGGAAATTCCACCAAACCACATCGCCGCAGGATTATGAAGCTTTTGAAGCAGACAATGTGTCTCAGAAAATAATGATTTGAAAGTATCGTGAGATTCAGCACCCTTCTTGATAGGATTATTTATGTTCCGGTCGTGTAAATGTGTACAGCTACTTAAGAGGCCTTTGAAATATGGATACATATATTTGTAACTCCCAACGTTTAGTTTTCAAACTGATTGGAATGGTCTAGTCAGCGTTAGTGCTGCATGCGCCGTAAAAGAAGCCAAAATCACATTTGAAACGCTGTCATCCAAAAGCCGGTATAGTGACTGTGATTTCCTACTTCCCTTTGAAAAACGGCAGTCCGAGCATTATAGGATGGTACCCAATTCCGTTGTCCTTCTCAAATTCCTCACCGGCACTGAGGTGTCCTCAACAAGCTGTATATTAGCACTCACATTCATTCTTGTTGTTTCAGATGTATATAGGGCAGTTGAAAAAAAAAGTCTCAATATTTATACTGTATGGATGTTGATGAGTAAATATCTAATCAAGCATTGCCAGACTATCAGTAGCCCGTCAGTATTATACGGAGTATGGAAGCATCACAGCGTATTAGCTACATTTGTGCAGTGATGAGTGTCACGCCATATGGATTGATTGCATATTTAACAAGACCCTGTAGCGATCTGCACTTTGTCCTCATTGATGTGTGTTTCTTGAGGCAAAAATCAAGCGTGTGTTCCTGACCGTTGTCACAATGACTACAATTTACTGTATTATGAGTGTGCCTGTTATAGAACTGATGGACTGTTCTGGTATTTTGTCACCTCACAAAAGCATGTTTTATTCTGTGCCGCTGGCCAAACCGTTTGTTTAAATTCTCATGTAACTCAAGCTCATCATCAATGTTATTTTTGTTTTGTTGGGAGACAGCTGACCTAAGGCGCTCTCCTGTGACAGGACTATAGGAACATGACTGTGTAAAAATCAACTTCAACACACAATAAATGTATGAATGTATGATATTTGAATGTGATCCAGTGTACGCAGAATATGGTTAAAGGTCATTTTGAGTTACCACAGAACATAAGAAGGATTGTAAATATGTATAATAAGAAATCGACTATATGATGAGAGCATCAGATGGAGCTTTCAGTCACATGCAGCGTTTTATCAACCTGAAGGATTTTGCCACAGTGTGGAATGTTACCGAGCACAGAAAATTTGATGCACATGAACATTACGCTGCCATTTGTGAGCTCATAATGCCTTACGTTTGATACAAACGTGTGCCTCATTTTCATTCATGAATATTTCTGAAATCCATGACATATTACACTTGCCCTGCTTTACCCATGTAGTTCTAGTCTCTGTGGTCGGAGTACATTCACAGAGATCGTGTCGATTACTGTGCAAGTATCAATCGTGTGACAAAATGATTTCAATGATTATGTTGTGACACACATGATTATTTGTTTGTGACACACAACCTGCAACAAGTTTGGTCTGTTTGCTTCAATTTGCAGTGCTGTTACATTGACAATATTAAAATAAAGATGCTATACACTGCTATGACTTTGTTATTATGCAACATTTAATCAACTTTTCCAAACCATTGTATTAACAAAGCATAGAATCCTTGCATTGTTTGTAGGTCATTGTTGGAAAATTCTCTTTGTGCATGTCCCATTTCAGTGCTCATCTTCATCAGGGCCACAGGTGAGATTAATCTGATTTTGGGTGAGAGGCAGGCCACAATTCACATTCAAATTCTAGTCCACACTTTAGATCAATTTATACCACACCGCTTGCATATTTTGGAAGAATTCCGAGTTTCTGGATTTGAACCTACACTGCTCAGTAAACATAACTATTAACTTTTGTTAAAAAAAATAATAGTTAAAATTAAGTGGTCCAATCATGTCACCTGACACATTTATTTTCGCATTTATGTCAGTTGAATGATTTGTGTTTAAATCTGTTCCACTCCAAAATAACACTTAAATTGAGTCCTCTTGATTTGTTCGTAAACACACACACAGACACACTTACATCACACAAGAAAAACAGTCTTCTTTAGCGTGGATGAGCTTTCTCACTCCATTTGAACAGCAATCCTGGAAGGAATTCAAGAAATGGGAGCGGCACATTCCACATCCTGGGATTAAAGCTCTACCATAAATGGTAAACTTGTATGGAACACGAATGACGGCACCCACAGGCTTGTCGAGCCTGCTTCAAGCGTGTCTCAGATCGTTCATGGTGCAGAGGAGTTACTCTGGAGCATTTTCACGACCATAGTTTGCGAAACGACCATGCGCCTTCAAATGAAAGTTTACGATTTCAATCAATTACAATCAAAGTAAACAGGTCTTGCAAAAATATAAAGCAAGCGGTTAACTAATGATGAATGTGTTCCAAATTCTAAAGCGTTGCATGCATGCATGGCTGCATGCGTTTCAACACAGCAAATTGACTTATTCGAGAAAAAACAAAAATTAAAAATCTCTTCTCAAATGACCTTTTATCCTTTGCTATTGAAAAGATGTCCAGTTGAAGAAACGGAGGTTTCCGGTTTACTTGCGTCACGTGACCGGGTGAGTTTACGCAGCATTTGTCAATGGCTAAATAGACGATCCTCGAATATTGCCTGAACCGTTTCCCAAACCTGGCCGTCCCAGGAACCTGAGGCCCCGCCCCTCTAATACCTCTGCTCCGCCCCTCGTAATGCCTGCAGGGCTCCTGCCCATTGATCACCTCAGAGGTCGTTTGCCCGAGCTGCAGGAGCGAGTGGGAACTATTTTGAACGCATCGCGTCGTGAGCAGGTCAATTGACGTTAGTTATGCCTCTGCGAGTGGTGGTACAGGGTCCTGGGCCATGGGGATTCAGGCTGGTCGGAGGAAAAGACTTCGAGCAGCCGCTGACTATTTCCCGGGTAAGTTTGGGTGGCTAACTGCTAATCACAAATTGCGTCAAGCACACCTGAACTTGTCCGTGGGGGACCGTGGTGGACTGAAACGCACTTAACTAACTGGCTCAACTAGATAATTAACAAGCGGCTAACTGAGGTGACGTGTCGTTGAATTCATTGTGCGTTCTATTTGCTAGTGTTCAGTTTTTGGCTCGTTCTGCAAGTGTTTTTATATAACGTTGCGCAAAGAAGTGAATATTGAGTTTCTGTTTTTGTCTTGATGTTTGGAATTGCGAACTTGGGAGTTTGAGCAAAATACAGGTCCATACAGACTGTGTATGCTGAAACTCAGTTGAATAGATTTGAAAAACGTTTTTGTTCAGAGGTTCGAAACACATCTCCAGCCCGAGCGTACACTCCTGGCTCACATTGGGACTTTTTCTTTGATTTTGCCCTTCTGATCACCAAAATATTAGGCAGTTCACAAAATGATTCAATGAACTTGTATATCCCTACAAACTCAAACTATAGTAATGAAAATCCTTTCCGATTATTGACAATTAAAACAAGCATTTTGTGTCTTTCAAGAGGTCGAATTTTAATCGTCTGTCCTGAAGGTTGTGGCCAGTTAGTGTGAATACAGTATGTTTTAGTCTGTTTATTTTAGTCGAGTGGTGGCTGCTATTTTTGCGTCTCAGAGCTCCGTCCTCCCCACCCAAAAAATATGATTACGGATTCCTGAGCTGTGCCAAGTTTCTTGTCGTCAGGGCTTTATTTTCAATACTGTCTGCCTTCCAGCGCACTCTGCCTATGTGTTTGTACTGTAAACAAACAATAACACAGATTCAGGTCAGTGTGTGACGGTCAATTATCTTGAGTACAGCAGTGTATGAAAGCTTCTGTTGAAATTAGAGATTTGGCACAAAAAAAAACTCGCACAATAATCATTTATTGTTCTTCACTTGTCTCTCGAATGCAGGTGACGCTTGGAAGCAAGGCAGCCGAGGCCAATCTCTGTATCGGTGACGTGATCTTAGCTATCGATGGTGAAGCCACAGACAACATGACTCACTTGGAAGCACAGAACAAAATTAAGGGCTGCATACAGGAGATGGCACTTTCTATAGACAGGTAAGAGATCATTCAGATGATTACACTTTATGAACATTCATGAAAACGACAGCTAACTCCTAGGTGTGACGCAATCTTTTAAATCTCATAAAGAGCATTCTTTTACGCTGCCCTTATCATGTTTAAAATATCTCGTGAGATTTTTATTGCAATACAGTGAACAATTGATCACGGCCCCAACCGCAGTAGGTGAAAATCTTCATTCTGGATACATAAACATTTATTTGTTTGTTTGTTTGTTTGTTTTACCCCTCCTCAAAACTGTGAAAACACTTAAACTTAGTCAAACTTACTTTTCCATTGCATCGCTTCTTCCAAATAAGAGCAGAGCATGCTTACATCAAGCTTCTGTCACTCCGTGCTGAGGTTTTTGGTAAAACGGACGTATAAAACAAAAGATAATTCATTCATTCATCTACCGTACCGCTTGATCCTCACTAGGGTTGCGGGGGGTGCTGGAGCCCATCCCAGCCGTCTCCGGGCAGTAGGCGGGGGACACCCTGAATCGGTTGCCAGCCAATCGCGGGGCACACAGAAACAAACAACCATTCGCACTCACACTCACACCTAGGGACAATTTAGAGTGTTCAATCAGCCTGCCACGCATGTTTTTGGAAAGTGGGAGGAAACCGGAGCACCCGGAGAAAACCCACGCAGGCCCGGGGAGAACATGCAAACTCCACACAGGGAGGCCGGAGCTGGAATCGAACCCGGTACCTCTGCACTGTGAAGCCGACGTGCTAACCACTGGACTACCAGGCCGCCCCAAAAGATAATTAAATATTGTATATCGTAAGGATAAGAGGTGTAGAAGATGAGATGTTGAAACACCAAAACGTGAAACCAAACCATAGAAATTTGTGTGATCAAAGTCCGTTAGTTTAATGCTAACATACTATGAGAAACCAATTGACAGGCTAAAGGAAATTTGTTTAGCTTTTAAGATAATTGAAAACCTGACACCAACTCTGTCTTTCTCACTCACAAACATAGCAGACAACAATATGCACAGGGATATATCTGCTTTGTGCTGACGACAACTATTAATTTATGCAGATTAGTTGGTAGCCTCTTCATGTTAAATATACTGCATCTTGTCCAGTAGACCTCCTGTAAGAGTTTGGTGTAGGTTCCGCTCATTGCACAATGTGGAATACACTGCAGCCGTGCAACTCTAAATTCGGGCTTCCTTCAATGTTGTAAAATCATATTCCAAAAAAATGCTTGAAACACATTTTTAAAACGTTTAGTCCAGTGGTTCTTAACCTGGGTTCGATTGAACCCCAGGGGTTCGGTGAATCGGTCTCAGGGGTTCAAGGAGCCTCTGCCATGGAGGTGAAGACACACCCGATTCAACATGTCAATGAGTTATGGCACGCTCGCTTGGCCGTCACTGGCTGCAGATTATCACATTACATTGCTTGTCCAATCAGTGATGTGGGAAATTTACCTTAGCTCGGTCGTCAACGTGTGACGGACGTGATTGTACGTTGTGTGATTTTTTTTTTACAATGTTTTAATACATGCTAACTCTGTTGAGCAAAATAAAAAAAAAAAACGTGCTCAGACGAATATGTATCACAGAACGTGATGGGACTCAGTGTCCTAGCTGCATCATTTGTCATGCCAAGTTGAGCAACTCTAGTCTCTCACCGGCAAAACTGAAGGTACACTTCTTGAATCCAATTTTTTTATTTTTCAGTAAGGGTTCGGTGAATGTGCATATGAACTGGTTGGGTTCGGTCTCTAACAAGGTTAAGAAACACTGGTTTAGTCAATCCCTACCACAACCGAGTCTACTTTAGGATAAAAAGTAAGCTAAAGCGATACACTGAGGAAGTCAAGCCACAAATTATATAGGCTAGGATCATTTCATTCAAAGGCACCGGTGTTTTGTGTTTCTGTGTCAATACACCTACATCAGTGTGATGGCTATTTATAAATGACTATTGCCCCACAATAAACATGATCATTCCCCTATGTTTCAGATCAGAAAATAAGTTGTGGTCGCCACTCTCATCAGAAGAAGGAAAGCCGCATCCCTACAAGATGAATCTTGCATCAGAGCCACGGGTGCGTGTCTGCAGTCTCAACATCTAAACTGGAACTTGCATAATGACTGTTTCTCCCCTGTCATTTAGAGGGAAATCATCATATCAACTTACCGGTAGCCATATAGTTTTCTGCGAGTCTGAACAGTTTCCGCACCGCACCCTTCCAGCCAACGATGAAGTCATTGTTTACTTCCCAACAGGAGGGTTTCCTAGACGACAGTAGTTTATCTGCCAAGCTCTGACGCAAGACTCAGTTCCTGTCTACTGAGTGGAAAGCAAAGGCCAGTGGGATGTGTCGCAGGCTGCGTGTCCTCCACAGGCCACCCTATTTAGTTGCTGTGCAGTTTTGTCACAAACACGCGTGTTGAATGCATGTATGTGATTTGTCACGTGGATGCCTTTTCACTCGTTTATTTGTTCAAACGATTGTGTCGTGACCTGCTTGATCTGTGACTCGGCTTGCTGTCAGTCTGTTCTGTAATTTCCCTATGGGATGCTTAAAACATGATCACATTGCTGTGTTGCGCCCCCCAAAAAATGATCGCCTTGTTTTCCATCTGTTACACACTTCTCTTCGTCGGTTTCACACAAAGCTTTAAGATTGTTGTCTTTCTTTTGCAGGAAGTGAAACAAATAGGCTCCGCCCACAACAGGAGTGCTCTGCCATTCTCTGGTTTTGGTTCCAAGGTTGTGACCAACCAGTACAACAACCCAGCTGGCCTTTACTCCTCAGAGAATATCCAGAACTTCAACTCGGCTGTGGACGAAGTCAAAACCTTGACAACCACCAACGAGTCCGAGACTGTGTAAGAACAAACCCCGATTTATTTATTCATTTATTTTTTTTAACGAAAAGTCCTTATTAGCGGTATAGCTCCGCTTATTCAAGATTTGGGGTTGGTATCACCCCCTCCCACCAATGCAATGGGCATAAATTATTCACAGTTTTTTTTCCCCCTGCTGTTTGAGGGCGTGCTCTGTCCCTATCGCTCACAAATACCAGGGTCTGCTGTATATGAGGAAAAGATCAAATATTTCTAAATGCTCTGAACCCTCCAAAGGGTTAAAAGTGGACTTAAACCAAGGGTTTTGGGGTTTTAGTGTGAGGGTGCGTCGTGGTTTAGGATGCTGGATGCTGAGCTTTCACAATTGCAAGAGCATCTGCTATAGCTGTGATGCATTTTTCAATCCTTTTGTCACAAGTCATTTCTGTCATTAAAATTTCGTTAATGCTGTTGGTTGGCGGCCCGGTAGTCCAGTGGTTAGTGCGTCGACCTCACAGTGCAGAGGTACTGGGTTCTATTCCAGCTGCGACCTCCCTGTGTCGACTTTGTGTGTTCTCCCCCAGCCTGCGTGGGTTTTTCTCTGGGTACTCCGGTTTCCTCCCACATTCAAAAAAACATGCATGGCAGGCTGATTGAACACTCGAAATTGTCCTGAGGTGTGAGTGTGGATGGTTGTTTTTCTGTGTGTGCCCTGTGATTGACTGGCAACAAGTTCGGTGTGTCCCCCGCCTACTGCCCGAAGACAGCTGGGATAGGCTGTAGCACCCCCCATAATCCCTGTGAGGATCAAGTGGATCGGAAAATGGATTGGTTGATGGATGCTTTTGGTTTCGATATTATTTTCTGTCTACTAAAAGCATTGTTTGCCTTTGAATTACATTTAGTCCAAAGCAGTCTCCTGTCCTAAATGTTGTTGGCCCGCTTTTGCATCATGCTAATGTAAAGCAGTGTCATGTCAACACGCAGAAAGACCCTGTGTAACATCTTGCCTTGAAAGGATCTTCTGTTTGTGGTTCGTTCAAACGTATACAATAACTTGGTTGACACCTCATTGCAGAGCTGCAGATCCAGAAAAGTCCACCAAGCGACCACCTATAGTGGCTGATTCAGAGGTCTATAAAATGCTGCAGGAGAACCAGGAGTCACATGAGCCCCCCCGACAGTCTGCTTCCTTCAAAGTGCTTCAGGAGATTCTTGAGACGGGTACGAATCCGATTGACTTTCACTTTAACGTTTTCAACCGCCAGTGTTAACAGGTTTGATTGCACTTAATATTCTCCACTAAATGTAAATAACAGGTTATCAGTTTTATGTAATAAGGAGCTGAGGTAACAATGCAAAGTAACACAAAAGTGGTGGTTGATGTTTGTAGGTAATTCTGACAGACCAACAGGGTTCAGGAGTGTGAAAGCTCCAACAACAAAGATTGGCTCCTCCATTGGAAATGCTGAGAAGCTTCCCATCTGTGATAAATGTGGATCCGGGGTTGTGTAAGTATTTAAGCCTAAAAAAAAATTCTCTCCATGTCATTAAATTTTCAAGCTGGCAGACTCACCTGTTCAAATATTCTACTCTGGCGCCACCATGCGGCTAATTGCAGCCATGCTGGTTACCTTAAGTACAGTACAGTATCATGTCTTGATATGTATGCTTTATTTGCAAATTTAAAAAGTCCATACAGTTCTTGCCCAGGTAAAGATATTCTTTCACTTATACGGTTACCTCTCAGTATGACAATGTCACTCTGTATGAAGTGCAAGCAATTTAGCCCAAGGCTCAAATTAGAAACGCAATAAATTACAAATAAATTCAATAAAACACATTGATTGCAATGACGTTAATGATGAAAAACAAAGCAGGCTTTAATTGATTAGAATTAACAGCAGGTTTTTTTTTCTTTCAAATGCTAGTTAAGTCCCCGGAGAGAGAAAAAATAGTTTTGGGTCAAGGGTGAGTTTGGAGCTTATTTGGGCTGTGGACTACATCCTGGATTGACAGCGAGTCAATCAAAGGGCTCTCCCATTATCAACAGTAATAATAATAATAATAATGATGATCTATCACAAACCACTTGTGTACACATCAATCAGTGAGGCAAGTGGTTTGGGACACCTACAATAAAAACTGTAAATGAGTCACAAACTTAAATTTGAGAGGCTGCTGTGAAAAATCAACCAAGAATCACTGCCGTAATGCTGTGGTCATTAAACCTTTTGTAATATAATAATTGTCAGAAAAAGTAACACTTGATCAAGCAGCCACAAATCGGTGCTTTTGTTATCTTTTTTTCTGCTATAGTTAATTTGCACTGCTTATGCTATTTTATTTCAATTGGAGAGGAAAGTGAGCCCAGTTCATCTTGGAGTGGAGGTTGAATTGTTGACTTTTGTGACTCAGAGGGATGATGGTGAAACTGCGTGACAAGTTCCGACACCCTGAGTGCTACACCTGCACAGACTGTGACGTCAACTTGAAACAGAAGGGACATTTCTTTGTGGAGGACCAGATCTACTGCGAGAAGCATGCACGCGAGCGAATGACCCCGCCCGAGGGGTACGACGTGGTCACGGTCTTCCCCAAGTAGAGGGATCAATGACCTCAGCCTCAGACTGCACGCTAGTTTTTTTTAAGACAATTCAAGGCATTTAGTTTCTACACTCTTCTTGTGCAGACACTGGAAGAGGAGATGGAACATGTTGATTTGCACACAAGAGCTTTGGCATATGCAATACCTAAAGGCTTCATATTTTTTAATTCCAGTAAATTCCTGTTTTGCCACTGATTTGAATGATGATTAGTCCAGTATTCACAGGAAAAGGACCACTGTTTTTGTAGACGTTTGTTTTATAATACTTTTTTTTTTACCCCTGGGAACAAGGGACACAGTTTGACAACACACAAAATGCATAATTTTTGTATTGTTTTTATTGAATAAGATGATTATGCAAAACTATTTCAAAAACATTTTCATATCAATGGCAAATAAATATTTTCGTTTAATTAGTCGCCTTTTTGTTCTTAATTTGGTCACCTCTGTCAAAGAAGTGCCCGTAAAACTAAAGAAAGTGCTATATCTTCAGCAAGACCGATCCAGTAGCTAAAAAATAAAGCACATAAAAAGGTGAAGTTATTCATATGATACAAAATAAATAAATAGCCACTTGTAAATGTTTTTGCACCCACTAAGTGTGAAAGTGATCGTACAAATTATTAGAATTTTATTGCCACTAATACCTGAGCTGTGTTTCACTGTAGCGTATGTTGGGATAAAAGGTTGGTGAGGCACAACAGTTTTGATCAGAATGTGCCAAGTGAGCCTCGGCTCCATGTGGACAGGCCAAGCTGAGGGCAGGCAGGTAGTCGACATTGTGTTCCTGTTGCTCGATACGTAGAGTCGCAGTCAGGGCCCAGATGTAGTTGTGGGCAAACCGCAGAGTTTCTATCTTGGTCATTTTGGCATCTTCAGGCAGAGCTGGCAATATGTTTCTGAGCGTGTTCAGAGCAGAGTTGAGGTTGTGCATCCGGTGGCGCTCTCTGTCGTTGGCCTTCACCCGGCGTCTGCCCCGCAGTGCGGATTGTACACATTTGCTTTGCCACCTTTCATTTTGACGAGCATGTTCACTGTAGTCTTTTGCGTTGTGGGCATTTGGACAACTGCGTGTCACTGGGCTGCTGGATGTGTGCACGTCACTTCGCCCACAGTGCTCTTTGGAAAACATCCTGTTGAAATTCACTGAAATCGTTACACATGGTCCCGCTTAATTTAACAGTACATAAAATCAGTACATGTTCTGAAACATTTTAGCAATTTCCACCTTACAACTGGGTGTGATTAATTATCAATGATTAATTTATTGGCTTAAACATGAGTATTCAGAACAAAATGGTACATCTGTACAATCTAGTACAAGAGATTTATTACAAATCTTCAGAAAATAATGTTTGGTTCAGCTGGCATGAAGATGACGCAACGTGTATTATTGTGAGATTAGTTACTGTAGACGTACAATGCATCATACTGAACACAATAAAACTAAAACATTTTTTTTATTCTGGCTTTGTCAATCAAAAGTGACCATTGTATTGTTTTTATAAACCTTTATAACGTTTATAGGAGCCATGTGCGCGAATAAAGAAAAGATACGACACGTACCTGCATGTGGCAACAGGAGGCAGCAGACTGAGTGCTAGATGCGCATCCCTGTCATTTTATAAGGCCTTTATCTTATCTTCTTGTGCGCCTGAATCAACAGCGTGTGTCGGATGGCCAATCAGCTTTCAGGCAGCGTGCCTTGCGCCCTCTCCCCGTCATCTGCCTCACTATTTTCCTCTCTTTGTGTTTTTGCGTCTTGGAGAGAGCAACGCGTGCAAGAAAAAATATTTTGACTTAAATGGAATGAAACGGATTTAGCTCGATTGCTAGACTTTCTATTAAACTTGTTGAACTTTGTTTAGATTTGTTTTTCAAAACACGGAGCTGTATAGTGTTTAGTAATTTTGACCCCCCCCCCCCCCCCTGCCCTTGTTTGATGACTGAGGGTCATATTTTTAAATTTGGGGTCTTCAGTTCTGAGTATACAAAATGAACTACAGTTGAGTGTTGATTTGTAATGTACAGGTCAGCTGAACTTGAGACCTTAAATGAGGAAAAGCTTTTGAAACAACGCTATTTATCACTGTTACCATAAATTCATTCATCCAGGTCATCTCTTTCATAAATCAATCGCACCTGGACTACTCTGTTAGTCTTAAAAGACGGATAAGAGGCAAAACGTCTCCCAAAAGACAGAAATACCGAATATTATTTCGAATGTGATGTTGAGTTACGACACGTCATAATCGCTTAATGTGGTTTGACGTATGCTGATGTGACGGTGCATTTTACGCACTCGGATGGAACAATTACGAGCCCAGCAATAGATAAAACGTAGTCCTCAACTAAACGGAAAGCTCGGCGGCTAATTCATAAATGAGACAAAATCCAGCGAAACTCGGACGTTGCTTTGAAAATAAACTAGCTCTGGTCATTACCCTAACGTACTGTATTTACGATGCGTACAACGCACCCGCAAAATGGCATAAGCTAATAAATATCAGATGCTTTTATTCTTGCTTGAGACTTCACGTATAGCACGTTACAAACAATGCATATGAATCGAAATTATATATTGATCTGACCATAAAATATATTAACATTTCAAGCCAACGCCACCCATAAAGCATTGGAGCGCAACTGTTGTGAGTTGGTCAAAGGTTATTACGCGTGGGTGCCAGCCAAAAATACCGTTTGGAAATGTGAGCCGTGTTGTTGGACTATAAATGGTTGTTCCTATGTGACACGACCAATTCAACTCGATTCCTACAATGATGCAAGCCATGCGTAAAGAGACCGCAACTGAAAGATATCGTCACTACTTCAAGCCACGCAGTGCAAATAAATCTTAACTATGTGACACGACCAATTCAACTCGATTCCTACAATGATGCAAGCCATGCGTAAAGAGACCGCAACTGAAAGATATCGTCACTACTTCAAGCCACGCAGTGCAAATAAATCATAAACAAGTTAGATTTTCCTTAAAGTACATGAACTGTCACTTGAAGTCTTGAATTTATTTGTGTTGTGCGAGAGGTGAGGGTCTGCTTACCAGATATTAAACATAATTGCTGGGTTAAGGCTAAAATTATCCTCAACATTCTGTCCAAATATGTGTTTTGGGAACAATCTGATCGCCGTATGCTTTCAATAAAGTCGACAAATACACGGGCGAGATACGAGACGTCCTCTTTGAAATTGTAAAAGGCACTAAGACTCTAGGGTAAACGTAATACCCCCACTTAACAAATAATCAAAGATGTCATATCCATATTGTGATATGACAGACAGGTGTTAGTTTAAAGGAGTCTTTTTTTGTTTTATTACTGCGCTGTCTTATCCTGCTTGTTATGCTAAGTGTGGGCACACACACAAGCACCCGTAAAAGCAGATATGACAGCAAAGTTGGTACGAAAAGTGATTTCACAATATTTAACAATACAAATGCCCAATCTCCAGAGCAGGTGATACCTGCACGATGCGCCTGGTTTATACTGCCCGACTGCTTCACGCTCTCCTTTGCTTATTTATTAAACCAAATCTATTTATTATTTTAGCAAACAGAAGTAACAGGTGGGGCTTTATTTTCGTCTTCAGCTTTTTGTTTGAAGGACGTTTTGAGAAGGCCAATCCAAGTCCAACAACTCGCTGACCAGATTGTTATCAGGGACGCCTCTGAATGCGTCCCCCGCCCCCTCCTCACGCTCCTTCTGCCTAAGAGCTGCCGGGAGAGAGAAAGGGAAAGGGAAACTTCTTCAAGAAAGAGAAAACATCTTAAAAAACATTTAATTGCAACCCGGATGCCATATGTACAGCTCTTGTGAAACCCTTCAACAATGTGACTGTCTTTTACAAAGTATGGAGTGCGTCTTTGGAGACGTGTGCGCTTTTGGAGAGGTGCGCGCGTCGTGACCGGAATGACCCTGAAAACACTTTACACAAAGACGAATTCACTTTTAATGTGCTTTGGAGTTTCCTTTCACAAGCAATGCATTGTGCATCTCACCTCATCTTTTGAAGCCAGTGTACACCAATTACAGGAAATAGCCGTCCTCTGGAGGGGTTTTGTCTTTATTTTGTTCAAGCTTAAGGACACGTGAGGCTGCGCGTTCACAAAGATGCATTTGCGTCTTGACCAATTTCTGATTTTAGTTGATGGATTTGGTTCGTGCTTAAAGTACCAAGGGTGCTGTTCACATCTCAAAGACCGAAATAAACACACACTAAATACTCTTATTCTTCCCAAACGAGTTTAATACTACTTGCAAGCAGGATAAGCGTCACGTGCTTAAATGAATAACTTCGCAGTGGATTGAATGTAAACTGAATTTTTTTAAGGCAGGAATTTGGATGCATTCTTAAGCGTCACTAGGATGTACAGGATTAGAAATAATATGTTGTGGTATGTGTCAGAATCAGAATCCTCTCGATTGACCAAATATGTTAAAAACGCACAAGAAATGTGTTGCCAGTTGGTGGTGTCGCTGAATGTACAAGCAAAGACAGTCTAAGACAAATATTACATACATTTAAGATAAATACACTAATTTACAAAACAAAGCGCTGTCATGATTGTACATTGAAAAAGACCCAAAAGCACCAGGTTATTCGGTGACTCGAACGTGCAGTCACCAGCTTTCTCCAAAAGGAGGCAGTGTAGAACATACAAAAAGGAGTAGAGTACTGTGTTTGTGAAGGAAGAAGTGGACTATAAAAAGGTTTCCTGACGTAAATATACTACGTGCCGTGTTGTGTGAGTTTTTGGTAAAAAGACGTGAAGTGTAAAAGACGGTGTCTCGCTGTATTGCTCAGGCTGCACTGCAGCGTCTATTCACAGGCGCGATCCCGCTACTGAGCGGTACGGGGGTTTTGACCTGCTCCGTTTCCGACCTGGGCCGGTGCACCCCTCCTTAGGCGACCTGGTGGTCCCGAGCTCCCCCGGGAGCACCATATCGATACCGAACTTAGCGCGGACACCCGCTCGACATAGCCCGCTGCAGCTCAGAACCCCCGAGCTCACACGATCCGCCAGCCTCAGCCTCCCGGTAGCTTGGATTACAGGTACGCGCCACGTACCCGGCGAGAAAGCACAACGCCTGTGGTGTTTTTTGACTATCGCGCACGTGACGTCACAGTTGCGACACATTTCGTTCTTATTGTTGTCAGTTTATTTACATTTAGAAATGGTTGCTTGTTTCCCACTAAAGCGTTGGTTGCCCTGCCAAGCATCGACTTTCAACAATATAATAGTTTGGGGGATTTACATACGAAGTGTAAAAGACTGTGTCTCGCTGTATTGCTCAGGCTGCACTGCAGCGCCTATTCACAGGCGCGATCCCGCTATTGAGCGGTACGGGGGTTTTGACCTGCTCCGTTTCCGACCTGGGCCGGTGCACCCCTCCTTAGGCGACCTGGTGGTCCCGAGCTCCCCCGGGAGCACCATATCGATACCGAACTTAGCGCGGACACCCGCTCGACATAGTCCGCTGCAGCTCAGAACCCCCGAGCTCACACGATCCGCCAGCCTCAGCCTCCCGGTAGCTTGGATTACAGGTACGCGCCACGTACCCGGCGAGAAAGCACAACGCCTGTGGTGTTTTTTGACTATCGCGCACGTGACGTCACAGTTGCGACACATTTCGTTCTTATTGTTGTCAGTTTATTTACATTTAGAAATGGTTGCTTGTTTCCCACTAAAGCGTTGGTTGCCCTGCCAAGCATCGACTTTCAACAATATAATAGTTTGGGGGATTTACATACGAAGTGTAAAAGACTGTGTCTCGCTGTGTTGCTCAGGCTGCACCGCAGCGTCTACTCACAGGCGCGAACCCGCTACTGGGCGGTACGGGGGCTTTGACCTGCTCCGTTTCCGACCTGGGCCGGTGCACCCCTCCTTAGGCGACCTGGTGGTCCCGAGCTCCCCCGGGAGCACCATATCGATACCGAACTTAGCGCGGACACCCGCTCGACATAGCCCGCTGCAGCTCAGAACCCCCGAGCTCACACGATCCGCCAGCCTCAGCCTCCCGGTAGCTTGGATTACAGGTACGCGCCACGTACCCAGCGAGAAAGCACAACGCCTGTGGTGTTTTTTGACTATCGCGCACGTGACGTCCCAGCTGCGACACATTTCGTTCTTATTGTTGTCATTTTATTTACATTTAGAAATGGTTGCTTGTTTCCCACTAAAGCGTTGGTTGCCCTGCCAAGCATCGACTTTCAACAATTTAATAGTTTTGGAGATTTACATACGAAGTGTAAAAGATTGTGTCCCGCTGTATTGCTCAAGCTGTACTGCAGCGTCTATCCACAGGTGCAATCCCGCTACTGAGCGGTACGGGGGTTTTGTCCTGCTCCGTTTCCGACATGGGCCGGTGCACCCCTCCTCAGGCGACCTGGTGGTCCCGAGTTCATACATACATACATACATACATACATACATACATACATACATACATACATACACGTGTGTACTTTAGTGGCAGGTGCAGCCGTCAAATGAATTCAACAATATTGCAAAACAATAAGAGTAAAACGAAGAAGAATCTAATATTTCAGTTTTACTGTGATGTCCATGACGATAGAAAATACATTCAGAATACGTTCTTCAAAAGTGTATCGCTGATGTTTCTTTGAAGCGACGCGTTTCGCTTTGCCTGTGCGTTGTCATATTAGCGCATGCGCAAAAATAAATCGGCTGCTGCTTACTTCCGTATCCTCGTTAGCTCGCAGCTAGTTGTGTAGCAGTAGCATGTAGATGAGAACGAAGACCTCAAGCAGGCGCCTGGAGGTGACTTTCCTTTGTCTCAGACAGAAAAATAAAATTGTCGGTTACAAACCGTCTTGACAACATGCATTACTGGGTAAGTGGTGCTTCTTTCTACAGTCTTTATGCATTTTTGGAAACGGTTACGCTGGAAACGGTTACAATTGGTAGAACATCGTATTGGGCTCAGGCTTGTTTATCAGTAGTTACGTGAGATAATAAGATGAGCTGTTTTCTGAAATAGGATGCTCGAAGTCCACACGCGTTGTTTAGTTGTGAACTGTGATGTAAAAGCATTATGGTCCGATTTATGGCAAGTTGCAAAACTGTTTACATGAACGCCTTGGCTTGAACTGTTGCCATACTCAAGACAATAGGGCGACAGCAATAAACTGTGCACTCACTCAAAATCGAATTGACTACAATGTACACTACGATACCTCTCATTTAAAAGGTAACAGTGGTTGTACAGACGGCCCTTCCTCTGTTTAAAAAAACAACCATATTATATTCTAACAATCGTTTATTGTGGCGTCCATAGTTTAAAATTGGAGTTCCTGTTCAACTTGAGCCTGCAGGAAGTTATAAACAAAGGGTTTTATCGCATGATTGATGTGGAGTCAAATTTCGTGTCAAAGAAGGACAATGAACTCGTGAGTCATGACAACGGACGCAAGTAATGTACGGGGACAAAACTGAGGGGCACTCGAGGGCGGCTCATCTGACTCAGAATTTCCTCGGGGGCACAATTAACTCCACAGCCCCAGTCTGACCCTACTGTCGATCAGCCACAACAGTGATAATTGTCGTTGTAATCGTTTCGTGAAACGGTTACCCCTACCAACTTGTTCCTCATTTGATTAATTTTGTGGACTGTGGGATCTGTAAATTTTCAAGATTAGATTTCACAGCACACCGTAGTAATTACCCTGAGAACACCGCCCTTAGAGACAACAAAAAAGCCTCACTGAGTAAAACTTCGCTGACAGTATTTGATATTTAACATTTACAAGTAAAGCGAAGCAATACAGAGTGGTGCAATAAAAAATACCGGTACTAAAAGAATGTACAATGTAGGAAAATGAGTTTGGACTACAGTAGTTGATCATAGAAATGCTCCGAAAGACCATAATACAATGCAATGCAATACATGCTGATTTATGTAGCGCTTTCACAACAGTGGCAGCTGTAACAAAGCGCTTAACAAAACAGTTAACATAAAGTCAAATAATAAACACAACACATAACATAAAACACGGACAGTCGTGCAGTCCTAACCACTTTTCTGTCACACGCTTTGTTGTTTGGAGCAGTTTGAGATGAAAGAGGAGAGAATCAAAGTGTCCTTTAACCAGTGGATCAGAGACGGCATGCTCAAAATTTGCACACCTTGGCTACACTAAGTTTCAAAGTCAACAAGAAGCTGTAGCATCCATTGACAAAAAAAGAGATTGGTTCACTTCTCCTGTCCCACGGAAATCCATTTCAATTCCAAGCGGCGAATCTCAATTCCAAATACGCATTGGCACTCTGCGCCGACGTTCCTCTCTCCTCATCTTCAACTTCAGCAGCCATCCATCCAGCCGCACCAACGCTGACTGTCAGCCACTGAACAAAACGGGGTTGTGAAAAATGCTGCCCATTAAAGGAGCAAAAAACACAAGCGCCCAAGGTCTGTCCAGCACCGACAGTCAATGGCGCCAGCATTCCTCCCAATCACAATCTGTGCTGCTACAGGCGTCCTGCCGGCGCAACCACCAAGCACAGATACTTCTCCTTTGACGAATGTCGTGGCCAAAAAACGCTAAAAACAGTCAATATCAGGTCCACACGATGAAACAACAAACAACATGTGACAAAACAAAAAGACAAAAACAACAAAAAACAAAAAAGCAAGGCTCTTGAAGAGCACTTGCCGTAGGCTGCCTAGTCGGGCGCCATCTCCATCATCGTATAATCGTGTATACTAGGGGAAAAAAAGCATTCATTTTGACCTGAATATAAAAAGCATAAGGGCACCACATCATAGTATTATACATAGATAATTGCCCCTGCAATTGATTGTTATAAACAAACCCAATTCCAATAAAGTTGGTATCTCGTGTTAACCATAAATAAAAACAGAACAAAATAATGTCCAAATCATGTTCAACCTGTATGTAATTGAATAGACTACGAAGACAAGATATTTAATGTTCAAACTGATAAACGTTATTGTTTTTAGCAAATAATCATTTCCATAGAATTTTATGGCAGCAACATGTTCCAAAAAAGCTGGGACGGTGTCATGGTTACCAATGTATTACATCACCTTTTCTTTGAACAACATTCAATAAACGTATGGGAACTGAGGACACTAAATGTTAAAACTTTCTAGCTGAAATTGTTTCCTATTCTTGCTTGATATACAGCTTCAGCTGTTGAACAGCAGTTCAGCATCTCCGTTGTAATATATGTACCGGTATAACACTTCATATAACGGGCCACCCATTTTCAACAGCCAAGTCTGGACTGCAGGCAAGCTAGTCTAGTAGCCGGACTCTTTTACTACAAATCCACACTGTTGTAAACATGTGCAGAATGTCGTTTGGCTTTGTCTTGCTGAAATAAGCAGGGTTGTCCATGAAAACCACACTGCTTGGCCGGCAGCTTTTGTTTCTCCAAAACCTGTATGTATAGTTCAGCATTAATGGTGCCTTGACAGATGTGCAAGTTACCTATTCCACTCGCACGGACACAGCTCTGTAACATCAAAATGCTGGCTTTTGAACTTTGCGTCCATAACAGTCCGGATGCTTCTTTTCCCCGTTGGCCCAAAGGACATGACTTTTGAAATGTCAAAAGATGATTTAAAATGCGGACTCATCAGTCCATAGAACACTTTTTTCACTTTGTATGAGTCCATCTTCGATGAGCTCGGGCCCAGGGAAGCAGGCGGCGTTTCTGGGTGGGTTTGATAAATGGTTTATTTATGGTTTGGATAGTACAGTTTTAATTTGCACTCACGGATGTAGCGCTGATCTGTATTTACTGACATTGGTTTTCTCAAGTTTGGTGATGTCATTTACATACTGATGTCGGTTTTTCATGCAGTGCTGCCTGAGGTATCTTTAGTCACGGGCATTCAATTTTGGTTTACGGCCTTGCAATTCAGGGAGGTGAAAAACAATAACATTTAGCAGTTTGATCATAAAAAATCTTGTCTCTGCAGTGTATTCAATTAAATATATGATTTGCAAATCATTGTATTGTTTTTCTTTTTGTTTAACTTCACAGCAATTGGGTTGGTATTTTCTATTGTTAAGTCCAAAATGCATTTGAAATAAAATGTCATTGAAAATTGTGGCACGCAAAGATTGTGTATTTCAACCACGTCAAGAAGAATCTTATAATCCTGGAATATTTGCGTAAAAAAAAAAATCAAGTTTGGTACAGACTTTACATCGTGCCCAGATTTTTGAGAAAAGCAAGAAACAATAAGTCTACACTTTACAGCATTTGCTTTAGTGGGCCACACGAAATTAGTGATTGGTTCAGAGCTGACTCCCTGGGCCTTAAGTTTGACACGTGCTGTTTCGTGAGTGGACCAAAAGAAATTATCTGTATGTAAAAGTGGAAAGAGTTGCCTTTTGAACTCGTGTGAGATAGGGTTTAATCTCTTTTTTTTATGACAGAAAAAGCTGTGACATGCAGAACTTGCACCTCTTATCTTATTAAACTAAAAAACTCAACTGTTGGGTTGGGATGCAAAAATGGGTCACAGACCCATAATGAGTGGGTCGTAGACAGCTACTAAAAAAAATTACAGGGGCTCCTTTTACGACAGTTCCAACATACAGCGTTTCGAGTTCGTGATTGGTATTAATAAAAGTAAAAATAGTAACGATGAACTCGTTTGCTCCTCCCTGCACGCTTTTAAACAGTATTTTACTTCTGCTCCCTCAATGTGAAAACCAATGTCTGGGTTTTCTACTAACACTACGTCATGACGTCAAAAAGACGTACCTAGGGCGAGGTCAAGTCAACCGTGCTTGAGATATTGATTGATTGAGATCTTGGGGTCTTATAAAGTGGAAAAAATGGACAGCACTGACATGGTGTGGAACGTGAACGAGGAGGGAGCACTCGCAACCACAACAACAGATTCAGAGAAACAAGATATTCATTGCCTTCTTGTAACTGTTGGATGGTGTTGGCTACAGGAATGACCTTTGGCAAATGTGTCATGTTGTGACCGCCCAAAAACCACCTGCTTTGGCCAATTACCGTACATATTTTCGGTCTAATCTGAAAAATCCTAACCAAATAAAATGTGTTTGTTTCAGTTGCTGTCACATTAGCTTATTGTGTCATATTCAGCTTTTTTGGCATAGTTGGTTCAAAACATTAGCAAATCTTATGGTTAAGTGTGCAGAAAACTTACGTTATCCAATCAAGTATTGTAAATAATTAACTGTAAAATAACTATTTTTTACCTTCTTCTCTAGTACATAAGTCCAAGATGTGACGTTTACTTTTTTTCAAGTTAGAGGAGTTGAATCAGTTCCGACTTTCCCCCCAATTATATGTATGTCTCCTGACAGTAAGTCCACACTACAGAATGAGAGTACGGTACGTTTGCCACATTTGGCTAAAGCAGTGTGAACTCTCCATTCAACCTGTGGTCCTCGTTCCCAACTCATCTCTCGCTTGGTGCGGCTTACCTTACCAAATCTGTTTGTTATCCTAACATACACCAGCATTGTCAAACTAAACTTAAGCTTTACTGTTTTTAATGTTAATATTCACCACATGCATCTCTGACTTGAGGGTGCTGAAAATAATAATACAACCTGCCCAAGGTGCCCAGCAATGGAGTGTTCTTACTGCTGAGCAGGTTGTGATGAGTTAAGATGTTATCTTTTTGAACCTTAAGCTTTCCTCTATCACTTAACCGATGAGGTGGGCGGACATGTACCCATGCTATCAGAACTATTGTCATAAAATTTCCCAAGATGGTAATAAATATAAGCAACCATAATTTTTTGTCATTATTTTCCCACTGTGATTAAAACGCATGATTGTTACCAATACAGTACGCTGTCTATTGGGTTTTATGATGATTTGAGGGGTTTTGCAGGTAGATTGTTAAATTGCGCCAGTCTGCTGCGTGTGTTGATGAGCAGTGCGGCCGCAGGGAGGAGTCTGTGGCGATAGACGTTAAGTCCTCTGAAAAACTAGCTCGCTTCTCTGTTTGGAGAAAGACGAGTACGGTGGCGTCTGAGCTATTTGCATTCAGCAAACTGCCGCCGGTGTTTGTGAGAGGGGAAATCTGATCTCTCTAGAGCCAACAATGCCTTATGATGTAAGTACATCAGCAGCCTATGCATCCATCATTGGGTCATTATTTATTTACATCTGTGTGAGATCTTTGCCCTGTACAATAATTGGATCTTTCATTGATGTGCATCTATGACTGATGACTAATTGTGCTAAGCAATTTGACTTGATTGAAATATCAGATATAGTGTGATACGTGATCGAAATTTTTAAACCTTTAACCACTGTAAGTATTAAGGCAAAAGGCAGTCAAAAAACCTTTGCTATCATGGCGAATTACAAATGATAATGCAGAGTTAAGAAAAGTCTTGGAATTTATGCAGATGTCTTTTGTAGTACCATGAATGACAGTGCTTTCTACAACACCCTTGTGACGTTTTGATCTGATTCTGAATTCAATGACTTTAGTGTGAGTGCTTTTGACTTTAGTGGTTTCTCCACAGCAGCAAGCCCACGACACTGACATTTCTCACCTTGTTTTAATCCGAGTTTTGAACACATTAACACAGTGGCCTTCAATCCATGTCTGTGTTACTTTTATTGGCCGAACTTGACACACGTGCTGCTTGTCTGCATCTTGCAAAGTGAGAGTAGTGCCGCTGCGCTTTGGGCAGAGAAACAATCCTTTTTTTCCCCCTTTTTTTTTTGAAAGAAATTTGACATTTAGGATTTTTTGCTGGTCATACATAAACCCTATCACGCGAGTGTTGATTACACTTGGTAGGACATGTGGTGGACTCCTATTGTACAAACATTTCTGACAAGACATTTTCTGTGTGTGTGTGTGTGTGTGTGTGTATCTATGTTAATCCAGAGTGCCTTGGAAGTATACAAGGAGATGGTGCTCATCTACCTGGAGAAGGGCCGGCAGCAAGTGAACTCGTACTGCAGGGACTTTGAGCCATGGCAGATCATTGGAGTGACGCTTTTCACCACACTGGCAGCAATATGGCTGAAAGGATTTCTCTTCCAACAAGAAAGTATGCCCAGTATGATATAGGCGACATTATAAGAATCGCAATCATTGTTGTACTTTTACTGGTGCATTTGAAATCCGTTATTGTGAGCTCAATTCCATCTCATGTGTTGCTTGGAGTGAGGGCTTGTACCATTCATTCATTCATTCATTCATTCATTCATTCATCTTCCGAACCGCTTGAACCTCACTAGGGTCGCGGGGGGTGCTGGAGCCTATCCCAGCTGTCTTCGGGCAGTAGGCGGGGGACACCCTGAATCGGTTGCCAGCCAACCACAGGGCACACAGAGACGAACAACCATACACGCTCACACTCACACCTAGGGACAATTTAGAGTGTTCAATCAGCCTGCCGCGCATGTTTTTGGAATGTGGGAGGAAACCGGAGCACCCGGAGAAAACCCACGCAGGCCCGGGGAGAACATGCAAACTCCACACAGGGAGGCCGGAGCTGGAATCGAACCCGGTACCTCTGCACTGTGAAGCCGACGTGCTAACCACTGGACTACCGGGCCGCCATGGGCTTGTACCAGAGATCAGAAATAATCAGCCGAAGTCCCTTTTTTTTTTTTTTAACCAGCTGGTGTTTTTTTTTTTCTTGACATGTGATTATGTGTCATCGTCTTCTGTGAAAAAATTGTGGTTGATGATGTGACATCATTTCACTGAAGTTCCTTGTCTCTTTCTTTTTGGTTTTAGGTCTCCTTTCCAGAATGAAGAAGCAATGCTTTCGACTCATCAGAAAAATACCCTTTGTCGGCGGGGCGGTACGTGCGTTGTTTGTCTGTATCCTCTGATTCGCCTATGAGTCACAACTGATGACTGAGTGCAGAGGGATAGACCTCTGGCACACTTAACGCTGCGCACTGAAGATAACATTGACCACCTTCTTGTCATTGCCATCTTACAATAAATTCACATCAAGCTTTGACAGCGCACGGAACATCTTATCACATTCAGTCTAAACCAGCGGCTCTAGCAAGAATCCTTTTTTCTGCGGCACCCAGACATTGTTGCTCAAGCAACTCTGCTCTCATAGATCCAGAGCCAACTGAACAAGGCATTGGACGACATGTCTGCCAGTCTGTGCACTCTGAAGAACGGCATGAGTTACACTCAAAAGCTGCCCTCAAAAGGCCTCTCGCAGAGCCAAGTGCTGGACAAAATCAGCGAGTACCAAACTCTGAGTAAGTACCAGAAGTTGTAGGAATTCTGACATGAAATTTATGGTGTTTCACACCGACTGTGGACTGTTGTTCTGAAGACATGTGTTGTTGCAGATGAGGTGCAGTGGCAGAACGGCTGTGTTTCAGGCGCAGTGTACTGGGGTGATGAAGCGCTGACAAAACTCCTGGTGAAGGTATGCACCAGTTACTGTCAGTGTGGTCATACAAGTGTAAAGATAAGTTAACCGCTGTAACGTTAAAACAGTGGGCATGAATACGAAGTTCATTTGTGTTGCACCTCATGAATCTCATTATTGGCATCCTTTATTGAGATACAAGTGTAAAAATAAGTTTGCTATAGAAAAAAAAACCTCAGAAAGTGAGCTCTCGCGAGGTACATTGAGGACTTGCCTTGTACGCCACTGTGTTCCATGACACGCATAATGACGGTCTGTCTAATTTAACTGTTGTAAAAAATAAATAATAATAAAAAAATTCGGAACACACACCCAGACGCATTCTGTCAACACTTGCTGAGGAAGGTATGCTGACATGTTGTGACCTCATGATGGAAGTTACGTATTTCCAAAATATTGTAGCGGTAACTATGTGGCTCGCATATGACATATGAATTGATCTGAGAAGATCTTTTTGAAAAAGTTTTTCTCAAACATTTGTTGCAAGGTGTATGGCGATTTTGCCTGGAGCAACCCACTTCATCCAGACATCTTTCCCGGTGTAAGAAAGATGGAGGCAGAGGTCGTCAGAATGGCTTGCACACTTTTCCACGGTGGACCCAACTCATGTGGCACAGTAAGCTCATTCCTTCTTTCTCTCTTGACGTACAACGTTAAGAGTACATGGATTGGCACAAAACAGGACATTGACATGAGCTGACAGTTTATTGTTATTTATTTTGTTTTGTTTTTTTAGGTGACTTCCGGAGGAACAGAGAGCATACTGATGGCTTGCAAGGCGTACAGAGACATGGCATATGAACGAGGTGTCAAATACCCAGAAATGTAAGATGAACTTCATGAAGCGGTGTTTTCCTTTTTACAAGTAATGTTCATTTTGTCCTTTTGGCGAAACAATAACTGTGGGTACAAATAACACATTCACTGTATGAACAAATGAAAGATACATCTTCCCTTCCCTTTGCCGTCCTTCTTAAAATGACGAAAAAGTGGGCTTTCTTTTGCACCAATGAAAGACTGTTCTAAGGTGTCACTTCATTTTACTTGCTCAATACAGAAGTCTTCAGGCAAGAAGGGTCCTACCAAATTTATTTAATTACTAAAGTCAACAGTGAAATAGATGCTTGGCTTATTTTCTGCATTCTTAACATACTGTGTGATTATCGTCAGTAAAATTTCCTTCTACAGTCTTATATGGCCACACTTCTGCCCTAGTGCTCTTTGTAGGTGCAAAGCTATTCTATGCCTATGCGTCTGGTATCGTTTTCTTTGTTGAGTGAGTCGCACCCTCTTTTGTTTTTAGCTTGTTTTTTTCTCTGCCTCTTAACCATTGGTGGCACGCACTGAGTGAGAGAAGCAGAAAGTCATCCACCACAGTAGTAACTAGAATTATAATTTGAAAGAGTCATGCGCACCGCACCGTCTGAAATGTTATGACTGTTTCTTGACCATTTCTTTCCATGGTATGTACTATATACATGGGAAGAGGTCCTGAGTGAGTTTTTGAGTGACAAAACATTGTTTTTGTCATTTTTGCAGTCTCGCCCCAGTGAGCGTCCACGCGGCTTTCGACAAAGCGGCGCATTACTTTGGGATGAAGCTTGTTCACATTCCCCTCAATAAGAAAACAATGCAGGTTGACGTAAAGGTGAGAGGGAAATTAAGCACGTGTGACTGAACCCGAGTAATTGTATCGTTACTCCCTGTGTTTTGTTCCTGCTTTATTTTGACAAGGCGATGAAGAGAGCGATCAACAAGAACACAGCTATGCTTGTTTGCTCAGCCCCACAGTTTCCACACGGGATTATAGACCCCATCGAAGATGTTGCCAAGGTCAGAGGCAGCATTTCTCTTTTAATTCCTCAATATTATTTTTCGATGAATGTAATTCCTTCCGTATTTGAAACCTGGTGACCTGTTTTGCAGCTGGCTGTGCGCAACCACCTGCCGCTGCATGTGGATGCCTGTCTGGGCGGTTTTCTGATCGTCTTTATGGCCAAGGCTGGCTACGCCCTCGCACCATTTGACTTCAGGGTAAAAGGTGTAACCAGCATTTCTGCAGACACTCATAAGGTGAGAGTGTTTTTCAATAATGATGTGTGCATAGGTTGAAAGTGGAAAGACGGAAAACAGTTTTCAGGACTTGAGATTCATAACCTTTTGTCATGAGTCCAAAACATGTGACCGTGAGAGCAGCACGTCTGTGTGCAATGGCTGTTTTGTACCCAAATAAAACTGCTTCATTATGTGGGTAGCAGGTTATGAAGGCTCCAGTGCACTTAAATATCGTTCAAACAAGGAAGAGCGTTGTCAGGCAGTAATCAACCCGTGCACGACTCGTGTGAAAGACAGAAGTTGTATGCAACACAGAAACTAAATCTGGGAGGACTTCTTTACCTGTGGGGAAAACCACTGTTTTTGCTGGAAATTACTTGTAAGCTGTGTCATTGAAAAAAAATGTTCTCACTCGTGCAGTACTCATAAGAGTTGACTAAAATTTGAACCACTTTCACACAGTTCATAAATTGTCATTCTTCTTAGTTGAAGAAAAATGTAAATTCATATCCAATTGTTTGGAGCAAGCTGAATAAAATATTGACTCAAGTCAAAGTAGTGGATTTTTATTTATTTATACATTTTATTTCAAACGCGTTTTAAAAAATCTTGCGTTACATGAAACCACTTGACTACACGATTTTATCTGTCAGAATCTGGATTGTTCCGACAGGTTTAATCCAGATAAGATGCATTTTATGTTCTTCTGTGGATGAATTTCCAAATGAATCCCAACATGTCTTGTTTTTTTTTTTTTTTTTTTTGACATTCCTCTTCAGTACGGCTACGCCCCCAAAGGTTCCTCAGTGATTCTCTACAGTGATAAAAAGTACCGTCACTATCAGTACTTTGTGGCTCCAGACTGGCAGGGCGGAATCTACGCCTCGCCCTCCATCGCAGGCTCCAGGCCCGGAGGAATTGTCGCGGCCTGCTGGGCGACCATGATGCACATGGGACAGAATGGATACGTGGACGCTACTCGGAAGATCATCAGTGTAGCACGCAGAATCAAAACGGAGTAAGACCTGTGTATTTTTGGGTGGATTTGTGATCGTTTCGCACATTGAAAAGCTCCTTTCGTTTCCTTATTGACAGGGTTCGAAAAATTCAAGGCGTGTTTGTGTTCGGCGATCCCGAAGTTTCAGTGGTGGCGATGGGCTCGAATGATTTTGATATTTTCCGTCTGTCGAACGCACTGACGTCAAAGGGCTGGAATCTGAACACACTTCAGTATCCATCTAGGTGAGTAGAAGCCAGGTATCCGCACCACCAACATAGTTCCATCGTACCAGCCATGCGCAATAGCGTGACAACGTTACAATGTCTTCACAGCATCCACATTTGTTGCACAGTTCTGCACACCCAGCCGGGTGTCGTGGAACGCTTTTTGAGTGATGTCAGAGAACAAGTTGCCATCATTATGAAGAACCCCAAAGAGAAAACCACAGGAATGGTGAGATGACAGTTGGGACACACTTGCTCTAAAGAACATAAATGTGCTGCTGTAGTAGCAAAAGGCAATTTTTCACCCTTTTGATCACACTTCAAAGTACTCTTGGAGAGCAGAGATGAGATGAGACTTCGAACGGTATGCTGACACGTTCCTGTTCTCTTTCCCCTCCACCTCCAGGGAGCAATCTATGGCATGGCGCAGTCCATCCCAGACAGATCCATGGTAACGGAGATCTCCCAAGGCTTCCTGGACTGTCTTTACAGCACCGAGGTGACCAAGTCCAATACCAGCCACATGAACGGTAACGGCAAAGCCCACTGAAAAAGGATCAGGGTTGTTTTGAACTCGCTGCACACGGGAAATTTGCTCATCTCCTCCCAGCGCTCTGAGTTCATGGCTGAAAGGTTGCCTTATCCTGCATCACTGCATGGAAAATGGCTGCAGAGGTTTTTTCGGGTTTTTATTTTAAGCACAAGACGACCCCCGGAGGTAATTTACCTAAAGACTGTCTCTGCTAGATGAGTTTTGGTGTTCACATCGATGTAAATAATGTAGTGAATGTGATTGTTTCATGAGATTCATTTCAATATTCACCAATCGGCATAGCAAAGTCGGACCATTTCAGCTGCTGTCAGTTTCACAATCTTTGATGACTCAGCAAAAAAAACAGACCACTGAGCGCTTGTCGCTGTACTGCGCTTGTGAAACGGGATGTAACTGCATGAGACCGGTTCTACATATCATGCATGACAACTGTTCTCTAATCACGTTTTTAATGTAAAAGCACTGCAACGGCCTGGGCAGGATCACATCAGGTTCCTTTTTAAACCACGTGGTAGTACCACTCGGTCATCCTGTACACTTACGTGCTGATTTGATCGCACTTAATGTAATTATTTTCAATTGAGCCGCAGTTGTACATTTGCAGTCGGACTTCAAATATGGGAGCGTTTTATATCACACGATGTCCGGGGAGCAAATGCTTAAAGTCAAACAGCTAGTGTAACCCAAAGCTTAGCAGCTGTACTGGTTGTCTAACCCTTTTCATAACAACCCGGTAAATCACATGTCAGATCATTGAAGCGATTGTAGCTGTTTGCCTAACAGTATGTGCTCAAGTGTGTGGCTCTTGTTTGTCAAGTCACCCATGTTTTGATATTTGTGTCCTAAATCAATCTACCTCACTTTGCACTTCTACTTTTGGTGCAAACCTACCAATCAACTGTTAACTTTTCTTTCCAAAAGTTGCACCTATTTAACTTTTAACACTGTCAGGGCATTTTGAGTTATCTTTTATTGAAAATGATAGACTCAAACATGGCGGATCACTATTGATTGACAAGACAGCAGATTTTCACCTCTTGACTCGAAGGACCATGTTTTATATTCATGGTATGTTTCCGTCGTTGTGCAATAAGTGTTTGTTTTATGAAATGATAGAATGGGGACTGTTGTGTAGTAATGGTTAACAAAATGTACCGGTAATCATGTTTGTTGATAGCTTATCAGGGCAGTGGGTGTTTGTACTCTTACAAATGTAGAATAGTTTTCAAATGATTGAAATATATGAACGCTTTTACATGCCTGAGCTGCACTCCTATCAGGGTTCGAATGTTGAATGTGATAGTGCCTGGTTCAAAATCTGATGGCAACACCCCCTCCCCCCAAAGATGTACAGCTCAATGGATGAATATTCACAATTTAATCGCACAACTTCTACTTTTCAGTCAAAAAAAATAACAGCGCTCTGTAAGTAACTTAGACTATGTTGCAGTTTCAATGACCGTTTAATGATGTAGCAATAATGTATTCACCTCTGTGCCTTCAGAGGTTTTAATTCAAACTAATTGTATTTCCTTTTAACACGCTCAGGGATTCAGTCTTGTTTCAGACATCATTGAGGTCCAGTGCGCTTATCTGGGCAATAGTGAGCCAACTTCAATTTGAGCTGTGATTGAGAGATAGGATTCCAGTCTGGTTGCAGGTCTGAGATTTGTGTACACAAGGTAAAATATGTGGCTTAGGATATACTATATGCTTGTGATCTTATTAAGGAGTTTCATCTAATACCCCCTGCGCCCCTCAGGTTGCTACAATCAAGAAGTCAATAATTAAACAGCATCAAAAATGAGCATTTAGTGTTAAGACTTACTCACTTGCAATCTTTAATGTTCTGTTTTCAATAAAGTATATACTGTGCTTTGTGTTTGCATTTTGATGTGTGGGGCATGGTCTTTTTTTTTCTACGAAAACAAAACGGAAGGGAAGGTTTGCAGGAAATTGTTTTAGTATAAAAAAAGCACTCTCTGTGTTAGTAAGGGACATGATCACAAGATGTCTTTTCACCAAAAATACACAATTAAAATGATAGAGAGTAGAGCGTTGGCTGGAAATGGTCCATTCCCCTCTAACACACATTGCGCTAATTTAGATCTAACTGACATTAAATACAATTTCTTGATAAAATACAGGAAAATAATTACTGAAAGATGAAAATTTTACAATGACTATTGTAAAATAAGTAGTATCAGCTACTTCAGTGTGTGCAAAGCCACTAACAGACCCCTTCAAAAACACATTTGACACTTTACAGGCCACTGCAATATTCAACAAAAACGGCAAAAGGTTACTCTTTGGATATTTAGGCACACAGACTTGGTCAACTTCTTCAGCTTGTGGTCACATGAGTGAGGCTTGGTCAATGAAGGTGGCCAAAGTGATGTCGCGCTGCGAGAGCCCCCCACAGTCGTGTGTGCTCAGGGTGATCTGCACCTGGGTGGTCACAATACGGGGTCATTAGTGACACTAACATAACAAAATTGTTCAACCAAAAAAAAATGTAATAATGTCCAACGTGCAACGCGTGAGTTATACAAAAAAAAAAAGTTTGGGTTCCATGAAGCAATTGAACTATTAAATAGTGCTGAAAATAACCTCATCAAATAGACATAACTGGATTACTGGGGGTTTTACATTCAATGTATTATGTTTTACACATTTTAAAAAGCCAATTAGTTAATGGCAGCAGAAATGAAGGGATTTTACATTGTGGGAAAAAAAAATTGTTAAAAAATATGACCACCGCTTGACTGACACGAAATCCTGCAATAGTGCATGAAAATAGATTTACACATAAGACATTATATATATATATATATATATATATATATACTGTCTACAAAGACGATCCATTGTATGTATATTAACATAAAATCTCATGTCTTAAAATTGCAATTCGTGTACAAAAGTGACTGACATCTTATACAACAATATCTTCATTACCATGTGTACGCATGCCAAAATGTGATATTTTAACATAGTGTTTTGGGTAACAATTCTGATCAACTCGTCCATCCATTTTCAAAAACCGCCGATTCTCACTGGGCTCTTGGATGACCTGGAACTTATCTCCGCTGGCTTTGGTCCTTATAATTATCTGGCTCTCTCTTCCAAAAGCAAGCTGCCACCCAAAACAGTTTAGAATTTCCTATAGATGCCACAAGATGGTGGCAAAGTATTCCTTTTCTTCCCCCTAAATGAAGCTCCTCAGCTCAACAAAATACCATGAGATGGTAGCAGCCAAGAAATGGGTTTAAGTAAATCAAGGAGGATAGGTTGCTTTTTTTCCATCATGAGTTTGCGAGAATGCCAAACTGTATATATGTGGGGGTTCACAGTACCTTATTGTAAACATTGAACCATTCAGGATGATGGTCCATCTTCTCTGCTTGTAGTGCCACTCTGGACATGAAACCAAAAGCCTGGATAGGAGAATATTGATTTTAGTTGTCAATATGCTGTACAGTGCACCTATTGATTGTCTTTGTGTGCATGTGTAGCAAGAATAGGGAACCTGATTAAAATCTTTAAAAAGAAACTCTTTGTAGATGGCATCCCGGCCCACCACCTCCACCCATTGGGCGTTCTGCAGCAGTGGCAGAAGGTGAGCTCTCTCCGCCTCAGTCAAACTCTGGATTTTACTTGCCTGAAAAGAGAACAAAGGAGAGAGAGAGGGGGGCAGTTGCACCAACACAAACTGTGATTGGCCATGCGGGAATTCAATCTGGAAACAATGAAAAGCTACATTCTTGGCTCATTAAAACAGGTTGGTACAAATGGTACATACAGTATGTGCTATTCGGGAGGGGGGTATTTGCCTAACCTCTATTCATTTAGCACATGATACGGAATCACATGAATTTCACATCTGATGCTAATTTACTATCAGGCCTCGTGACTCTGCACTTTATTACTACTTCCTGATTTCTGGCTGGTGTAATGTATTTTTGTAGGACAGGGGACGCTGAAAAAGGATGTGTCTCCAAGCCAGTTTTGAACTGGAGTCACACGCGAGAGTCAACAAGGGAGCAATGACATCAACAGGTACCATAGCAACGCTCTAATCTGCTGATCAGTGGCAGAAGCCAACCCTATGCAAAGACTCAAAGCCTCGCCTGCTTTCACACTAGCGTCATATGTGTGCATGGGCAATGGACGTGAATTACTAAACCGTGCAACCATGCAATTAAAAAAATAACGCAGTAGTGAATAAATGTTAACACTAATACTGTTCTTGTGCTTCCAATCGTGACTCTAGCGCAGTGGTAAATGTACAAGCGATTTTCATCTAAGCGTTCCAACAAGTGTGTGCCAGAGGTTGTGTACTCACCATGTTTGCAGAGCGGTCTCGTGCACAAAGGCAACAGTTTCTTCCTACAGCTCTGCGACAACAACTGGAAAGAATCAACAGATGATCTGCAACCAAGGTCCTTCTTTTAGCTGCCCTGGTAGAAGCCTGAGCAGAAATCCATCTGTCAACATTGGCTTAATCATCAACTTCTACTGCTAAACTCGTGCTCGGGCTTTTATAATGCAAAATCAAGCCCAGACTATTTGCAATGGATTTATGTAAACATGTTGGAGGTAAATTTTAAACTTCCATATAAGACAGGGAAGTTCATGCCAAAGGTCAATGAGCTCCCCCTATGAGGATGCCCCCATGAACTAATCTGTCACAGTGAACGGCTGGAGGGGGAGAGGGGTTAATGAACAAGGGGCAGGATGTGATAAATTGTTAGCTTTTAACGCTGTACTAAATCTGGAAATGAGAACCGTGCTTCAGCTGAATACTGTATGTGACAAAGAAATGCAGAGGAAGATGATTTGAATTAAAAGTCATTACAGTATAGTGTAGACAACAGTCAACAAAAGGGGTATCCTAAACGTTGAAAGGTAACATCGCTTAGTGTGTAGTTTGCATAACATTAACTATATATCGTACCGTTTGTGTTTCTTATCGGCATACTCCACCTTGGTAGACAGAGTCAGAATATAATATAATATATATAATAATCCTGTATGCTGCTGGCATCTGGCGAATCCTTGTACCTCCAAAATCGCTTAATTTCAGGAAACTCCTCCCCCCCAAAACATCTGTCACACACAAAAATCTCTCAAACTCATCAAAGAATCTCTCTCTCTATCTCTCTCGCACACACACACACACACACACACACACCCAAAAAGTTCTCTTGTTCAAGAAAACCTTTAGACTGATACAAAAAACACAGATTTGGGGGGACATTTTTCTGTTCAATGTGAGATTTTTTTATGGTGTTACCAGAAACAGACGAAGTGATTTATTTTACCAAGAACTGGGCATCCTTCCCACTTTGATGCAAACTGAAGGAGCTCCAGGTATTTCCTGAAAAAATACTGGCTCTTTAGTAGATTTGAAAATCTCCCTTCATCTTCATATTTCTGCTATAGGCTCGGGTAGCAAAAATACACTTGAAATCTGTCAACCCGACGTGGGAAAATGGGTTTTGGCTCAACGAAACTAATGTTCACCTATTTGACCATAATTCCAAATGTTATGTTTGGCAAAAACACAATCAAGGTAATTACCAAAAGAGCATCTGCATTTTTTTTTACAGAAAATCCTGGCATTTGAGTGGGGGTGTGCAAACTATGGGCAAATACTGTTTTTTTTTGGGGGGGGGGCCTCAACAGCTCCTCACACACGCCAGCAACCACAATGACAAACATAAATTGAAATGAATTGTTGGCACTGTCAGTCAAAACAGAAAAGTATTGCACTTTTTAGGCAGAATTGGGATTAAGTGTACTTATTATTTTGGCCAGTTTCTTTATCTGGTGTTTCTTGTACAAAATTATAGTCAGTGTTCCATAAAAAGGAATTCCAAACAAAACATACAATATGACAGGAAGCACAAACTTCATCCGCATGCTGCCCTTTGACCATTTTTTTTATTAGTTCCAGATCAGTTATGGCGATAAGCAGCGGATGTCTTTTCAAGTGACAACATGGAGCCGGTCAGACTTGTGCGAGTGTGTTTGACTTTAGTTGTTATTTTCAGCTGTGGCTGTGGCGCGCACATCGCATCAGGTGAGTCAAGTGCTCGTGATTCTGATTGGCCTCACTTGAACAAGATCATCACACTTGTTATTTCATGGTTCAGTAGGTTTAGAATAAAGCGTGGAAGAACTTCCATTTGATGATTAGAAACAAAAAATAATTGTTCCATTGTGCATGCTCTCAATAAACGTAATACATTATTTTGATAACATTATGTTTTCCTCTCAGCTAAGATTAAAACGGTGCTGTTTGAAACAATTACAGAATTGTACACCCTTATGTAGTAGAATGATGATTGGGATGGAATGGTGATTGGGATCTTGAAGAAGACTTGATATCTCATATTTATGATGAACATAAAGTGTCACATGTCAGTTGTAAATCTGTGTTTTTTATCTCCATGCAGCACCCACTCTGAAAACGGACCAGGCTTTGTTAATATTTCATAACCGGCTGCCCCATGAAGTTGAGGTCTTGTACACTTCAGATTTTTGCTACAAGGTAAACAAGCCTACTACACGGAGTCATTAACAGTCATTTGGGTTGTAAGGTCTTATACAATACAGAATACAGGAGGTACATTTTAGGGCTTTTTTATTTATTTTTTAGCTTCAGAAAACAAATGAGCCGTGATTAGTTGTTTCTGATCAATTGTGACGTCAGTTGACAGAAAGTGGCGACATGGCCGCCTCCTGAGATGGCTAAAAACAGGTGAATCTTACTGCCTAAACCCATATTGCACAAACGCAAAACTAATCAGTATGGTGTGAGAGATTTAGTGGAAGCGCATAGAACATATTTTTGCAAAGAACATTTTTGGGTTGACTTCAAGAAGAAAGGCTATGAAATGATATTGCTAGTATAGGTTTGCGGACACAGTTGCCACTCAGTGACTGTGTGAAAGTAAATCAATGTTTGTCTATATCCAGTATGTGCGCAGTGATTGACTGCTGACCATGCCTGAGTTTAAGTTGGCCTTTTTGCTCAAAGTGAGCTCGGATCTTGTAAATACGAGCTTCTTGCAACGGGAAAAAGGATACAGTTGACAGACTTTTGCCACTTTCCTGTCATTTCCTACTGAAACATACTGTTGTAAGATATCCATCAACCCCCCACCAAAAAAAACAAACAAACCAAAATTAAAACAAAAACAAAAAAAAACCCCAGCCCACATATTAGTCATCCATCCATCCATTATCCGAACCGCTTGATCCTCACTAGGGTCGCGGGGATTGCTGGAGCCTAACCCAGCCGTCTTCGGGCAGTAGGCGGGGGACACCCTGAATCAGTTGCCAGCCAATCGCAGGCATATTAGTCATTTTGAGCTTAAAGTTTTTGTGGGGTGGTGACATCAGTTTGCATTGGACATGACCTAAGGTCTTCACAGCCAAGCTCCAAAAATGAACTGCCTCTCTCCACAGCAAACAATATGCCCCCCCCTTGCCCCCTCATACATAAAACAAGCATACTTGTGTAAAATCTGATCTGATTTAGAACGGTTACTGTGCATGCAGGGATACAATGGAAATGTAAGATTTTCTGATGCTTAACTGGATCGTTCTGTTTGCTATGATTAAATCTAATGTGAGAAAATGTTTAGATTTTTCTGTCATCAGAACATTTTGACGTGTGTGTGTGTGTGTGGTGGTGGTGTGGTGACAGTCGGGGTGGGGGTTTCTAAACACAGCCTTATTATCATGTGTCACGTATAATTTTGGCATTTGTACTTTCATTTCTCTTTAGTGTGTTTACCAGAGTTTGGTCCATGTGAAAGCCAGCTACAACAATGTGACTGCAGCCATCAGCACCAAATTCCCTTTGAGCTTGCAAGTGGAGTCCAACAAGAGAAATGCAATTCTTTGCCGGTAAAAAGTTCAAATCAACTCAACACTACTCAGCAAAAAAAAAGCTGATATTTCTCTCATGTAATTTGTTCCCAGTTTTCATGTTAACTATTGTTAAGGGAGTGTTTTGCCATTTATCCACACTCAATCTAGCATAATGGCGTGGCACGATTGCATCACTAGTGCTGGGGGGAGTACTACTAACGGACTTTGTATAGCTGAGTGATGTCCTCTCTGAAACTACGGCCTCAGTAGATATTGATCAGCAGCCTTTTTTGGGGTTAATAAGACCTGGCATTCCAATATTGATGGAAGGGATCATTAAAGCTACACAGTGCCATGTCCAGCTCAAACCTCACAACAGAGGTTAAATTGGAGACAACAGTTGTCATAAATAAACTGGTCAGGTCTGACAAGAAGACGTGGTTGCTTCCCATTGTGGCAAGTGGGGCCAAGTGTCACATTATAAGCCCTCTTAAGAGGTCTGGACTTGTGCTTTCTTAGTCAATGCTCAGGTCTCTAATCAGGCTGGTGTTATTGATTTCCTCTCCCCTTTTAAAAAACACTCCAAGTAATAGCTAGTTAGTCATTCCAATGGTGGATCAATGCAATGTAAGTTGAGGTAACTGAGCGAGCAGAAGCGAGACCTAATGGATGCACTTACAGTTGATAAGCACTAGATGACACTCCAGAGTTTCAATTGGTGTCACGGGCGTTCAATTATCAGGGTAAGAGAGAGGCCTAGTTAGTCAGGACCAGAGAAAACAGCTAGAGATTTCCATTTGACTGTAAAGTGAATACAATACAATTTTAGGTTAAAAAATAGTGGAGAAAACAATAACCAACAATCGTAAAAGTGGTCACCACCGCCACCATATTCCATACCACTTGTCCTCATTAGGGTTGTGTGCGTACTGGAACCTTTCCCCCCTCACTTGGGGCTTGACGCGGACTACAGACCTTCGTGGCTGCCAGCCAATTTCAGGACACATGTAAACAGACAACAACAATAAAATAAATGCATCACACTCGCCACACCAGAGATGTTAGTTATCAATGTATAGTATAAATAATGTGACCGTAACACAATAGATGTCATGCCAGTCAAACTTGGTTCGCTTTGATCAACCAATCACAGGACATAAAAAATGGTGATATCATCGAGAACCAACATTCTGGCCCACAAGGACATATTTTAAGTCTTATGGGTTAGAGAAACAGTTTGTTGTTAATATAGTGTTGTTTACGTGACAGTACCTCAGACAGCACTTCTGGTCCTGAAAATTCTGGGCAAAATAGATTCACATAGCAGTTCAGAGACTGAAATCTAATTGGATACACATTGAACTATTGGAAGCAGTGCAGCCAAGAAAAATGCTCTAAAATGAAGAGAATAGATTGCTGGGAGTGAACGCAATACAATCTCATGTCACAAATACTGTATTACAATTTAGCTTGGAAATTTAGTTCAATGCTGCAGATCTTTCGACCAGCAATGTTTTGCTGCCCCAGATGGTCCACTGGCGTAACTTAATAACTATTTCACTGTCTTGAATGCAGATGGAATCAAACCTATGAGGAGGGTGGTCACTATTCGGTTTGGATCCTCAGGTCAGACAATGCCAGCATTGCCACCTGTATTCATACCGTGGACAGAAAACCTCACAATTCCTACTTGCGTAAGTGTCCAACAACACTGATGTGTTCCTGTCGAAGGAGGATGATATAACTGCTTGCTGATTTCATAGTGAACAAAAATATCAGCGCAACACTTAGTGCTCAGGTCATGTGTATGGACTGCTTTTCTGATCTTGACAAAGGAAAATTGCTCACTAATCCAGATTTAGGCTGCTTTGTCGACGATATTTTTTTGGGGGAAAAAAGTCTTTGAGTTCATAGCATGAAAAATGGGAGCAAAAACCAAAATGCTGCTTTTATATTTTTGTTCAGTCTAAATAACTGTCTGGGTGTAAGAAAACCTGCCTCTGAACCAAGCCACTTTCGTATTCATGGCGTCAGCATACTTGCTTTGTTCGCATTTAGTGCACAGTATTCTCTTCCCTCTCTTGGGATATCCTGCGTATTGATCACATGAGACATGCTTTCTTAAAAAGGGATAAAAAGAAAAGCTTTTGTGATTGTTTTGAAGGCCCAGACCTGTTCGTGGAAGACTGTGGGTAATACATTAGGGAGGGAGGAAGGATTAAGCCATAATGGGATTTTGAAAGCGTCTCTGTCCATAATGTACACCCTACTTAACAATATTGCAGATTATGTTGTGGATCCGACTTTTAAGGCCGGGGAGCCATTATCCGAGCAGATATACGGTCGGTGGAATGGCACCCCTCACAGTATGATGAGCTTCCATTAGCTACACACGTTGGTGATTATACAAACTCCCCACAGGGTATGCTCAGTTTAAGTAATGGTTAGGTCAGCAGTTGAAGCCGTGCTAGGGAATTTGAAAGTTTAGCTCTGCGTGTCCCATTTATTGGCCATATCGTGAGGTCATTTGTTAGGTGTGGTCTTCTTCAAGGAACGTGTGTCTGCGCACAATGTTGGTACCATGACGGCACCCAAAGCACAACTTCAAGTTCAATAGCGATCCCCCATTAAGTGTCTCCCTTACGCAAATGTATTGATGAACTTAATCTAGTTGCGCCGAAGTGCCTCTATTCATCTTGCCTTTATCCTGACAGTAAGAGAGCGAGCCCAACCGCTGCAAAGTGTGTTTCACTTCACGCGCTGAGAGCTTTATGATGTTTTTTTTTTTTTTTTTTTATGGGCGCACATCAACGATGCCATGCCTTTCCAAAGGTGATGAAGTGACCACTCCATGCTCGGAGAGGATGTCAGTGAGGTCTCCCGCTTGGGTTCAAATGGCTTCTTTTTTATTTGTTCTTCCGCTAAAAAGGCAAACACAGCATCCACAGCCTCCCTTTCTGCTCCGCTTTGACGCACTCACATCTCTCCCGAGCTTGTTTGCTCTACTTTTAGAGCCTGATTCACAGCTGTAAAAAACATCACTGACATTTGAAAGTTATTGATGACGATGAGGATGAAGTACATTTCGCAGTACGCTTTTGTCTTCAGTGACGCCTGTATGTTGGGATGTATTCTTTAACTTTTTGGATCCAGGCTACGCTTTCAGTGAAAAATAGGAGAGAATTGTTGTCATGTTTCTTGTTTGTAGTGATTGTTTCCAAATTTTTTGTTTTCCTCCTCATTTAGCTCAGGGGATCGTCTAAATATGACACATTTAATAAACTAACAATTATCACTATTTGTATTACATCTCATTAGATTGTACAAGCGGCCTTAATAAGTGTCAAGTAAAGAGTTAATCTATTTATTTTGTGAATAGAGTTCATGTCTCACCCAAAGGTTCGTCATACAGTATGTCTCCTTTGCGTACATATTCCTTGTATGCCTCCACCCATGTGATTGCTCCGTGATGGATTGACCAGGAATTATGTCCATTAGGTTCTTGTTTGTTTGTCACTTAGGTGACACCTCTGGCGCTGATTGACAGTCAAAGAACTCATGGGAATTGGGTACAGGGAACTATTTATACCAGTTAGACTAGATCAGAGGTTGGTCTCATCTCGAGATCCACATTTGACCATTGTCACTCAGGGGTCACCCATGTTCGTAGAAGTCGAAACAAGCAAATGTATGTTGTTTTTTGTTCAAAAATAGAATTTGCATCTATGCTGGAATGCTATAATATTTGATCAGTGCCATTGATCATATAACCCTTTGTGTCTTTTACCTTGTGTTTATCCAGCTATTCTGGTGGCAGCTCTCTCCTTGGCTGTGACTGCTCTTTTATTTGTTGTTGCGCCCTACATATACAGGTATCTACAAAACTTTGAAATGCTGTTTTTCTTCTCTTATATTGTCGGTTCTGGGCTCTATTTTCATAGGCGGCGCATGCGGAAATGCTGGTGTATCTTTATTTTCATGCGGGGGCATTCATTGCTGCTATTTGGGATTTCCTCTAAACCTGCTTGGTGTCTAACCTAGCAAGAGCATTTCCTATGACATGTGCAAGGCACATCAGACAATTGTGTGGCTGAAAGTCGGTCTACACTTTAGCCTACTCACACCGTGTCTAACTTTGGGCACAATGTCGAATGCTTGTCTCATTTTTGATCATTTTTATGGAGGTGCGAGCAGACAGATGTGTGGGCTCTCTGGACATTTGTGGTGGATGTCATAATGTCTCATTCATAAAAATGACACAAGCGGGCATCAAACCTTCCGAACCATTCATTTCATTGAATCTATTATTATTATTATCATTACTATCATCATTATTTTTTTAATCATCCCACTTAACAGCACACAGCTCTGGATTGGTGGCACACTACCTATTTGGAATCGGGGGATCGTACATGAGGTCTATGGGCATATTTTTACAATACAATACATCCTGATTTATACAGCGCTTTCACAACAGCTTCAGCTGTAACAAAGCACTTCACAAACCAATCGCCAGAGTCTCATTCTGTATTTAATGAGTGCACCCACTCATGTTGTCTGCTGCCACATTGGCGAAAACGGTTATGTACACCTGGATTTTGGGCCTTCATCATCTCTCCTCGCAAGATGTGAATGTGCTGCATTGAAATGAGACGAGCCGCTTTGATTGGTGGCGAATGGAGTTACCATGTTCATCGCCTCAACGGTGCAAATGTCCTTTCTTAAATGCACTGGTTTGTATCTGCGAAATTACCAACACCCGATTTAAAACACTTTGGTGCAGATTTATGATGCACCCCGTGCCAGACTTGCCCCGCCCATCGAATCCTTTCACTAAAATGTATTATTTTCACTCTGCCATTTGGTGTTTCTTACAGAAAGTGTCGCACGTTGAAATTTGCAAAGACCATTTGCTGCCACAGACCCCAGTACTCACTTGACAATGTAAGTGCAACACTCTCAGTCTTTGTCAGTTTGGAAACGATCATATGCGATCGCTGTAATTTGGGAGCACTTTTCTAAGTTACATCCTGATCCAACAGTTCAACTACATTGTTTGGCTTGACCAAATAGAGAGCGTGGTGCATGGTAAAATTTCGCAGAGCCTCCAGTCATCAAGCTGCAGAGACACTAATAGAAAGATTGATACAAATGTTAGCAGAGCCATTTGTGCAGCAGACTGACATAGAGTCATTCAGACAAACATGCGCTGCATTTTTTGGTGAGCATGAATGGCTCCTCTCATTCTTCCAAGCAAGATGTCTCAGTCTTCCACATGCTGTGTAAATGACATGTAGATCCATCATTACTTATTAGTGATGGTGTCTTCCTGCTCTGCCGCTTTAAAGTGCTACATGGGGGCCAACAACTCCAGCGAGAGGGCAACGTGAGAGTGCGGTTCTCACAAAGAGAGTTAAGAGTCCAGAATCTGATATTATATAAAGATAAAATGTTACTTCTTAAAAGATGTTGCTTCCAATTTTGACAAAACAAGTTTGCGTTCCAGATTTCATCTTTTACCAATTGGGAACAAATGTGCTTGGAATATATCAATGAATGGAACAAAAAAATTAATCAACATTGAGAAATAAACACATTTGTTATTTCATATAATGTACATGGTGCTTTAACGGAAGAAGGACGATCACAAACTGGAGTCTTTCTGTCTGATGTCTTGGTACTGAAAATTTAAAAGTGGCAACAAGTTTTTCATGAGCCATCATATAACTGCGCTGCTCTCTCTGCACATCAACAGATTGCTCAGCTACTTTTTGCTAGGCAGAGAACCAGTGTTCCCTAACCAATAGTGCGCCAATATACACATAATACATGATAATACATACACAGCACACGACCGCATAAAAATGTCACAAATGTTTGTTCAACCTTTAATAATGCAATGTCAGAGAGTGCCTCTTCAAAACTTTAGACTGGTCAATCATTTGTAAAAATAACAGCCTCACAGATTCACACATGACCATTACTTACTTAAATATGGGCCGGTCTGGTTGAACACAAGGTTATTATTCTGTTAAAAAAAATGCTGAGAGATACGTACACAGGTTCGTTGTACCTTCTGCCATCCATTGGAAATTCACTTAATTCTGGCATAGATGGATGAATAAGGATGCATTCTTTGTGGTAAATAAATAATACTGTCGGAACGTAATTAAGGAAAATTTCCCACAGCATACTAGATCGCAATTACAGGACTGTATGTGCCATGGCACAGTGTTTGGGAATCACTTCTAGAAACAACCCAATAGAAATGGCATTTTAAACATGATTTAAATTTTTGTGCAGTTCAATGTCTGCCTTTTATTAATTATTAAGTATATGCTCTAAATAAAGAAATACGGGGACGTCTGGGAGGTCACTTGATGTTTTGCAGGACTGCACCAATCAGTATTTTCATATCAGCTATGATGAGACACATTTGACTTAATGGGGATGAATCCTATTTGTGTACATGTGTTGAATATCAATATATACTGTATAACATAAGATTGACATAGATATAAAATAATGATAAATATATCCATCCAATATCCATCCATTTTACACCATGTGGCGGGTTACTGCCTGGACACCATAGACCGGTCGCCAGCAAATCACGGCACGCATTTTGACAAATAACCAATCACTCTTACATTCACACCTATTGGACACTTAGAGCCTTCATTGACCCTAAAACGCTTGTTTTGCAAGCAACATGCTTGCAAACATGCAAACTCTACACCGTACGTTTTTTAACCACAGGAGTCCGTGTGCTGCGATGAACAATATGTTCAGGACATTCACATTTGAGTTTAACTGTCAACCCGTGAAGTTTTTTTCTGTGACCCAAGAGGGCAAAAATCAACGCATACTCGCTTGATATTTTCCGTTCAATACAACATGCACTGTAGTAGATGCAGAAAGCGCGAATGTTGGGATGACAAATGCTTCTACTCATGTTGTAATGCACTTAATGTTTCAGCGTGATATTATTCTCCCTTGTTATTCCGCCTGCAGGATGAAGCGCACGCTAGACAAGCTGAGGACAGTGCCACTAAAGTGAAACACAAACGTCTGCGTTCATTGGACGCATTTCGAGGGTATGTGCCAACCATCTTGTTATTCAATCTATCACCGCACGAGTCTCTTTTTGCAGCAGCATGATGAAAATCTACAGGCCTGGTGTAATGAGTAATTACAAGGGTCACACTCTGGCCACACTGCTCCCCCAAGCTTTTATCAGGCGGGCTAGTTTTGGGCATAGTGTCTGATATCAGTACGTCTTGCCTTAGCACTGTGTGTGTCTCCCTATTGGATGTGTGTGATTGAATCTGGGCTCCCTGCTCGTCTTAATTGCGGCCTGGGGGGGAGACACAAAGCACGCCTCTCTGGACACAGGATGCTGGTGTGGCTCTGACCTCCCCCCCATGCCAAATAATTGATGTAATAATACAGTCAACATATCAGCACACATGCACATGGCCATAGATCTCCTGCCAACATGGAGACCGTGGAGGAAACCCAGCAGCACAAAGGCAGCATCCAGCAGATGAGAAACATTTCCATCTCCGCCTTGCATTTAAGATACTTCATTGTGTGGAACCGCAGCACCAATTTTTCCAATCCAAAACGCTGCATATCACGATTTATTTTGGGAGCTCGGCTGGTGATGTGCATTCACGCAAGCGTTTTTAACAGTTCAAGGAAAAGATGAATGATCTTCCATTTCCCATCAGTGCCGCTTCCAGCCACTCACCTGTCTGCTCATATTGGTTGAAATCTAGTTTAGGGGCCTGATAAATGAACAGTGAAGAGGTTTCTTGGTAAATTTATAATTCAGGGACTACTGTTTTTGTGGTGGGGCGGGGGGAGGAGGGAGGGGGGGGTTCCATGCTTTCAATTTGGGATTAATGTTGGAACAGCTGTTTCATGTTTTTGCACTGCATTGTGCACCATTGCCCAAAGCAAGGTCACCAAAGGCAGAGTTTGGTGTGCAAGAGCAACTTGACCTCATCGCCATTCAACACTTTTGAGATGAACTCGAGTGGAGTTTGTGAGCCAGACCCTCTCAGGTTTAACAGCAATGACTTTCCTCTGGACGCATGGTTCAAAATAAGTACACATAAACACTTCCTGGCTGGCTTTATCATGTGGAAAGTGTTAGAGATGCAAAGGGCAGAAGTGCTAACAGTACTCACATTCTGTACTTAAGTAGACGTGCAGATACTTTAAAAGTAACACAAACAAAAAGAAGCCAGTTAGAGGGGTAGTACTGATTCTACTCCTGTTCTTAAGTAGAAATAAAAAAAAGACTAAAATGTAAATAAGTAGGCCACATATGAATGGATGTTTACTGTCAATTACATCCAATCCCAATTTGACAATTTGATACAAAGATAAAAAAAAGGGGGTGGGGGGGTGGTACCACATTACATTCCACATGCTTTTGTTGAAATGGCAGCTAGGGTTGGCTAAGAACTGAGTAAAAAAAAATAACAACAACAACAATAATTGCGACATTAACTAATGACAACAAGTGAAAAAAGACACCAGTCTAGCTTCCAATATACATGTCCTGACTTGCAATAATGTGAAATACCTGGCAGAGGTTTTTAATCAAACTGCATCTGGGCCTTTTGACTTATGATCCTTGCCCCTGATAAGTAACAAGTTCTTGCCTCAGAGAACACAGACATCAGTCATCGACTGTAAATGCTGACCCATTCTTCACGGCAAAAAGGCGTTTGTTGTGAGCAAAAGGGGTTGGTAATAATTGCCCCGCTGACATGATATAGTGTGCAGTGATGGTTGCATGTTAATTTTTCTAAAAGGATTCCAATTTTAATTTCGGGCCTCACAACTAAAAGCTTGTCGCCAGTTTGCGCGGAAGAAATTGCCCCGTCAGTATTTAGTGGAACAGGAGAACAAATAATAAAGCGGGCCAGCGCGCTGCCAGTTCTTCGCCAGATGGCTGACTCATTCATTTCCTTCCTTGTTTTGACTGAGCTCCAGGTTTTCCTCTGATTGGGTTTCAAAAGTGTCCTGAAGTTTGGCCACAGAGCGAGAGCCCATATAGTGCACATACAGTATCAGTAGCTTTCGCACGTATAATCATCATCATGATAATAAATGGGCCAAGAAAATCACATTTAGTTAGAAGTTGGTTCATTCATAAAGAGATGCGTCCCAATATTTGTGGTCATGTCATCGCAGCTTTCGCTGTGCTCGTTTGTGAAAAAGTGCTACTCTACATTTACAGCACCACATGGTGAAGGTGAGACTGAAATTGCGAATGCATACACAATAATTCATATCAAAGAGGTCTGTAAGCGAGTCGTAACCACTCACGACTGCCAGCAAGCTCCATCTGTAAATAATCTGTCCGCTATAAATCAGGGCTACTGTGTCACCCCCACCAAATCAATCAATTTCTGCTGTAATAAATATTCAGAGGATGGCACGTTGAAATTTGCAACTGATTAGGAATCATCAAATAACTCGATTCAATCCAAAAGTGATCTCCACCCGGGTCATTTGTTGAAAAGTAGAACAACTGTTTTCCCGGGGGAATGATTTAATGATTATTTGCAGCCGCAAGTGTCAAGTACGTGACGGCTGTAGTTTAATCTGCCTAAGACGCAACATTTTCATTAGAGAGATGGTCCATAAACCCTCATGTTACAGTCGTTTCTTTTACTCGTCTGGTTTACTTCCTTAACCCTTGTCTTTTGTCACTATGGCGACTAATGGATACGCACGTCAAAACTTCATTGATATATGTGAGCGACAGATAGAGTATACGGTCACGTGAGCATAGTTCACTTTGATGGACCTCTGGAGAAGCTCGGGTCTGATTAAAATCTAGTATCTGCAGTCTGAAGCTCAAAGACCAGTAATGGCCTGGCGCAGCCTTTAATCGAATGGAAGCAGAAGTAGATGCAGTGCGCCTTATCGGATAGACCGTAACTTTTACTGATTTCATCATCACACTTCAAGGCAATCTTTTTTGGGGGGTTATTGAATCACACTTAAAGAACAACAATATATGATGGATTTCGGATGTTGAAAGGTTTCAGTCTGCCCCAGAGCAAAGCTACAACATACCAGCGCGCTTTCACTACTGTGAGTTTGTGCCATGTAATTCTATACGCCGCAGATTTCTCAAATGCAACACCTTTTTTCCCCGCCGGTGCGCATGATTCAGTGAAGCACTCCATCACGTGCGCGGTGTTTTAGCAGCCTTGCTCACTGCAAAGAATAAAGTGTATCATATATTAGACACCAAAGCCTTTAGTCAGCAGTCTTGCTTGAGGATATCCAGAGGACAAGTGTTCATTTCCTGAGTGATTTATACTGCTCGGTTTGCATTATCCTGCATGTGGATAACAGCAGAATATCAAAGTTGTTTTTTTTTTCTCATTTCTTTTAGTAACAGTATCTGTTATTGAATCAGACCAGTGCTGACTCATGCTGTCATTGTAGGTTTGCCCTCACAGTGATGGTTTTTGTCAACTACGGTGGAGGAGGCTACTGGTTCTTCCAACATGCACCGTGGAATGGTGAAGTAAAGTCTTATGCATTCCCATCTACAGTAACAAACATTCCTGATTGGGTCATATATGCTGCACTATAAAAAAAACAAAAACAAAAAAAAAACAATTTTGGGGTAGGGAGGGTCGAAATACCTGTGCGGACCGGTACCGGGCCACAGAATGGATGTTGGGGACCACTGTCCTGATTGACAGGTATTGCCATGTGCCCTCGTCATGCTTTTCCTTATGTTGGCCCGAATGCACCTTCGTTTTTGTTCTTCGAAAGAAACAAAATGGCTGAAAATGTTGACGTTGTCATGGTAACTCAAACTCCTACTCACTTCGACACTCCCTGCGGTAGAGTGAAAAGTGGCTCATGCATGAGACAGGACTGCTCACCTGAAACGGTCTGGTTTTACTCAGGTTGTTAAACGTTCGCTCTAATTCTTGATCCGTTGACATTTTCAGATATCTTTACAAATATTTTGGATGAAAGCTGATTCCATCGTTCTGTTCAATGAGGTCTCTCTGATAATTTTATGAAAGCCAACAACCGCGTGCAGGCCATGCTTTGTTTGATTTGAAGTTACCCCTACTGCAAGACAATATGATGTTTGTGCCCACCCTGCAAAACATTGAATTTAAAACTTGAGACTGCACACTGGAAAACCTGCGCTGGGAGAGGCCAGGAATGATTTTCACTGTTAGTGAAAAGACCCAGACGCAGAGAAATGCAGAGTTTGAAGGTGTATTGTCTGAAGCAATGCCACATGACTCCCTCTTGGGACTGGCTCCAAGTCAACCCTTATATAATTCAATTGCTCCGAAATTGCTGAGCACAACAGAAAACCTATAACCACAATCTTCGTTATCAGTATTCTGAAAATATTAACGTGTGCAAACAAATCAGTTCTCACTATCGCCTCTCATTTTACTTGTGCCTCTGCTCAGTTACCAGCGTGCGTGTTAAATTTAAATTTGCGCCTACTCCTCCCATAATGTGCAAAATGAACTGCACAGTAAGTTTGCAGTTCTGGCCAACACAATCCTGGATGCACACAGTTCGTAGATCAGCTTCCACGTCAGTTTGTTTGAACAATTAGTAAATTGGGGCCGTGTGTTTTTTTGCGTTCTCTTTGACGGTATATTGTTGTTATGTAACTGTTTCTGCACCAATGTATTTTAATGGGATGATATCGTGGTTCACATAGCTGACTTTTGATGCGGTTGTCGCAGGCTAAATTGTCTGCCAATGCCATCCTGTGTCAGTTGGAATTGGCTTCAACTTCCCTGTGACTCTAAACAGGATAAATGGTATAGAAAATAAAAATACATTAATGGATATCGTTCATGAAACACCACATTTCCACCAAATTGTACAGTTGAATCCGTCTCAGCAGTTCAGGTTATACAATCCCCGATCAAGTTTTGTGTCCACTGCAGTGTGTGTCGGCCAAGAGTACCTGTTACAATAGATTAATTTGAAAAGGAAGTACAGTAAACGAAACGTGTAATAAAAAATAATATACGGTATATCTGTGGATTTTCTTAATTTAATGAATTGGCAATTATACACAATCCAAGTCTGTTACCTAAAACTCAACGGAAAGCATAAACTTACCCCGGCGACTGACACCTTAACAAAGGGATAGTGAGTGCTAACGTCCGGGTTGGACATTTTCCAAAGGTCTACAATGGAAATACAGTATATAGTAAATATCATAATAATATAAAAAATAACGTTTTAGTCATCGGACTGATTGATAGACTATGTTAAAAAAAAGCCATGAGATCCATATCATGTCTAAATTCCCCATCTTCAACAATTTCCGACCCCATTTGACTAATTATGACAAATGTGATCGAAAGCCACACACACGCGCGCGCACGCACGCACACACGCACACACAAGCGCGCGCGCACACACACACACACACACACACACACACACAGTACATGCAAATGGATCACCAGCATCACATTGGAGGAGCAAGAATGTATTTAAAGGGTGGGTGGGACTGTGTGGGAAGGTATAAAATGAATAAAAAGAAAAACACGGAATTAATCATAGCTGTTTTTTTTTTAATTCCCAAAATGATTTGTTTTGCCATGAGGCGTACGCACGTTAAGTTCTATAATAGCATCTTTGCCAAATCTATAACACCATATTGATTTTACAGGTGGTGTGATGAATCTTTTCAGTGCTGCAGGGGCCGGTACTGTCACAGCACTCCAGCTGTTTATTAATCATATTAATAACAGATGCTTTAGGTTGAGGGCCAACATTTTTTTCTTATTTATTGTAAAACTTTTGGGAGCGTAGGAGTTATATGAGGCCAAGAGCTGTGTATGTATAGTCAAGGAAATATATATATACTAATGATATAGTACTGTACTTTTTTTTTTTAGGTCTGACTGTGGCTGATCTCGTAATGCCATGGTAGGTCATGTTTTTAGTTTGTTATTACCTTCATTCTGATAGAAGGACATTCAAAAGTGCTCTCTTACCAACATCAGATGTTTTGTCTTTGAGGTTTGTCTTCATCATTGGGACCTCAGTGGTGTTGGCGTTCAGCTCCATGCAAAGGAGAGGCGTAGGCCGCCTGCAGCTGCTGCAAAAGATCACGTGGAGGACTGTGGTCCTGCTGACGCTCGGCTTCTGCTTCCTCAACTACTACCCGCGCGATGGACCACGTAGGTGCAAAATTAGCGTGTGCTCCTAATGGAACATGTACATCCTGTTTGCAGACAGGTTTGTTATTTACTTCAGTTCTGTGCTGGGAACATCATTAAAGCATAATAGCTCATCCACTCGCCACATAAATAATGTACCTGTTCCTTTGAAAAACAACACTCTGCCAGTCAAGAATGTCATCAAAAAGATTCTCTGATTCTGCAACAAAGCACCGGCAAGTGAGCGCCCCGTTTCTTTGTTCTGTCATATTTGAATGCATTGCCGTTTGTCAGGTTGACAAATATCTTATGAGATCTGACGCTATGATTTGCTCTAAAAGCTGCAGAGGTACGTAAAGGATAAAGTGGAGAAAAGCAGGTAGACTTTGCTCATTTCATCGACCACCTGAGGTTTCACAGGCCACGCTTTCGCACATTAGCCAGATGCTAATGGTCTTTTTTCCTGGGTGCATCTCTGTGTAACCCAGTTAACAAAAATATTGTTATTGTGTGTGTGTGTGTGTGTGTGTGTGTGTGTGTGTGTGTGTGTGTGTGTGTGTGTGTGTGTGTGGATTCCCAATCCAGCACCAAGGGAGGCTTAACCGGGGAAGATTGACCAAAAACAAGCCGCGCTGTAATGGACGATTACAAAGAGATAGAATTACAGCCCTCAGCTTCATGCAGCTGCTCCTGCAGCTTCTCACAACAAGATGACTTTTACCATAAACTCAAGCTTCGACCTCGGTCTCCAAGGACACCCTTGGCTGTTTTGTGGCTTAGTTTGATCTAATCAGAGAATGCAGTCACATTATACGAGGGTGCATCAATGTCAGACGAGGCAGAGGAACCTGTAATAACCATTGAAATTAACTCAGAGTCACCTCATATAAACATTAAACCATTTTGATTCTGTCCTTTGAGTTCTTTGGGATTCATAAAAGCATGAAGCAAGCTTGTTGATGAACGAAAATCAGAAGAGTATAATTTCATCGGAATGTGACCATCATGTTCATTAGACACTGGCTTGTAAAAAAAAAAAAGTTTCCATGAAAGCCACTAGAATGCTGTTAGCTAATTATTATATTATACACTAATATATTATCAGTGGAAAAGCCAGAACACTCCTTCATTGTGGTCGCATCAGTGGTTGCAGTTTTAAATTGGACACCAAAACTTTGTACAACTTTTTATATATATATATATATATATATTTATATATATATATATATACACACACACACACACAAACCTATACACAATGTTTTTTATTTTATACATTACATATGTTTTGATTGTCAATATTTTATCTCAATGTATTCTGTTGTATTGTTGTTATTTTATGTATGTGTTGGACAGCTGCGGCGCTATATACTGTAAATCCAGAAATGTTCCTGGACGACAGAGAGAGTGAATTGTCTTGCGGGATAACCTGCACATTAACAAATGTGACATGAGCTAGCCGCGTTCCTTCTGAGATGTCCTACTCTTATTGGATGTGGCCTGATCGATGATTGGGATTTCATTGTTTTTCCGACACTTTTTTACAGCAAAGAGCTTTTCAATTAACTAATGTGTAGATTACCATCAATCTCTCACCCACGAGTCAATCTTATCCAACTCGATCTTACGCAGCGCAAGAGATGATTTGAACCTGTGATCCGCTTTGCAACATTCGTATCCGGCATGCTGACATACCCCACTGACTTTTGCTTTCCATCACTCTTTTCCGGAATGCAGCGGATGGGATGGTTGAAAAGATCCCAAGACCAATATTATCAGTTTGCTGATTTATAAGATGCTGAGACAAGCAGAAACAACTTCAATTCAAGTGAGTTATGTATGTATTGATGTATTCACCACTGAGAGACTTGCTTCATGTGTTGCAGTGTCTTGGTCGTGGCTCCGGATCCCAGGGGTTCTGCAGCGCCTGGGCTTCACTTATTTTGTTTTGGCTCTACTGCAGATTCTGTGGGGACACAAAGAGAATCAACAGAAAGGAGTAAGCAGCTCCACATTGTTCTTGCCTGGCTTTTATTTGTAAAAGAAAAAAAAAACTTTTCTTGGTGCTTTATTCCTGGACAAAGATCACATACTAAAACTCATTCAGTACCAGCCATTTTCAGACCTTTTTTTAAACTTAAGTCTCACCAAAATGCATTATTGTTGTTTGGATTATTCTATTTCAATGTAATGGTATATGATTATAAAATCATAATGTTAAAAATTAGCAAATTTTCATCATTATCATTCATTCTTTTTGCTAGCTGTTCCACTTGCCTCATTTGAAAATGTGATATAAGTTACCAAATATGAATTAATGTCGAAAGGCACCATTTTCATAGTCAGGTGCAATAAACTAGGTCAAACTTGTGGCGCAGGTGATGAAATGCAATTTTGGCAGACATGATCCAGGCAAAGGCAGACAGATTCTGCGCTCCGCTGATATGTGAGGTTAATGTCATTGTATTTCATTCAGAAATATGACATCAGCGGACATCAAACCCTCTGAATCATCTTAGAAATCAATTAATTGAATGCAGTATTATCCATCCATCCATTATCTGAGCCGTTTCACCTCATGATGGTTGTAGGCGTGATGGAGTCTATCTCAGCCACCTTTGAGCAGGAGGCAGGATACACCATGAAGTGTTTGCTAGCCAATCGCAGGGCACACATGGACAAACACCCGATCGTGCTCACAATCACATCTAGGGACAATTTTGAGTGTTCCATTAACCTGCCATGCATATTGTTGGGATGTGGGAGGAAACAGGGTGACACAGTGATCGACTAGTTAGCACATCTGCCTCAGAATGCCGGGATGCAGGGTTTGATTCCGGCTCTCGCTCCCTGTGTGGAGTTTGCATGTTCTCCCCGTGCCTGTGTGGGTTTTCTTTGGGTACTCATTGTGCCTAGGTGTGAGTGTGAGCATGAATGGTTGTTCATCGATGGTGTGCCAACCAGTTCAAGGTATACCCCGCCAACTGCCCGAAGACAGCTGGGATAGGCTGCAAACACAAACACGCAATCAGTGTTTGAAAGCGGTCTCCAAGCAACCATTTCATAATGGCCAACATTACATTATCCGCAAGTAGAGATTTTTGCAGTTCTTTACCATCGTACTTTGTGTGGGACAATCCCCTGCACAAATTCCAAGTCTGTTATGCTTCTGCTGTGTGGACCACGTGCTTTACCTGCGTTGAAGTTCAAGGGAATAAGGCTTCGTTTCGCTCCTCTGTTGAGTCTCACAACGGCGCTAACGCCCATTTCTAACTGCGCCATCCCAAAAACGCAAAATGATAGACTGGACTTTACACTAGATTTGCATGGGATACAAAAAAAGTGGCCCCTAAATATATGTACCGACATTTTTCCTGTTGATAATCATTCAAGTTAACTTTGAAGAGTTTGTACCACAGGGTCACTGGTGGGCCACCATCCAAGATGTGGTATTGTACTGGCCCCAGTGGCTGACCATGATCATCTTGGAGACTTTGTGGCTCTGCATCACCTTCCTCCTGCCTGTACCCAACTGCCCCACGTATGTAAAGCTAAGCCTGCTCCCATGTCACTGAGTCAGTCAACTGAATAATTCACTCATCTAGTATGCCAAAGGTGTAAATTGCTCAGAGCTCTCCATGATGGTGCAAGCTCTGTTTCTGGTTGTGGTGTATCACCAGTTAGTGTGCACCTTGTGTTGTTGGTGTTATGAAGTACGGTGATTTATGGGCTTGCGCTGAACGCTTCAGAGGATGTAATTAGACTATCTGGCTCTGTCATGTGCAATAAGAGGGGGAGAGGCAAAGGATCCATCTTCCTTGCTCGTAGCTCTGCTAAATGCTTCTTTTTGTGCGTCACTCCTACCACACACAATTACCAAACATTGTCTGTTTGAGCTATAATGTGTGCATGTGTGCATATTTGTATTCAGCCTGATAAATGATTTTCCACAGTGCTGTCAACAGCAATAAAAAAAAGAGGTTTTTGTTTTCTCATATAAATTATAAGCTTGCATACATATTTATACATTTTCATTTCACACATTTAATTTCATTTCAAGCAACTAAATGTGATTTATTTTTTTAAATAATGTTGTTGTCTGTTTTGCCATCAGAGGGTATCTGGGAGCTGGTGGAATAGGCGATAATGGCCTGTACCCCAACTGCACTGGGGGGGCAGCAGGATACATTGACAGGTGGATATTTGGTGATAACATGTACAGGTATCCTACTTGCAAAGTAAGTTTATTTGAATTTTTTCAATTTTGTATTATTGGGACAATTTAAAACAGCATGTGTGTGTGCGTGTGCGTGTGCGTGTGTGCGAGTGTTCTCCAGGAAATGTATCGCACTACTCAACCTTTTGACCCAGAGGGAATTCTGGGCACAATCAACTCCATTGTGATGGGATTTCTGGGAATGCAGGTGATTAGCATTGTGTGCATTAATTCATCACCTACATTTAAAACTAGCGACAACATTACTAAAATTTGTGAATAGTTGCTGTCACTGTTTTTCTCCGGGTTAAGATAACCAAATGCAAAACATCATAGTGTTTGTGCAGATTAGTGAAGCTGAAGATGTCCAACAAATGCACAAGAGCAATCTGCTCAAAGCATACTTGTTTTGTTGATTTTCTTTAACTGGCTGGATGAATTAAATCAAATACTAGTCCACATTCATTAAAGACGTGAAAAATGTGTACTGGTTCTCCGTCATATAACTACCAAAATTAAAATGAAAAATATTGTCACGAAGAGCGGTGAGTCTTGAGGTGGGACGTTTTTGATATAGTCTGCTAGCAACTTTGTTTAAACTGTGTCGTGGTGGGAATCTGCCATTCAGAAACCAACATTTCTCATTTCCCGATGGACTATTGAGACTGAGCACATCAGTCACTGAGTGTTAGATGACACGGCAGGTGTTCACCGGCCTCGTTTGTGTTGGCCCGTGTGCTAATGTCCTCGGCTGAAATGTATTCATCATCACCAAATTAAAGAGAAGGTGCAGATGTCTTACACGCCACATCTGGCCCAATGGGATGGGCGAAATGTGACCGCCGCATCAGGGACACCTCCCAGGCATATTTGGTTACTCAAGGTCAAATATATGAATATGAGGGGTGTTTCGGTTGCTTCCTTTCAAATGTATATTGAAATGACTTCTGGTATCTGCCCTTGTCTTTTTTTGCAGGCAGGGAAAATCATCATTTTCTACAAGGGGAGGAACATCCACATCCTGTGCAGGTTCCTCGTATGGGCCACCATTTTGGTAGGTCACCTGGAAGTTGTAACGCAACAAGAAATGATGCCGTCTGCATGGCATACTCAAATAAGACCATACCCGTCTCATAGGTAAATGTTTTTTGCAAGGCTGCCTGGATGTTAGTCATCACTGTCAAAGTCATTCATTAGCAGGGCTTCGTGAGGACATGTGTGTGTGTGATCGCAGTACATTTCAACCTCATCCACATGCGGTGCGTTTCCGGGCAGACACGACGAGCCAGCGCCCCAAGGGCATACGTACTGTCTCTCATGAGTGGCGCATGTGTAGCTCTGGATTGTTATGTAAAACACAGGCCACAACATTAGGTACGCAATAATACGAGAGTCGTATGAATATAAAATCTGCTTATTCAGCCAAATTTATAGACGCATTGTTAAATAAATAAATCAGCGTGATTATTATTACTTGATTTGCTTTTTCAAGGCATATATTTTTTACGTTGCTGACATAGAACTAACTGTCCAGCGTCTGCTGGAGAGCAAGGTTGCTCACCTGCATGCTAAGTCTCTGCAAATATTTGCAGACCAAAGACATGGCAGTCATGATAAACTGGTAGATCAGAGACACCTTAGCGTCATTAAAAAAAAAAAACATTTCATCACATTGTAGCTTCTAGTTAATATTTGTTTTGGAGTTTCACTCCATTCTGGGTGGTCTCCAAACACAAAAGGGGCAAAAACAGCAAAGCTGGACTCTGTTTCACTGTGAGTGGGAAAGTGTCCCACAGGGAAAGGCAAAGGTTATATGACATGGCCTGTTTTGCATCTCAAAACGTGCCGCCAGGCTGTTAGTCCACTCGAACCAGAGTGACAGTTATCCGCATAGGAAGCATCAATGCGTTTGGCCGTTATTTTTCTAATCAGTGAGCTACTGCAAAGGTACAGCGTGTCGGTTTGGAAATGAGGTTAAGAGCAGCCCGCGCGCTATGTGGAGACCAACATCCTCAAGTAGCAGTCATGTGACTTGAAGTGATGATGGAGCCGCCTGGCCTGCCTGCATCGCTGCCTTTGAAATTCAACTGTGCTGTGGGAAGGCAAGAGGACATGTTGAGCAGGGGAAACAAACAAAAACACTGAGTTTATTCATACGGTGCTCAAAGAATTCTGCCTTCACAAAGTTGCTCATGCTTTAAGCTGTGTCCAGTATTTCATGTACTGTAGACAAATGCAATGTTGTAATATAGGATACTGAACAAATTAATTAGACCACCTGTCATAACAACGAGAGGAAACCATCCGGCATTATTTGGTGGAATTTCAAACTGATGTGTGTGTCTCATTGTTTGTGTTTGTTTGCCTGGAAAATATTTTTTAAATGGTGGAAAATATCCATTATTTTTAATCTTAAATAATGGCTCGCTAAAGAAACTGAACTTATAAAAGTGAACACTGTTCATGGTACTTTGGTTTGATCAGTTCAAAAAATAGACAGCAGAATTCCGTGCAACATGTACAGCGAGAAGAAAATTCCGTACTCTAAATCTTCAATTTGCTTTTGGTGTCATATCTGCAAATTCTTTTTGCCGTACATGAAAAGCATCTGAAATTCCGTCCTGAAAATTTGTCATCATTAAATTCTCTCTCTCCCGGTGGTGAATATTTCCGACCTTTTATTAATGTAGCGTGTTGACTGGAGGGAAGTGAGACGGATTAGATCCATTTAGTTTCTCACCCCGTGGCACCAAGTGATAAAGTAACACATAACGAGATTAATAAACATTTGACTTTTATGATTCCCCGCACAACCACGGTGGACCAGTTAATGATGCGGATGCTACTCGACATCATGATGTTGGCAGTGCGTTGCAGCGTTTATTGATGGAGCGATGCAGGGATCCGGGCAAACAAATCAACGTCGCGATCGAAATAGTTTGCTATCGTTCGTTCACAGTTTTAGCTGCTCTTGAAACAAACCACTATTGTGTGGAGAAAGGAAGCAAAGATGTTTTAGACATTAGCAGGTCACCGTGTTCATTCTTGCAAGAGGCCAACCGCAAGACCGCGATACTTTTCCATAAAACCACAAAGCGCAAACCCGCTTTCCATCACGGCAGGCTTGTGTCTGATTCCTGTGGCAGATTGCTATTCGGGGGCAGCCGAGTTGCCCCCCCCCCCTCCCCCAAAAAAGGAGGAAGAACAACAAGAAGCCATGTTAATTAAATCCCAACGATCAGACTCCAGAAGTGAGAGATTGAAATTGAGCGATTGTCCCACATACCAGCCTCATCCCACATCCTGCAGCCTGGAGAGCCTGGAGGCTGAATTCAGTCCCGACGCGGCTATTTCCACTCCATCGATTCTGTCATCTCAACATGGATGATGGATATCCACCCGACAAGCCCTGATTCTGATCTCTTCCCCCGCTTGCTTTCTCCCCGGCGTGTAAAATGCTTCTTCAAATATCTAAATCATATCTAAATGGGAACAGATTAGACCCGCTTGGGCGTTTATTGATGCCAGAGTCATTTGATTGTACTTTTTGTGTATGGAGTCGAAGGGTCAACTGGACACCGAATGGATTCTTTGCTTGCGTCTGACACTGTCAATCTCTCTTTGAAGAAACATCACCGGAGAGGTGATCAATCAAACGGTTGTGTTTTCGGTTCCATCCGTGTGACGGAATTGATCTCGATCCTCTCATCTCATCTGCTGGATTTGCCTGATTCTGTTGCCTGGTGTTTTAGTTGCCCCGTGCATCTCGCTTGATTCCTCTTCATCGATTTGAAATCTGTTTCATTTCCCTCCTTAGGGAATCTCGGCAGCCGTCCTTTCAAAGTGCACGCGAGACGAAGGATTTATACCTGTCAATAAAAACCTTTGGTAAGTGCTTCCTGACCCTCTAAATCCAGCTACTTTTCTTCACCAAGGAAAGGATGTGTTTTCCAAATGGCGCAAATCACAGCTACTAAAACGCGGGTTTCGTTACTTCAAATGACAGCCTGGACTGTAAATAATTGGCAGAAGTGTGAGGTGGAGTGCCATATGCATCCTCCTAACATGATCCCTCTTCCTTTCCGAGCTGCAAAATCGCCCCCCCCAGCCCACTATCGTTCCCACCCCCTTGGCAGAAGCACTCGCTCCGTAGTTTCACTGCCACGGAATGGAAGCGGGATCTGGGAAAAGCATCAACGTAACCGCAGTGCTGCCTCTTCCAAAACGATCATGTGACTAGTGGAGGAAAAAGACGAAAGCACAGCATCTCGGGTCATGTATTGTTTTGATGGTCTCAAGTGCGCTGTACATCCCAATAAAAATAAAAGAAGACCACCCCCCAATTTCCCCCAGTCCGAGCGCAGGCCTAAATCCCATTTTAAGGCCGTGGGATGACCTAATGAAGGCTGCGTCCTTGAAATCCGAGAGTGCGGGAGGAGGGAAAAGTGAGTAGTCAAGATAGATCACGTCAAGATGTGCTCGGCTGCCAGACTCCCACCCAAAAAGACTGAATGCAGTCATTAAGTCACAGTTGTGTCATGTATATATTCATACAGAGGACCCTTAAAAATCAAACGCCGTATGGCCTTTACGGTTCCGAGGAGCTCGAGCCTGTCCCAGCCAAATGTGGACGACAACTAAGTTGAATCTGAATGTCAACTGCCCCGCTCACCTCTACCGGTCTCACTTTTTTAACAGCAAGAAAAATGTAATTAGTTTCAACAGGGGCGCGTCCACTTTGTGAAGCCGCTGTACTTGCTCACACACTGACTGCTCTATGACTGCATTTGTTTCACTTGACCACATCGTCTTTCATATGATGGGCACCTCTTAAATGTTGCAGCAGGAAGAATGCCGTTTTCATCTGTGATGTGTAAGCAAATTCTTCCTGATGGTCCAAAGCCTCCCCCTAAAGCCGTGCTCATCCCTCGCCATTACCTGCCTGGGCTTTTATAGGCAGTTCATCATGCACAGGTTATTGAGCTCTTGAGTACGAGTCCCTGCCGGGATGTCGAGCAGTAATTAACTCCCAGCCAAGAGTCCTTTTTGGCCCCACTTCAGCTCAGATTAAAATAAAAGGAAGAAAAAAAAGCCATCTCAGAGATTCTGGGAGGCAGCCACTTTGCATTAGATGATATTGCATCAAACATTCTTGCAACTAGGGACAGACGGGACATGGCTGGCTGGCTAGCAAGAAGCCTGCGCCAAGGATCCACTACTTCTGCTTTAGACATTAAATGAACAAACGTATTTGGGTATTGTGGTGTCCATTGCAGCCACTGTATTTGCAAGACAAATCTCGGGATGTGTTATCGGTGATATGAGCTGGGTGTCCTCCTGTTTTGGGCCTCGCAACATCAACAAACGCTCATCCAGGTGACCCGGCCAAGGTTGATCGATGTCCCTCATGTCCAATCAGTCGAAGGCTGCAAATCAAACGAGAAGAAATCATTTGTTCCCTTTGGAGCAATAAAATCTTCCAGTCTTCTTGGAAGACGTTCAACGTGATTTCCATCCATCCAGAACATTTGTCATTATCTCTTTTCTAAATTTCAGTTTCGCTTCATCCCAAAGGTGTTTCATTGGATGAAGGTCAAGTTTTTGCTCCTAAACTGTTGACGCAGCTGTTTCATCCAACCGTAGACTGAGTTCTGACTTTTCTTATGCAGTACTGTCATTTTTTAAAACCCCGTTCACACCATTCTGCTAAAATGCACATTGCTGCAGTCGTAACATGTTGTTGTGATCTTTTCCGTCAGGTCATTGTCCTACGTGACGTGTATGGGCTGTCTCTCCTTCCTCTTGCTGGCAGGCATGTACGTTATCACGGATGTTATGGGCTGGTGGGGCGGACAACCGTTCATATATCCAGGTACTGAACGTGGCCCCCCTCATCCTTAAAGGATCATGTAGTTCCCAAAAATAAATCAATAGTGCATTGCCCTTTTAAAGCACGTCAGGCTGTACATGAATGTATGCCTCCACCGCTCTCCTCATCAGGAATGAACTCCATCTTGGTGTACGTCGGACACTCGCTCCTGGGTTTCTACTTCCCGTTCAGCTGGGAGATGCGTTTCCAAGGAAACCACTGGGAGTGGCTCTTCCAAAGCCTTTGGGGAACTGCATTGTGGGTAATCATTGCCTACATGCTGTACAGGAAGAAATTCTTCCTCAAAATTTGAACTAATTCGTTCTGCTGCCTTTACAGTTTGTTGAATTCTCTATTTTCTTCCAATATCTGCAATTCAAATCTTGAGCTGTGCTTGTGTATAATGGCGGTTATCCAAGCTTGTGTACATAAATAATTATTTTGATGTTTCACTGTTGTCCAAAACTGTGTATCAACCACATTCTGCTTAAGGCCTTGTCAAACTAAAAACAGCAAGACTTTTCAGGCACTTATTGACTTGAATGAATAACTTGATAATTAATGATTAAACTCAGTTATTTCAGTACTTTTTAGTAGTTGTTAGCATTATATTTAGTGCTGCATCAGCAAAATATGTCTTTCATTATATTTCATCATAATTCAACAAAATCCCTGATGCCCGTGAGGCGTGTATTGTTTAAATGACCACGCATGGTTCCACGTTCTTAGGAATGATTATTATATATTGGAGCTCCTCTTAAGTCCAAGAATGGTAAGTCACTTGTTTTGTGAATTAATTACAGTGATTAAATCAAGTCGGCGGTACTTAACAAATTAGACCAAGTGATTCCACCAGAGACCAGGTCACGGCCATTACGCGTCCGTTGCCATGGCCACTCCTCTTTTTCTTTGTGAGCCGGCGTTTGTGTGGATGTGCCACCTGCTGTGTGAATGACAATACTTTAATAGGGGTCAAGATGCACAACTCACATTAATGGGATCGACACCTCACGGCTCACGCTCCTCTTTTTGAAGAATCGAGGAAATGAAATGCAATATATCAGTGAACACCAACAAAGCCAGCACTGAGCCCCCGCATACGCGATATGAGGAAATGTGTTGGAACATCAGGACACCGACAGACTATCAGGTTCTTCCACACATCCATCCATGCCTCCTTTATGAGTGAACAGAAAAGAGCCTTCGCTAAATTGTTCCCGCAAAGTTGGACTCATGCAATTGTCCAACTGATGTTTTGTTTTTGTTTTTTTTAAACAAATAACATCCGGCCTCTGGTTGATTATTAACTGATGAAAGCTATTCCCCAATGCCTTTGTTCAGCACGACTGTGTTCCCTCAAAATACAAATCGATCAACGTGCATAAACAAGGTTCATTTTTACTACTCCCTAACCATTATGTCGTTTATATTTTTCCCCGGTTACTGGTTAAGTTCAACCTAGTTGAATGCCTGACGTTAAGTCCCGCAATTGCACAGATGAGCGCCTCCCCAGCAGTGCTTTAATAATAAATATGGCGACGTGGTTCTGCCGGTTGTTGCGATCCCAGTGGGCTCACGCTGGGTTCTTAACTAAGACTCAAGTCCATTAGCCTTTTCCCAAACTACTCTGCCGGCAATGCAAATGCATTACATCGTCGATTGTTCCGACTGGGAAGAAAATAAAAGGGAACGCGGTTTCTTTCAACCAGGTGGAAGTTTAAGAACTTTTTGGGAATCAGGATGAAGAATTGCGAATCAAGACTACTTCACGTCACGATGAACTGCAAGCATATGATGCTGATGATATTTTGTGCTTTTTAGAAAGTAAATATTGAAATAAGATGCAGCCAAATGTGTTGCCACGCTAGCATTAAATAAGACGCTTCTTGGAGACGATTGCGGTCTGACATAGCATGTCTGAAACTCCAACACTCCCTTTCTCCTATTGATTCTTGTTACATCTATATGTCTCAAGACAGCTATAGTCTGTCATGTGGAAACTTTATCCCAGATCCAATGTTCTAATGTGCCATCTCTGACTCCTATATCACATAGTGCTCTTCTACGTCCCTTGATAGAGAGAACAGGATGTATATGTCCTCTCGTTGGCTGGAAATCTACATATTAAAATACGAATGAGTCTCAGCAGGTCCCGACTATGATTCCACATGATGAAATCCTACACAAATGGGCAGTTTTGTTTCTGCGTGTATGACCACCTCCGTGTTTTCTATGCCATTTGATGTGTTTAACCACCGCAAAAAAAATCATTAATAAATAAATACATAAATAAATACATGAATAAATAACATAAAAATAGAGGACTATTAAATGTAATAGAACTCCAGAGAAATTGTGGCACGCATTCGAGTGAGTTCCAGCCAGTGCTGCAAAAGTAAACACTGTGTGACTGACTGGTGTCCTGCCCTGAGGCAGCAGCAGCACTGCATCACTCCACACTTTCCAGTCACACACTTTAACGGAGACTTCACCCTCACACACTCCTGAGCAGGAAAAGGTTCCACACTGTTTCCCACCAAGCCTAAAGGCAGCATTTAGCAAGTTGTTATTTCTTCTGACTTGCCACGGTGTGATGACCTCTTGGACTACTGGCATACAATACAAAAATACATCCAAAAAGATGTTACTATCAATGCTTAATTTTGATTGTCATGGTCAGAGAGGAGGTCGGAATTTCAATGTAGCTAACACAACGAAGAGACATGGTGGCCACAAGACACTCACATAGCAGTAAGTAACCAATCAGAGGAAAGTTGGTTTATATTTTATATTAAGGAGGACGGCCACCCAATTGGAGCAAAACTTATTGACAGATTGAATATTTCTTTTGCACGAAAGGGAAAATCACTATGACCAACAAAACTAGCTTGGAAAAAGGCAACCTCATCTCCAATCCAAATTATATTGTCAAAAAAACAATACATCAAAGTAATTTTTTTAATTAATAGTGGAATGGGATCTTTAAGAGACAATATCAGGAGTCCGACTTAAGATAGTGCTTAATTGTTGAAGGAATTCTTACTCACCAAACACCCTTTGCCTGATTTGTGCCAACAAGCTCGCAAATGAGAATCAGAATTTTTTTTCTCCAAGATTGCTTAAAATTGAATACCATGTTTCCATTTCCGACATCCTTTCACGGCCAAGCGAAATTCTTGCAAAGACTGCGATCCAAAAGTAAATTACAGAGTAGTAAACTGGACGTAAATAATACACTTTGGGTGTCGGTGTCTTCCATTGCCCCAAGATGGGACCGGCTCAACGCAGAGCATCCCACTAATTCAAACAAACTCATTCAGAATCACGGTGAGTTGTCCATCCATATCCATTTTCTGTCTCTCATAAGGTTCACATGTGTGCTGCAGCTTATCCCAGCTGTCAGTGGTGGGGGAGGGGGGGCATTCATCATCCGGTTCTCAGGGCATTGTTCACAATGTAGCGGTCATCAGCATGGGATGTGGCCAAAGGACATCAACTTCTACATTTTTCTGCGACTCTTCCAGTTGCTCGTTGTCTCGCTTGCAACATACTGATTACACGGTCATGAACGTCATGTTTGAAGCATCACAATGGCAAGAGACCGTTGAGCCATTATTAGGTGTCTTCTTGGTCTCGTGATGTCAAAATGGAGATTGTAAATTTTGCCATGAAACAACTGAAACATTTAACAGTGTTTAACATGTGCATTTAAAAGGTTAGAGACAGTCACATGAAGTTAATAATAATAATACATTTTATTTATAAGTGCCCTTCAAGACACCCAAGGACACTTTACAATCAGATCTCTGAAGGTTTGAATGCATTTAGGCACGTTGTGAAATTTCACCCAAAAGCCCAATAATCTGAACTTTTTGTGAGTACTGTAATTGTATTTTAAAACGGTCATCTTACAGATAAAAATTCAAGCAGTGATCCAAGTTTGGGCCATAATCTCTGTTATTTTGTTGTTAGTTGTCACATGACATATGCAAAGAATAGGCCAAGGAAAAATGCACTCCCGGCAAATTGGTTTACATACTCCAGAATTGTCAGAATGAAGAGTCTGACTAATGAGGAAGTTTGTTAGGTTTCATTCAAATGTTTATGAATGGTTTTTCCATTTGTATTTGGAACTAAAGTACGTCTATATTTCAGGACTGGTTTCAGTTTCATGATTATTTCAACCGTCAACTCAACCGCTTTACGGTTTGCAATCTTCTAGTTCACCTGTGGCCCTAATGCGGCTTAGTGGTTCAGAAAATGGATGCCTTTACTTCGCGCATATTAAATACAGAAATACATTTAACATTATACAGTTAAAGCAAAAACACAAATCAAAATTTTTTATGTAGTATTACTGGAGCAAATATGTTTTTATCTGCTTTTCAACATTCTTTTGCACTGAAGAAGCAGCTCTCATCCCACATGGAAGTGCATTTCACATAAGTCTCAACTGCCTTTAGTTTCTAATCGTGTGTGAGGGGGCACATTAAGTAAAGGCCACTCAGCAGAATGCAGTGACCTAAGAGGCCAACAAAATTCTCCCAAATCCACCAAGTGTGGAGGAGCCTGCCCACTAAGGGCTCCCCGTGACCTCATGTGATGCAATGAACGCTAAATTCAAAGCAACAGACCCGTGACAAGGCTGTAAATCATACATTGGGGCATCGTCTATCAATTCTTGTTGGATCTTATTTGAGTGAGCACGCTGTGGCCAATCACCCTACATCAGGCATGTCCAAAGTCCGGCCCGCGGGCCAAATCCGGCCCGCGGTGGAATTTCATCCGGCCCTCGGCCCCCGTCATAAAATCAGTGCCGTCTGGCCCGCAGGTTGGGCGCAATGGAACACGTGTTGCATTGACTGAGACTGGTGAGTGATGTTTCATAGAGTACTGCTTCCCTCTAGTGGCTAAATGAGTAATAGCATTCACTAAATGAGTAATAGCATTTAGACACTAGAGGGCATCACTCACGAGTTAACAAGACATCACTCCGTGTTTATATTGACTGATATGTCATATTTCAAATTCCTGTTTCAAATGAACCAAAAGAAATTCTAAAGATTGTTGAAATTAAAATAAAAATGGAAATGTGAAACAGACTGGCTTACTAAAATGTGTTGAACAATATTGTTGTTCAATGTAAAGAATGTCAGCCAAGGTCGGCCCCCCGACATTTTACCACATAAAATCTGGCCCCCTTGGCAAAAAGTTTGGACACCCCTGCCCTACATATTTCTCGTGAATTTTCACAAATTTGACATACCCACTGAATTCAATGTCCGATTCGCACTAGTTTAGGAATGGAAATGAAACAAAAAGATGGCTGTAAACATTCAATTTTAAAAATTTGTATGGCAATTTACCCCTTGACACAGTTTCACTACACCTTGAATAATATCTATACCGCATGTAATAGTTATCGATCCAGATTTACTCCCTACAGCGTGTTAATGAGATGACTGGCCCGCTGTTAAATTACGCTCTTAAATTTCCTGTAGCTGCGTGGCCGTCTGTCGCTGCGGAAGCAGCGTGGGCAATGAGGCAGAGCCGCGCGCACCCCACCAGCGGACAAGTCGTCGCCCTCCCCCCCACGACCCCCAACGCCCCGCGCAGCCTGCCCGCCTCGCGGCTCCAGCAGCCACTCGGGGAGCTTGCACGCGCACGCACCGTGCAGCTGGATCCTCGGAACGCGGACGACTCGGAGTGGCGCCCACGCGGGACACGCGCACTATCTGTACTTTCTTTCTCGTTGTCGCTTTTTGAGAATTCCGTCGAGTGTGCCAATTGCATTTGCATGCATCAACTTTTACTTATGGTTGACGAAGATGGGGTCAAGTTGTGGTTTCTCACGGGGAAACGGCGCTTCGGTGCTGCTGCTGCTGTGGATGCTGCTGAGAGGTAAGAATCAGCATCACTACTATTTTTTTTTCATAAGATGAAAAAAGTGTATGGCTGAAAGATGGGCATTATTTTGAAAAAGTAATGCATTCAGTTATTTTATGTGAGTCTTGCATTCCTCGCCCTGGGAGCAATGTAGCGGTGCGTTTTGTGTAAAAATGCGCTTGATAGTTACAAAGAAAGATTACAAACTGAATGAAATGTGTATGGGGTATAAGGTAAGGGATGAAAGGGGAGTGTATACATATATATTTGGGCTCCATATGTGGAAATTATGCATATATTTTTGTATATGTATTTTAGATGACACTTCTTGTTGGACAATCTATTTTTTAGGGTCATGGTAAAGGAGTAGGATTAGATTATGTCCTACTTGCAACCGCACCTTAATGTATAGATTTCATGTTGTTGTTGTTTTTTGTTGTTGTTGTTTTTTAACTGCATGTTTAAAATAGTTGAATCCATCACTCAATCAACTCTAAACAAAGTATCGTTTTAGCTTTTATATAGCACGCGATAGTTGTTTTTCCCCAAGCCCAACCATTGCTTAGTGTGTTCGGTGACATAGACATGGTGTGTATCTCATGTTATGTGAGTTATGGCATGTTGGTGTAACGCTCGAGTGAATACAGCCATATATCATAATATCATAATCCCATTCACAATCCCACAGCCCAACTGTACCAACACGGTCATTCTAAGTGGTCTATATTTAAAGTTGGGCTCATAGTTCAGGAGCGTGGATATCTTTGTGGGGCTGCAAAGTATATTCTGTGGACAGAAGTATAGAAGTGAACATCTTAAAGGTTTAACGGCTCACTCGGTGTGGGCTGGGCGTGAACCCCTCGCTCACCTTGAGCCTTGAGTCAGACATTTTGCTTTCAGTTTTGTGAAGGCGTGTTTTCTCAGTGACTGCGCCCCATCGCACAAAGTCAGGCCCATCAAGGCATGCTTGGAAGAGTTTGGTGTGAAACAGCAATGGTGGGGGGGGATTGTCAGACCGGCCAACATTTGTAACTGTAGTTCATGCTGAATGGTCAAAAACTCCCAGCGTCACACCAAGCCATCTTGTAAAAAATATTGCTGTAAGTGGAAGCTATCATCGATTCAAAGAAAAAGCCAAATCCATTGTTTTCATTTAATGTGTAAGGGTAAAAGAGCCACGTGTCTGAATACTTGCGTAACTATGTTAGATTGTAACGCCTGACCAGATGTGGGTCATTGTGTGGAATTGCTGATTGTCTAAGGGGCCTCCAATGTCATCTTATCAAGCAAAAATCGAGCACTTCTGTCATTTCAATCAAAAAATGAGACGGCCGCGCTCATACGAATTGTCATCGCTCGTTGGTTTCGGCAAAAGTAGATTGAGCAGTAAACCGAGAGTACCTTTCTTCTTTCAGGGTTGTTAAATTGATTCCTGATCATTTTTCAGGTGGCATGGCCTCGTGTAATGTCCTCTGATTATTTTTCATGTTGACAGCCGCTTTACGGGGTTCTCAAGACGCACAAAAGCTGACTGATGTTAGTTTGCATCATATACCCTGCGCATTGGACCGATTCCGCCTTGCATGTATTCTGCACTTGAAGGGGTTTTTTTTTTCAAATGCTGGCTCTTGCTTTGGTTTGACTGAAAAAGCGAAGGGCGTGATAGTAATTAGGTGGGTACGGAAAGACACCCCATTTTATCTCTTCACCTGGCTGATTGTGGCAACAAAAGAGCTAAGCAGGCTGAAAGAGGAAAGGAGGTGAACAGCAGGCAGGTGTGGAGCAGCTGCTCACATCTCTGGGCAAACACCGCCTATTTGTTTTCTTTGGGAAAATATGATCTGAACACAGCGCTCATTTTGTTATCAGTTGCCGAAATGACGCATCACATTGATTTCATTGTTCCCTCAACCCCTTAATGACAATGATGTGACGCCGACTCCTCGTTCAAGTTCCCAATGTCAAATACATATAAATGAGGTTCGAATACTTCTATTTTGGTGACCTTAACTCATCCGCGTGACAAGAAAAATCATTTTTATTGAATCCAAAATAAATGGTGCTTGTCACCCTTATGTTGTGGATGTTTCATGCACTAATGATGTCAGAGGTAAAGTAAATTGAGTCCTCCTTATTTGTACGTCTTTATTGTTTGAAACATTTCTCGAATGTATTCAGCGGCCGTGCCCATCCTCCCCACTCCAGGTTGTGTGTTACGGATCAGTGAAGTGGCTTTTTTTGCTGAGCTAATGAATCTGAGGAAATGGGCAATTAACGCTTGATGGCGAATAGCAGCCGCAGCCGACACCTTTAGGAAAGTCAAAGATCTAAAAATTGTTGCCGGGAAACATTTTTAGTGCATAAAAGGCTTTCTTAAAATTGTAAGAAGCTAATGATTTGTCTTAATGGTTTCCTCGACTAATAATTGATGAAGGCCAAACTAATCATTTGCAAGCTTAGCTGGAAACACACAAAACTCACGACAGTTTTTTGGGGGGAATCCTTTTAGTAGGGAACATTCAAACGTAATCCATCACTTTCGTGAGGAGAGCCACAGATGTCTTCACATGAAAGCATCGAGCCGTTTATCTACCACCGTGACCGTGTTTCGCTACCTTTGACCCCCTTTGCCCTTCGGTAACCTTAACCTAGTGGTAACCTCCAGCCATTTCTTGCCCATGCCGGAGTCGGCTACAACATCTCTCGAATCTCCCCCCTCCAGGTGGCATCGTTTTCATCAACATCTTTCTCTTTTAGCGGCACCAAACCAATAAATCTCATTTGGTGCATGCCGCTATTTGATTTAGCTCCTTATTACATTACATGGTTTAGTAAAGCTTCTGTTTTGCGTTGCCAATGTGGAAGCGTCATCAGTCGGGTCAATTTGTCTCTTGTCTTGTCACTCCGCTTCTTTTAATACAATTTGAAAACATGCTGCGAGAAATTATTTGGTGAAGAGTGTGTCTCTTCCATATTTTTTCTATCAACGTGTGTTCATCCTAATTCTACATGCAGGTACTCCTATGTATTTGTTTATTAGGTTGTTCATCTTTTCTTGACTCATGCTCAGGTGACGATGCACTAAAAGCTTATTCCTATTAGCAAATGTAGTTGTTTGATGGTCTACAAAATGGTTCTTCCTATTCCGATTTAGGACTTTCCACGGGGTCTAATGATAATATTCAATAACGCGTTCCAGGAAACGCAACAAAATGTACATCCAATTAGAATCTGGAGGAAGTAATGTTCCTGTTACTGCTGGGAGGTTTAACATCCCCTTCTTAACTGTATGGAGGCTTCCCCGTCTCTGTACATGACCTGTTAGTCAGTTATGGGTCATGCTTTCTCCTCATGCGTGGTTAGAATTGAATTTGCTGCGGTGAAAGGACAAGGAGACGTTGATTGAAATGTTGCCCCTTGGGAATGTGGCCCTTTTGTTTCACACAGATCCTGACAAGTTATTCTCCAGTTCCCTAGTGGTACCCATCGTGTTTGACATAGTATTTACAACTAGGAGCGAAGCAAAGAAGGACATCTGTGTCCTCGTGGGACGTGCGATGACCGCAGATCCACATGGGAGGCATAGTTGTAAATTCTTATTTCATTAGTGTACCGTTCACCATTTTGGATTCCACATTAAACCCATCCATCAAACCATTTTCCATACTGCTTAACCTCACTAGGGTCACGGGTGTGCTGGAGCTCATCCCAGCTGACTAAGAATGAGAGGTAGCGTATGGACTGAATTGATGGCCAGGACACACATAGACCCAAAAATATATATTTGCAGTGATGGGCAACTGGCGGGTCGCGGGGACACTCTGAGTGGACTCTTGATTTAAAAAAAAAAAAAATCCCCCGAAAAATGGGTGGAAATGTGGAATGGGGGGAGAATCCCAGAAAAAAAGGGAAAAATCCAAAATTAACATCGAAAAGAAAAAAAATAAACTATTAATAAGTATGCGAATCAGTGGCTAGGCAGGAATCAAATGTAGTTTTAAGTGGTAATATCACCAATCGCCACCAGATGGCAGAAACTTATTGGGTTTTACTGTATTGTAATGTGAGCTGGCCGAATAATTTGTTGTGCATTTGGAATGAGATGCAGGACAAATATAAGACCTCAATAATGTTAAAATCTTGAGTTAGTCGATTTTTGTGGGAAAAAAATGTCCAAAATGAGTTGCACTTAATGTTGTGTATTATCGCAAATTAAAGATATTCAGAGCAAATATTTCGCACATACGATATTCCCCTTTTTGTGTCGATCTGTAAAAAAGCATTTTTGTCATACATCTGGTTCAGAAGTGCATGGTCCAATGTGGCACCCCAGTAACATTGATGACAAATTGTGGGCCCCTCCAGCACTTAAGTTGCCCATCCCCGATTTAGACTCTTCAAATAATTTAAGAAAGATGTGTTTGGAATGTGTGAGGAGGTCTGATTACCCAGTGAACCCCAATTCAAGCATGTGGAGAACATGCAAACTCCAACCAAGATTCATTGTAGAAGATGATGCAGAGGTGAACAGCTGTAGAAATTGGAACTACAAAGTAGCACTGTTTAAAGTACTGAAAGTTTCATATCAAGCAATCATCGAAAATTCCAAATTTATTGTCAAATATGCATTCATGATGTGTATTAGCACTATTGCAGTGGGAATTAAATGTTTCAATATCCTTTGAAAACCTTATAGGACACAATTAGCTTTTTTGTTTTATCAGTCATTTTACAGTTTGTTAGCAGGTTATTCAAAAATGTTCACAGGGTTGGCCAAACCTTGATCACAAACCAGATAAAGCTATGGTTTTATTATTGACATTTATTACTCATTTTCAACGTTTTAATCACTGTATCAATGTCAATATATGCCTGCAGGTTTGAACAAGCAGGTGGCCTGTTTCCTTACAAACTAGTAAAAAATAACAAAAACACTTTTATTTTCAATTTTGATCACTGTAAGGTCTCTACCGCGACATTCTATTCAATCCTTGTTTAAAAAAAAAACAAGAACAACCTATGAGTTTGCGCAGTCCTTTATATCTAAAATTGGAGGTGAAATCATCATCATGCTCAGCTGCCTAATCACTGCCGCTGTGATGAGATGTACCCTCAAAGCAGGAGACTGACTTGAAGCCAGCGTCACGTGACCGACCCGCTCCCTCTGACGCACCCCTGGGAGTTCTTTAAACTTAATATGTACTTGCAGCTAACCCCTAAGGAGATGTCCTATTAGATTTGTTGATGACTGATGAACATGGTACATTGGATCTTGTGCTCTTCTCTTCCCTCTGAGCTAATTGGATTACATTGTGGTGTAATGGATTATTATGTTAAGGTATGCCGCACAGTAAACTACCTGATTAGCTTTTGCTGGAAAGTGATCAGATATATCGTCATGCCGCCCTTGTTATGGGAAATGGACTTTATTTCATACGAACACCTTCTTGCTTTGAAAGCACGGGCTTTATTCTTATTCGATAAAGGTCTTCTTTGTGGATATGATGAAACGATATTGCATATGGTGTAGGAGACACTTTAAAATGTTATGATCAATAATGGCTTTCATAAGTGGAATTTCTTTTTAGCTGATGGAAATCCTGGCAGTGAGCAGGTCCCAGAGCTGTTGCGCAATAAGAAGTGGTTGTCATGATAGCTGATGATTTTGGTGTAAACGTGATGTTTATTTTATTGAACTGTAGAACGGATCGTGATAGCACACATTTGATGTGCATGAAGCTTCAAATGATTATGTTTTGTCTTGCCGTGCCCATGCATGCTCGCAAACTAATAATGGAGCCGGTCAATTACCAGTATTTGTGTCGTGGGATGATTTCACACGTGCCGCCTTCAGCTCCATGTCTGTCTCATAAGAGGAAAACAATCAGCATCACTGTTGATTAGTACGGTTATTGATTGCACTGCTGCCTTTCCAATGGGTCGTTTCCAAGGACACGTGCAGTGCATGTTGACCTTGGCAAACACAGGCCTCTGTGCAGGAGCGGTTGAATAACATGGACCGTATCAGAGATGCTGCTCGTTTTCTGCGAATTGTGCGGCTCTCGCTATTATTTCCTTGAGATTTGCGCTGTGAGCAAGCACATGAGCTCATTGCTGGTAAATCTATCAGTCGGCGCGTGCATTGAGCTAATTGAGTTCCCGTCTTTGTCTGGGACGACAGAAAAGGGCGTCCCACCCAAGCAGCACCTCTAGACAGACTTTGGTTTGTGATGCATCTCACAGATATTGTCATGAGCCTCTGTCCCCTTTGTCCTTCCGCAGATAATATACGAGGCAAAATGGACACGCGGGTCATTATTACCGCCTGGCAAAGCACCAAGGTCAAGCAAAGAGTGTGCCGTCACCGTGGCTGTTTTTCTAGTGTTTTTCACATCCACTCAGAGGTAGAAAATAGCTCTTGCAAACATGAGGGAATGCAAGAGACCTCTCGTTCCAAAAGCATCTGTCTGCAAAATTACACACGCCTACTTTTGAAGAGATTACGTGCATGTGGCAGGTGCAGCTCAGAACCAGCTTTTATGACGGTTTGATGGTTGGAGTAGGTTTGTCTTATCAAGGTAATATTTGCTTTGATAAAACAGGCTAATGCTGTTCCAGAAATAATTTTCTGTGATATTCCAATTATTGGAAGAGCCTTATTTGCTGTGTTATGTACCCTGCATGGTTTGAGGAACTGAAATTTCACTTTTGAATCATTGCAGGGGGGTTAGGTAATGAGTCATGATATTTTTACAAACCAAAGATATTATTTGCCCTCAGAGGTCAGCTCGATCCATTCAATTAAGTCTGATTACCTGCTTTCCATTGGCATCGGTCCTGGAGAGAAATTGAATTTTGACTGATATGAACAAGTTGTGTTGCATAACCACGGTGGCTTCAAGCCAACATTTGTTTTGCTCCCATCTGGTTTGCAACTAGTTGCTTATTTGAAGAGCTGATATTCCATTTAATATGATATTTCTGTTATCGTTATGTCTAGAAGGAAATCATTGTCATTCATTATTGTTATTTTGTTTCGCTGATTGATGAGAATCATTTGATCGCTTTCAACGAAGACAAGCATGGGTCTCGCTTACCAAGATAATAGTGCCCTCTAAAGGCTATAATTGGTATAATTAGAGCCCGGCCTTTTTTCTGCACCCGTGTCTTTCCCCAACATTGCCTACAACCGCAAGCACCGTTGCCAAATTCAAATTAAGTTTATCCAAAATAATCTTCGTAAATTGACAGCATAAATCCTTCGAAAAAAGAGAGAAACATGAAAAGCACGCTCTGAAAGCGGCTTTTAATTATTCATACAACAAATTTAAGATTTATAAGAGTCTTTTTCACTGTTTTTATCAATCATTTTGTCTCGGCTCACTTTTTAATATAATGTTTAAACATTGCAATTAATTGCCACTTGGCATTCACTCCATAAAAACAACAAACGATTGTATTTTTGTTGACTTAGTATTTTATTGTGGGTTTTTATTTTTATTTTTTTGTGGGTGCTCACATTTTGATCACACACTGGCTGTCACTGAAAAATATTTTCTGCAGTAATCAAATCAAATTGACTGAAATCAAATTTTTAGAAGTTGTCCCACAGGAGAAACAAGCAAGAGGGCTTTTTGTTTGTTTATTTGTTTGTTTTCCGCAGGAACACTTTTAACAATAAAATGGTTGCAGCCACCCTGAGTGAATCATAATCTTTCAGGAAGGAACATTTCATCCATCAATCCAGCCTCCTGTCATCCAAGTCCTGTGAAATTAAATCAATGTCTGAAACCAGAGCTGAGGCCTGAATTGCACCAACAGAAATAGAAAATCCAGTTTTGTTGTCTGCTAATGACATTAGCGCGCTCCCTAAATGGTCGCCCACTGTCGTCAAAGGGGATCATAGAAGGGATGTAATTACAGGACGAACACTCGCATCTCAATTTTCCTGTGATAACATACAGCTGATGCGATGCAGCTCCTATATGGATTAGCCTTACAAGCACATATACCACCCCCTTCCTCTCCTCATGATTAATTTCCCCTCTGCATCATGTGCTCTGGTGTAATTTAAACATCTCAAGGTGAATATAAGGACAATCGGGAACCACATGATTATCGACCACACGAGAAATTCATTAAAAGAGCTGCCTAAGTGTCATTTGAGCCCTCCTTTCAATTTCTGCTAACTGAGTGGACGAGAAGGTGGGGGTAGGGGGTGACTAGAGAGTTGGTGTGTGTGTGTGTGTGTGTGCCTGTGTGCCTGTGTGCATTTATACACTGTATATGTATATCATGTCGCTCTTATTTTCTAAACAGACTATTATCATTGTGTGTGTTAACTAGGGGCTAAAGGATTGTACTTCCCTCAAAATGAGTACAAGGAGACCATTTATGTTGGCCAGACAGCAGGGAGCTGGGTCCTCCAGGTCCACGCCATGCTGGATAGCGAGTTTGAGAAGCCGCACTTCTACCTGTGCTGGTCCAGCTCGCTGAAGCGGCCCGCCTACATCTCTTGGTTTAACATGGACACCAACACCGGAGTGCTGTCCTTGAACAAAACCCTGGATGAAAATGACTTTGCCTCACTATGTGAGTGGCATACAAGCATTTCACGTTGATGTAGGAGCCTATTGTAGTGATGCTGTCAGGTATCCTCTACATCATGATTCAATTAGATTGGCTACACTCTTCCCATACAGATAAAGAAGTTCCATCAACAGGAAGAGGTCTGTTACAGATTAAAATGTCTCTGTTTTCTCTCCCTCTCTCTGCCTCTCTCTCTCTCTCTCTCTCTCTGCGTCTCATCAGATAAACCTTCATGGTCTGTGAAGAAGTTGTCCCTTTCTGTTATGGTACAACCTAAGTTCACCAAGAAGTCCTGGTGCATCACTAGAAATAACCCTCGGATCATCCTGGACTTTGTGAATGCCACGATGCCACAATGTGCACAGACAGATATGAAAGAGCTCTGCTTCCCTCACCAAGACATCTCCAAACCACACATCATGGAGAACCGATTCCCCGGGGCCGTAATGCAGCTGCGAAGACTCACGAGACGCAACGTGTGCCCCAACTACACAATCTCTTACAGTGTGGAATCAGGTAATTCATTATATTTATCCACGAGAACACAGAAGTCATGTGCATTATTTCGCACAATCATGATCGACGTTGATTTAAAAAGGTAGGAGACAAATATCAATCAGCAAAACTTTATTTCTACCTATCGAAAGTGTTGGCACAATAGCAAAATTAACATTTCGATACTACACATGCATGAAGTGCCTCGAAAGCAAGATCGAATCCATAGCATAGACCATGAGTAAAAGCAACCCCAAAAGAATCAAGGAACTTCATTGTTAGTATTTTTGGCAATTTAAAACACATTTTAGGCATTGGAGGATGCAAAATGTTTCCACGGCTCTGCACTTGTTTTAGCCGAACGTTGAGAGGAGCTCAAATGCTCGTGGCCATTTATTTCTCACTTCACGCTCTGGGAAGTGTCGCGCATTACAGCCAGTGTTAAACTTCTGCTTTCAACTGCTCCTCTGTGACTGTCACTCTTAAAAATGCTGAAACAAAAACATATCGTGTAGTATTTAACACCGTACTTGTACTCAATTGAACACTTCAACAAGTACATCACATCACTGATAAGCTTTCTTTTTAAGAACGGGCCCACAGTGACTCATGCGAACCTTGGGAGCAACCCGGTGCCCACCACTGGCATCATGTTGGTGACCCCGGCTTAGACTATATCCTGAAACAATCCAACGGACTCTGACTTCATCACAGACATCCTCAGTGTTGCATTTTGTCTAAACAGTGGTATATATTTCCTCTGAACTGTTGTATTTGTAAATGCTTATTCAAAGTTGCATCTTTTCTTGTGTGAAGCACATCGAGTTGCTCGGCGCATGAAATGTGCTTGATGTAAATAAAGCTGCCTTGTTTTTGCGCTTGCCCTAACAGAGACGCCTGCACCCTTCGCTGTGAATCAGAACACCTCCGAAATGGTTGTGACCGCCCCGTTAGACCGAGAAGAAAGTGAACGTTATCGGCTGCTGCTGGTTTGCACAGTTAGCACAGAGGCTGCCATCACCACGCTGGACACCCCTCTGGATGTTTTTGTCTATGACGAGGACGATAACGCACCATATGTGAATGGAACAGACGCAGCAGATATTGTCATCAGCTTCAATCGGACAAAAGTAAGAAAACAAACAGAAGACTGGATCTGAAATTGTATTCATAGAAATGCCGATTCATCTCATCTGTCTCTTTCCAGGGTGGTACTTATGGTACTTTGTCAGTTTTTGACAGGGACTTGACCTCCAGATATTCCACAGACCAGAGTCACAATAGGTATGTTGAAACCTTGCTCAACGCTGACTCCTGGACAAGGGATACATTTGATGTGAAACGCAGCTTCAGTGAAAAGAAAGCTGCTCGTAACGGTGTCAGAGAAACCATTCATCACTATCGTGAGTAATCCCATCAACTGTACCTCTTTTTTTTAAGAGATATTTGAGAAGAAAACCTGCTGTGCCTCCCTTTTAGAGCTGATCCTGAAGAGGAACCTGCTTGTGACAGAGAATCGCAACGTGCAGCTGGACTACCTGGTCAATGACACGGCCTACCCCGGTCTAGATGCGACTGTGTTGCTTCACTTCAACGTCACCATCTTACCCGTCCGCATCCGCTTTGAGAACATCACACATATCTTCACGCTTATGCGTAGAGCTTCGATTTATGCTCAGGTACTCAAATTCAGCTGTCAGTTGATGTCGGCAGATTCTAAGTCTGACTTTATCCGTTCGGTCAACGTGGGCTAATTTTGAAACACAAGGCCAACCCATCCTGGCAAAATTGTCATGCGTTTTTTATTTTGTTGGAGGATCATGGGAAATTTAGATCGATCCACTAACTCAAGATAATCTTTGAGGTTTGACGTTAGCTGTGGTGATTGATTGTTGCAGCAGCCCAATTTTTCCAGTTTTTTAAAACCTTGATCAATCAAGTATTTTGTCAACGAATGTACCCAAAACCCTGGTGGTTTCCTTTCGAGCGAACTGATTTTTATGACTAGACTAAATTCAGGTGAAGGGGAGATCGTCAAAGCAAGTTGTCCAAAAATGTCATTGGATCACACGAGCAAACTTATTTTAGTATTAGCATGTGAATATTTGTAATACATCCATCCATCCAATTTCCGATTCACTTTATCCTCACAAGCGTCGCGGGAGGAGCTAGAGCCTATCCCAGCTGTCTTCAGGCAGTAGGTGGGGGACACCCTGAACCGGTTGCCAGCCAATCGCAGGGCACACAGATTCAAACAGCCAGCCGCGCTCACACTCACACCTCGGGACAATTTAGAGTGTTCAATCAGCCTGCCATGCATGTTTTTGGAATGTGGGAGGAAACCGGAGTACCCGGAGAAAACCCACACGGGAAGAATGATTTGGAATACATCATTTTATAAATGCTGTTGTATTAGTACGTGATAGCCAATATTTGGTGCATGTATTACTGTGTTGTGTCGTTCTTGCGATATGGTAAGATTTTACTTTCGCCAAGGGATGTCTGATTGCTGCACCGAACACCAAAAGTACAGTGAAGCCATACAGCATTACACTTAATTCGCAAAATGTATTTCATAAAACTTTACCTCAGCAGCAGTGCCTCCCTCGGCTCTCTGGATTCCTATTCTTTGCCCGTGCTCTTGGTGAATTGTACACGAAACAAACTCTGAATGAGAATCATGATCACGATAAAAGATACAGAGCAGCAGCGCTGATCAGAAGCTGCAATTGCAGACTGCTGAGAGCGTTAACAACCTCCGGTGACGCATGTCACGCGCCACCGTAGGTTAACGATTTACCTGCTTTATTTTTTATTTTTTCATACTTTTTGTGAAAATGAGACTGATAGGATGATGAGGGTGCAGTGTACATGAACACAAAAAATATATTTCTAATATGCACAAAGACACACAAATGGTTCTTTGTTTGTTTTTCTCCTCTACACCCCTCGCGATCGACTTGGGACCAATCCGCGATCTACCGGTCAATCGCGATCGACGTAATGGGCACCCCTGCTCTACAGCAACCATCAGAATACGCCATCCATCCATCCATTTGCTGTACATCTTATTCTCCTGAACAATATTGGTGATCTCAAAGCTAGACAAGCTACTTGTCGGGGACACCCTGGACTGGTCACCGGGCAATCACAGGACATATAAAAGTGACATCAAATCCTCTTTCGCCTCTTCTCAGGTTGGCAGAGTTTGCGTGGAAAACTGCCAGCAGTTTGATGGCTTCAGTGTCACATACCAGCTGAAGGTTCCTGATAAGAACGTCTCTGCTGACGAGCTGTCCTGCTATGCAGCCATAAGTATCACCCAGGCGCCCGATGAAATGTGGGCACTCCTCTACGTGAACGACTCTGAGCCTCTGCGAAGACCCGAGTGCCAGGATCTGCAGTACATGGTTGTAGCTCAGACGGCCCACCCACAGTCGGAAGCCAGCACTCAGATCCAAATCATTCTGGATATTGAAGGTGGAATACCAGGAAAATGCTCTCTTCAATGCAATGTTTATAAATGTCAATTCAGTTCTTGAGCTGAGTTTATCAGCACGTCATTTCATCTCAGTCCTGCTTTTTTTTCTCCAACGTTTAGAATGAAGTACTGTGTAATTTTTAATGTTGCTTTTTTCTTCCCGTTCCATTTAGTGGACTATGTTTTGTGCCTGTTTTATGCAGTAAACCAGGACAGTCAGCAGTTCCTATCCTGCGCAGAAAACAGACATAGAGGAGACTGTGAGTCCACCAGAGGCCTGGGCGCAACTACGGGGAGATGCCAGTGGAGGCAAGGCACTGAAAAAGGTCGGGGGGGGGGGGGGGGGGTTTCTTTTAAAGCACTAAGAAACATTATTCCTGGGGATCCAAACATGGGAGGTTCCCCATGCTAATTCAATATCAAAAACAGAAATATGATTATTATTCCAGGAATTGCGGAAAACTACTCAACTTGTTCCCCAGACCTGCGCACATGTCCAGATAGCTTTTGCGATGCAGTTGAAAGCAAAGATACATCAATATGCCCGCAAGACTGTACAAGTAAGTTCTGATATCATTCGTTTTGGGTTAAAGAGTCATGGCAGATTCTGACTTTTGCTTTCACAATGGTGACTCCGTGCGCGTGTGTCTTTATGCATGTTTTGTGTGTGCGTGTGCATGGATGCGAAGAGCAAACTGTCACCGGAGGTCACGAACTCGGCCTGAGGAACGGCATCCAGGCTGGCTACGGGACCTGTTACTGCTTGACGGAGAGATGTTTCTGTGAAAAGGAAGATATTGAGGGTGAGTTGTCAGATAACTAATTGCAACTCATAATTAAAATGAGTGAATAAATCACTCATGAACGCTGGAAACTCTGAAAAGTGAATGTTCACTTTTATTGTAATTGATAAGAACAAGAATCCACATTCAATATAGTTGATGATTTCCACTGCTTTTATATTCATGTCACCCAACCACTTCATCACTACTGCATCCGCATTGGCGGCCGACATGGACAGCAGCGCTACTGCTCCAAGCAAGAGCAGAGCTTTCTGTTTTCAGTTATGCTCATTCAGATACCTATTTCAGGGTCCAACTTTGTTTTGACGCACTAGCGAAGTTAATAATGAGGGTTTGTCCCATTGTGGGCATGAACACAGTCCACTTTGACTTCCCGGCCAATGGAAGTAACTTCTTTCATTCCCTTTAGATACAGTGAAGGAGAGACACACTACAGGGCCAATTTGATGGGGAGTAGGGCATTCGTTTCCCAGTTATTATATGCCGATAAACATCATAATATATCAGTATTGAGTGGTAGGAGTTAAGAAATGTGTTACATACTCTTGTTTAACTAAGGTTGAGCTACTCACTCAAACTATTCCATGTGACTGAAAGACACGTGGCTTTACTAAGTGAAAAGAGGCAGGAGGGTCAAGTGTATCAAACCACTTTTCATTTTCCTCAAACAAACAACAAAACAGCGACAGGCTTATTTTCTAGGGAGGCGGGCAATCGAAACGATCACGGCAGTTTGAGCCTTTTTGATTTGGTTTTAAAATCGTGAACTAAGACTGAAACGAACGATACTGTTGATTATTTAATATTTGTTTTTGTATCACTTTTTATGAAACATTTGAGAGCCTGTGGAAATCCCAAAGCAATTGTCTGTGTTTGTCTAATGATAAAGACACACCTGGCAGCATAATAAGGACTGATAAATATGAATGAAAAAAGAAGTTCTTTCATCTCCTTGAGCCGTCACCTTATCATGGTTGAGGGGTTTGTGTGTCCCAGTGATCTTAGGAGCTACATTGTTGGGGGCCTCCGGCTCTCGTAGGGTCACCTAGAGCAAACAAGACCCAGGTGAGGGATCATACAAAGCATGGCTCAGAAACCACATAATGAATAGCACCTACGGATATACCCATTCCTTGCCCAGATGCGGGTCACTGCCCCACCAACCCACCTTGAGCCAGGCCTGGAGGTGGGGCTCTATGACACAGCCCAAAAAGGCAACATGGGTCTTCCTTCCCATGGGCTCACCACCTTTGGGAAGGGCCAAGGGGTCGGGTACAGTGCCAGTTGGGCAGTGACTGAAGGTGTGAACCGTACGGTCTAATCCTGTGGGACATCAAATCACTAGCAGGGAAAGAGCCTAAGCTGGTATGGTAGGTGGAGAGACTTCGACTCAATGTAATCGGGCAACCCACCGCTTGGGCTTTGGTACCAGTCTTATTGTATAGTATAAGGGTATCCCAATGTGTACTTCGTACCACGACACTCTAGGACATGGTTCAATGATTGACTTTTGGGTTGTGTCAACAGACATGCGGGTGTATTGTTTTGGACATTCGAGTGAAGAGAAGGGTGGAGCTGTCAACCAATCACCACCTTGTTTTTGTTGGTTCGAATGGTGACAAACCCAAATTTATTGTGATTGTCAGCTGGGAACATCTGATGGAGTCTGTCAAAAGGAGTTTGAACTCCCACCTCCGGTAGAACTTCATCCAAGTCCGCGGGGAGGCAGGAGACATTGAGTCGGAGTGAACCATGTTCTAATCCTACATTGTTGGATCAGCTTACTGGAGCTGTGGTGGTAATGTGGTCGATGCCTGTCGTGGTGGCAATCCCCAAATCCGTTGGTGGACACCAGCAACAAGGGATGCTGTCAAGCTAAAGAAGGAGTCCTAGTGGGACTTTTGGGCAACTGATGGGTACTGGTTGGCCAAGCGGAACGCACCTTTTGGAAGTCATAGGAGGAGTTTGGCAATGCCATGGAGAAAAACTTCCCAATGTCTTTGAAGAAATTCTGGTCAACCATCTGGTGTCTTAGGAGGGCGAAGCAGTGCACCATCAACACTGGCTACAGTGGTGCTCAACTCAGGGCGTTGTAAGTCAGTGGAGGTGATACTTCAAAGACCTCCTCAATTCCACCAACACGCCTTCCTTTGAGGAAGCAGAATCTGGAGACTCTGAGGCAGGCTCTCTTATCTCGAGGATTGAAGTCACCAAGGCAGTTAAAAAGCTCCTTGGTGGCAGGGAGTTGGTTGTGATCCTCCCGGGGTTCCTAAAGGCTTTGTAGCATCGCGCGAACATCAGGGACAGTGCCATTGGATTGGCAGTACATGGTGGGGGTTCAAGGGTGACCGAAGGGTGAGTTCCAACTACAGGGGGATCACTTTCCTCAGCCTCCCTGATAAGGTTCATTTAGGCATGGTGGGAAGAAGGGTCCATCGTCCTGGCTGTGGAACGGTGGACCAACTCTTCATTCTCAGTTAGGTTAGTTAGGAATTTGCCCAACCATTCTGACCCATGTTTTGTGGACTTGGGAAAGACACCCCACCGTGTCATCATCTTTGTATGTTGTTATTTGGACATTCCTTCGAGTAACTGAAATTATGCACAATTAAAATGTTTTCTCTTTTTGTCATAGGATACAATTGGCAGATTGCCATAATGTATTAAAAATGTCATTATGAGATCTTGCTTCGTGTCAATACTAATTTAATCTTTCTACTGTCTCCTCCTTCCCAAAAAAGAGGGGCTCTGCGACGACATGTGTAAGACCGTCATCGCCACAGTTCTGCTCCTCTCCTTCATCATTTCTATCCTCCTTTCTTCATACTTCCTCCACCGCTACCACAAGAACTCGCCCAAACCACCAATAGCATCCGCTGAGATGACTTTCCGCCGGCCAGCCCAGGCCTATCCCATCAGCTTCCCTGCTAACAACCTACGAAGAGGCTCGCAGGAATCCATCGAGACTGACACCTTCAAAATACCCGTGAGCTGCTTCTCACACTACACATTTTGGTGGGTGAGGCTTTTAGACATGTGGAACATCGTGTTTATTTTCTTTCAACAGGAGGATCCCAAATGGGAATTCCCTCGTAAGAACCTTGTGCTTGGCAAGACTTTGGGAGAGGGAGAGTTTGGCAAAGTTGTCAAAGCAACAGCATTCAGATTGAAAGGAAAAGCAGGTTACACGACTGTGGCTGTAAAAATGCTGAAAGGTAAGCACGATCAAACCACAGCAAATGCAACTCAAAGATCGGATGATAAACCCATCAGACATTTCATTATGCTTACTGAAGCCATCTTTATGCTTTGAAGGAGGATAAGAAGAAACATAGTTCACTTTCACTGCAAGACAAGAAAGAAATATATGTTCCAAACGTGTTCCACACTTCCACAAGTTTTCATGGAATTTGACAGTTGAGGTTTTGCTCAATTATTCTCACTAACAAACAAGCAAAGTTAAAAACAAACAGATCTCAAAACAGATCAAAACAGCTCTCACTCACCCTCATGCTGTCAGAGAGACGTTCATGTAAAGGTTAATTTTGCATTGACGTAGAAGAAATCTGCATCACACTAAGAGATGTTCCTAATGTTATGGTTATTTTATGTGACTATGGTACATCACTGGATTTGAAAATTGATTTGTACATGTACCAAATGCTCGTGGCCAGTATATCAATGTAAAGATATGCTCTGAGCTGATTGTTGGTTTCTTCATATAAAATCTTTGTTATTCTCCATGATAGAAAACGCCTCCCACAGCGAGCTACGGGACCTGTTGTCCGAATTCACTTTACTCAAGCAAGTGAACCATCCTCACGTCATAAAGATGTATGGAGCATGCAGCCAGGATGGTAGGACCTCAGCAAAGCTCCTCAGTGACAGCTGGTTTTGTGCATGGAGTGTAAAGACTGTTTTTCCTCTGAATAGGTCCATTGTACCTGATCGTGGAATATGCCAAGTTCGGGTCACTTCGCAACTTCCTTCGCGAGAGCCGGAAAGTTGGCCCGAGCTTCATGGGAATGGACGCCAACCGAAACTCCAGCTATTTAGAGAACCCAGATGACAGAGCGCTGACTATGGGTGACCTGATCTCTTTTGCATGGCAGATATCCAGAGGCATGCAGTATTTAGCGGAAATGAAGGTTTGACTCCTTTTTTTTCATGTGTATCTTCATGATATATTGTGATTATGCTTTCTAATTTTTATTTTATTTTTTATTTTTTGGGGCCAACAGCTTGTTCACAGGGACCTTGCAGCACGAAACGTGCTCGTAGCAGAGGGAAGGAAAATGAAAATCTCAGACTTTGGCCTCTCCAGGGATGTGTATGAGGAGGACTCTTATGTTAAGAGGAGCAAGGTGAAGACAGAAAGAACACACATTTCCCCATCATCTTTGAATTCATATCCAAATCTTGTGATATCTTTTTTTTTTGAAGGGTCGAATACCTGTTAAATGGATGGCGATAGAGTCTCTGTTTGATCACATTTACACAACACAAAGTGACGTGTGAGTACAGTCGTCATGTTTGAGTTTTTAAAGAAATAACTCTGAATGCTTCATTATCATATACATCACGCTGAATGGTGTTTACTAGAATGTTTCTTCTTTCTTCCAGCTGGTCCTTTGGTGTGCTCCTATGGGAAATTGTGACATTGGGAGGTAATCCATACCCAGGGATTGCACCCGAACGCCTATTTAACCTGCTGAAGACTGGCTACAGGATGGAGAGACCGGAGAACTGCTCCGAGGAAATGTGAGCTCTCCTCTTTGTTAGTTTGCAACATCTGACAAGTGCAAGGCATCGCACGATGCACTCTGCTGGGAAAATACCAAAATAAATGCGCATACAACTGCAAAAATCTTTCCTCTGCAGGTATAACCTCATGGGTCGATGTTGGAAACAAGAATCAGACAAGAGGCCAACATTCTCTGACATCAGCAAAGAACTGGAAAAGATGATGGTTAAAAGTCGGGTATGGTGAAGCATTATCAATCAAATCTCCTTCAAGAGCACAAATAATGCGCAATTATTCGCCATGATATTTAACAATGACTTTTGCATTATGAGCACTACTTTTCTTCACTGATCGGCTGCTGATGTGGTTCTATTACCTTGCAGTGAGGCTTGTTGTGTCCATCCAAAAATCTTGTATGTGATGACATCAATTATACAAGTAAAACTAAATGCACGAATGTGGTAGTAAAACAATATTTCAAACTCATGTTTTCAGGCAAACTGCACACGTATACTGTTCATATAGAACTACATTGCAGAAAAGCTATTGGTCCAACGTTATGTAACCTCAGGTTCTTTTTGTCTGACTGATAAGCTTTAAAACCTATCATTTGTTTTTCGAATAACAAAAATGTGGCCTTGGCAAAGATGCATTTAAAGCACTGCTTCCGGATTCTGTCTTGTTCAAACAGGGTTGTAGATTAATGATAGCAGAGAGATTAAAAAAAAAAACCTCAGTCCGCCCCACCTAATCAGTCTAATCACACCTTGATCTACTTTTGTCAGGATTACCTGGACTTGGCAGCGTCCACTCCTGCTGACGCCCTACTGTACGATGACGCACTCTCCGAAGAGGACACGCCACTTGTGGACTGTAATAACGCCCCTATCCCTCGAACCCTCCCCTCCACTTGGATTGAAAACAAGCTCTATGGTAGAATTTCCCATGCATTTACACGATTTTAGAAACAGGGCAAACAAACAGGCCCTCTGTTTTGGCAAGTTCTGTTTGTCTTTCTATAGTCAAGTGTGTGTGAGACTGTGATCTGGGCATGCCTTTAGTCAATTATTCCTGACCATTTCATCGTAAATTAGAGGCTCTGAGAAATACAATGCTATATGTGGTCTTGAATTTTGTTTTATTTGGACCTGTTTCTAATGTACTGGAACGCTGACCAAAAACATTTGCAAATAATGCACTCATCCTTTTAATTTATTTAACACCCTTCCCCTTCATTAACTTTTTTATTTGTACTTTTTAAAAATGTTTTTTTTTTGCCTTTTTTGGAGTCATTAAGTCCTCCTTTTTTGCCACCAAAACCAAAAACCGTTGACATTTGAAACAGGTCCTCGCAGAATCAAATCACTACTTGTTTGAATTTCAGATTGTCGTAAATTTTCGTCGCTTTTCCCCATGTGTAGCTGTAATAATGATTGCTGAATGGAGACACAGTAAGGCTTTTGAGTGCAACTCTTTGGCGCTGTTACTTGAATAAACCGAATGTTCAGGTCGCTAAGGCAATATTAAGCAATGCCTTGATGCATTACAAAGACCTACCATTGATAATGGTCATCAAGGTATAACCGACTTCCACCCCAGCCACTGCAGAGTTTGATTTAAAAGCCTTGCTGTCTGCACGCTGCTTATCTTTCACTGAGTGCAGAAAAATGATGTGTTCTCATTTTTAGGCATGTCATACCCGAACTGGCCTGAGAAGAGCCCGGTACCGCTCAACAGACATGATGCCACTAATCCAGTCTTTACAAGATATGCCAATGATAGTGTTTATGCAAACTGGATGGCTTTGCCTTCATCCACAAAAACCGTGGACAAGCCTGATAGTTAGATGTGACAAGACAAATCCACATTGTAGAAAAGATGTGTTGGTAGACGTGTATATTTCTATAAGACTGTGTATATATAATCTGATGCTAAAGTTGGTTCCCTTTTATTTCTGTTGCACGGGTATTCAAACTGGGGTCTTTTTTTATTTGCTGCGAAACTAGCTGGATCATAGTAGATCATGTTTAATTCAACTATTAAGTATGTTAAATATTACCTCACAGTCATGTTGGCCACGTTGTATCACTGCATGACTGTTGTACCAGATTGTATGTCGGTGTCAATGTCTTTTAAGTGCCTGTGCCGCTTCAACAATAGCCTCCAAATATTCATGTGCTACTGTGAAGATACTGTTCCAGCCCAGGAATTAAAGGGGACACCTTTACCATCATCTGCTGTAGACAGCTGGAACTGCGTGGACGAAAAAAAATGTAAAGTTTCTACCTTGGAGGACTGCGCTCCTTTCTATGTCCAAAGACTAATTTCTGTTCTACCTACACAATGTTTCATAAACATTTCCAAACAGAGGTTAAACTGACTCCTTACTTTTATTTTTATTTTATTTTTCTAATTACATGAAAATTGTCAATAAAATAGTCCGACTTTGTTTGATGACTGAATGCAAATTGTCATTGTTGGACAAAATGTCTTTTTTTTCTCTCACTCTCTCTCTCTCTCTCGGTGTAAAAGCAAACGTAAATGGAAAACGTGTGTAAACTAATGAGTGCTATCATTGCTGTTTTACTTTGATTATGTTACAGTTAATAAACAATACAAATGTACAATATATTCATGGTGCATTTTCTTTTAAGGGTTAGGGTGGGGTTGTTTATAATTAAAAAAACTCACTGCATCGCTGCAATTATGTAATTCTTATGAATGCTTCCTCCATGCAGCAGGACATGATTAGTAATTCCACGTGATGTAATTCAAAACATACGGAAGTGTAAAGTCATTAAAGTCAGAATTCTCACTTTTAAGTGGCAAGATTCTGAGATTAAAGTCAGAATCTTGCCAACTTTTTTTTCTTCATTGGCCCTAATCCTCTTCCGTGAAAAAAACATTCTGTTTCCGAATGTGAAATAAATAAATAAGACGAATCCATTCAAATTCAAAGGTTTGGTGAAGGCTTAATCGGAATCATAAATGCTGTCTAAAATGGAAGTGAAACAATATCAACCCAGTCAGTACTGCACTGGGATTGAATTTAACCTGGTCAATATGCGTTGTTGGAAATGTTGCATGTCCGTTTCCGCTAGAAGCCACAAACAATTGTTGTAAATAATACACGGACATCGTGCGTTTTGTGTTGATATTTTTAAGTACAGTACTAAATTATATTTTGTTATTATCACTAGCGTCAACGTGTAGTGTGACGTTTATGAGTTCTATTGGCTCGTGCGGACCGGAAGTGGATGGAAAGCCACTCTTTTCTTTTTGCTCCGTGGCATTTTGCAACACAGACTCCCCCTCGCTCTGGGCTTCCCTCCTATCCTCCAGCTTCAAGAACAAACGGCACGGGACACACACAAGATGACGTGAGTATCTGGTTTTGCACGACAGACTTGCTTTGCGGGACGCTTTATTGACAGACAAATAACTGGAAACCGTAGAGATAACCCAACGTCGCTAAGCCAACAGCACAACCTAGGAGACTTCCGGTTTGGACAGTTCAGAATAATTGTTGTATGATTGTTGGTTCACTTCGGCTTTTATGAAACAGAATATAAACGCCGTTAGTCCGAAGCCACGCTCCCTCACAGGCATTTCATATATTAGTGATGCACGATATGAGAAATTTCGCCCGACACCACTAATTACCTGGTTTGTATGGCCGATAGTGTATGTTATGTACAGTTGATAAATCAACTTACTAAAGTCCATCCATCATCCACTTTCTGTCGTGCTTGCTCTCATGAGAGTTCGAGCCAGGTTGCACCCGGGACTGTTCACGGCTATGGATAATTAAAAGTCTACAATGAACATGTATGTTTTTGGAATGTGTGTGGAGCTCAAAGAAAAGCCATACAAGTCTTAAACGTGTTTTGTCATCTCTATTTCTCTATGTCTGAATCCAGTATGGTTTTTGTGATTTTTTTTTCAAGATGTCGTTTTGTGGCAGCCAGTCTGTTTCACACTTCTGAGGTTCGGGGTTCCTTCCTGTATGTAATTTGCATGCCCATACGGTGTTTGTGCGATTGTATTTCTGCCTGCTTGCTCCAACATTCCAAAAAAACATGCATGTTGCGCAATTGAAGACTCTAAATCGTCCATTGGTATGATTGTGATTGGTCATGGTGGTTTGTCTGTCTACGTGTGTGCCCTGCAATTGGCTGGCGATCAGTCCACACTGGGTGCACCCTGCTGCCTCACCATCCAAAACTTGCTGCCTCTCCACCCACAGAGTTCACATGAAAGAAACCCTGTTGATTTACCACATGTCAAAATACCACTTCCTATTTCTTTTCTCTTGATTACTTTTTTTTTTACAATCAAATAAAAAAACTGTCATGTTGACGGACATTCAAGATAATTGTGTTCTCAGCTGTACATAAGAATTACATTGGTAGACTTTGCTTGCGTCCTCCTGCTTTTCATTGTAGGCATGCGACTGATTTACTCCAGAAAGGCCAGGTCATGACCAAAGCTGCCAGGTTAGAAGAATTGCACCACTCTGCTGCGAGCTTGATTTGATGACCTTCAAGCCTAACCTTTACACAATTTTACATGAAGAGAAAAGCTGAGTAGAGAACCTCTTAAAAAGTTGCACTTTCCATGTATTTTTGACTCTCACGTTAGGGAGAAATAGAAGGCACAGCTCTCATGATGATGCAGTTCCACTGCAAACTGCAACTGCTCTGACTGTTTCAATCAAAGCTGAATATTATCTTTGTGAAGATACAATATTTGATGCAAGTCTTTAATTGTATATCATGCTATTGTATCCCCTTGTATCATCTCCTGAATTTGACAACATTAGTGTTTCTGTGTGAGTGTTGTGCATTTATTTTTTTAACACCGTGTTTAACAGGAAGTAGCTTGCTTCAAATTTGTTGAATTGTTGTTAGGCAGTCGTAGCAGGACAGGAGTCTGTTTGAGAGGTGTGTGTGTGTGTGTGTGTGTGTGCGCGCGCGCGCGCGCGCGTTTTTCTTGCAATTTTGGAGCCTTGTGGTGCTGTTTGACTGTGGTGTTATGTAACTGGCGTCAGCCTGGTAGTGTCTGACTTAGTAGGTGACATAAATCATCCCGTTTTAAACATATTCCATACAAACAGAACATTACATTCATTGTATGTTTATTGTGTTTATTCTCTTCAGCTTTGTTAATAACCCTGGTCAATAGAACATTTTAATTAGAGATGACTCTATTAAGGTATCCTTTATTTGTCCCACACTGGGGAAATTTACAGTCTATGTAAATTACTATGTCCCTGAAAGTAATTTTTACGCTGGTTTGAAAAATGTCTACTTTTTTTTTTTCCAGCACATGAAGGCTTTTGAAATATTGTTTTCAAGTTTGCCCTATAAAAACCTTGTGCAGTACACATTTGACCATGTGTTGTAATTTATTGCTGTGAAGATTTAAAAACAATCCATCTCTTGCTGTAACTGTCGCTTAATTCATGAATATTAAGGAACATTTTACTATATTCCATAATTAAATTATTCTTATGATGAAACCTGATGTGACAGAGCAAAAACAAGGGCAGATTGAGAATCAGTGTAAAAACGCATCTAGAAAAGTTTGCTCTCATCTCCAAGTAAACATTTGTTGGCTAGTGTAGTTTGCCATTGATGGTTAAGCACATTGTGGTCTTCATGTGTTTTTTTCTTTTCTCCTCCATAGGTGACGATCGATGGATTTACATGGGAATATTTTACCAAAGGTTTCAAGCGACTTCCGAGTGGAATCTCCAGAATTAGTTTGCCACACATTGTTCTTGAAATGTCTTTCAAGAAAAAATCTAAAATGTTACCTGTGCAAAGTGTATTCCGAATTATGTCCAAAATAATGTCAATGAGAGCGTGAGAGAGGAAACGGAATGCCGACTTGTCCAGCTGGAACTTGTATGAGAGCGTGATGCCCAGACGGGGGTTGCTGCTCCACGGCCGGGTCCGCTGGCTCTTCCTGGGCCTCTTCCTGCTGCTGGTACTGCTGTTTTTCGCCTACCTGCTGGAGTGCACCCCTCAAGCCGACGTCAGCCTGGTCCTTCCTGGCATCGCGGGCGAGCCCTACGGAAAGGAGTACTACCAGGCCCTGCTGCAAGAGCAAGAGGAGCGCCACCTGAACCGCGCCGCCAGCTTGAAGCGGCAGATTGTGCAGCTCAAGCAGGAGCTGCAGGAAATGAGCGAGAAGCTGAAACTCCTGCAGGACAAGAAGGAGCTTCCCGAGGCACAGGGCTTGGCTGAGAACAAGGAGCAAGAGCCCGGAGATCTGTTGGACTACCTGCACTCTCAGATTGACAAGGCCGAGGTCAACACAGGGGCCCGCCTGCCCAGCGAGTATGCACTGGTGCCCTTTGAGAGCTTCACCTCATCCAAGGTTTACCAGCTGGAGATGGGTCTGACGCGGCACCCGGAGGAGAAACCCGTTCGCAAAGATCGGCGGGACGAACTAGTGGAGGTCATCGAGGCCGCGTTGGAAATAATCAACAACCCCGACGATGAGGACGGTGTGGAGGATGACATGGCCATGCATAGGCAAGCCTACAAAGAGGGCCACTTCATAGAAGGTATCACCGGATGTTCCTTGAAACAAGCTGACTAACGACCTGTGCATTGCCCTTACTTACTGTGCTGAGCGATACCATTGCTTTACCAAAAGAAAGCAACCAACAACACAACTGAAGGCATCACGTTACGATCTACGGTGTCTTCTGATGACATGAGCAGTATAGTGATGACTCGGGCTTCAACTAACAATTCTTTTCATAATCGGCTCATGAATTAATCCATAAAACAACAACTTTTAATTTCCATCCGTGTATTCCAAAAACAGGATATTATTTTTAATTGACAGCGCAGAAAATGCATACATGAATTCATTTTGATTGAGTTACTGGTTTGGTCTATAATATGTCAAAATCGGCAAAAATGTTGATCATTGTTTTGCCGAGCAAAACCAGATGTTTGCATAGATCAGCAATCTGCTTTCATTGAGGACAACAGAAATCGGAGAATATTTCCGGTTGAAAGGCCGTTCTTTGCAGAGGACAAAGAACATGCGCCTATGAGTATTATATTTATCTGCATGTGTGCCGATATCTGTTGCTTAAAGATATATAGATGTTTGAAAACACTGAAAGGTAAAGAAAAAAAATCGAATTCAGGCAACATTCAAGCGGATACAGATTTTCACAAAGCTGTTCAATATGGGCGCCGCCTATGATACAACACACGTTTCCCATTTTGTCTTCCCCTCTGGGTATTTTGTGGCAAGTTCAAATCTGCATTCCAATTGTCGTGTTTTTATTGAGTTTCCTCAAATGCAAGCCGCACACTCTTGTTTGAGCATATGAACACACAAAATGCCTTTTCGTTGCCTTGAATGTCATTCTTCACCTTAAAAAAAATGAACAGATAAAACTGAAAATCATGTGAAAATGTTTTGGAACACTGTACAATATCACTTCAAGACAATGTCAAAGCATTGTCATTTACATTATCACAACATTCTAATTCATTTTAACCCAAACCAATTCTTTAGTGATTGGCTGGAATAAATCGTTTATTTGTTTAGTTGAAGTAACCAAATGTGGTTCATTCCCAAGTACATATGAATCACTATGTTGGAGCCAATAAATGCTTGTTGCGCAATCACTGTTTTCAAGGAAGCTCTAAATGAGCTTCTTTGTTTTTGGACAAATGCAGGCATGCTTGTCTGTCACATCCACACACTAACCTTCATCGGCTATCATCTTGTCCTTGGTCGGCAGGCATGTACAGAACCGAGCGGGACAAAGGGTCACTTTACGAGCTCTTCTTTGCCAAAAAAGAGTCCAGCACCTTCCGCCACGTCACCCTTTTCAGGCCTTTTGGTCCACTGATGAAAGTCAGGAGCATAACTGTTGACACAACGGAAATGATGATCAACATCATTGTGCCGCTGGCGGGCAGAGCAGAAACCTTTTTACAGTTCTTACACAACTTCAGGTGAGAACATTTGATTCTTCTGACATGATCTCGCTTGTTCATTCGATACTCGCCCATCTGTTTTTTTATTTATCTATTTATTTAATTGTTGTTCTTGTAATTGGTGTTGTAGACAAATGTGTAACACTAACTGCTTTTAGGGAAGTGTGTGTACATCAGGACAAGAGAGTTCACCTCACAGTCGTTTATTTTGGCCAAGAGGGGCTCCGAGAGGTGAAGTCATCTTTGGAAACAATGTCAAGGTTTGTCCTTTTTGCTCACAACAAGCTATGGTCATTCAGCGTGTCATAAAGAGGATAAAGAATATATCCTTTTGTTTGTTTGTTTGTTTTTGTGTGTGTGTCAGAGAGGAGAGTTTCTCTAATTACACTCTGATCCCAGTGGAGGAGGATTTCTCCCGAGGGCGGGGCCTGGATATTGGCGCGCGTGCCTGGACTAAAGGCGACGTTCTGATGTTTTTCTGTGACGTCGACATCCATTTCACATTGGACTTCCTGAATACGTGTCGTCTCCACGCAGATCCACGTATGCTTATACATCTGCCATTTGAATTGAAAAGAAAAATAACATGTTGTCAGGTTTGCGATTAAACATGCTGCTTATTCTATTTTGTAGACAAGAAAGTCTTCTATCCAGTAGTGTTTAGTCTGTACAATCCTGCCATAGTTTATGGAAATTTAGAGCTGGCTCCACCTGTTGAACTTCAGCTGGTAAGACCTTTGATGGCTGAATACAGTCCAATTCTGCCATCTTTACGTAAAAAAAAGAATGTGGAGCATATATTTCTGTTTGAAACAGGTTCACAAAAAGGATGCTGGTTTCTGGAGAGATTTTGGCTTCGGTATGACGTGTCAATATCGCTCTGATTTCCTAAGTATTGGTAAGAGCAGATTTTTCATGTATTACTCGTCGGTTTCCCCACAACGTCACGCTTCATTTTCCCTCTCTCTCTTAGGGGGTTTTGATCTTGAAGTGAAAGGCTGGGGCGTTGAAGACGTCCACTTGTACAGGAAGTATCTTCGGAGTGACCTCGTGGTGGTTCGGACACCGGTGTCCACTCTCTTTCATCTATGGCACGAGAAGCAGTGCGCTGACGAACTGACTCCAGAACAGTACCGCATGTGCATCCAGTCCAAAGCCATGAACGAGGCCTCTCACTCTTACCTGGGAATGCTCGTGTTCCGGGAGGAAATCGAGGCTCACCTGCACAAGCAGGCCTTTAAGCCTCAGAACAAAGCAGAAGACTGAGCAGCTTCGCCGCGTGTCCAGTGTCACGTCAGCGAAAAGCCTGTGAGATGCTGACATTATCAATGCACAGCTGCAGACAAATGAATGTACAAAGAACAATTTTGTGGCTAGTTGAGCTACGGCAAACTGAAAAGAGCAGATGATCACATCACTGCTTACCCTGCTGCGTTTTGTACACATTTTCCAAAAAGCAAGTCGTTCGCCTTGCAGGTATTGACCATTTATTTGCTGTGAAATGGACCCGACAACCCTGCCCCCACCATATTTCTCGCTGCTGCTGAGCTACCTTTTAACTGTAACCTCGGTCAATAGATTTCAGCAGTTGGTCATGTTGACATTTCCTAAACAAAGGTGAAAATCCACTTCTTGGGTTGCAGTTGCAAAGCTAGTTATTTGTTTTTCCAAATTGGGAGAAATCAACTTTTAATATTAATTGTGGAGCCATATTGTTCAGTTAGAATTCTATTTATTAGCTTTTTGATGAAAGGGACCTTTTTTATTTTCTGTGACGGTCAGTCACTGTCTTAATAGAGAGAAGCATGTTAATGTGATTGTTGAAAGTGCAAATATCAAACGTGACCATGCAAAACAAATATCGGGTACGAAGGCACTCGAATTTTTTATTCTCCGAAATGTGTCGTTTTACACCCTGCGAGGCTTATTGGCAGTATTTATTCACACTACAGGACTCTGTTAGAACGCTACATTCTTGTAAATATTTTTTTCAAAATGTTGTCTTTTATTCATGCGAATTGATTGTTTTTGATCTCATGCCCATGTTGTGATGTTTGGACTCCTGCAGACTCTTTTACATATGTTCCAGAGGCCATGTTAACTGTTGATTTGCCCGCTGATGTTAGATGGATGAAGTCAATACAGGAGCCCAGAAAATGTTTCAAGGCATCGGGGGCGAAGTTCTGTGTGATCGTCATAAATGTTACTGCGAATCAAAGAGTTAATTTGAGTAGTATATATTGTCTTCCACTCAAGCCAAACAACTGAACACAAAGAAAATGTGCAAGGAAATAATGTATTGGGCAATTTCCCCATTGGACTCAGAAAAGGCTTTATTCAAAAACTGCTGCTAATTTGTTGCTATCTGTTGCCATTTTATCATATGACGCACATTCCTTTCCTTGTCAAGCTGTATAATTTATACTACAAAATGTTATAATAAACATGTCACCTCTTTAAATCTACAATGGCATTCACTTTTCTTAATTTAAGACAAAAACAAACCCAATTCTAATGGCGTTGGGACGTTGTGTTAAAAATAAAGGAAAAACGGCATTCAATCATTCGCAAATCATGTTCAACCTGTATTTAATGAAATACATGACAAAGTCAAGATATTTAATGTTCAAACTGAGAAACTTTATTGTTTTTAGCAAATAATCAGTAACTTTTGGGCATCATGAAGCATAAAATACGATAACGGAGACCCTGGACTGTGGAACACCTGAAGCTATGCATCAAGCAAAAGAATGAGAGAGTTCCACCTCGAAAGCTTCAACAATTACAGTTACAGTAACTCATCATTTGGTAAAAACAAAATCAGTTTGAACATTAAATATCTTGTCTTTGTAGTGTTTTAAATTAAATATAGGCCAAACATGATTTGCAAATTGTTGTATTCTGTTTTTGTTTATGTTTAAGAACAACATCTCAACTTCATTAGAATTGGGTCTGCACCATAATATGGTTGTATTACACATTTGCCTACAGAAAATCATGTAGATAGACAGCAAAAGAAATGACAAACAATCCAGGCACGAAATAATCCAAATGAAAAAGTATTTCGTGATGGGGTTTTATTGTGCTAATGTACCATGTTCTGGCTGCACCCCCATGCTTTTGTAGATCTCCTTGAGGATAAGCAGAGCTGTGTCTTCAGACTCCCTACAAAACACAAATTCAATATTCATTATCCCTTGTACACAGAAAGTCTGCGCAAATGTTTGAAATATTAAGCAACATAACTTTTTTTTTTAATTTCAAACACCCCCTTGAAATCATCTCGTCCAAGGGTGTGCAGTAGCGGTCTCATACAAATTAGTCAGTGCTCACCCAACCTCCCTCTACTCTGGGATGTGCGAATGAAAGTGCCATGGGCACCATGAGACCAAAAGAACGGACTTTTTTATTGTCCAGTCAAAGAAATACATTTCCATCCAGCAAAATAAGCAGGCTTAATGTATTATTTAATTGTATTAACTGACAGTAATGGTGTGCAAATGTTTCTTTTGTCTCTATATGTGCCATGTGACTGGAGATTAGTTCACGGTGTAGTTCGCCTTTCATCCAAAATCATCTGGGATTGGGGCCAGGGATAAGCGGTGCTGAAAATGGATGTAAGGATGGATGAATGGTCAGCTATGTGTCTGTCACAGTATATATTGTATGTGTGTTTTTTAAAGTTATTTAGTGTTAGTAATGCCCCTACATCATGTTCCCCCATCGGATGGAGATGTACATTTCACGTTGCATCTGATCGGTCAAAGTTAGGTCAGAGCACGCTGTACACTGCACACCATATGAAACTGATTGTATGTTTTTACAATATGCATATTACATGGGCCATTATTGTGATGAACATAGTTCTCAACATATTGTGCAGGCCTATTGTGAAGCAAATCCAGGTGCCCATTAAGAAGAAGGCAGCATGGATTGTATTTTCACCCGTGATCATGGCACTACCGTCTTTGCATGTGGTATATGCAACAGACGCACTGCCAAACCCTAGAAAAAAAATTGTGTACCAGTAGCACAGATGACTCTGTAGGGCGAACAAATACTCATTGAAACTTTCAATGGGCTTCTCCTGAAGGACAAAGTCGATCCGATTCCCTCCATTCAGCATCCCGATCCTGACCTCAGGCTCTTCTTCTTTCTGTGGTTCAGGGATCTCTGGGTTTTTTTGTTCTGAAACTAAAACGGAGCATTAACATTACAAAATGAATCAAACGTATTCAGTTGGAACATGTGAGAGAGAGAGAGAGAGAGAGAGAGAGTGAGAGAGGCTCACAATCTTGTGCTCTTTTCTCCTGTTCTTCAATCTGATCGGCCACCATAGCCAATTCTGCCTGAAGTTGCGCAGAGGAGGTGTGGGCGCGAGCAAAATCGTTGAGTGTCTGCCACGCGCTCCTCAACGAACTGATAAATCCATGCTTTAGGTCCGAGCCCATTCTGGAGAGACTCTCCTTCAGCTCTAAAACACCAAACATACATTCTTAAAGGGTTAGTGGGCCCACAACAACAGAATTTCGCTCTTAAATATTACCAACACATTTGACTTGATTGAAATGGCCACGCAAGCAAGTCTTTTTCCTTACCGAGATGAAGCCTTTTCCTTCCTTTGTGATGCGGTATCAAAACAGGCTTCAATTCCAAGTCTGGTATTATCATGGGCTCAATCCTGTAAGCCACCGGGTCCAACTGAAACAGGTAAGAGACAGTAATGAGTCAGACAGGAGGACCGATGCCATGTCTGCACGTACATGCCTGTTTTATACAAAATTCTGTCCACATCAACATTCCTTTGCAGGCAGTTGTGTGTGCGCAAAAGTGACCGGAGGCACTATGAGCAATAACTGTACGATCATTTTAGCCATGCATCAGTGACCTGAACAAAGTCGTTTCTAAAACTGAGCAAATGCTGAAATGTTTTGAGCGAGCGCATCGCTTTGGTTTCAACAACCTTTAAACATGCTGTGCAGCGAGGGGATTTTGCTCATCGTCTGAAAAAGCGAACCAAATGCAAATGACAGATGAAACGTTGCCTCTGTGTAAGCTAGCTCATCACTGTTGGCTGTCTTCAGTGTCAACTGTGTGCATCAACAGGCTACAAAAGTCACTAAGGGCAGACATCACATTTGGAAAAAAAAACAATCGATTAATGAATTAAATTGATTAATCCCCAAGCCCGTCTTCTGAATCCCTCAGGCCCCGCTACACAATGAGGAGGAATGCCTACCGGATGGTAAATGTTGAAGAATCCTTTACAAGTTGGCAGCTGATAGTCCTCTTCAATCTTCTCCAAGCCTCTGACAGTCAAGAACATGCCAATTGGAGAACCCAAGGCAAAGAAATTCACCGGACTGAAGTCTAGGTTGTGGTAGACCACCGACACCTGAGAAATAAAGCATGATGTAGGTACACTCACATTTTCAACAACCAATCAAAAAGTGCTTTAACGACATGACCGCACGCACCTGTCCAGTACCAACTTCAAAGTAGTTATAGTCGACGTGGATGGAGGAGACGCCTGCTGGCAGATTCTTGTCAGGCCCGGTCTCAGCAGCTTGTGCGGGCTCTCCCACTTGACTGACCACCTGCACCTCAGCTTCCTTCTCCTGAGCAGCCGCCAAAGTACACAAGAGCTGGTCATACAATTGTTTAAAGGGGTCAATTTTTCGGAAAACCAATTTGACAAACTTGCCTGTTTCGTGACTCTTTCTTTGACAAATTTGGCGATTTTCTTCCTGGGACCAAGGGGAATTCCCATCTCCTTCAAGTCCTCAATTGTACACATGAGCTGAAAGAAATAAACAGCAAAGACACAAATCAGCAAAGTCAAATTCACACTTATTAATCGTGACCAAAAAAAATCCCGCCCTTTGCTATGATGCTTGTCCTCATTAGGTGAGCTGGAGCCAATCCCAGCAGACTTTGGCAAGAGTCAGCATAGCGCTTGACCAGGGATCATCAAGTTGGTGCCCGCCGCCACCAGGTAGCCCACAAGGGTGTAGCCCGCCCGCAGGCCTGTTCTAAAAATGCCAACACTGGCTGAGGTTTTTAATAGAAACAAAGTTCTGCATGTGACATTATATGAGAAATCAAAAACATCATCACATAAATGAATATATATAACAACATAAATGTAATTTGAACAAAATAGTTATTTCAGAAGTGCGTATCGAATTTATAGCACTTCACGATAATCAGTACCCAAGAAGTAGCTCTCAGTTTCAAAAGGCTGCTGACCCCTGAACTAAACAAACAGGTTTTCACACTGAGAGCTAAGGACAATTTAGTCTTCAATATGCATGTTTTTGAAATGGGAGAGGAAGCAGTAGTACGCAGAAAAAGTCCTTGCAAGCACAGGGAGAACATGCAAACTCTACACTGGTCCGCAGCTGAGCTTCAAAACCCAAACCGCAGCACTGAGGTAGATGTGCTCATCAATCGTCTCGCAATGCTGCATCATGAAACCAACAACATCAATTAGAATGCAATACTATTGTAGTTCATGGATCCAATGTGATTTGCTTTTGCATTCCAATACCCACAGAGATAAAAGCTGAATTAGAGCAGCTGCTGCACATTTTAATGGGAAGGCGACAATTAGCCCGATCGAGCTTTTGCCTAAGATGCCACAGAAATACCTTTTGGGGCACTGTTGTAAACACAAAAATAAAAAAGGCCTATTCTATTTGAAGCGGGATCACGTCAGTAAACCGCGGTTTGCTCAGGACCTTCTCATTAGGCATTTAATTTTCACTTACAAAAGATTCAATGTCAATCTTTTCCTCGTCAAAGGTGCTCTTGTACTCGGACAGTCCAAGATGCTCCAGCACAGCGGAAAGGTCCTCTGGTTCCTCCTCTTTGGGCTCCTCCTCGGCAGCTGGAGGGATGACGGCGGGTGCAACCGGAGCTGCCACCTGGATTTCAGAGGCAAACTTTTGAAGTGCTTTGAAGCATATTTGGCTATGATTATTTATGGCTTGCCAACCTCGATGGGTACAGAATTAAAATGGCATTCACCTGTTGCACTCCTCCATTGATGGCTGGCACCGCAGGAGAGGTCATGTCAGTCTTTTGATTTGACAGCAGGTCAAAGAGTATAAGGGACCCTGCAAGGACAGTATCGATCATAATGACACAAAGCCTCTGCTCAAAGGATCATTCTGTTAACTCTACGAACACAGACCAGCCACAACATTATGACCACTTGAAAATATAATGAGCTGTAATACTGAACTTTTTGAGAAATGAATACATCTTCGAACTTGTCATCATTATTGTCATTTTAGGCCAGATAACTGATACAGCCCTTGTAATGGATATCACAATATTGTGCAAGGGGGCATAAAGTTGAGGCTGGATCGTGTCCATCCATCCATTTTCTATAACACATGTCCTCATTAGGGTTGCGGGTAATGTGGCGCCAATCCCTGTTGACTTTGGGCAAGCCAGACAATCGCAAAGGACATACTGTTTACACCGATGAACTCACATTCAAATGTTCGATAATTTTAGAGTCTTAAATGGAACAGGCATGTTTTTGGAAGGCACACATGCACAAGGGGAAACATGCCATCCCCACACAGAAATGCCTCAGAATTGCATTCTACATATTCTCCAAAAAGGTTGAGCACATTAGTTTTTGTTTTTTGTTTTTTTCCAAAAGTAGTGCATTACCCAAGCTGTGCCCGGCAACGGATATTGCTCCTTTGTAATCAGGGTTTCTCTTCATGAACAGGGCATGAAGTCGGTTGATCTCTGAGGAAACTGTGTCCATGATGGTTTGGCAGTATGTAGGACTGTTGTAGAATAGCACATCTAACAAGGTCTCATTTGTAAAGTGACGTAATCGTCCTGTGCTGGGCAAAGTGATTTTCTTTATTCTCCTGCAAAGAGAAATGAGAAGGTTGTAGAGGAAAATTACAAACCTGCACTTTTACTTTTCCAAGCTTAGATGTATTGTATAGCACAGCATGTCAAGGTCTCCTCACCTGTCCACCCCTGTGGCATCGCCATGGAGGGCCGTGTGCCAATGGACAGGCAGGAACTCCACCCGACTGATGGTGTGATCGTCCAAGGGTTTCTTAAAGTGACTCTGCAGCAGTTTCAGAGACACGCTGCGGTAGTCGTCCACTGAGAACACAGTGATTTGTATTTATCATACAGTATCAAGAACAAGAAAAGTCAGCCTTTTATAATTTGTCAGTGAATACAAGAACAATGTTCCCAATTTTGAGGAGTGCGAAAAAAAATTAATTTGGCTACAGGTGTCAAAAGTAATCGATTAATCAACAATCGATTGAGCGTTTAGCGCAAATAATTTACTGAAAATAGTCAAAATCCTGTCATTTCAGCCTATGAACAGTCAATATGATCTGGTTTCTGGAGTCCTACATGAAAGCACACTGGTGATCCATTGTGCTAAATCTGACGTAGTCTCAAAAGTGTACATGAAACTCGTAGCCCTTCACGTTAATCAGTACCCAAGAAGTAATTGTGTGAAAAACAGTGAGTACAACCTTGCTCCCTCTTGTGTGATATTGTTGTTTATCTTATTTTGTTAAATCATTAAACAATACCAAATAAACAACAATCATCCGTTACCAAACAGTAATAAATAAATAATGTAGGACATTTTAATGCAAATTACATTTAGTTACAATTATGTTTCATCAATGGAACAATCAAATGGAATATAATCAACTCTTAAAATATACGATGTGATGTCAGTACGTACTAAATTAACATTTGTATGCACTCATTTTTACAACATGAATGAATTTGTTGCATGACACGTTTTGGCGCACACGTTGATAAATTGCCTGCATTTGTGAGGGTATCGTAGAATGTCGTATTGGCATGGAACAAAAATATTCTGAAAGGAAACACAATGTCTTCTAACTAAACTGTTACAGTGTGCCGTACTCCCTGTTCGAGCACTGTTTGCACAAATAAGCCATTAAATAATATCTGTAGATGCACTACGGTTTTTATTGCAACAGCAATTTTGGGGGGGGATGTGATGTAAACCACCAAGATGCTGCACAAATACTGGCATCAACTCACCACACTCAACAATGCTTCGAAACCTCAGGTCACATACGGGACCAATTCCATGAACCATGAACACAAGATGGTCCACTTTGGGGAGCTCACCTGTGAAAGGTAGAGAGAATTGATTTTCTCTGTCACGGCATTTATCAATCATTTGGTCATGGTGCATTAAAAGGTATTTCACAGTACTATTGTCTGTTTATATTGAGAGAGCTGGTCCTTTACCTAGCATGCGTTAAAAAGCAGTTTTAAATAATTGTCTTTCTTCCTGTGCCAAGATTAAGGAACTACAATTCCCTTCCATATAAAAAAAGCTAAACGTTACAATTTAGTTTTATATTCATTGCCACACGTACACTGATATCTTCATAAATGCACATTATTTTATGCGTCTTGGATTTTGGTTCTACCCCATGAGCTTTTTCATTCACCTAACAGGCATGCTTTTGAAACGTGTGACGACGCGGAACTACTCAGAAAAAAAACCCAAAAAAACATGCAAGCACGAGAGAGCATGTGAACTCCACACAGGAAGGCTTGAGCTGAGATTTGAGCCCAGAATCTCTCGACCATGAGCCATATCTGTTTACGTGTGGACAAAGGCTAAGTCAGCTGTGTAGAGGATTTTGTCTACCGTCGGGGACTTGATCATGGTCATCATCAACCCCTCTCTTCACCACTCTGGGCCTGGTCTGTGCATCCTGATTGGTTCCCCACTCATCAGGCATAGAAGTGGGCTGGAACTGCACTATCACCTACAGAAACGTAGACACCAAAGTTTTGGCACTCGTCAAATCACGGCTATCACTTCAACCTATTCTCATAGTTCACACAACTTTTCCAAGGTCCGGCACGTTTCAGCTTCCATCTTTATTGTAAATATGTATACAAATAAATACAAAAGAAAGTTTGTGCACTATAACACACCAAGGTGTGACTGTGCTATCAAGCAAAAACATAATAATAATAATAAATCCTGTGTTTAAAGCACTTTTCTAATTTTGAAAAAAACGTTTAAGTGCCGATGAGACTTTTAGTAGGTTTACCTTTGGATTGTGCATGACAATGGTTTCTCCAGAAGGGAACTCCAGTCTACGGTGCCATTGGTTGGTAGAGACAGCTTTCTTATATTCTGCCTGAGGAAATAAAAATCGGAATGAAATTTACATCATTCAGTGATGAACATAAATGAGCACACTCAGGACCTGGGGGGACCATGCCCCCCCCCCACCCCAAACTTGAGGCACAGATCTCTAAAAACTAACAAAGTTTTTTTTCTTTTAAATCATTGTATCTATTTTGGGTAAAGACATAGTGCTGTGGCGTTCTTTACCACTCAGACATTAGAAATATGAAGAAACAATGGTGTTTGATTGTTGGGAATGTAATCTACATCAACCTGTCCTTGATTGCAATGCGAAAACCAGCCAATCGCAGACCTCATTTCATGTTGGGCATGGCACAACAACTGGAGACAGCCAATGACAAACATTTAAGGGAAGGAGTCATGACTGAGATGTTCACAGGTCATTTATATACAAGGCGGAAGTTAAAGGATTGCAGAACACATTCGACAGACGTAAAGACAAAAAAAAGAAAAAATAATAATCCTTTGGTTTTTGGAGGTGTTTTGGAGAAAAGAGAAACCTGAGTGCGGTGTTGTGCAGATTGTTCCGATTTAGCAAAAACTGCAACGAAGCAAGCGAGTATAACAATGTTATGATCCACCCCATGAAACAAACATATCACATTTTTACAGTATTGAACAACGTTATAAATTGTGAGAGGTCTTTTCCAAAGCCAGAAATAATTATTTAGCGAATGTTTCTATCAAAGAATGCGTAGAACAATGCACTCTTGCACTCGAGACACGCACACATGCATGCACGCAGTTGTTGTAGGGTAACAGTAATTGAGTTCGCTGAAAGAATGAAGTCTGACGACAGGGTCTATTCCCCCAGGTTATATCCATATGTAAAAAACACAACAATTTTCAGAATTTCGATCTTAATTAATTCCATTCATTCATTCATTTTCCGAACCGCTTTATCCTCACTAGGGTCACGGGGGGTGCTGCAGCCTATCCCAGCTGTCTCCGGGCAGTAGGCGGGGACACCCCGAATTGGTCGCAGGCCAATCGCAGGGCACACACAGATGAACAACCATGCGCGCCCACACTCACACCTAGGGACAATTTAGAGTGACCAATCAGCCTGCCATGTATGTTTTTGGAATGTGGGAGGAAACCGGAGTACCCGGAGAAAACCCACACAGGTACGGGGAGAACATGCAAACTCCACACAGGGAGGCCGGAGCTGGAATTGAACCCGGTACCTCTGCACTGTGAAGTCGACGTGCTAACCACTGGACTACCGGCCCGCCTTAATGAATTCCAGTGAATTGTATATTTGTTTCATCTCAAATGTAGCTTTTCTCTATTGGTGTTTACTCTGAACGTGTGTTGCAATCAATCAGACACATTTCAGTGAAGATTTTTTTTGTATGTGAATATTGATTCTGAAAGGAAACTAGTGGGTGCTCATTTATTTTAAGGTTGACCACTCCAAATGTGACTTACACAGTAATGATTTTTAGTTAGCTCCAGTCAAATGAAGTTGGATAACAAACCTCTAGTTTGTCGCTGAATTCCTCAGAATAAGGGATGAAGCGACTATCCGCATCTCCTTTGTAAAACCAAGTGCAGCGGCGAACCTCCGAATCCTCCTCCTCCCAGTAGACCGCTGATCGCATGCGGTCATAGAGATGCACATCAAATCGGCCACCGTCTGTACGCACGATCACATTTTCTGGGTCTGGCTGAACTAGAGAAATAAAACGGTGCACATTTTAAATCTCTGAATTCCTACTTGATTTACTAGATTACAATGAGTGACAATAAGGGATGTCAAGTAAAAATGATCATGCAGGAAGTACCAGAGTTAAAAGTCTCCTCAAGCTGGAGGGAGTCGATGATGCTGAAAGGAAGCCACACATTTTTGGATTCCACTAGCTTGCAGTAGAACCAGTGTGGCTGAAGAGGCTCATAAACATTGTAGTTGTACTGCATCATGGGGCCAGCAGGCACGACTGCACCAGCAGGATTGGCTGGAGGAAGTGGTGGTGGTGACTGCATGTGAGCGGGAGGAGGCTGAGTGGAGCAGAATACAAAATGTTTTTTTTATATGCATAATAGTTACCTCCAAGGCATTTAGGCTCACAAATTTATTCCAGCACAGTCACTGATGAAGTTTACCTTTGTGAATGTGGGTCCGGACAGTGGGAATGGTTGCGACCCTGAGGTGACAGAGTAGGGATTGTGTTGTGATGTGTGGCTTTGCGGCAGAACCTCTGGAGCTGGAATATAAGGACTGGCTTTGCTGCTGGTGGCGGTGTGTCTATAGGGATTATGACTCTGTGGTTGCATCTGTGGAGGTGGCGTGGTCATTGTACTAGGGGGAGGAGTGTGGCGCCCCATTGGGCTGTGATATACTGTACTGCTGAAAACAGGAGAAGTAGTGTTCAACTGTGAGCTGGGAGGCATCAGAGGAGCCATGTTAACACTGCTTGGAACAGACTGCGTGACAGCACACAAGGCTGCTTCTGCTGCTGCTGATGATGATGATGGGGGTGGGCATGATGGTTGGCCAATCGAAGCAAACGGGTCACTGCTGGTTACTGGGTTAGAAAAGTAGCTAAAGGTAGAAGGAGCTTGTACATTTCCAGAAGTCTGACCCAGAAAGCTGTCTTCCTCGCCAACTTCAGTAGAATCCTCTGATGGATATCATAGTGCACATTTAAAGCATGAACTGGTTTATATACGATTTGGATAAAACATGACAGTTTAAAATAACATGTAAGGCAGTATTACTAATTCACAGACCAATTATGTTCTGTTAACAAACAAAACAATTTAAGAACTAAGATATTTGGTACTCGTCAAAGGAATCTCATCTTAACATACAGTCAACATGAGAAGTCACAATGATTAACGTTAACAGAACTGTACATGTCAATGAGATTAGAATAAATTCTGGCCACATCACATGGTTGCAAATTGGGGCTAACCTGTCAGACAAATAAAACTTGACAATATTCCTTTCCTTCCAGTTTCTCAGACGTGTGGAGTAAAAAACAGTTGACGTCCCAACAGGAAGTCTGCTAACTAGTTAGCTTGCATGCTAATGTTTCGGCAATCGGTATTTCTTCTTACCTCCCGACAGCACCGCCGGACCAGAAGCCTGACTCACTGGCATAAAGGGCAAATTGAAGTTAAACTCAGGAGCCCCACTAAATAACAAATTTGCACCGGGGTTAGGAACATTATTGTTTTTTCTATCTGCCATTTTTCTCTAAATTACACGTAGCCACTACCGGAGTAGGCAGGCAGTTTGGGCATGATGCGTTCAAATCTCCTGGGAAGAAAGAGAATCAACGTTTACCAAATAAGAATAAGAATAATACAAATGTTGAGATTGATACCTTATAGTCCCATTTTCTGTAGAATGTAAAAATACGAAAGAATTAGTCTGCATTAGTCTAATATTGTGGGTCGATGGCGGTAAAATCGCTCAGAAACGCGTGATAACAGACGTTCGTTTAGGTTGTCACGCCATGTCACAACTGTAAATAAAAAATTTCCAACTGCCATCACGATACAGTTTGCCGAATTCCGAATTAACACGAATGCGGCATCCTCAATCGGATATCGCCCACGGCAAGGATGTGACTGATTTCCATAACCTTACGCTCATTCATCGCCTATGTATCAAACTTCAGTATCATATAGAGATTTACTAAATTTGCGCGATTGTTGGTTGGCTTGGAGAGAAGATAACGTCACGTTTTTACTGCCATCTGTTGGCGGGAAGTATTCTTTACTCAATGGTCGTTGTCGTTTCTTTTTTATAATCTCATTTTTTTTACTGTGTAATTTTCTCATAGTGGTTAAATTTGCGTCGCTCCAGAAACAACATAAAGCAGACAAAACAAAAACCTAATCCAGAAGTGACCTCGACACTACTTTTACTCCGGGAGGTCTCAATTTCTCAAACAAACGCACTCCTGCCTTCACCCAGTGACGTTTGTTTCCCGCCCTAGCTTCTTCTGCCATCCTGTCACAACTCAATTCAAGTAATTTATTTTACCTGGTTGAATTCACATACATCAAAATTTCGTCTATGGCAACGATGCCTTCCACACATGACTGGATTAACAACCCACTGGATGTTATCGAGGAGATGTTTGGTAAGACCCTCACACTAACTTCCCTATTCAACATTAAAGCTCAGCGCGTGAGTGTAAGCTGGTTAGCTTGGGAGCCATTGTCTACTCATGTGACTTTCTTTCTCTTCATCGGAGGCAGCACACAGTCTGTTTTCCGTCACTTAAATAAGTAACACCGCTTCACATCGGTTGCCGTAACGCTGCTTGAGTTTTGTAGAAGAAAGGCGACGGTTCGCAAGTTTGGACCATTATCCACACTCACGCGCGAATTGACAATACGGAACACATGATTATGAAGGTTCCGGGTCATGGAGACCCCCAAATCGGCCGTTTTAACAATGCAGTAGCTGGTAAGAATCCACTTGACGCACGTTGATTCATTATAAATGTGTAACTAGTATTTTTCGGTGCAAAAATATTTTTTGCACGAAAAATATTTGACTCCATACATGGGATGTATTAAAGTTTACTTACATGCTGATGCGTAAGTTATTATGAATTGTTTGAAATGCATTTGTCTTCCAGAGACCTCGACCCATGTATCTGATCAAAATTAATATATAAATGTGCTCTTGTTGGTATTTCAGCTGGATCTCAAAACAACCCGAATTCTGGTTGGGAGGCAAAAGTGGTCGAATTCTTCAAAGGCCATTTAAATGAAAAGGATGCTCACACATGGGTAACACTGAGAATAATCCTGCACTTGTCACAGCATACTTTGTCCGGAAAATAATAATGCATTCCTATTGTTTAAGGTTCCATCAATGAATGACATCCCACTGCACTACCTAAAGCCCGACGGCCTGGTCAAGTTCCGCTGTTTAATTCAGGACATGTTCGATCCAGAGTTTTACATGGGAGCGTATGAAACTATCGATGCATCATCACAAGCTAAAGTGAGCTCCACCCATTCCTTTCCGAGTCAGCCCTTTTCACATATTCACAGTATGAATTCACTGTACGCTCAATCTGACATGGGACGATTACCAGTTTGACCGTTTGCAGTGGTTTTAAAAAGTCACAGTTTCAAGCACCACTAAAATAGCGGTAAACCAGGAATGAGAGGGAGGGAGGGAGCGGAAAGACAGAGGGCAATGACGGAGAGAACTCTAACGTACTTATGGAGGCTATGTTGATTAATGTGCATTGGCCGGAAAAAAAATAAAACTAAAACGTGGCACGAGTGGGGACTAGTTAGCTCAATGACAACATGAGTAGCCCACCGGTCTGTTCTAAAGATAGCTCTCCACTGATGAGACACTGACTTACTAAGAATTAAACTAAGGGAAGAATGTTCATCATTCTTTTTCTGTCTTTCTTTCTTTCTTCATGGCATGCCACATGGCACTGGTAATGTACCAAATATTCTATATTATCTTCAGTGGGATGGGAAATGCTATTTTATTTACCGGTAATCCTCAAAAAAGCACAATTTGGGGCTGTAATTTTAATCCCGTGATACCGTAATACTTTTGCTCACCCTTATCATACAGTCAGAATCTAATATCGGCCCATGCCTACTCTAAATATATTAATTATTGTTTATTTTGCTTTCTCACTGATACCAGGTGTTAAGGTGTGGAAAGTACAAAGATGTGACAGAATTTGGGGTACGTCCACCATGGTTAGTTCATGCCAGATCCATAAATGTCCCAACTCACTGACTCTTGTATACATTCTCAGGTGGATTTTAACTCCAAAAACATTGTGACTTCCGAAAGACAAACTTTCTACTGTGTACCGGTTCCTGGGGAAAATTCTTGGGTGAAAGATATATCCTGACCTTGTCTGATTCATGAACCATGATGAAACAAGTGTGTCTCATTCCACTCTTACCTAGTTTCCCTTAACTCTGTTGCACTGTTATGCTGCCTCGAGTCGAGCAAGAGTGCTGCCGTCCACCTCGTACGCGCCAAACAGACAAAAGCGCAGCTATGAAGATGATGACATGGATGGCGTCGATGCTCAGCCACAGAAACAAAGGGAACCTCATACAGGTATGAGAATAGTGTTACAGACTACATTTTTGGGTTGATAATGATGTCATGACCTATGACTACAAATGGCACTCGGTAGACTAGACCATGAACCATTTCAGCCTCTACCAATAGTGGGGAAAAATGTGTCCATGCACTCTTGTTGGTAAGTGGGGCACTATTGGACACGGGTGATGACAAATAGACAGTGCCATTATCATTCATTGGAAGTTGACTGTTGCATTTAAAATATTTTCCTGTATTCCTTTTGTCTATATTCTAATGAATGGGTTATTCCTTGGCTAATGCGACACCCAAATTTTGTGGAATCGTTATTTTTGCGTCATGCTACAAATTGTATGTTCTGACTATTTACTGCCTTATGGCAAAATGACTCTTGTGATTTTTATTGATTTATTTATGTATTTTCCAAACGGCAATGCAAGTGTTGGTCTGCAAAACACAAAATATCACATTTGTACAGGCGTCATTGGATTGGACACAACCTGAAATTGAAGTTGGGGGTAAACCATGGTCCATCGCCAACTTCTGCTAACGCAAAAGGCAGACTGCAATATTTGTATGAAAAACACTTGAAGGCAGTAATTATAAAGTAATCGAATGGAATAAAATAGTAAGTATGGCGATAACTGCTTGTTCCTTATTGTGTTTCTGGAGAACGCATTCTTCTACCATTGCACAAACTAAACTAGTTAATTGTGTCCCATTCGTTACCTAAAAACAGTGTGTCCCCGGACAGAGGTAATGAATGTAGGAAGTACTGTATTTCTTCTTTGGTGTGATATTTCAGCATTTGTATCAAGTCCCAGGATACATATTTTAGGACTAGAAGATATGACTCTTTTGTCATAGACCAGCAGCTTTTTCATTGTTGGTTACCCCTTGATTACGAATAATTTGAAAATTAAGCCGTGTTGTCTGACATGAAATTGCTCCCGTCTCCTATCTGCAGGTCTTCAGATTCCGCCAGATCAACACTGCACGGGTGACGCCCGGCGGCAAGAGACGGAAGTTGCTCTGAACTACACGGCGTCTGCCTCGCATCTTGACCTCAACTTCCCCCTCCCGGATGAGAAAGGCCCATCTTGCTTAATCAAGGTATATAATCCATCTGTGTCGAGCCCAATGCTTTACTTACTATTGGACTGAAGTGCATGTAAGGCCACAGATGAAGGTGTGCCTCTGGCAGGTCTACGAGGACTGGGAGAGCTTCAAACTGAATGACACCATAGAAGTCTATGGGATCCTCTCAGTTAGTCCTGCTCTCGGTGCTCTGGCAGAAGACAAGTAAGACACTCCTCAGAGTAGTTTGATGCTTCGAAAATGGTGACCTGGACGTCTGTCGTTGATGCTTTGTACATCCATACAGGGACGCGTCTTCATCACACATCGACGCTTCGGACTCAATGGAGACAGCCGAGGAGCAGAGAGTCCACAGCCCACCTGCGTCACTGGTTCCTCGTCTCCACATGCTCTACGCCAAACCACTGGCACAAAACAACCCTCTGCTGCCCTTTGCATCCTTGCAAGACAATCACGCCTGTGAGCAAATTCCTTGTCTGTGCCCCGTGATCTTAACTGCAACATGCTGTGGATTTTTTATCTCAAATTGAACCTCTATTGAACATGCCAGTGTATGAACTGCAGCACAGCTTTCTTTACACACATAAGACATATTACTCATATAAATAAGAGGGATCATGTAATATTGCACTGAGCAGATGGGCATGCTCTTCAGAAATCCAACTTTTGGCCTGCTAGATATTGAAAAGTCTGTTTTAATAAATAATGTATGTCCAGTGTTAACTTTGGATTGTGCCCCCTCTCTAGTTTTGTCTTCAACCTTGAATGAGATGGTATCAGTCAGAGGGGACTTCCTTGCATATCTAACTCATATCCTTCTGGGAGATTCCCTGGCTGCCGAGTACCTCATCCTGCATCTTATTTCCAGCGTGTATGTGTCACGTGTATGCGTTGTTACTTCGCTGCAAGTCACAGAAGCAGATTTTATTCAGCCGCTTTTTTTTGTAGGTATGCCAGACGAGATGTGCTACCACTGGGCAAGTTTACGCTAAACCTGAGTGGATGTCCCACCATCTCCTCATACACGGAACGCCTCTACAAGGCCATCCAGCAACTTGTTCCTTCTGTGAGTAAAAACCAAGATTTATTTGATTCGGGTATCTTGCCCCATATGTGGTCTCTCAAAGAATCCGTTGAACTCAACTAGCTCCCAATGTTAAGTAAAATCATCATTAGTGTCTTAGTATTTGCTTACTATGAGATGAAGACATTAACAATTGGTTCAATTTCAAAAGAGAACCGCATATTTGATGTTGGACATAATAATAATATTATCTTGTGGCAGGTACTGTAAAATGCTTAAAAGGGGCACAAGTTGGAAATCTTGCTAATATTGTTCCCCCCATGAAGACAAAATGATTTCTGAAAAGACGAGATGGATTCAAAAATTATTTATGTCCACCCAACCCCTCTTCTATCCACACGTTGTAGTCGTTCTATCTGGGCATGAGCCTTCACAACATGAATCAGATGCGTATGGTGCCAAAGAAAGACTACTTGGCCAACCGGCTGGTGAGCGGAGCCCTGCAGCTGGCCCAAAACACTTCCCTTTTCCTTGATGAAACCCAACTGGAGCAAGGACAACTGGACACGACAGGTGAAACGTGCACATGCCACGAGGACTTGATCCGAGCTGACGAGCTCAGAAAATATGATTTGACACTAACGAGGCTACCTCTGTGTGTGTGTGGTACTGTAGGTGTGCGCAATGTCACAGCTTTGGGGAACGTGATCTCATGGCAGAAGGTTGATTATGACTTTAACTACCACCAGATGGAATTCCCCTGCAATATTAACGTGCTCGTCGCATCGGAAGGACGCTCACTGCTGCCGGTGAGGACATGCGGCCACACTGATCTCACTTGACGCTTCGCCCACGCCACAACCAAGCCTCTCCCCTACCAGGCCTGGCAGGTGTTGGGTTTCCACCAGCCTCTCCTGAGACTTGATCATGTCTAACGCTGGCGGTTGTTTCCAGCCAGCATCACACTGCTGTCTCAGCTGCTATTGGCTGGACACAGAAACCCCCTCCAGCTGGGGGCTTTAGCATGGGTCTCACTCTGTTGTGAACAGTGCAAGGAATGCACTGTGTGCTATTCCTGTGTGCTGGGCTGTTATGTTGCCATGGCGGCAGCTGTGTGCCACAGGAACAAACCAGAGAGAGGCGTCAGTCTGCAGAGAAAGGGCAGCACACTGTAAACAACCTAGGGAGTTGGCCTGAGGTCCGGTTGTTTGTATTGCAGTGAAGGCTGGTCAAGCTTTGCCCATTGATGGCGTACAGTGATATAATGAGAGACAGCAAAGAACTTTATGCATTCCAACACACGGAATTGAAACAGTGTCAAACATTTCTTTCTTGAACCCAACAGTCAGACTGTCAGATGCACCTGAAACCTCAAGTGGCTCCAGACAACATGGATGAATATCTCACGAGCATCCCCTTACATGCGCAAACATCTTCACAGTTTAACAAGTTCCGACTCTATCTGAGTGTGGCCCGGCAGCTGGACTACAGTATCTCAGATGACGTGACCAAGGTGAGATCTTCTTCGCCTCTCTTTGTCCTTTCCAGAAAACTTGGCGGTAACCCTGTAGCTGCAAGCCCAGCAGGCAAAACATTTTACATAGACTGCAATGTGTTTGAATATATTGAGCCGTCAGTTAAGACAATTCCAGCTGCTTAAATTGTTTCTTTTCCTGTCGTCTTTAGTCAGTCGAGGATGATTTTGTAGACATGAGGAAGGACGACCCCCAAAGCATAAGTGCTGAGGATCTGCACCGAATGCTTATTGTAGCAAGGTGGGCTCTTTAATTGTTTTAATTTTGATTATATAGGCCTTTTACAAAAAAACGACATCCTATATTATCGGGAGTACTTTTTAAAGTTCAGAATTCAAAATCTGAAAAAATACTATTTTAACCTCACAGTGGCTTTGGCTGCATGCAGTGTTTCCCAATTAGTATGCTGTGAACGATCAAGTGAGCTGTCAGCAATGACAAAATGTCACTTTATTGGCCTGAAAATGATTTATCTCTACAAATAACATATCTTTGTGCGGCTTTCTATACCAGCAACACATATTGACAGCCAAAACAATGAAATGCTCTTCCACTAGATGGCGGAAGGTACATGATTAACCACATTTTGTGAAATGTTTGTATGGCATACTTGGGATTTTTCCAAATATAAAATATGTGCCTTGGGAAACACCGTAAAGCACTGGATTGGTGCGATGGGATGCGATTAACCAGGTCTCTGTTGTCAGGTTGCTGTCTCTGAGCCTGGGACACACCTCTTTGTCCAGAGACATCTGGCTGAGGGCCAAACACATGGAGATTCAGCGTTGTTGTCGGATGGAGCAGCACAAGAGTGTCAATGGAAATGAGCCGTGATTACTGTTAGGTATTGTTATCCTTTTGATACATAAGGTTTATCATCAAAACGTCTCTCATTTCATTTATGTTCATGTACGTTGTGCAGTTGTGTCACTACATGCCAGCAGCTAACACCTGTGTGCCTGTGCACAGTTTTTCATGTTTATAATTTTTTCCAAATGTAAATAAAGTTCTTGAAAAATCATTCCAGCGTGGTTTTGTTTTTTTCCTTTGTGAATTATGCATGTATTTTGGCAATTCCCAAAAGCTCAGTAAGCTTACTACTGTATTTAACAAACCTCATGCGACACATTGAGTCCCTCACGCTTTTTATTTTTGTGAAACATTGGACCACGTCTACAGTGTATTTTGCCATCAAGTAACACCCAAAGAGGATGAGAATAAATAGGAGACTTTAATATATAATACAATGTCAACACTGCAAGAGTGTTGATAAACAGGTGTGACCACAAGCAGATGATGTTAAACAGTGTTGAACAAATGCTTTAAGAAGTATTCAGAGGATGACATGTTGTGGGGTCCTTGAGGGAGGGCGGGACAGGTGCAACAGACAGAAATTAACAGCGGGTTGCTGAAGCACTTGTCAAAATTAAAGAAAAACATCACCCCGCATAAAGGAACGACATTACCATAACTACAAACTCTTACATTAAAAAAAAAAAAAACTTGTAGCATTATTGTCTTGATTAGGAATGTTGAGGATTACCATCCCTTTTAAACTAGCTCCAGTGTTGTAATCCTAATGCAGCATTTAAATAGAATTTATGCATTAAAATTGTGCATGCCAGCAATATCTGAGAACATTTGGCAGATCCACTTTCCAAAATAATGATACAGCAACCACGAAGCAAAAACCACACCTTGTCTGATCGTCAGCAAGCTGACTACAGGAAACACAAACTTAACTACGGTAAATATGAAACATGTGATCGATCAACTTGGGATATTCCATCTCAACGCTGACCAGATTATTAGAGTATAGAGATCAATATATCCCTTTTATACTGTGACTCAAATTGTTTTATCTGATTAGGTATTTTATCCATGGCAGATTCTCCAATTTAACATTTTCAGAAAACAATGAGGCAACACCTATAATCAGGCTAAGATGGGGGAAAAAAATGCAGTTTCCTTGTACTCGGTTAGTTTTCTGAAATCTGCATCAGGTATACCTTCAAAATGGCAGACACAAACCAAGTCATTAAAATGTTGGGCTTCACAAAATGAGGAAAGAAACCATCAGCTCATAAAATATCCCAAGCTGAAACGGAGTTACTCAGAACATTTTTTTCATACAGTACAGTACACAGCGTAACATGTGAAGAGAATGGATTCAAAATGTAGCGTTTACCATAAATACCTGATATACGTATAATAGTCCCACTTTAATTCCCCATTAAGGCAAGTAAGTTTCAGTTTTGGGAGTGTTTCTTCTTAGTTAAATTGGTGCATATGCATATATACCGACAATGTGCTACTCAGCTGTCTTGGTCGACGATACAACAACAATCTACAATGCAAGTTTACATTACACTGAATTGGTCCAACCGCTCGAAGACTGGTTATGTCGAGACATCCTTCTTGAAACAACTTTCCCAAATATATATTATATATGCCTTTATATTATGAGATATATTTACATTATGATATACAGTGTACATATATGTTTTGGTTTTTTTATGTGCTCTTCTCTGCATTTTGCTGCCACCCTACCAGCCAAACAAAAAAAACAACAACAACATAATCCTAAGGGAAGGTGTTAAACAGGAAGTAAATTCTCTGGACAAACTCACTATTCGTGATTCTCTTACTAAGGTCTTGTGTAGTCAAAGTTTGTATCATATTATAGCAACACTTGACAATATTGATATGACATAGGCTAACTACGCACAGTTTGGTTGTCTTGTTAGTTTCTGACTGCTATTCAAAGGTCAATACAGCAGTTGACACCAGAACATCATTTTGGATCCACACAAGTTATTTGGTCAGACATTAGGACAGCTGTTCCAAAAGGTTATTATTATCATCTATCACGATTACCAATAGGTGGCCTGCACATACTGTGGGGTAGATTATTAATCCAGAGTCGGTCTATTATCATGCAGCTCATAATTATCTGCTCGGTCAAAGTCGGCCATGAGCACCAACCTGTCATGCAAGCATTGTGAATAATTAAAATCACCCAAGAGCAGTGTCATGTTTACATGCACGAAAAACTGCACACTATGCCAACTACATAAGATTTCGACGTTAAAATCTGCGTTTACTTATGCTAAATTTATTTTTCCCTAGAATGACCGCTCAGATGTCATTTAAATTGAATCACACTCTATGTAAACTTATTTTTAAAAAATAGTCTTCAACAGATACAGCAAATTCCTCCATTGATCTAGAAGAGAAGAATGTTTGATTTTTGATGCACATACTGTATACAGCAGTTTATAGAAATTGTGACTCTGATGTGGGAGTGTTGTAAGTACGAGATTTGTTGAAGGAGGGATTTATTTAACATACAGTATTACATTGCACATGTTGTCAGGAGTGGCTTTAAAAATTGAGATATCCCAAGAAAATATGATGGCAACTGACAACCAATAAAATTGACAAAACGCCTGAATTTGGAGATCATAATGTGCAAAATGCTCCTTTTAAAAAGGGAAACCGCATGTTCTTGTGTGCATGTAAACATTCACTGCCACGTTATTACTGCCGATGGTTCTAGATTCTGCACAACAGTGGCTACTTGGACTAAAGGGAGTAAGTGAGGGCACAGGTGTTGGCCAAGGAGTGAGTAACACATTTCTGCATGATGTCCTCCAGAAATGCTTATTTCAAGGAAAGCACTAGATCTGAATGATCCTGGTCTGGCACTGCGTAAACATTGCCTTCAACTCACTCTCTTGGACCTCATTGACTGTCTCGGGTTCTGGGCTCTTTTGCACCTTCGCCACGGCAAAGCTGATACCCTGAGTGAGCCCCGCCTGGGTGAGACTGGCCACCTGGACCATGGAGCTCTTGATCTTGGCAAAGGGGGACACAACGCGGCTGCCGTTACTGTCAGCGGGCGAAGGGCCGAGGCTGCCCTCCAGCTGGGAGCCGAGACTCCTCTGAGAGCCGCCTGACACGGCAGAGGTGGGCCTCTGAATGCTGAGAAGGTTAGAAGCAGAGGCAGTGGTCTGTACATCGAGCTGGGATGGCCTGGGGAGGTTGGGCTCCTCCTGCTGATGTTGTGGCTTTGTGCTTGGCTGATTGGGGTCCGCTGGGCTTTTATTCTGCACAGGCACTATGGGCTTGAGCGGATGGGCGGCCACGGGCGGCCGTTCTCCGAACACCTCGACGGGCTTGGTCTGTGCGTCCTGGATAAACTGGTGGCAGTAGACATCGAAGGGAGTGCCAAAGTCAATCAGAATGGCTTCTTCAGCCACTGAGGCGGCCCCTGGGGACTGGTCTTCGTTGACCTGAGAAGAGCTCTCCTGTTGGCCTTCACAGCCACTGACCCGGATAACAGAGGGAATATTTAGCTCTGCGCTACCGATGGACTGGGAGCGACTGCCCAGTCTTGGGTTAGATGCTACGATGCCGCAGCTGGGCAGCACATAGTCCACGTTCTCAAAAGACCCTGAGCACGGGTGCTCTGGATCAGAATTGTAAGAGTCTGAGTCATCGGACATATCAAAATTCATGTCGGTGATATCTTTTAAGGTTGCTGTGCCGGGATTGCCATCCGATGTGTCCAAGCTGCTGTCTGACTTCCACAGGTTAACGTGCATAGTTGGCTTCAGAAAATTGACCTTGACTTCAGGCTTAGAGAAATTTCCCAGCTTGCCGAGAGGCTTGAAGGTGCTGATGTTCACGCTTGTTTTGGTCTGTTTTACTTTCTGATTCAGAGAGGAGAATTTATTGAGGAGGAAACTTTTGCCTAGAGCGAGCCCAGAGCTGCCCTGTGCCTGCTCACCAGTTTTGTTCTGGATCCCCATAATATCTTCATGAGGTCTGCTCTGACGCCTGAAGCACAGACATGCACAGACACACACCCAGAAAGAACATTAGCGTCAGGAATAACCAACACTGTTTTTAGACCGTATTATGAATATATAGCCTAATGACCTCTCCAGTTTCTTTTCAACCACCAGTAGGTCCAGCCCCCTGGCCTGTTTTGTAATGCGAAGCATCTCAGCAATGCACTGTAGTGTATCTGAAACATAAGATAAGAAAATCCTTTAATCGTCCCCAGGGGAGAAATTACAGCGTTAGAGCAGTAAAGGGTAAAGCATTGCACAGCAGACAGATTGCTTTTGAATTAAAATAACAACAACAACAAAAGTATGTGGTCATAAGGTGTTTAAATACAACAAATTTGAGGGACATGGGTGACTCATTTTAATCAAAGGTATACTGTATATGCAACCTTTTCCGTCATCCTCAGGATTTCGGGTGGCTGTTCGCAGTGTGTGAAAGTATCCACTTTGCTCTTCACTTCTGTAATGCAGGCGCATACAGCAGAACTTTGGTTTGCCAAAAAGCGTCGGTTCTGGACCTGCAAAAGAACACGCACACTTACAACTTCCATTTTTGGTTCATTTCCTTGAATGAATCATGTTCCTCAACAATATTACTTCAAGGGTACCGAGAGAAACTGTTTCACACACATTTCGGAAGTGCTGGGTGACTCAGTCAGTGCACAAAAGCCCAGTCACTTCTGCTTTGAGTGAAACTGAATACTTACCAATTTCAATCTTTTCCAAACCTTCTAAATTGAGGCGCTGGTACTGGTTGACCTTATCTGCTTCTTCGTCATAGCTACGGATGAACAGAACCAGCTGATGATTCAAAGGAACAGATTCATACTAGTAGGTTGGAATATGTAGTTCAGACTTACTACGCAATGTAGTAGGCTTTGTCAGACAGAAGCAGAAGCACATCATCGTCTTTAGTTGTGGCATCGATGAGGCTGAGAAGAAGACGACACACATTGAGCTCCAAAGACTTAAAGCAGAAGCACATCCGCATATTTATGTGTGGCATCAATGAAGCTGACAAGCAGAAGACACACACTGAGCTCCAAAGACTTAAGACAATTCTGGCTACAGTCTCAATGTCAACATCTAAAGTTGGCAATGTGCTAAATATATCACAATAGTCGTCGGTTTGTATTTTAAAAGACCCAAAACTAACTGAGATGATAACTGAGAACAAAAACGTGCTGCTAACCTCATGTCACAGTTAATGAGAGCCCAACCACCATGAAACCTCTCATCATCCGGCAGAAGAAGCTGCATGTATGTCTGCAATAACAGGCTGACTTGCTCCTGGGCTCCTCTTTGGCTTTCCTGCTCTTTTTCCTCATGTTCCTTCTCCTTGCTGAAAATTGAGTATAGGTCTTCAGTCACTGGAAGACCCATCATGAGGTCTGCAATGAAATGGAGAGACACCGTAAAGAGTTGTTTCTGAGCGCAGACACACTGTTAGCAGTTCTTTTTCCTCTCAGTTTCTTACCGATTACGGCTTGTCTGTAAGCATCTCTGAAGCGGTTCAGATAGTAGCGGTTGGCTGAGTTCACGCCGTCCTTCATCACACCAGCCAGTTTCCTCTCACCCGTCCGTGTAAAATCTCCCTAAAAACAAAACGGTGTTCGCACTGATGTATTGAGTAGCAGGCGTTTGCATTTGTGGATACATCTCAGAAAACCATCACTATAACCCACACTCTATGGGCTGTAGCCAGTAATAGCAGGAGCAATACCTTAAGTGCTGCTGTGCCAGCATACTGTCTGCTGATGGTGTCACCATTGTTGGCCCACATGATCTGGTAGATCCTGTAACATTTAAGAGGCAGGGGCTGCTCTGGAGGCATCACACCCAACTTCTTCAGCTGAGAGAAATGAGTCATACAATTTGATTAATGTTGTTGCCTAGATTCTCCTACTAACTCAAGAGGTTGACTCAGGGACATGTGAGCTCCAGTTTAAGTGCTACGGGGAATAGGACATTCAACGCTGCATCATAACAACTGCTGAAATAGATTCAGGGGAAATAGACGCTCTTGTTCTTTGTACTGGTGATTCTAATATATTACCTGCTGTTCCATAACCACACGGGCGATAGCTGCCTGGACTACGTTGGTCCTGTCCAAACAATCCATGCAATTGATTCTGAAAATGCCCTCTTGCTTGCAGATAACTCCAGCTTGGTCCACCCTAGCAGAGAGACCGAGAGGCATTATTTGTGTGTGAGATGACAATTTTTCAGTACAGTAAAAAAAATAACAAGTCAAAATGGCAAACTGTCCTTACCTTAATAGTACTTTTTTGCTAATTATAAAATAGTGAGTCACACTTACCAGGCCCATTTCATGTCAGTGATGATGTCGCAGATAGCATCCGTCAGTATTTGCACATTTTCAAATTTCATCCCTCGACTGAGATACAGCACATCAGGAAGATAGAAAGAAAGGAAACGTACAGTGTTATCAAAAAGAGAATAACAAACACATCTCACCGAGTGTTTCTCTCACCAGTGCTCATGGAAGTCAAATGACACATAGGTGAGGTTTGAGTTGTTGTAAAGAAGCACTTGCTTCAGATAGGCATCCCCAATCAACTTCTCTCGTCCACTTTGGTCAACTAAGTTAATGATGACCTGAAATTAAGAACAAAGAATGAAATCGACTGGCAAAACGTATAGCATTTAGGAGTTTCCAGCGCAACTCCCCCGCATACAAAAAGTAGGTGTTAATTCGGACATATTTACAATGGTTTTATAAATATGTGGAACATATTGCTACCAACTTTTTCTAAGCATCTAACCATCCGGCACTGTCGACTATTGATCATATGGCCTCTGGGGAAATTGAATTGCTCACTGCTGGTCGAACAAACGCTCATGTTACAATATATGAATAAACGGTAGCTGTCTAAATACCCTTTGGGATAGTGTAAACTAATTATCGGAGAAGGACGCTAAGAGCATCCACACCAAATGCTCATGAAAGTGCAATGACAGTAATAATTACAAAAATTACAAACTTACACACACACACACACACACACACACACCAATCGACACCTGCAAACATACCTCTTTCTTATAGAGTTCAAGTTGCTCTTCAAAGTGGGAAGCAAAGTACGGCATGGTCTCCCTCTCTTCTGAAATGCCAGAAATATAAACTATTTTAATGACAGTACATTTTACAAAATAGTTAACATGCTACATAGTGTTGATTCTTTTTGGACCACATTATGTATTTTATTTTACTTGAAATTGTACAGTAATTCCCCCCTCCATTTTGGGCGTTATGTTTCAGATCACTCCTGCGATAAACGAAATGCGCAATATTGAGATGCCCTACTAATACACCTTAGGCATGTTTTCACAGAACATTTTTTTACATCTTTAAATACACTTACAATAACACAAATGCATTTAACACGTACAGTATAATATATTGAGAGAGAGCAAGTGAAACTGAGACTATAAAAGTAATGTACAAAAACAGTGTAACAGTGTACCGATCCCTCAATGTATTTATAGTAAACAAATCAACATTTTCCCAAACATAACTATTTTACAATATACATCAATAATCATGCCAAAAGTTGTACATTAAAAAAATTGACCCACAACCGTGGCATTGCGTAGAAAAAGTCGGACTGAAGGGGGACTGACGTTCAATACTGTTCAGCAAAAACTAGGATGAGCTGAAAAACTGTACTCCCCGTTTGAAATATTATTCGTCCGTCAAATTTAATGTCAAACTAAATAGTACAAAAAAACTGTAGAATTACATCCAAAATAAACAAGTGGCAGTAGTGAACAGAGTTATGAACTGTAGAGAGAAAAAATACATCTGCAAAATAGCAGGACTGCAAACGCGGAACCCGCGATAAAGGGAGGTTTACTTTTGTGTGTTTTGTCACAAATTCTACTGAAAATTAGAATAACTAAAACCATGTCTCACTGGAACACTGGTCCTGAAGTAAGTACTGTTAGAATTAACCACAAATCCGAGAACTGCTATAATTCCTGAGAAATTATTTCTGTCGAATGACTGCACACATAAAGTGGTTCTACTAACCTTTCTCCAATCGTGGCCGGGGATTGTAGCGGTATCCTGCCTGGCTCCAGAAGACAGGCACAGAGCCACGAGTCTGTACAAACGACAGAGTGTGGCTGTGCACGTGGATCAACTGCTCCGTCTCCACATAGTTAGCCACATGGCCATCTGTATCTACTCCTCTGCGTTTGTACCGCATCCCTTTGGGCAAAGAAAATGGATGAAGACGATGAAAAGATTGTTTTACGTCAATAGAATAAAAACAATCGTTTCTGTGTTATGTCAATATTTATATTGGAAGACAGGGTTGAAATCAGTTCTAATTGCTTTGACAGCTAAATGCTTTAGGAATTTACTGGATAATAGACCACCTGTCAAAAAGACAACATTCACTGCATTGTCATGAAGTGCTTGCTTTCAAGTAGTTCTTTTTGTTTTTTTAATCTTGAACAGGAATGAGGAATTTCAAACCAAATTCACCTTTGTGTACACAGATTTGAGTCTTACTCATTGAGTGTTTTGGTAAAACAGTATATTTCAAAATATTATTTTATGTCTTTATATTACATTAAAACTCATTCACTCCCAAAGACATATTTAGATGTCTTTTCAGACACCGTACATTTAATCCCAGCTCCTCATTTTAAATTGAGTGTGCTTGAAAAAGGGCCATTTTCAGACCCTTTTCAAGTACAGTGTGCTTGAAAAAGGGCCATTTTCAGACCCTTTTCAAGTACAGTCAATTTAAAATGAGGAGCTGGGATTAAATGTGTGGCATCTGAAAATACATCTATATACACGTCTTTGGGAGTGAATGAGTTAAAGACTTCAAACGGTCTTTTCGGGCATAGAGTTTCCAAGTACTTGTACATAATACAGAGAGGTAAAAATGATTTTTGGAAATAACCCACACTGTTAATTTAGGCCAGCTGTGACATTAACCTTACAAAGGACACTGGGGCTAGTGGAGTTTTGAAGCGCTACAGTGTACCTGCTCGATGGCGGCTACGTCTGGAGATGAGAGCAACGGTGAAGTGGGGATGGATGTCGTCAACACAGGTCACCTCCTGCGGTGGAGTTTCCGGACTGCTCCGTTCCTCATCCGACATCTCGTTATAATTCACTACAAGTTCCTCGACTTGGACAAAGCCCTGGATGATTGGTATCACCCAAAAGTCCACTTCAGGGGTCTGAAATAAGCAAAAATATTTATTGTTTAGAATAGCTTTCAGAGGCCCATTACAGGTGGAGTAGACCTCCATCAAGGCCAAATAACTGAAAATCGTGATGGCTGAAGAGATTATATTGGCTTGGACAAACTCATTTAATGGTCATCTTATCATTAAATGTCACTTTGCTCCTAAACTGATCGTGATGAGTCACGGCTGTACAACTGTCTAGCAGAAGACTGCAGTATACTGTTGCTATGTACAGTGTATCTGGGTGCTTTCACTGGCCATTGCAACTAAGGAAATGGAACAAGACAATAGAGCAAATGTCGTTCATTGCAACGGCACATGGGAGAGGCAGTTCTGATGTCACACAAGGAAGGATTTGACCAAAAAAATAGCATAACGGTAAGTCCTTTACTACTCAATTTGTATTTAAATGAACTACTAATCTGAGAAAATCAACCTCTATCATGTTAACTATTTAAGATGCAAATAATATTTTTAACATACCATCTTGCATATCTCACATCTTGCATACAAAAGATAATCTTTCATAAAATCAGAGCTACCGTTACTCGCTCTTATCTTTTTGCATTATTTCATTTATTTTATGATTATCACGTCACATAATGACTACAACTTTGCTCATGTCAACAAGTGTCGACATCTGGATACAGTAATTTTATTCCAGTCTTAACATAGTGTGAGAGGGGAAAAAACCCATGATGTAATGTGGAGAAAAATCATTACCTTTAGGTCTAAAAGATCTTGAATCATGTGTTTGTTCCAGAAAAAACGGTCATCCACCTTTGACCAAAAAAAAAAAAAAAAAAATCAAACATTTCTTTTATCCAACCAACTTCTACATTTGACATTCACAGAAAATTTGGGACCTTGGTCCAAGTTATGTTTGTCCTCAGACCTGTTTCCAAAGCGGTAAATCGGACCTTTCCAAGTCTCCTTGGCGCTGCACAGTGTTTGTCAGGTCATAGGTGGGACTGTAGTAGAAGGAGTCAGAATCCATGAATATTTTGTATAGCTCATCTAGCAGCCGCCTCTCTAGACGTTCCTTCTCTTTGTTTTCCTTTACCTGGAAGGCAGGGGAATATTGGATTGGGCAAAATAGTTAGTTTAGGTAGATTAGGGAGGTAGGTAGGTAGTTAAACTGGTCGAGAAGAACAAGCATCAGAAACCCCAAAAGCATCAGGTGCGTGACAAACTGAACAGACACCTACCTTTTTTTTAATGGGCACAGCCACATTGGATTTTATTTGGCTTAGGGTTTTCATTAACTTGGACTCATCAGGAGACTGAGCCAGTTTCTCTGACTTGTCAATTCCAAAATGATGCTTTTTGCAGGGCTGAAAAAGAGGAGCCTGTGTCATTTTACTGTACAAGTTATATACAAAACGTCACTCAGACAGATGTGATGTTATAAGAGTAAACTTGACAAAACGAGGAGCACTACCCCTAGTCGTAAAACTAATTTGGTCAAGAGCCTGACAGCTACATGGAGCTATAGGACTTCTGTAGAAGGCACAGAAGAGTGAGAATGGGAGGGAGGGAATAATTATTCCGCAGCACAATGTAAAACAGGGTGGAGGCTAAAAACAGTCTATTCAGAAGCAATCTTTCACCGTCAGTATTACTCACTTGAAAATATTGTTCCTCACCATCCATGAAGCTCCCCTGAAAGACTGAAATCTTAGCAATACCCATCTTTCGCTTAGATTATTAACAATATTTTCAGTTGTACCTCTCTGCGAAACTTTTCACAAAACAAAGCTTTTGAAATATATTGTAGCAGCTGATAAAACGATTATGAATTAGACACTGATACGGGCATCATACGCTCAATAAGGTCAAGCATCATACACTCTGCAAAGTGTCTGAATACAGACTAAGGATGCACACCTCCAGCTCCAGCTCCTGTGGATCTTCATCAGACAGAGGAATGACAGCGATCTTGATAATCTTGTAGACTTTGTGGTCGCCTGGCAAATGGCCAACAAGCGCTTTCTGGCGGATTAATACAATGCCGAGAGGAAGATCTGGCAAGAGGAGTAAAAGAAGGGGAGGTGGGTAGAGGGTGTCTGCAACACGGATGCAGAATTCCACACATTCTAAAAGGTGTGAAGAATCCACACTCAAAGCAGCTATTGATTGATTCTAATACAGCAATACACGACATCTGGTAAATAAATGTTGAAATGTTGAAAAAAGTATTAACTCATGTTAGACTACCATGTCTGTGAAAATAACACAATTGTCCTTGTGTAAGGTAAAAATAACTCCTGCTCTGTGCTTCTGAGAGGTCAAGTATGGAGAGAAAAAAAATCATCAAATGCATCATAACCACCACATCACTCCTCTTCATCACTACATGCATTTCAAAGTACTGGTACATTCACACCTTCCCTTGTGAATGTGAAACGAGTCACGGTAATAGAAGAGTTGCCATATCAAGTAGCCAAAGACTAAGATCTATTTTTTTTCTGATCTTTTAAGATGAAACGTCAAATGAGTGCTCCATCGTCTTACCTGTGTGAAGCTGTATCTTTCCGATGATTCCTTCCACCAAGCCTAAACATACTGGGTTCCAAGCAAACAGTAGGTCTGTTGCTGAAAGTAAATAAAGATAGAAATGGAAGTGTCTGTGCAAGTGTGACTGAAGTTCATGGAACAACTGTCAACCATTTCCCGCAGATACATCACTTCAAACACAATATATTTAACATATGTTGCAGCACAATTTGCGGTGGTCTGTCAATCATCAAGCGCCTCACATTCATACTAAAAGGAGAAACATGAGTCTGTCATAACACAGACACTCTGTTTGCTTACACGCTTGCTGAAAATCCCAGACCAGGCATGACATCAGTTAAGGCCATGCAGTGGGAAGGCTGACTCAAAGGAAAACTGGATTACTGGTGATGGATTCACCATCATACTGAAGAAAATTGGAACTATGTGAAGGGCGTGGCAAATGGAGCAGAACATTGGTATGAGTATTTATTTCTATTCTACAGACACCACAAATTAATAGAGGTGAATTCTTGAAGAAAGAAACCCAACTCTTTGTGTAACTTCAAGAAATGCTTTGCTCTGAGCAGAGTGGAAATTGAGAGAGGAGCGGAACCCCTTGTTCCAATTAAATTATGAAACAGTGGTGCAACTGTAAACCTGTTTAGGATGGCTACACAACCGAAGGACTTAAAGTATCAACATCCTCAGCAGTCTGGAAAGGCTCTATTAATTCATCACTTATTTCATATACTGTACTGTGATCTCCATTGTCAGCTATAGCTACAAAATGACAATAAATTATTTGTCACATACAAGGTTTCATACTATGTGACAGATGAGATTACAGGTATTGAGCCCTAGATAACACGCTGGTTACGTGTTCCCTAAATCAATGTAGTCAAGGAAGCTCTCATAAAATAAACGTGCGATTGAAGTCTATTACAGCTAATTCACATAATTAAGAACTTGAATGTCTGGTTTTCTCCTCTGTGTCCAACATAAAATGTTACAAGAAAACTCATCAGATTGTCTTTATTCTCGCGTGTCCGCTAAAACAAAAATATAGTAAATGGCACAAAAACTATTTTGTACGAGACAATTTGTTAGTGAAGTTGGCCAAATGTGTATGTATTATTTTTTTTATTAGGCGAGCAAATTGTGAATGTAGCGAGTACGTGACGCTGGTGGTACTAGTAATCACCCCACAATTGTTTGCAAGTGTCTATCCATATGTGAATGGGGTGTTTTCATTCGAACTTGTCAAGAAAATAATAAGCTTTCGAGTCAAAGAAAAGAACGATTGGCGGAATGATACGTACCAGGTTTGACTGTCATGGAACCGTCCTTTCGGCTACACCAAAGAGCGCGGTCCCCGTTTTGAAGAATGTAATCGTCTTTAGCTTGGAACAACTCCATTTTGCCTATATACGTTCAACAAAATAAGTTACTTGGTAGAGGAACAGCCTTGAGAGGAGAAGAAGTAACTCGAGAGGATGTCAGCAGTTTGCCAAGCAGCGAGTCGCTAACTCCGGTTAGCTCCTCGTTCCCCTCCGGCTTGTGCGCTACGGCTACAAGCTAACAGCAGCTGGATGCTTGTCCGATGACTTTGCTCCACTTAAATGCATATTGGCGATTGCTCTCCTTCGCCACTGGAAAAACATTTCTCCCCATTGTTAGGCTGGACATAAGAGTAAAGCGTAAATAAATGTGGACTTCTCTCTGTAAACTGCTGCGGAAGCCATCCAGAAGATCCCAGTTTGCTGCTCCAAACAATGACACGTGACTTGTCGTCACTACGGGAAAGCAGGTAGCGTGCAAGCCAAGAGTCACCTGTTTTTACTGGAAGTGGAAAGTTCCCACACTAAAAATAAGTGTTGCTTAAATATTTTTTGGGCGTGGAATTTTCATGTCAATATGTCTTAATACTTGAAGTTGCAATGTTCCCAACCGCCCACACAGAAAGCGAGGGGTTAACGCTTTCTCTCTGTGACTCAGAGGCATCCTTAGGGGGAAATAGAGAGTGCGGCTGAACAATAACACGAAGACGATTGTATTTGAAGCTCTTAAATGCACTAAAACCCTTTCAACATTCGGTGTGGACTAGCTAAAAATAAAAATGACATGATCCTGTTGCATCGGGATCTCGAGGTACAACATCTAATCGACTAATCAATTCTTCAACAACTATTTTGAATAACTAATTTGAAGATATTCTTTAACTCAAAATTGCCCAACCTCTCTTAATTTGACATTCTCAACAGTAAATATTTCTCTAGTCATCTGTGAAAGCAGAGTGTTTGTTTTTGGTTTTAATCAAAACAAGACAGTTGCAAATATCTGCTTTTTCTAAACAATTATCAATATTTTTGTGTAATCTGAGACATGTCATGGACCCAACCAGTAATTGAATCATAATCACTTAGTTTATTTTCTAGAGTGTCAATTTAAAATGTCCTGTTTTTGAATAAAGGGACCTAAATTCGAATCTTTTTTTTAATCTGATCAATTTAGTCAAATAAATAATCAACCAATTAATCTATTCTTGAAATAATTGTTAGTTGCACTGTGTAATGTATTATTTAGTAACTGAGGAAGTGGGTCCACAAATACTTGTGACTGTACATCCATAGATTTTTCGTATTTATTTTTCCGACAACTTCGTAATTTTGAACACGGGTATCTGCACTTTCTACATCTTACCTGAGAACTAATTTGAATCTCCGGAGATGATTACACATTGTAAAAAATACGTAGAGATGAAGTCAACCCCGGTTAAAATCTTGATTGAGAGTTATAACTAAAAACAAAGCAGAGGTAGCAGTGACGTGGAAGAATGTGAATCACCAAATACTACTGATAGTCTATTGTCTTTACACAAGTATCTACTGTATATGTTTGTATGTTGTTGTGAGTACTTTAGTGCACCAAAATATTAGTCAGAAATACTGTCAAATACAATTTATTTCAACTATACCCATATGACTTGCTTTCAACAATGCATTTATCTGTGACTCGTCACCTGTGATCGATATACTAAGCCACAATCCATAATTTGTGAGGGTTATAAGGCATTACAGAGGGCTTACTATGGTGACAAATCTTTACACAAATTGTGCGAGGCTAATCATAAAATAGATTTTGACACTTTTTAAGTCCAATAGCTTGGTGTCGTATCGCACTGATAAGGCATTTTTTTGTCTGTGATATTACAGATTGTGGCTTTGGTGTTTCTGCAAAGACCGTTCTAATAATCTAAAACTCTTGATTCCTTATTAGCACCAAGTGCTGATTGTCTCACATCACAGGTCCATTTGTCTTTACGCAGTCATACATTTCGTAAAATACTATATCATGAAATATAAATACTCGATATATTGCATTGAAAGTACACATTCACCGATGTCGATACAAACACTCAAAACACATCAAAAGTGGTGAAACACATATTTCAAAAATGATACTGATCATTCACTGTGATACATTTCCATGAGGTGCAAAGATGACAAAATGACTCATGACCCAAAAAGCAGCATCCTAAATGACAAATTCATTCTGTTTTTGCCACAAAACAGCTCCAACATTGTAATAAAGGGGAAATGCTTTTGTTGACCGCTTTTTGCAGCGATTTCAGCTCCAAAGCCCCAAATGTTTGCACTCTTCATGCACTGTATACAAACAAATGTGCCGACTGGATCGAGTAAAGCTCCATACAATGTTGAGTAAAGACAAAAGATCTACACATAACATTCAGAAAATATTTGTTTTCTTGATCGTATGATAAAGGCCTCATCATCAAACTTGAATTTGACTCAAACTTCATGACCTTGCTCTTGACAGGTGTCTTGCTATGAAGACACTGGCACAACACAGAAGGCAACAATGTCATCTCGAAAAGCATGACAACACAAAGCGCCCATCAATGATGTGGTGAATGCCAAAAAATAAAATAAAATACCAACACTGTTAATGAATGCATGCAATTTTCACAAAAAAACAGTGCAGGGTGTAATCTTGTTCACCATCAAATAAACACTTGCAGCTTCTTGTTAGGATATCTCCTTTGCCCTCTCAACATTCTCCTTGGTGATCATGCTGGGCTCTCCTTTCTGTGTCGGGCTGCCTCCCTCCGCCGAGGCCTCGCAGGCAGGCGTTGTGGACGGCTCCTCCAGTTGCTCCAGTTCCTCCAGTATGGTCTGAACGCGACGGACTCCATCCCTTCTCGCTTGCCGTACATCGGCGCGACCTTCTGGATCAACTGAGTCTAGCGCTAAGAGCTCTTTGGTCAGCAGTTCCTCCAGCAACAAGTACTTCTTATCATTTTTTTTCCCTTCAAAGCTTTTCACCTCCGCTTCCAGTTTAGCGACCCGCTCAACTATCTTCTGTACTTTAGCCAAACCTGGGTGGACAGGACACTGGGGCGGTTGTTCGGCCTCCATCTTGACAGGCGGGACTTCTGCGGCAACAGCCTCCTCGTCATGTGCTTCTGTTTCTGATGGCATTTGCTCAGTGACATCGGCAGCGCTTTGCTCCGCTTGATGGGGCTGCGGGAAGTGTTGTGGTAATTGCTCGGACTGCGGAGATGCCTGAGGCGGTGCCTGCTCGAACTGCTGTTGTTGCTGAGGCGGTGGTTGTTGGAAGGGTTGATGTGGCTGAGGCTGTTGGAAGTGTTGACGTTGCTGAGGTGGAGGCTGTTGAGAATGAGGCTGTTGGCTATCAGCGTCTGTGCGCAAAGGTTGAGGAACCTGGATATTCTCCGTTTTTTGTAGAGGGCTCATTTGTTCCTGCTCCACTTTCTGGGGTGGCTCTCTCATGACGTTCTGCTGTGGACATTCAAAGGTTTATTAAATATGTGGATATCTGGACCAACATGAACGACAAATCTGGGTGTAAGTCCGAAGTTATTACCTGCGGCCTTTCGCCCAGCACCTGTGTTACAATAGGTGACTGACTTCTGATATTATGCGGTAGGTGAATAGCAGCAGTATCGCGGTGCTGAGGATACAAGACGGGAGAAGCCCTTTCTCGAGGAGGCTGCATTGCTGCAGAATAGCCGGGCCATTGGTCCTGCTGAAGGCGGTGGAAGGGTTGCTGATGCTCGGAATAGGGGACGCGTTGACAGTGGACGGATGGATTGAACTGAGGCTGTGCTTGGGTTTGGCCTCCTGCGCTCTCATGGATCACTGGGATTGGGATGTAACCTGCTTGAAGACTGCTGCTGCTGGTCCGCGGGAGTTGGTTATGCGGGCCAGTATAAATCTGGAAAGCCAAAGGAAAATGTCAAAATGTCACACTCATTTATTTTCATTCCAAAGTGCATCTGCTTAATTGCAAATTAGAACCATAGAGCGCAGGACTTTTAGTCTTTGTTGTTGACCAACCTCTGCTGTTTGAGATACAGGTGAGCTGGCTTTCCCCGGCCCTGTGGAGCAGGTGTCACCAGATCCATGTAGAGGTGACCTTGGCCTACAATGAAATCCTGGTGTCGGCGAAGGTATCCGTCCCTCTGTCCTGATATTCTGTGCAGTGCTTGGCTGAATGTACGAATAGCACGGGTGCTGTTGCTGTTTCAGATCTGCACCCTCGTGGAAGACTGGGATGGGGACATAACCTGGCCGAAGGATGGGGTGCTTTATCTCTTTCACAAAGGTCTTCTGCGTTTCCTGAGGGCTTGGTTCTGGTGATGTGCTGGGTCCATTTGTGGATACTTCCCTAACCTGAAGTACGTACACATGAATTGAAATGTAATCAACCTGACGGCCGTAAAGTATGATGTTACATGCAGTAATAGTAACTCAGACAAACTCAGTTATAGCTATCTCTGAAAATTAACTATGCCAATAAATATGTTTTCACTTTTAAGTTATTATGCTCCAACACTAAAAAGCTCTTTTTTTGCTTCTGTAAGAGCAAATGTGTAATGGTGAATGTAATAATGTTTGGACCTCATAAATGATTCAAGTATATAGCAATATTTATATTTAAATTGAGTCAGTCCAAAAGACACACCCACACCCATGGACAATTTGGGGTCTTCTTTTGACCCAAGAACCATGCTTCTGAAATATGAGAGAAAAGCCACACAATCAGGGGGAGAACATGCAAACTCCGCACTGGAACACCGAATCAAACCCCGGATCTCCGAAACACGAGACAAATGTGCTAACAATTCGCACACCGTGCCACATCTGCCTTTTTGTTGAATGTGTAAAGGTCTCTAGAAAACCAAAGCCTAAAGATGAAGGGTCTCAATCCTGAAATAAATGCAAAGGTTATAAATTGAAATTTTACTAAGGATATTACCCAAGATACATGGGCTTTTGTATTTTAGACGCTCTTTCGGGAGGATGCTGTAATTGTAATTCATGTATTACTATGAAAAAAAAAGGTTTTTTGCACTCAGTTTTTCAACAGATTTCTCTGAATCATTATTTCGTCTGTAACAACAATAAAATATTGGATTATGTAGTTGCATCCAAAGCAATTATAAAAAGGAGCAGTAATAAATGTACGCTGCTTCTACAGTTCATGTGGATTTGCAATTAAAAACGGCTTTGTATTGTTGACAACATAACTCAAGTGTCTAAGGCAACTGCCAGTGACAGCTAAGGCGGAATACAAGCAACAGGTTTATTCATAGTTCATTGATTTCTGCCCGGGTAACCACTGACAACAAATCTCAAAGATAGCAAAACAAAAACTGATTTTGAATGCCACTACCATTCAGATGATAAGACACTTTTCCCATCTGTTGTCAGTCTAAAACAAAAGTTGTAACATTTCAGGGAGTGACCCTTTGCCCTCTGCCATTTCATTATGGGAGGCTACGCACAGGCAACAGCATTGCACCCATTTTATCCACTGGCAGCTGTCCTCTTTCCAGCAGCTTCTACCTTCGACAGCGACGTCGCTGAAGATTAACAAGTGGCAGCATGCGAGCCCCCTTTCTGTCCGTTGTCATTTCGTCAATATCTATTTTTTTTTTCTCGATGCTTCCAGTGAATATGAATACAGTATATGGTAATCCTAACATATAGACTGCACCCTGACCACAGTGGTCCTGCGTCAAAGCCTTGTAAGGGAAAAGTTTAATGTGAGGACGTCGCAGTGATTGTCGCCATAAAGGAACTGATATTGGAAGTCAAAGGTGGTCTTAACATATACCGCAGGATGAGTCACCGAGTAATTATGTCGTTAGATCAGCACCCGGCGACAAAACAGGATCGGTGAGCCGTTCGAAAAGGCTCGTGAGGAGAATGCGCGTGTGAGGGGGAGTTAAGGGGGGAAACATGGCCTATCGTCAAAATAGGTTCCTTGCAAACACCCCGCTAACTGCGCACCTCGGAACATTTCACGAGTGGGAACGGTGACAGATGACAAAACGCTTCTCAATACAACAACTTTATCGCGCGCCGTTACCTTTTTCGTGTCGTGTCTCGGGTCATTCCAGGTTGTTGTGCGGTTGTTGTGATCCACGAAAAAGGGCCAGCCTGTCTGGGGGTCAATTTTGACTTCCCATCCGAGGGGCAAGGGATCGTTGTCGTTATTCGCCATCGTCGCTGTCGGCGACTGCGTCTTCATGCCGTTCATGCTTCTGGCTGCCCAGCACTGAGACATTTAATACCGGCGACGGACACTTTAAAGATTCCTCAAGTGACGTGGAAAAGTGGGCTGGAAGTTTCTCGAAATAGCTGGGTTAATGCTGGGGGCGGACAGCGCTGGATACAGAGGCATGGCTGTCGCGCAGCACACCCCCAACCCCGACCACACAAACACGCACACACGCAGTAAACACGTCTCATCATTTCACAATTAGGCCTACTCTTTGCCCAAATTAGTGTTTTTCTCACTACATTCCAGTATTTTACTACACCAATAGTGGGTTATAAACTGATTTACAGAGTCTTCCAACAGGGATTCCTTTGAAAAGTTGTCTTTTCATAATATTAAGGGGTCTGTCCACATACTTGTGGACAGGGGCTGATTTGTTTTTGTTGCGTGTTTGTGTGCGTGCGTGCATATATCTATCTATCTATCTATCTATCTATCTATCTATCTATCTATCTATCTATCTATCTATCTATCTATCTATCTATCTATCTATCTATCTATCTAGAGAGAGAGAGAGAGAGAGAGAGAGAGAGAGAGAGAGAGAGAGAGAGAAAGAAAACATACACACATATGTATGTGCGTGTGTGTCTGAGTGTTTTGTGGGGGGCTGTAAAGGAAATTGTCAGGGAATTCACCCGGACAGCTTGAATTTTGAATGAAAAGACTCGACTCAACTCACGAACAGATTGTCTTTTGCTGATCAGCAAAGGGGGCGAAGTTCCTCGAAGGCAGCACAAGTCGTGTTGCCTCTCGGATCGAAACCCCACCTTCACACCCCCGCGGACCACTTTTTATTCACGGGATATGCAAAATACAAGTAACATAGCGGGAAAACATTCCTTCTTATTTGCATGTCGCGCTTCCCAGCCCAGCCCATCGATATGCCCCTCAGTGGACACCTGGAGGCTAAAACATCTTCCTGTGACATGCTGCCCTCCCGAAGTTGAACCTTTCTGTCGAAAATATCAGTTAATGAGGCCTTCCTTCAGCTCAAGTTGGCCCTTTTTCTGGGTGCTCCATTGTGTACAAGTTGTGAGAACATAGCGTTCGAGATCAGTCAAGCATATACTGAAATGAAACTTTGAAACATGATATTATTAAGTTTGTCTTTCTCCATCAGAAATGTAGCACAAAGCACAAATGTCAGAAACATCTCAAAGACCGTTTTTTCTCCGATTCAAACAAAAGTAGAACACGGTGGAAACGTTTTTTGGTCACTGTTAGATTTGCAGTGTTGTTGTTGTTGTTGTTTTTTAATACAATGCACAAACACAGGAATTATTCATTCCACTGACCAACAAACGTTTACTTTCTTTTTTTAATCTGAGATGCAAGTAAACCTTTCTAGATTAGTTTTTGGGGTGCTGATTGTGAATGGGCCTTCTTTTTTTTAATTTCACAAAGCAGCGAATTAAGATTGCAAATACCGTACTTTATAAAAGTTTAAAGTCAACATTAGAATTGTCGTGTTTTCAGTCTGTAATTTTTTGATACATTACACCAACACGGAGTTATAGCATTAATCATAAAAAGGGGGCGGGGGAATCACATTGTTACAGTACATGCAAAACTGTATGTGAAAAAAGGTCACAAAGTAAATTGAGCTCGTCAATTTGAATTAACAAGAAATTTCAGACAACAAATTCTCTTTGAGCAGTTAATTATGTTATCAAAATTAAATTAATCGCTGCATTTGCTCCCTACTTGGTGTGTGGTAACATCAAAGAATGGCATCTGTTTTTACTGATGGCAACTCGGGCTGCCACTCTGTTGTGACTCCGTACATAGAGGCGAATGACATGACTATGGCTCACTACACTCAACAACGCTTGCTCCGAAATAGTTTTGAAGTGACAGAGAATACATTTTTGCCACATATGTGCCTAAATGGTTGAAGAACAGCATTACATAATGACGTGTAAATTAAAGATAAATCATATTAAAGTCGTAGTTTTGAAATTACCTGGGCCAACTAATTTGTCTTATATTTATCTCTTGTTGCTGTCCACTTTATAATCATGCATTCATCCATCCACTACCCAAACTGCTGATCCTCACGAGGGTCGCCGACATGCTAGCGCCTATCCCAGTTGTCTGCGGGCAGCAGGGTACACCCTGAAATGGTTGCCAACCAATCATAGGGCACACAGAGAAACAATCATTCAAAATCGCGATCACACCGAGGAACACGTTTTTGGAAAGAGGGAAGAAACCGGAGTACTGTACCTGGAGAAAATCCACACAGGCGAACATGCAAAAACACACAGGAAGGCGGGCCCCAGATGCGAAACTGGGATCGCTGTACTGTGAAGCAAATGTTCCACATAAAGGGACATGGGAAAACAGATTTGGCCCCCTGGGCCTTGAGTTTGACACATGTGCCATCGACTTACCTAACCATTAGATGTAGTCTCGAATGGCTGAGGGTGTGCAGAATGCAATGTATTGGGGTAATTATGTTTGGCTCCAATAAATCTAATTCTGAATTCATACGATTATCGGCACCCACTGCACAAACATCATAGTTTTGTAAGTACCACACCACTGATCACTTTATCTCTGCTGGATGACTCTGCGCATTGTTGTTACACAGCTGTCATTGGGTGGTACGACTGCTCAATGGTACCCTTACATTACAAAAGGTCTTTCTATACTTATATGGCATGTCTTTGTTGATCATAGTTGCTTGTTACTGCAATACGAGTGTAGCTCGTACTACCAGAGACAAATTCCTTGTGTATTTTACATACTTGAACAATAAAGTTTATTCTAATTCGGATTTTTATTTTTTAAATTTTAATTTATGTAAAATCATTTTTTTTGGGGGGGCGAGGCTTGAGAACATTTTGGAGGGGGTGCTACCAAGATTCCAACGAACTCTGTGAGTCCAGACACTGATAAATAAAACGAGGGTTAAATTAGATATTTGGAGATCTTTAGGACTCACCCTCCAGATCAGTTGGTGGCGGTAACGGTGCATTAAATTGTTTGGCAACCACCATGACAAAACCAAAAGAGGAGGAAGAAGATATTTGGCGCTCTGTCATACACGGCGTCACAGAATACGCATGCGTTCTCGACACTTGTGGCGTAGCAGCATGACGTAAGCCTGGTGTCCGGTTAGCTAGCTTCTGGCTAGTTAGCAAGTTGATTTAGCGTACCGAGGAAGCGAGAAACTTTAGTTTACCAGCAAATAGATTGTTTTCTTCTTCCTTGCTTTTGGTGACAGTCGACATCGGCAATGGACGACGATTCCTACCCCAGGACACTGTAAATTCCAATAGTTTTACTAATTTCCGAAACGTTTGCTGTGCTAATTTTAAAACGCGGTTGCTAACTTAATTTGCGCTGCCAACACGAAGTCAGGCGTTTATTGGTTTGTATTTCTGGCAACAGTGAAGTTGAAGACAACGTCCACCCACAGTGTTTGTGAAAATATAAATTCACGGCTATTTTTGTTGCTCGTTCAATATGCTCCGCAACAATCGAATTGAGTCAAACTACCGCAAATATCATGAGCAGCTAAATTAGCAGCATTAGCTTGGCGGTTTGTCCGACTTTCAAGCGAATTGAACTAAGTTATACTAACACGTTGGCGTGTCTGGGTTAATCGCACACAAGCCCTTACGACACTTGTGATGTTGTTGATATTATTGAATCGTTGGAGTACTCTTACAGAGGTTATTTTATTTCCTTTCAGTTACGTGGGAAACCTCTCCAGGGATGTGACTGAAATTCTGATTCTACAACTCTTTACTCAAATAGGGCCTTGTAAAAGTTGTAAAATGATCACCGAGGTAAGTGGTGAACTTAGTTTAGCGCTATATTGCGATTCTGAAGTAGACATGCCACAATGAATGTATATATGAATGTTTTACCAATGTACTCAAAGCGATTCGAATTATACCTGAAGCGTTACATTGGAAATTTGAAATTCGCAGTGATTTAATCTTTCCTTCGCTACTGAAAAAAAGTGACAGGAATTTAAAGTCATCATTTAACGTATGCAACGTAATTGAAAGCCAAATTAATTACTTGGTTTGACATTTTCTCTTGCAGCATACAACCAATGACCCCTATTGCTTTGTGGAATTCTTTGAGCACAGAGATGCTGCTGCAGCCCTAGCAGCTATGAATGGGAGGAAAATACTAGGGAAGGTGGGATACCTTTATTGGTACAAATTTAGTCATTTTGACACCGTGGTTTTTGCTTCTTGCGTAGAAAATGCCTGCCTTGCTGTTAAAAATGAAATGTTTGTTTCCTTTATTTTCAGGAAGTTAAAGTAAATTGGGCCACCACTCCCAGTAGCCAAAAGAAAGACACATCCAGTAAGTGTTTGGAACATTTATGTACTGGGAGTGAAAAGGGAAGATATTTTTGTAACAGTAATTGTTTTTATGCCATTATAGATCACTTTCATGTGTTTGTGGGTGATCTAAGTCCCGAGATTACCACTGAAGATGTGAGGGCTGCATTTGCACCTTTTGGGAGAATCTCGTAAGTTTACTTTATTTCTATATTTATTTTCATTATCACAGCATTAAAGTATTCCTCGAAAAATCATGTTTTGTCTCCAATTTTCAAAAGCTAGTATTACTGCAGCAATAATATTTATAGAATACAGTACTCAAAATGTTATGTACCACTTCAATGAGAAGACAGACATTGATAGCTGTTTTCAAGCCATAAAAGAATAAAAGCAAAACAGAAACATTTGTGTATACATTGTCCGCCTGGTAAATTCTGTAAAGTGTTCCTGAAAAGATGAGTTGGAAGGAAAACAAACGCATACCTCTGCAGGTTTATTAAAATGTTCTATCGTCGTCTTATGTTGATTTTGAATTCAGAATTGATTTGAGGAGCCACACAGTATATATTTTTTTTCCTTCATCGGAAAGAGCGATACAGTCAAGTTGTGATTGATGTGCATATTCTCAGTTTTCAGTTTTCCCGCAAATATTTACCATTGAGGAAATAATGTCAGATTATTTTATGCAAATCACCCCGATTTTTGATGAGCTCGTATGACATAACTGTAAGCAGAGCCATCATGTTTGCTTGCACAAAAAGGCCAAGAATATCCAAGTTACTTGTTCTTTTGGAAGACGTATTAAATGACCGCCTGTTTTTGTTCATTATGTCAATGATTCTGGACATTTATGTTTTTGAATAGTGTCCATCATTCCTATTTTTGTGAAACTTTAATCTGGGCATCTAGTTACACTTAAATTACACCTCATTTAGATCTGATTCTGTTTCGAATTCAATGTGGTCTAAAAAAAAAGTCTTCTGAGGAGTGTTCTAATAATTAGTATACATCACCCAATGCATTAAAAACAAAGCTGTAAATTTTGCCAACATAACTTGAGCCATCCGGTGATACCAACATCCGAAACCGTAACCAGAGAACAATGCACACCGAAGTCCTTTTAAACTCCCTGAGAGAATTGTATCGGACGCATTTGGACTTGTCGATTATCAATCACACACTGAAGTGCTCTCTTATCGTTGTTCACTTGTGTTTTCTGCATTGTGTCAGCTAGTGTTGCTCTCCTATGCATATTTAGTCGATGGTAAGTGTCAGCGCAATGTAAGCTGTGTATGTGAACCTGAACAGCTTTTAGATGTGGGTCTCAGTGAAGTAATAGCATTTTGGTTATTTTACAGAAATGCTCATAGGATTGGACAGGAGCTTGAAGGCTAACAGCAAGGAACTGTGCACTCTGGAGACTCAGATGTAGTTTTTTTTCCTCTATTTATTCAATTTTTCCTCTGTCTTTATTTGTAGATGCTCTGTCTTTATGTGATATAGTATAGACGATCACATTCAATATTAAATGTATTATCAGATATTATTATTCCTCTAAATCTATATTTCAAGTGTTTCATATTCAATTGTCTATTAAGTTTTGTCGCATTAAGGTCTTCTTCCCAAATTTCTGAAAATTGTCAATTTCTCAAAATTTGCAGCTCCCCAAATGCCATACTCTCCATATTGGTGGTAAAGAATTGACCAAGGGGAAAAAGAAATCTAGCCATGTATGACATTTTATTCCTTTTTTTCCTCTTACATATTATATACATTTTTGATTTGTTGGCCAGACTAGTTTAAGAATGCATGGTAGTGTACAGCGTATATTTCTCGAGATTAAGAGTAGGAGATAAAGTGGTGCTCTTGTGGCAATAATTTGATAATCCATTTTACGATGTGTCAAATCTATCTGTAGACTGCATGTATGCCTACTTAAATTCCAGCTTTTGAGTCATTGAGTCAGCACTCAGTCCAGGGTCCTGATAGCTACCAGTAATATAGGACAGTGTAGTGGATTCACAGTTCAGTGTGTCTTGCGTGGCTCCCCTTTTTTTTTTTTTTTTTTTAATAATGCATTTTGACAGGAATACTCACTGAAAATCTCTTTACATTTCGCTCCAGAGATGCTCGTGTTGTGAAGGACATGGCCACAGGCAAATCAAAGGGGTATGGATTTGTGTCCTTCTACAACAAACTGGTAAGGCTCCAGTGCCGCAACACAGATGAAAGGTTATTTCTTTTCCTGTTTATTATTCTTACTTTTTTTGGGCAAATATCTATAGAAGTGTATAGTCATACACACAGTCATACCTGCATAACCTCCTACTATAACACTGTTGAGAGTAACATGAACAGAATCATATGTAGATTGCTAGTCCGAATGTCATTGCTGAATTTACCCACATAGTGGCCACGCCTCGTTGAGTCAATGGATGCATCATCTGCTTAAGGCTCGGCTCGCTGAACACCGCAACTGAAGTGGACCCCTGTGAAAAAATTAGTCGTCCACTTACACCCGTACGCCAAGTGGTAGAGCGCTGCACATTTATCTTTTTTAAATCGGACCTTAAAAACATGGCATAATTTGTCAAGGCAGATGTGGATTGCCTCAAAGAAAGGAAAGCGGGCACAAATCAAGGAGAGTGTTTGACATTTTTGAGGTGTTGACAGCGATGGATTGCGCCATTCATAGGCTGCATCCATGCCTTTTGGTGACAGAAGCTCTCTATGCTTTGATTTCTAGCCACAAGTACATATGATAATAATTGTAAATATTATTGCAAAACACTGCAATAGGCCACCGATCAGTCCAGGCTGTACACCACCAGGGACTATTCCAGAGTGCTAGGTTGTTTTTTTTTGTTTTTTATTTTTTTTTTGGTCATGCTTATTTTCAGCATTCTCCGCTACGGTCCTTTTCTGATAGTGTTCCAAGATTGCCTATTTCAAACTAAACATCCCCATCCCCTTTGCGGTTATAGTAAGCTGGCCGCTATTTGTTTAAATTCAGCATGTTCAATTATTGATCACTAGTATTGCTAGTCGGTATACAGAAATGTATTCAGTAAACTCTCGGTTTTGACTTCTTGATTTGTTCCTATAGGATGCTGAGAACGCCATTGTTCATATGGGCGGGCAGTGGCTCGGAGGTCGCCAAATCAGGACCAATTGGGCAACGCGAAAGCCACCTGCTCCAAAGAATTCGCAGGACAGTAAGTTCAGAATGCAAATGTTTGCTGATTGTACAGCAATGGTGCGCTGAAGTTTTTTGGGGGGTATTTTTGTACCTTTCAGATGGCTCAAAACAACTGCGGTTCGATGATGTTGTGAGCCAATCCAGCCCGCAGAACTGTACAGTGTACTGTGGCGGCATCCAGTCAGGACTATCTGGTAAGTAGTTTGCTTTTAGTGTTGTGTTGACACTTTGTCAGTTTTGACATATGTACTAAAGAGTACTTTTTTTCTCTCATTATGTCAGATACCTTAATGCGTCAGACCTTCTCACCATTTGGGCAGATCATGGAAATCAGAGTTTTCCCAGAGAAAGGGTATTCTTTCATCAGGTAATTACAGCATTTGGCCCCTAGATGTCAACCGAGTTCTCTTGTCGGATGAAATTGCTTGATAACACTCTTCTATTTGAAAGGTTTTCCTCCCATGACAGTGCTGCCCATGCCATTGTGTCAGTTAATGGCACGGGCATTGAAGGACACATAGTGAAGTGCTACTGGGGCAAAGAATCTCCTGATATGACCAAAGGCTCACAGCAGGTAAAGCAAATTCTCCCAAAGTCATATGTTTTGTTCTGTTGTTGGAACGAACATCAATCATGCATCCTTTCCAGTCAAGTCGATTGTTTTCTCCCGATTGTGTGACTCCATTATTTCTTTATTTCTTGTCACAGGTTGAATATGGTCAGTGGGGGCAGTGGAATCAGGTCTATGGAAGTCCACAGCAGCAATATGGGCAGCAGTATGTGACTAATGGATGGCAAGTTCCCTCCTACAACATGTATGGCCAGTCATGGAACCAACAAGGCTTTGGAGTAGAGTATGTATCAAAATCATGCAACGTTACATTTCAGCCTTAGACTGCCGTTATACTTCCTCAAAGTTTTTTTTAGCATTTGTTAAATATTCCTCGTTTGCAATGAACTTGCATATTCATAAATGATTGAATTCACAGGCAGTCTCAGTCGCCTGGCTGGGTCGGAGGATTTGGATCTCAATCGGCTCAGGCTTCAGCCTCCGCGAATTCAGTCGTGTCCAACCTAACCAACTTCAACATGACTGGTTACCAGACACAGTGAGCTGGTCCGAACACAAGCCCATTACTAAGAAGAACCAGCTCTGGTCAAACCATTATACATACAGCATCTGTTTGCCTCATAGGACAAATAACTTTTTTTTTGTAATGATTGTGCCCATTTCACTAAGAATGTTTAATTTTATTTTATTTTATTTTATTCCTCAAATGAAAATTTCAGTGTATGAACATGCTCCAGGACAATGAAATGCAAGTCTAGCATTAAACATCGCCATCAAATTAATCAGTCCGAATGTGTTCTCACTCCTGTGGCGCTTGTTGGCCCCTTTGTGAGAATTATCTTTTTTTTTTATCAGGGATTAAGCAGTAAAAATTATCCTCATCTCATGTGACCTTCATGGTGCGCTTAACCTTGTATTTGCCTGCATTCTGGACCGTGACATCAAATCCATCTTGTATTGCAATACACAGGTGAGCAGCCTGTCTGTTTTTACTGATATGGACCAGAGCAAAGGGACAATAGGTGACATTCAATGCAGTCATCCTACTGAGCAGCTGCAGTATCTGTTAGCTATGGGCGAAACGCTCAAGATCGCCTCCCGGGAAAAACTCGCCCAATCACATTTCAAATTTGAGAAAAAGCTTTAAAATACATACGTAAAAATCACATCGCTGCATCCAAAACTATATTTGTGTTCTGGTGGAATCACGCTTGAAACCTCGAACTACAGCAATACATACTCCTATCGTGTTCTTCACAAATATAAAAATACATTTAATATTTTCCATGTGTTAGTTGTAGTCGAGTGCGAATGTTTATGTACTGCTCGTGCTTGGCGCGTTTTTTTTTTTTCTATTTGATACAATTGGTAAGAAAAAGTCACAAGACTTGAGTTGATATTTTAAATTTAAATCTGCAACAATTGCAATGAGCCACGGCAACCTTGCAGTATTGGTTTGTGTTGAGCCAATAGCCATAGAGTCACTGCAATATTGATGCGAATGAAAAGTGCTTTGGAAAAAAGACCTAGAGCACAACAATTTCGATCGTGTGCTGTGACTTTAAAATAATTAAAGCAGTGGTGAGATTTCTCTAAGTGATGAGCAAAGTTCATGTTACTTTCACTGCTCTGACAGCATGTTCTTTGTAAGCTTTTGATATATTTTGTGTTGGTGAACCTGTCTCATAACAAAGGAGGGGGAAAAAACCTTTTGAGATGGGCTCACTGTTGCATTGAAGTGTTAAAACAATTCATCATCATCTTGTTAACAGATAATCTTTATGCTGATTCTGGGCTGGTTTCCTAGAGGAATATAAAGTCTTTCTTTTTCATTCTTTCTTGAAGACCAATCCCTGATTATGGAGCATTTTCTAATCAACCACCTTTGTAACGACAAACAGATCGTATGTCCTTCCTTACTTTTTTTGTGGCTTTTTGCATGTTGGTGGAAGGATTTGTAAATATGGCAACCCCCGCCCTCTCTACATTTGCCCCTTGGTGCACTCTGAAGTGAATTTCAATCATAGGCACCTTTTCATTTGGCTTGAAATTACGGTATGTGCCATTTGTTGTATCATGTGTGTAATAGACTTGATTTTTTTTTTCAGAGGCGGGGGGGCTAAAAGAGCTGTTTGGGATTAACGAGACAATTGACAAAATAATATCACCAAATAATTGCAGCTCCGGTCATGCTGTGTACATCACTATGGGTTGGATGTTCTGGAAAAACCTTTGTCAGTCAATATGATTAATTTCATATAGGGGGGCCCCTGAAGTGGTTTGGCCAATTTTAAATCGCCCACTGCGGATTTGTCCTTTTTCTTGAAGTAGCAGAAAGCATAGATGATGTTTTAGCTTGAACTGCACGCTTGTGACGTGCACACAGTATATGTTTGTTGCATAAGATATTGAATGTAATGACAATTTGCTTCCGTAATAAGTGATGTTCAATAAAAGCTGGGGATGGTTTTCATTAGAAAAAAATAGAAGATGCAGTTTAGTCACTTGAAATAAAGACACGTTCAAACCACATCTGTTAGTATGTTTATTAGACACGTATTCAGCTACATCTTGCATCTAACCAACACAACGTTGCTCACTTGTATTTGAGCATTTGCAGCTCAAGACCAGGACGGATGTGAATAACGCTTTATTGCCCATTAACATTGAAGACCATTACTCATACTTCAACATACTAAGCAAAGAAGTTGACAGACTTTGAGTAAACGGGAAAAATGACTTTTTAGGCATTTGTTACACTGTGTTGCACAACAGTCTATTTAGATATAGAGAACTTACACAACACTTCTAATATGTAGTTTTATGTTTAAGTGAAATCTACAACATTTAACACTGTAGTCATCTAAGTTTTTGTGCTTGAACATTTTATCTGATGTCTAGAACCAGTAGCAAAAAAAAAAAAAAGTGCCCATAATGTACAGATTTCAGTAAAACTTGACCGGTGTTTGTGTGTTGAGTTGAGAGTGTTAATCTTGGAGGATATTTTCAGTTATGACATGTTTCTTTTAAAGCATTGACGTATTTGATCTGTAACTCCTTCTTCATCCCCTTTGTCACATCTCACGGCTTTATCACATATTTCAGTCATATGCGGGGACAGTGCAAATTCTCCCTGATGGCAGCGCAGCCTTTGTCCCTCGGTCCACGCAAACCAAAATACTCCCATCAGAGGCATTTTTATCCACCTGCGTGCGGTCATTAGAAAAAGAAGTCACATACATGCCGATCGTATTTCCATCATGATCGATCAATTTGTTCATGTATTCTGATTGTAACACATTTTTACACTTTTTTTTTCTTAAGTTATTGCAGGTCAAGTCATTTCATATACTGGTACTGTACTAATGTGACAGACCCGATGCAATCTTTTAAGACAATGTAGACAACCATTCACACTGACGGGCAATTCCAGAGTGTCCAATTAACCTACCATACAATTCAATATTGCAGACACTGGAGGCTTATACTTACGCTATGATTGGTCACCGACTTCCCATTGATTTTGTTTAGTTCGGTTATGTCCTCCATCCCAATTTTCTTCAAAATCAACTCAATCTTCACTGTAATGCCAGACATGGCACTTTCAAGGTGGAGAACCTGCCTGGCCAATCTGCAATTGACAGAGGAACATCGTGAAGAGGCTTGGATTAATGTCATATAAAATGTAGACTTTTTGGGGGGAGGCGAAATGTGACCTTAGAAACTGTTCTCGGTCCATAAATGTGTGACCGGAGTTGCTCTTTTGGTCGCTTAAGATCACTGGAGTCTTTTGCCCTAATTCTATCCCGTAGTTCATTCCAAGATTGTTGAGTTCAGCAGCAAGGGCATCCTGAGAAAATCGGAAAATTCAAAAGCTTTACACGGGACTTTGCCGGTCACATAAAGAAAGCAAGATATGAGATCATGAGAATGTTTGAAATGGTGTCGAGGTCAAAGCATGTAACTCGACAAACCCTCTTTTCCTCCAGCTCTGTTTTCATCTTTTCCTGTTCATCCTCATCTAGAATGTGGTTCCCATCTCGGTCAAACAGTGAGAAAGCTGCAGAAATTTCATGATCAGCATGTCCCATCCTGCGACATCATCAGAGTGGTAAGGATTGTGTTTCAATCTTTTGATGTAATAAGATGCGGTCGTAATCTTTTCCACGTACTCTTTTAAAGTTTCCCGAAAATCCTTGAATTCAATTTCGCCCGATCCAGCGCGTAGAGCCCTCTGAACATCGGATATTTTCTCATTTTTAAGCTTCAGCTTCATGAATGTCTTCATGTAACTCTGATTGGAAAGAATCCAGACCATGTGAAATCCTATTTAAATGTTGAATCCCCAAACAATGGTACACCACGCTGTTACCTGTTTGATGATGTCACTGATTTGGAGCTCATCTTTTTGGGACGATAGCTCCTCTTTCACCTCCGAATAAGTGTCATTTATGATGGCGAGAAACATGTTCTGAAGAGATAAGAAACATGAAACTGTAAATATACGGTATTATATGACTTTCAAATGACTGGCGGAGCAGGATGGCTTACGAGCAGGACAAAGAAAACGAAGAAAACGTAGGTGACAAAATAAATCGGTCCGAGGACTCTGTTTGCACGATCAATTGCATCATAGTCAAAGTCTCCGAGAATAATCCTGAACTGGGTGAAGCTGCGGGGGGAAAAAAAAGATGGAAAGACTGATGAGTTCAGGCACAACGTAGATTCACGTTATTCTGCTGTTCCGGATATATCTCTTACATGCACTTGACAAAGGTGCTGAAGGATTCCACCTCTGTACCAAACAGCAAATATCCAAGCTGAGCGTACGCGAAGAACACGATGAAGAACATTATAGCAAATCCTATAATGTCTTTGGCACAGCGACCCAGCGTGGAGGACAGCTGGGTCATGGTCTTATTGAAACTAATGTACTTGAACACCTACAGTGACAAAAAGAGCGCACGCTATTTTAGGCAAGGTGGCACATGTCAACGTTGAGAGTGGAGCGCGGCAGAATTTTACCTTGATCCATGCAAAGAACAAGTTGACTGCATTCATATTGTTGTATTGTGTTTGCCAGAAGGCCAGAAACTCAAAGTCGGCATAAATTTCCGGTTGGTCCAATAATTTGCCAAGCAACTTGTCCACTTTGACTGTCCGGAAAATATTGAACACAATGGCAACAACGGCGAGCTGGAAATGAGAGACGCGTCCATCGTTTTAAACTTACCGAAACCTGGAAGAATTTCTCCCGAGTGACATGTTTCTTACCAGTATGACTACGATGTCAAGTATGTTCCAGATGCTTTTGAAGTAGGAGAACTTGTGTATTCGAAGCTCAAGTATCTCCTCCACAACATAATAGAGGATGAATAAACAGAAGACCATCTCACAAGCCAGGATGAAGTAGTCCCAGGAGTTGATGTAGCGAATCAGTTTGACCGTTCTTATCTGGTAAGAAGGGATCGCTCCGCCCGTTGCCGGGAATTCCACTACCAACCTATCAACAGACTCACGTCAAACACAAATTGCCATTCCGATCGAGCGATTTGGATTTCGGTCCGTACCTGATGACACAGAACATGTTGATGTTTGCATTGTAAGTGGAGAAGTCGATGAAGATGGCCCTGGTTCCTCGATCTAGCCAGAGGTTCTCCTCCAGCTCCCTGAGTAGAACCGCGCTTTCCTCCTTGGTTCGACCCAGGTCCTGGTAGTATCCGGCTCCACTGTAGGTGGTCAGCAAACCCCAATGTGAGGAACCCTTGATCACTTTCTCAGTGTGGTAGCTCCATCTGCAGAGGTACGAGGTCACATATGGAATAAATATCCAAAGACAGCGGCTGATGGTGTTTTCTCCAGCGGAGAATTTGTAATAGATATGCAACATGAGCTTAACTCAAACATCTTAGCCTTTCTCCTATGTAGGATCAACAAATACATATATGAAATATTGTCCAGAAAGATGTGTACATTTATGTTTGTGAGCACTTCTCCTTTGTTGCATGTATGGCAATTCACAATGGTGATTAGCAAACATGCTTGTTGGTTGCAAAGTTGTACAGTGGTCCCTCGTTTATCGCGGGGATTACGTTTAAAAAAAATAACCCGCGATACGTGGAATCCGCTAAGTAGTTGTTTTTGTTTTTTTTAACAATTACATGATATGGATATGTTTTAAGGCTGTAAATCCCATCATTAGTATTTGTTCACATTTCTCTCATTTAAATGTGCTCAAAGTTCAAAACAAGTATACAGTTGTATTAGTATAAGTTTATTATACAGGAGACATGGCAGGGAGGAGATGGATTCAAATTGGTCTCAATTAAAATGTAAAAAATACAAATAAAAGGATGCCGAATTACACTGTGAAAAAAAATACAGGTCATAATCAAAATAAGTCATAAAATGTATCAAAGGACCACTGTGCCGCACACAATAAAAGGCTCTTCTAAAATTTGCAGTTGTACTGTATTGGGCAGACGAGAACATTTGCCGAGCCACACCGCTCCCCTATCGCCTTGGGTCACTCCATCCACAATGTTGACCTTTAACCCTGGAGAACCCAAGAACTATTTTCATCTTTGGAAAATGATGAATTATACATTCAATGACTGCCATATGTTCACCGAACACCAAAATATATGTATTTTCAAATATTCAATGCTTTAATACTAATTTGGGATTAGCGCCAGATTTGACCCTTTGGGATTTAAGGGTAGATTTGAGTAGCAGAATTAATAGGGGCCAAATTTGACCCCGTGGGTTCTCCAGGGTTAAGCAAACTGCTAATCCACACAACACTACACACACTGACACCTTCCATGTACAGTGAAAACAAAAAAGAGCGATTCATGCATGAAGACAACACCTCTCCAATGTGTTAGACGCCATCAAGTATTGGCCCATGTCGAGGTTCTCTGTTGGTCTGATGGGATGCTTGTGGTCAGTTGGATGTCTTATTCTCGCTGCATGCAGTCCGCCCACTTTTGTTGCGAAACGTGGTGTCAGGTGTGTATTGTTTCCGCTAGCCTTTGGAGAACTTGCTACATTTGTTGTTCAGCTGATCAGATCTGCACTCCTTTCATCTCAAACCTCTGCTTGTATGTTCTCCTCTCTCAAGGTGTTGTCTAAGCGATTTCACTGAGTTACTTAAAATCTCTTCCTCCGCTTCCCAACTACCGTGGTTTGACTGAGCGATGTCATTTCAGCCTGGACGGTCCTTCTATTTAAATAGAGTTTGTGTACTTGTGCACCCAAACATGCTTCTTTTTACACTCCACCTAACCCACAGCGCATGGGACTCGCTTATTCTGCGTTGTGCCCCGACACTCAAGGTGGGCATAATTTGCTCTGACAAAAAAAGGCGCATCCAATAGGGGAAGGGCTGGCCGAGTGATTTCAGAGTACTAACAACAATAGAGCAAGCAGTAGAAAAAGCCTGCTTGTTACATTCTGTTTGGATGCTACAGAAACACTTCCAAACATGGGCAAGCTTCTCCCGCGGCGAATATCACGAAAAACTAAATTCACTTGGCAGTCTTGTATTGAGCAGCTATTGCACATGAACATCCCATGATTTTTTTTTCTTTTTTTTTTGCAGCGCAGGGTGGAAACCCGTCACAACACAGATGAACGAAATAACTGCTCTCATCATCACCTAGATCACATTTCTACGTCATTTTAGTGTATTACGACTTTTTCATTTTATTATTTAGTCTTATTCACACTACATTGGCGATGAGGCGGGCACTTTTGAGCATTCTACCGGCAAGCCGCCCAGGAAAGAAGAGCAACCCGGACAGTGTGAATCTGCACTGACGAGGTGTAACTTACGCTGTGCCGTTGATGAGGCCAAAGTTGATATTGTCCTCCTTCTTCTCATCGTAGACATCGTAACATCCTGTGATCTCATCCTGGAAGTCGTTGTGAACTTTGCAGGAGTTATTCTTGATCTTGATCTGCCTCATCCTGGGAACTCCCAGCAACATGTTCTCATAGTAGATGAAGGACTGATCTCCAGTGGCCAGGGACTGGTTATTGTACCATTTAGTCCAGTAGAGGCCATCGAGTAGTGGTTCCTCAGCAAACTATTGATCGAGAAACAAGTTGAAATTGTCAAAATAACCCAATTGCCTCCGACTATGTTTTAAAAAAAAAAGGGGAGAAATCCATCAGGATAAATACTCACAGTCCAGAAATCCTCCATGGTGCTAATGGACTGAAACTTAACCCCACTTTCTCCAGCTGTGTTTACAAACAGGTCAGTCATGGCTTTCGTGTAATAGTAGGTGGTTGAGCTCGTCATACCGTACGTCACTGAAAGACAACATTGTGACATTATTCACGACTTCACACGATGCTATCTGGCTTTGTACAGGCTCGCCTTTAAACGTCGCTCCTTTCGGTGCTCCCAAGATAAGACACGTCAAAGGCAGTACACACACAAGCTATCATTGGACACTTGTTCCTCGGATGTATTTATGTTGCCACCATCAGATGGTTCCAGATTAGAGGCTGTAATTTGTTTGAAGAGAGCGCGCCAGCCCCGTCGCAAATAGCCTTGTCAAACAATGTCAATGTAACGCAGACAAAGAAACAATGGACGAGGCCCAATGCGCTTATCGCTAAAAGGCAAAAAGGCTTGCGGTCATGTCGCTTTCACGGCTAATGGCTCGACAAAAGCTCTCAGGTGGAGCGTTCGGGAGGACGTTTGTGGTTGGCATCGAAGCAGGAGTGTGCTGGAGCACTTTTTAGGGGAAGGCGACTGTTCCAATTTCATTGATACATTTTCACTCATGCTCTCAATCCTTTTTTTTTTTCGCTAATTCATTGTCATTTTAGAACGCTGTCACATGTATTCATAATCAAGGGACCATTTGTGGTCAAACATTTTCTAGTGTCTCGCTGAGTTTTAACGACATGTTTCCTTCATGATGATAAAGTTCTGACAATTAATAATTATAACCAACCTCGGTAATATGAATAATAATAATAATAATAATCCCTTATAGGGATATTTCTTATCCCTTATAAAAGGTTAATGGACAACATTACACATTGTATTTTTTGGTTAATCCATCTCAATTTAAACTTGACCCTTAATTCATCTTTGTAAAGTTTTGGGTTAAAAATCAAATTTGTTGTTTGACCATCCTGTATGAAATTAAATAAGTCTAATTTTCATTGATATTTCACGTCTCATAACCACATTTCAGGCACCCTCATTTCTTCCATTGATCTTATTACTTACAAAGACAAATATCCACTAAGAAGACCACATAGATCATGAGCTCCCGTAGAGTTGTGCGGACAAACAGTTCCCGGTTGTCGGAGGTGTTCTCCGTCAGTGTTGTTCCCCACAAACCTACCAAGAATATTGAAAAGAAGGAGGGGGAGGAAAGAAGAAAATTGTTGTGCTATAGCATCCATAAAACTAGTAGATCATGATTAACATGCATTTGGGAGTGATCATTTTCTTGGTCAAGATTCATAGATGAGTCTTAGGGTTGACGTTGAGAGTAGGACCAGAATGTTCCTACCTTTAATGAAAGAGCAGCAGCCTCCGCGTTCCTTCGACAAGATTTTATCAGCCAAGTGTGGCTCCTCCGGCAATGGGCGAGGGATGTCCACATTGTAGATGCTCTCCATGGAGCCCTGAAAGAGGGGCTGCGGCTTGTAGACGGTGTTCACAACTCGGGGCAAGGGCGGCGAGTTGTCAATGTAACCCTGGTTCACCCATGAACTCATGTTTTCCAATTCGCATTCCACCTGGCTAGACAGGTGGCTTTCGGCACGGTTGTTCAGACTCTTCATGGTGCAGGATCAGAGAGGAAAGTCAAGCAGGGCGGCGGGGGCAGCTTTTGAACACCTGCGCAGTCAGATGCTTATAAGGGGGAGGTGACATAAGCAATGTGGAGGGCGGAGCTGCCGGGCCCTCTGCAGGAGCATTTGTCATCATCGTTAGGAAATTGAGGCTTGATGATGGATTTCACAAATCTTGACAAATTAAAAAGCTATCCCGTGACGGAAAATAGCAAAAATAAATTTCTTTTCGACTGACTGGCTAAAAGGAACTGTGTGTAGTTACATTACTTGTACTGTACTTACGTAGTTATTACGACCGCAAAGAACATGTTGCATTGATCTCGACTTACACCAATCATAAAAATTGTGCCATTGGGAGCTTTGCTTTATTTTTATTGGCAATATCGCAGTGGCTGTGTTGATTATAGTAGATGTCAATTTTTGTGCTGTAGAAATGCACTGTGCCGTATTGAAAGATGTTCATATATTTCGGTTTTCTGTATCATCTGAGGGCGGCCCAGTAGTCCAGTGGTTAGCGCGTCGACCTCACAGTGCAGAGGTCGCGGGTTCGATACCGGCTCCGGCCTCCGTGTGTGGAGTTTGCATGTTCTCCCCGGGCCTGCGTGGGTTTTCTCCGGATACTCTGGTTTCCTCCCACATTCCAAAAACATGCATGGCAGGCTGATTGAACACTCTAAATTGTCCCTAGGTGTGAGTGTGAGTGCGAATGGTTGTTCGATTGGCTGGCAACCGGTTCAGGATGTACCCCGCCTACTGTCCGAAGGCAGCTGGGATAAGCTCCAGCAACCCCCGCGACCCTTTGTGAGGATAAAGCGGATAGGAAAATGAATGAATTAATGTATCCGCTGAACAAAAGGGGCACAATGTTAAACTTCTTAGTAGCATACAGCACAGTTGCAGTAATAATACAAGCTAAAAAATTGTGAAACAAAGTTGCTAGAGCTGACATAGAGATCTAAGGCAACTCCTCTAGATACTTGAGACAACACCTTAGTCTAACATACCCTTTTGTATGCAAACACACTTGTGTAGGTAATCTCCTTCCATCTTCTGACCCGCTTATCCTCACGAGGGTCGCCTGTCCCAGCGGTCTTCGGGCAGTAGGTGGGGGACACCTCGAACTGGTTGCCAGCCAATCGCAGGACGCACAGAGACAACCATTTACATAAACAATCACACCTAGGGACAGAGTGTTACATTCACCTGCCGTGAATGTTTTTGAAATGTGGGAGAAAACCGGAGAACCCGGAGAAAATCCACGCAGGCACGTGGAGAACATGCAAACTCCACACAGGAAGGAACCTTGCACCTCTCCACTGTGAGGCAGACACACGAACCCGTGCCGATAGATAAATGTCATTTTTCAAAACAATTTCAAAGTCCATACAGTATTGTAAACGTGTTGTGTCAAGTCTTCCTAATAATTCAGTAGTTTAATACGCAACATTGTTTTGTGATTGGATCCTCTCAATTACTGTCCCACTGAGCACATTGTTGTCGCCACTGATTCCCAACTCATGCAATCATGTGCTCCTCCTGAGGTAATCAATCAGTTGTATCTTGACTCTATTTTTTTTTTCCTGCTGCCAACTGTTCGCTGCTGGTGACTGAATTAATGAAGTGCGTAATTGCAGTGTCACTGACACGCACTTTTGACTCGCCCCTCTATTCATTTTTGACATGCCAACTGTGAAAACATTAATTAGGTATGCAGACATTTAATGTGGCCAATGAGTCATTATGACCATCTGTATCAGTTGGCCACGTCTAGCTTCTAGTGCCAAAACGAAATGCCCCTTGATGCTAATGTCACATGCGTGTCACGTTATGTGTCATTTAAAGGCCTTGTATGATTGAGCATCGTACCTCAGACATTTTGGGGATGGAAATTCCCACATGGATCCATACGTCTTCTCCAAATCAAATCTGTTTGCGGAGCCCAGTAGTCCAGTGGCAGTTGGGTGCTACAGTTAAGCCACTGCTGCTATATGTATCTTTTTTTTTTTTTTTTTGGAAACAGAGCGTTTGGGTCCAGCTCTGTACGCTCACGCTTCAGCGACTCTGAACTAAGCGATTCCACACAGCCATTAGCACACAATGGCGTTTAATTCCTGCTGCCCCGCTGAAGCCAGGCCGGCATCTTGCTCAGAGGCTTCCTTAATCTGCTCCGGCTTGTGCCACCATTCAAACTTTTCAAATCCGTGTCAATCACTTGACAATGGGGCGTTATTGCCATTTAAATCTGTTGTGCTGCCCTCGGCAGTAAACAATCTTATGCTGGCCTGCGTGAGACACCAAGTACAAATGGAAAATCGATTTCATTTCAAATCATAATGATCGTGCTCTTGAGAATGACGACTAGAAATCCTGTTGTGGTTTGAGTATGGTAGTGCTCTTATTTTTGTCACTGCTGACGTACGAATCTGTTATCTCGGTGCACAGAAGCTGTGAACAAATGGAGGATTTACATGTGAGGGTGCAGCGCAAGTGGACATGGCCTGCCATTATTACCGTTAAGGCAAGATTGTCTCTCTCTCTCTCTCTCACACACACACACACACACACACACAACACACATACAGAGTAAAGACTAACCTCTAAGTGACCTTATCTGCACAGTAACAATATTTCGTAGCGCACAAAGAAGGAAACTTTTCCAAAAGTTTTTCTGGCTATTTGTACTATTATGCAATTGTTTGTAGGATAATATTGAATATTACAATGTCACTCCATCAGGGCCAAAATGATAATTATGATATCCATAAAAAGGACAGCAGGATATATTTGATCGAAAAAAATTCTTTATTCTCAATCCAAAAGTATAATTTAGCATGTGAAAAACAACAGATTGCAAGTTGAATTTTTTTTTTGTTCCCCAGCTGCCCAATAGTTACAAATTAGCTTCAGCTATGCAACTACTACCTACGATTCTCTGAATGCACTAAAATTGCACAACATTTCCAGGCTGTATAATCAGAGCAGCCGTAAATACACAATTGCATGTTCAATCTAATGGTCATTTTAATGACACTACATGTCTGACTTCATACCATGCAGTGAAGATCCTGTTTGGTATCCCAGCAAACATATATCAAAGACTTAAAAAAAGAAGCCTTTTGATAACCAAACAAAGATCATGAAAAGACATAAATCAATACAAATGTATTTACTGTCTCCGTAATTGAAGAAAAAAACATGATTTCACGTTGCCACTTACAACACTGTTTTGCATGCCAAACGGCAGATTATTATTATTATTATTATTTTTTTTTTTTTTAAATGTTGAGCTGATCCCCCTCAAACTGATATGAGAAAGAGGAGTTGATATAGTCCTGCCCCGTGGAGTCGTACCTCATGAGGTACTGATAGTTGTCAGGCTGCACGCGGTCAAACTGCAAGTCCACCCACTGCCCATGTGCAGCGTTGTGCTTCTTGGTGTCCGTCAGGATGCGATTGAGCGCCATGATGTAGCTGAGAGCCATCTGCAGGGTTTCGTACTTGGACAATTTCTTGTCTTGACCCCACTGCGGCACCACCTTTCGTAAACGGTCGAAGGCCGTGTTCAAGCCCTGCATCCTCTTCCTCTCTCTGGCATTTGCAGCCATCCTTCGGCGCATGGCCGACTCGTATTTCTCCGGGCTCTGGGAGTCCATTTCTGAGGATTCAGATCCGGAATCCGTACAGCTCGACCGGCGAGGCTTCATGTTTTTGTTGGAAGAACTGAACCAGAAACGAGAGCTTTCAAAGACGCGAGTTCAAATCGTTCTCTTAGGATGTGCCCTCAGGTGGCTGACCTTCCAGTTGGTTGTCCTATGCTCTGAGCATCAAATAGTTAAACTTCCAGGGAGCGGATAGTCCGAAGAGTCCAAGGTGTCTGTGCTCCAGAGAAAAAATCAGCTTTTTATAAGGCACACAGCAGATGAACAGGTGGCAGCAGGTGGAGTCCCTGCCCTCGACCACCCCCTCACAGCCATGCAACAGACTCCTTAACACCCACTCGCAGCATGTACACACACATGCATATAAAATCTACACACACGCGCGCACACACACACACACACACAAACAAAAAACCATAATGAAATTCCAATTATCTTGGGCTGGGCTCTCTGGCAAAGGCTTCACTCGGTGCCATGTGTCACAAGCACCAAAGTCTACCATCTGCTTGCACAACCGATGCTGCAAACAAACTTTATAAAGCTGACAACAAAATAAGTTTAGATCTATTCATATTTATATAAAACAATGAGTAACGACTATTATGTTCAAGGATTGAAATTGATATAGGCTTTCTGTCTGAAAAAGTTCTAAATTGAAGGCATGGCAATTACTGTATTAAATGCACAAAATGTGCATTTAATACACAAAATTCCTCGTCACTTTATAAATTAGATTTTAAAAAGAAAACAAATCTTTTTATAATAATTATTTTAATTCAAAACCCTAATTGTGGTTTCTTCCCCAATATTCTGCTGATTTTTTACAAAGAAATCTAAATTTATTTTTTTTTAATCGCCCCCCTACCCACATGGTTACTAAGTAGTATCATGCAACAAATGCCCTCAAATCTCCTTTCACTGCTCGTGTATCTGGTCTCCATGTGATGAGAGGCATAATGTGAGATTAGCCTGAGGCTACAAAAGTGTGCTTTGTAGCCCGAAGGATTTTAATGGAAAATCTGGGGATTAAAGATCGTGGACAATCTGGACAAGATGGTGCGCAGATTATTGCATCAAAACCTGGAAATGATATTGCTCATCATGTCACTGAACTCGTTTTATTCACATTGTGAGTTGTAATAGTTGTTATTCAGTGCTGTGGTCTGAATGATTCACGGGACAGTATGTGAGGGGTGGGGGGGCATACGTGTCCTTAAGGTCAGATGGAGATGGGAAATAAATAATTGATCTGTGTACTGAGCCAAGAAATAAAGGGACAGACAGAACCATTTGTCTGTCTCTTCTTTCCCATCTGGTTAGACTACATTTGGAATTCAGGGGTACAATACTGTACCTTGGTTGAATCTACAACGCCGTATATTTTCTTGTCTAGAAACCTGCAACATGCTTAGAAAGTCTGGTTTCGGAAGAAATTACCAATTGTGTAAATTGCCTCACATTTGAGTGTCTCTGTTTTGACAGAGAATTTAGTTGGATTTCAGTTTGTCAGGAATTGAGTCAGATCAATTCCTGACAGTCTAAGAAAAAAAAGTGTTGTGTGTGTGTATATATATATATATATGTACCGTATATATTATTTGTGCTGGTTTTGAATTATTCCTTTCAATTATTTATTCATGTTGTTTTCAATAGCAGGTCTGTGAGGCTTTGTGCAGCGATAATGTTAGACTATTGTCCAGCCATGAACAAAAGTAATTTTATAAAAAATATAATTTTGTACTAGGTGAGAATATGTGGCCTGTGAACGTCATTGAATTCTGAATTTAATTTTAATCTCCTATCTATGGCCAAATTTGCTGCTGTGTTTATGGAGTCGCTCTGGATTGACCAACTCCAGGATTATATGTATACAGGCAGGTTTTGAATGGTTAATCACGACGGAGGCCGAGTATAATGGCTGTCTCTGCTAGTGGGTCAGGGACACAAAGTGATGCTGTCTGGTCATTTTGGGATGGACTGGTTGGCTGTGCAATTAGGCATATAATCCCATCTACCAGTTGGTTCATTGATTACAGATTGATGTAGTTTGCCAGATGCTGCTTGTCTTGTCTGAGGGCCTCGTCTGCGATGAGACACTACTCTTCCGTGTCTTCCACCCTTTTTCTTCCCCCCCTACCCCATTATATGATTGGCTCATTTGAGCACCTACGACTCAGCTGTGGCCCGTTGTCAAATGCCATATGTCACAACTGAGGAGGGACCCGTCAACCCCAAAGAAACGCACACGGCATTAAATCCGGATCCCCTTATGGAGATTAAGCCAGAAAGCGTATGTTTTAGTTCAGGAGAAAGTGTATTTTATAAATCCCGTCATCATCTCCAGATTATTATCAAATGAGCATCATGGTGCCTTTTCGACATGAAACACATTGTTGTTCTCATAATGATGTGACAATAACATGATTGAATAATAGTAACATTTCTAATATTTTCCACATATGTAATTTAAAAAAAAAAGTCTTCACGGTGCTGTTATCTTCCCATTATACATTTATGACTTTGGAACACACGCAAGCGACAGCCAGCTAGTAACTCGACCTGGCAGCTGGTCAAATGAGGCTCACAGTCTAATTGGGTCAAGTAAGGTGAATGCAATTTTATGCCTATTTGAACCTTCTTCCCGTTTAATTGGACTGATTAGCTATGCTTAATTGACTCCTGGCATCTTGTATTTGTTATGAATTCAAGATAATAAGCACAGTCAAAACAAGGCCTCAAAAATCAGATGAAACTTTCGTAAACCCCCATGAAGGTGAGATATCTTGCTCATGTTTCAGATGCGATGTAGCGACGGTTTAGTGTACAGAAGAAACCCTGACTCACTTGAATAAATATCATTTTATTCTCAAGACAAAACTATTTTACAGTGTGCAACATAACCGAAGTAAAATAGTTGCTTTAAAGCTTCCCTCAATATATTTCCAAAGTCACATTGAAATTCTCTTTGTCCAAGGTAATCATTTCAACCGCTCAGATTGCCCTTTTGGCTTCACTTTTGTTTCTGACACTGTACCGTCACAACAATTTACCATAATCTAACTCACTTCCTCATACATTTCAGCTATGAACAAAATTCTTATGTAACTATGAAAAAAAACTCCATTCATCATCACATATGCATACACATGGAAAACAGGCTGTGAAATGGTGAATTGGTAGCCTAATAAAATTATATAAATAATGTTAAATCATCCACCTCATTAAGTGTCTTCCTTCAAATAACTTGAATTATCTTACACTTAATTCAAATAGAAATTACTAGAAGTTTTGCAAGATGAAATAAATGTTGAGAAAAAAGAATTTATATATATATATATATAAAATATATATATATATATATATAGTTATATATATATAATTATATATATATAATTATAATTATATATTAAAGAGAGCTTCATTCTCAACAGTAAAAAAACAAAAAAAACAGCACAAATAAACGTTAATCATTTAAAGGTTTTGGAGAAAATTCAACTCCACCGATGGCTCATGAGCTAAGACTTAGCAAATGTTTTTGTTTTTTTAATATAATGTGTGAAACACTCTTGATATGACTTACGTAAACCGGAATGGTGACACTGTGCTAGCAAGTGGCACAACCATTTCACAACTGCTCTTTGCTCTGAGTGTCTCACGTCAAACTCGTCACGGAAATCCGAGTAGGTAAACATTCAGTGCCCCTCCTGAAGAAGAAGGTTCTCTTCACAGCTCCTCGCTCTCCAGTGTGGCCTCGGGAGGGGAGCTGGAGAACAGGAAGGGGTGTGTCTCCGATGTGGGGAAAGCCGATTTGATGTCGAGTCCTTGGCCTGTGAGAGCTGCGTAGCGGCTGCCCGTACCTGCCGTCTTCTTCATGGGCGCCGGCACGCTCTGATGCCACTGTGCTGAAGGTCACAACAAATGGTGACATGTATAAGCTTCAGTAAGGCTGTCGACAGTTTATCTTGGTGCTGATCACTTTTGTACCATAGATGTCCAGCCTGCAGGTGCAGGCCGCAATCCCCGCCTCGTTTTTGGCTGACACCGTATACCAGCCAGCATCCTCTTTGGTGGTTGGCTGGATGAGGAGGCACACGTATCCTGTGGCATCCTGATGCATGCTGAGGCAGAAGCAGAGTTACGAAACACGCTAGCAACTAGCACCCATTTTTCCAGCTGACTGACAGTGGAGCACAGCATCCATCCAGCGCAGTCAGCTAATGCAGCCACAGTGTTCGAAAGAGCAGAGACTGGCTTGATATTTGATGATTCGATTTTGAATCATTCAAATTTGGCGGGACTGTTCAACAACTCTCTTTTCCGTCAAGTGTCAATTTTAGAAAATACCATATTGGCCCGAATATAAGACGGTGTTTTTTGCATTGAAATAAGACTGAAAAAGTGGGGGTCGTCTTATATTCGGGGTCTAGACATTATACCTATTCACAACGCTAGATGGCGCCAGATATCATTGAAGCGAATGCTGAACTTGACTCCGCAGGCCCCTATCACGAAGAATAAAAATAAAAATAGCGGTAGCACGAAGAAGAAAAACAAAACAATAGCGGTAAGAAAGAAAAGAGAAGAAAATAATAGGAGATAACAGAAAATGGACTAACGTAGCGACATTCTGGAGAAACGTGGGTCGAAGACCGGCTAGGTTAACCGGCAGCTGAGGAGAAGTAATTTACATTTCAAAAACCAGAAGCCATTCATTTACGGATGTGATTGCACTTTAGTTTACATAATGTTCAGATATTAAGATTTGAATGAGGCAAAATAACATGCTTTTTCTCTCAAATATATTGTTATAATCATTTGTTTCAGATGTACTGTAATTATTTTCTGTATAAAATTAATTTGGTGTTGAAAAAGTAATTTTTCAAACTTGAGTATTGAAAAAGAGGGGGTCGTCTTATAATCAGGGCCATCTTATATTCGGGCCAATCCGGTATTTCTTTTTCCTTGACGGTGAAATTCTTCGCGTGTAAACATCTGCTGAATATCATAACAGTAGTATACCGGTAGTCATTTCTATGGTCTCACTGACCTCATTCTGCTCTGTGTTCTGGGAATGGTGTCGTTGTCTTTCTTCCAGAATATAACTGGATGGGGCATGCCCACCACCCGACACTCCATGCGGACGGGGTTCCCCTCGGGGATTCCGACGTTCTGCAACTTCTCCACAAACTGGGGAGGGTGTTTCATCTCTTTCTCTGAAGGGAAAATTCAGGCTTAAAACCCTCCCAGATTTCATAAAAATCACCACTTTTATTTTCGATTCCCTCACGCCAATGGAAATCGGCTCACCCACAACTTTGAGTTCTAGACTGAAGGAGCCCTGCCCTGCTTTGTTGCTTGCAATGCAGGTGTATGTGCCGGCGTCTTTCTGTGTCAGGGGGTCAATGACCAGAGAGTGGACGCCATTTTCCCGCACCAGCATCTTATGGTAAAGATCTGGATAGATTGGCCTACCATTGACCAACCACATGAGCTCGGGGTTGGGCAAACCACTCACCTAAAAAAGAAACAGATCATTTTGAGGGTGGAATTTGCAAATTCAACAGTATGTGAAAGCGATGCTCACAACATGGTACGGACCTTGCAATCCAGCCTGCACACCCGCCCCTCATGTGCTAGCGTGTCTCCTGGAGCCTGGACAAAGTGAGGCTGGAAAAAACGCTCATGGCTTTGCTCTCCCTCAACCTCCTGTATGCGAGTTCGTACCCTAAAATGCGGAGAGGTTGAGGCAAGTCCTTGACATTTAACCCTTTATATATTTGGTTCCAAATCCATTCAAATGGGAAATTCTAGTTGAACCACCAATAATGTGGGCTATAACCTGTTCAACTCAACTCAAAAGAAATGTCATCTTTTCAATAGGGGAAATAATACATATGACTGAAATAATGGAGTTTTGCTTAATTGTTGAGGAGCCTTTTTTAAAAAACTTTTTGTTTACCTTTGTAGCAGAAGCCTCAAGGTTTTGTGCTGAGAATTACAGTACTCCTATTTCAAACTATTCACACGATGCCCTCCTCCTAATTGTGAAAGGCCACCTGAAGAAAAACAGCTCTAAAGCTGCCACCAACATGTTTCACAGTAAGTATGGTGTTCCAATTTGGTGATGAGCAGTGTTTGCGCCAAACATGCTACACCTTTTGGAAATTTGCCCCCCCAAAAAAAGAAAAAGAAAATCAACATTGGTTTCATCGGACCATCATCATCCAGGCATGTGGAAAAATGCGTTGTGGGTGCAATGAAACCATAGCTGAAATGTTGGGCCATAATTCCAAAAGGTATGTTCGCTGAAAACTCGACACCGCTCATCACCCCCTCCAAAAAAACACCGTCTTGATATGAAGAATAGTGGCATCATGCTTTGGGGGATTTTTTTTCTTTAGCTGGACCAAGGGCCGCAGATCGTGTGGATGGATTTATTAACAGTTTGAAACAACAAAAAAATGTCAGGAAAAGCCAATTAGAACATCTGAATCTTCTTTGGAGTTAATCAGAGGGACTTTTAATGGTGGCAGGCGTGTGCTGACTGCCATTGAGTGAGCATTTGAAGGTCATCGGTTAATTCTGAGCATATCCACACCCCGGTTATATGTTTAGTTGCAGTCATATTGACTTTGTGTTTGGTTAAGTTAACCTTTAGCAGCCTCCGGTGGGGAAATGAGCAGTACACGTCAGCTGCTTTGAGTTAATGTCACGGTTCAATGACATGGCTGAAGAGCAACATGGACATGTTGGAGTCTTGGTCCATGGAAAGCTGTTAACAATTTTAGTCAGATGTTGCAAGTACTTTTTGAATGTGGTATTTTATAGTTTTGTCATCAACAATGAATTGAATTGTCCACAAGAGATATTAATAAATTGATCCAAACGGCTGACTAAACCTCTCATCTCACTGGGTATAGCAGTCACATGAATCGCGAGGACAGAACAAAGAAGGTGTGTACACACTCGTACAACCACGTTCAGTTGTTTACTTTGATTCTCAAAAATATTTTTGGAGTTGTACAGTTTACATTCATGGTGGAACACTTTTTGAACTTATTTCTCACAAAAACCTGGCATTTGAACAGGGTTGTAGAGACTTTCTACTACCCAGGCTAGGCGGGATCTGCATTCGCGCTTACCTCTGAGAGTTAATGGGCGTCAGTCGGTTTCGGGGGGGTCCTGTGTGGATTATCAAATGACCCGAACAGCTTATTCTTCCCTGTTGATTTTCAAATAGTGAATCAGAGATGGGTACAGAATGATGAGATTATGAAGAGGAAGCTAAGTGCAAGGTGTAACCTGTGGATTTGCTGCCATGATGGTGTAGTTTCCATCATCATCAGCTGTTGTCGACTCGATATGTAAAGCACATGTGCCATCGCCCTCTCTTATCTTCTTATAATGGATATTTTTCCTCAAGATCTGCTTCCCATCCTTGAACCAGTACACCTGTTGACATGAACGTACGCCGTGTACGTTACGAACGTACAAGTATTGTAACTTTTCGCACCAATCGACGTCTCACCTTCGGAACGGGTATGCCAACAACTTTACAGGTGAAAGTAACAGGTACGCCCTCCATGGCCTTGTAGTTCTTGAGCTTCTTGTCAAAGATGGGCGCGATGCATTTGCCCGAGGGGACGTCGTCATGTTGCACGTCATCGTCTGACTCCTCCACTGGCGTCCGCTCCAAGCGGAACTCGATCTCGCTCATTAATCTCTGCTCAAAATTGGAAACTTTGTATTCCTAAAAAATGGGAAGGGGTGGGCAGGAAATGCTACATGAAAGAAAAGTTAATGTAACTTTTTCTTCGTATAATGTATGCAATAACGCACACAGGCTATCGAAGGTGATCCAAATGTGTATTTTGACTTCAGACCACTTGATTGGAAACATGCCGTAGCATCTGTGATAGAAAGCAAAAAATAAATAAAAGCACTCATGCAGCAAAATGAGAGGTTAAAACAGAGAACAGAATTTAAATAAAAGCACCGTGTCTTGAATATTTTGAATTTTTACTTATATTTCTTTGACTTAGCATAAATAACTCTGACTCATCGGACTACAAAACATAAGAGAAGAAAGAAGATTTAATTGCATTCTAAGTCCTTTAAAACGAGCCGTTTTTTGTTTTGTTTTGTTTTATGTCATGTTTGGGATGCGGACATATATGCCTAAAAGAAGAAAACGGACAGTTAGGACGGCAGAAAAAATCGTTGGCACCGCCCTACCCACTCTTGAGGACTTGCACACTGCAAGAATCAAGACAAGGGCACGGAAAATCCTCCTGGATCCCCCACACCCTGCCCACCACCTTTTTCAGCCACTCCCCTCAGGCAGACACTACAGATCCATGCGCACCAAATCCAGTAGACGCTTAAACAGCTTCTCCCCTCTAGCCATTAACTCCTTAAACAGTCACTGACATAGTCACTCTTCTTGCACCACAAAATGGTACTACAAAACTCCTGGTATACTCTAAAATGGTTCAATGATTTTGTTGTTTACGATGATACTAGTGCAGCGTGTTATACCGGAGACAAATTCCTTGTGTGTTCTACATACTTGGCCAATAAAGATGATTCTGATTCTGATTCTGATTCTGAAAAGAGTGAACTTTGAAGTCAACCAACAGTGAGTCGTGAGCACAGTGCAGTAGATTTTTTTTTCGTGCAGGTCATATATTAGTTCATGGTTACTTGAATGGTATGTCTTAAGATTGGACAAACCATTCTATTGCATGAGAAATTGTGTCCAAACATGCCCGGCACTGTACGCTGACCCAAGTATCATCATGCTCGCTCCCCGAATCGATTACTGTAATGCACATTGCTTTGGAATCAGTCAATCCTCCATTAAGTGTCTCCAGCTGGTCCAAAATGCTGCTGCTCGCCTCTTGACTGGTACCCGTAAGAGGGAGCGCATAACTCCTACTCTGGCATCCCTTCACTGGCTCCCTATACATTTTAGAGTTCTTTTCAAGATCCTGTGACTTGTTTTCAAGTCTTTTAATGACCCCATGCCACCTTACCTCTCTGAGCTGATCCTTCCCTACACACCTGCCCGGCGCCTCAGGTCTGTGGACCAGACATTATTAGAAGAACTAAACGGAGGCTCAGAGGGGATCGAGCCTTTTCCGTTGCTGGTCCCTCTCTCTGCAATGATCTCCCACTGAACATCCGGCAGGCCCCCTCGCTGCCCATCTTTAAAACCCGCCTCAAAACTCACTTGTATTCTTTGGCATTTGACTCAGCATGACTCAGATTTGATCTTAGTTTTACAGTTTGGTGCCTACTACCATCTTTGTTACTGATTAGTGCTTTATTGTTGTATATATGTTAGTCGCTCCATGTACAGCACTTTTTATGCAGCGATGGCTGTTTCAAAGTGCTCTATAAATACAGTTGAGTTGAGTTGAGTTGAGTGTTTGCAATGAGATTATCCTTGTACCTCATCATAGCTAATGACAGTAGCTGGAATGTTTGGTCCAACAAGGGGTCTGCTCGCTGTTTTCCCCTCAATACTCCGCTTCTATGAGAGGACAGGGATGGATTATGAACTCCCACAAAGACACACAAAACCGACTGAAAGAAGCGCACAGACAAGCTTAGGAAGGTTATACCCGTGCATGGTTACAGTGCGTGGACACGATGGACCAGTGAATCGTGAATTAGGAAGGAAAAATGTTCTACTGATGGCCCACCCGTTAGGGGAATTATTATTGTTATTAATATTATTATTACTACAGACGGTGAGAAACAAGCCAAGTTTCACAACTTCCTTTAAAATGAATTGTGAGCCTTTCTGCGGGGATCAATTAATTACAGAGCAGGTAGTGGTGGAAACTTGAAAATGTCCATTTTAATAAGTACACCTTGAAAATAGCTCTCAATTTTAGTATAAAAATGCAGATAACATTGTTTCTCAGGTGCAAGGTATATCCTGTAAATTTTAACGAGACAAGAGAAATTTCAGTATTTGTACAATTATATTGTTAATTTGCCTAACCCGCTTACCCCTTAATAGACTTTCAAATGCTGAGCTGTTGAAATTGATGAAAACTATAGAAAAAGTGACCTGAGTCTTGCGAATGACTAAGGCTCCTGTTCACATAACTGTTGAAAACCAGACTAAACTCCAGCCTACAATATTGGTTAGTCTAAAATTAGTGATTGCGCACTGTACTACCATTCAATAACCGAAGGGGCGTTTGGTACCTGTTGATAGGCAAAAATGGGAAGATCATCTTGAAATTGCAGTTTTTTCTCAATGTCATAAAGAACAGCATCTTTGCTCTCGCGAGTGATTTCGGTCGATGGCAGGCGTGTCTTTGGTGCCTTCTTAGTGAACCTTAAGAGACAAAAGAAATGTTGGAGAATACCTGACAGCCCATCCACCTCGAGAGTCGTGCACAAAGTCAGATGCAAAGTACCCTGAAGGTGCCCCTTTGGGAAGGCCCATGGAGTTGGTAGGCTGAGGTAACGTCAGGGAAGGCAGGATGGCGCTCAGGAAAGCTACAGGGTTTTGGATGGGGCTTGGTGTGGAAGTGCTGGAGGTGGGCGAGGAAGCCTGTGGAGGGGACTGTGCTCTGATGGTAAACGCGTTGTTTAAGGTCGGTGCCGAACCCGGTGTGGGTGAGGATATGAGTGATGGGGGGCTCGATGGGGACTGGAGCACTCTTGTGGGAAACGTCCTGGTCGGTGGTGAGAATGGAGGGAGCGCTGGCGAAATGGTGGCGGAAGAGTGGAGCGCAGCTGCCAGTTCTTGGAGGAGCGGGACTGGGGATTCGGTAGGAGAGGGGCTCCTGACGGGTGAGAAAGTTTGACCCGTGATGAACTCTTTCGGTCGGGTGTAGTTGAAAGCCTGTGAGGTCGCGGTCAGATTCATGAGGGAAGCGTGGGTGCTTCTCAGGAAAGCAGCCGGAGACGTGACATCCGTTGAAGTCGAACTGAAATTTGACACTGGCTGAGAGGAAAATTGCGCTGTGGCTGCAGTTCTGGTAAGAACTGTTGTCGACGGGTTGACGTGTGAGGCATGGACGGTGGTCATCTGGCTTGAAGGGGCCACGCTGAAAGGAGGAGTGTGGTTGAGCTGTGGCTTAGGTGGAGGCATCGTCACCAGGGAGGTAGTCTTAACCTGCGACGTGGATGGAAAAGATCGCAGAGGGGGAGGAGGGGTGTTGATCGCCGGAGCAGAACTCCGTGACGGTGCAGGGGACGTCGTGGTGTGGGGAGGTCCAGACTTGGGCGTCATTTGTGAGGTATTATGAAGAAAGGTCGAATGGGAATCCCAATTTTCTCTGAGGGAAAAGAGTGAACCTTCGCGAGAGCTTGTGGCCTCTGGTTTAAACTGGATTGAAGGCAGATTGTGGCCTGGGGGTTCGCTTTCCTGCTGCTGCTCCATAAGAACCTGGCTATGAAGGAGCTGGAGCTGCGCCGGGTCCCTGTCAATCAAATACAAGCAACATCAGAGATGAAGCTGGAAAGACACTATACATGGTGAACATGAGGGAGGCACAGTGCTGTGTTCCAGTGAAGTACAGCTGAACGGACCCATAAAGCTCAAAAGGAGTGAGCCAAAGTCAGCATGGAGATTATCTGCCCTTTTAAGGACCACCAACAAGTCGATCACAAAACGACACCGCATAGCCTCAGAACTTTTCGATATGCACACTAAATGGAGTCCGACAGTCACAGTTTACATCATCTTCAACTACTGTTGATTAAATCACCGTCCCGTTTTGTCTTTTGTAAAAACAAGTCAATGATCAAACTCCAATCCAATCCCAAGTAGCAGCGGTAATCAAACTTCCCAGGGTGAGCCACAAGGATGATCGGACACCACACATGATACCGACCCCAGAAACTGCTTGCATAAAATGGAAGAAATTCAAGTGGACTCACAAGTAGAAAATGCCATCCTTTGTTTTGGAGAGCCTGAAGGTCCACATTTGAGGTCTGCCTGCATGGATTCGTGAATTGCGACTAAGAGTGGAACGGAAGGAGGAGTGTTTATATTTGGACTGGAAGAGGAGGCGGAGGATCAAATCTTGATATTTTATGAACTAAAAATAAGATTTGGGTTGCAAAATCTTGTTTTTGTTCGTCGACTGAGGCAGCATTTCTCATACGAAGCATTTTTCATCCGCAGAGTAATGGTATTGTAAATTGCCATAGCATAACATGCCGGTGTTTAAAAATACCGTCTTGTGAATGACAAAAATGAAATAGTTTTCAGCATTTCTACTGGATCCTGACCAAAGTTTTGGGCAAAGCGACTCTTTATTGTGAATTGCTTTAGAGCTTTATTTTGTCATCGCAAATCTAATCTTATCATCTTTACTTACAATCTGGGTTTTGCCAGCACTGGTGGTGGTCCTTTGTTGACCTGTGCATCAGAAGCGTCTTCAGCAGGTGGAGCAGATATCTCACTTTGCTCACCCTCCTCATCCTCGGGTAGTTTGAAATGTACACGCAGTCCGACTCTGGAGCTGGAACGGGAGTCTTTGTGGTTTGTCAGGACCCCTGACTTCAGGCAGGAGTTAGGAGGTGGATTGGGGAGGGCCAACGGAACAGATGCCCCATTTTGATGATTAGAGGCTGCCTTGTAATTGGAACTTGCGTCAGGTGATGTCAACATCGCTCTGGATGCTTCCTGCTCCACCGCAGGTGGTGCAGTGTAAGGTTTTGGGTGTGGAGCCTGTTGTCCTGTGCTCGCTGGAGGCTCCTGGCGAAGGGTGTGAGGGTCTAAGGTCGGGGTGCTAACGCTGCGAGGGTTGAGAGTGGGGCCACCGGAGAAGCCGTTGGGGTCCAGACCATGTATGCTGGTTCGTATAGTGTCCGGACGCAGCATGCTGGACTTGTTGGGGTGCAGACGAAGGGTGCTGGTGTTTAAGGGGTCCAAACGTAAAGTGCTATTGGCCAATGGATCTAACCGGATGGTGCTGGCATGGGGCTTGATGTTATTGGTCAGAGCAATCTCTGTTTGAGGTTTTACAGGAGGGATGCAGAGATCTGATGCGGAAGGTTCTTGGACTCGACTGGGCTCCACAGTTAAAGTACAAAAAGGCCTAATTGCATGGTTGCTAACATCATTTGCTGCAAAATAAATAAGATGAGAAATCATTAAAAAGAGTACATTCATTGAGTGTACTGACATCCGACTAATATGATACCATTGTTCTTTTTCCAATATAAAACAGAATTATTACCTTTGACCTTGAGTGTTGCAGTACTGGACGTTTTTCCATAGTTGTTGCTTGCGGTGCAAGTAAACATCCCAGAATCTTCAGTAAAGACTTCAGCGATGACCAATGTACATATTTCCTCTGGAGAAACAAAAGTGATACTCACACGATTACATTGCTCGGACGGGATTGCTGTTCAGAGTCTTGCCAAAGTAACGCTGACAGCTTCTTTGTACGTGTCGATGAGTCCATTTGAAGCTAAGGCAGGTTGAAATGATCTGCCATGGTGGTTCGACACAGGATGAGAGACTCCCTTATAAGGTGCACAAGCACAGGAAAGCAGCCCTGGCTTGTGTACAGAAGAGGAGCAGAAGTCTCCACCAAGGACTAAACACTTCAGAACAGGATGTCTGAACACGGCATGATAAATTCCTACGGTAACAGTTATATTTTACTGTATACGATTCCTGAAGAATCATATACAGTATATATATATTAAAAAAAAAAGCTACCTGACTCAGCTGGAGATCTGGGCTCTGAAAACAGAAAAGAGCACCACCATTATCAATATGTATTGTAATAACACTCGTTGTAACACACAGATCATCTTGACATTTGGAGATAAGAGATTAAGCAGACTCCAAATGCCTCACTATTGCGCTGCAGGATTTCTACTTGCCGATCATCAGTGAAAGGAAATAATAGTGAGGTAAAAACAACCCCCCGCCCCAAAAATACAAGAAATTTACTGTTTCACTGATAGAGCCTCATTTGGTATAATTTTCAAATTTTATTTCTAAACACTTTTGCTGACATCATAGATTTTACCATTAAAAATTTTGAGGAGGAGCCTATTTTAAGAAATAATGTACAATTGACAGTATTACAAAGATTGCAAAAGCAGGAGAGATAATTGCGAGTTCACTATTTTGGCAAGCGGGATGTTACTTGCTGTTCTTGCTGAACTTTGAGCAAAGTGTTAAAGTCGTTATTAACCAGTGTGGTGGTCAATTTTTCAACATTTGATTAGGTTAACTCAAACAATGACTTTGTAAAAGTACGACTGAAAATCTGCCAATGTGCAATCATTTTCTGTTTGTCGCTCTTTTCAATATCCTAGTGCTGTATTAACTTCATATTTTGTGTCATCCCGTGCTTACTTTTTTGCAGTATTCGAAAATCCGGAGAGTCTTCAATGATTTTTGCCTCTTTGTACCAGTCCACTCGAGGGGACGGCACACCTTTCACACGGCACTCGAGCACTATCAGCTGCCCCTCTGAAGCCACCAGGTCCTGAAGACTCTAGAGTTGTGAAAAAGAGGTCTTATTGTAACATACCGGATCATCAAAATAATAGCAAATATCCTTTTACTGCTTATTCTACCTTTGTAAAAACAGGGCCAGCCATGACGGCTTGTTGGTTAAAATCTTGCTGGGGGTTCAAGCCAGATGTTTGACTCTGGACAAAAAAAACATTTTATCAGGAGAAATGCAATACTAAAGGTAGGAAATGTGTCATGTCTTGTACCTCAAGTCGCGATGTAGGAGCGGCGTTGGGGAGCGGCAGCACCGAGTTTAAAGGCTGTGGTGCGGGTGTGAGCAAAGCAGCCGCAGGCAGCAACTGACCCTCTGCGAGGTGTGCCGGTGGTGACGTCGGAAACACTTGCACAGCCTCCGCTGGATAAGCTGTCAATGCTGCCGATGCTTGGGAGAGCTCTGGGCTTGGAGGTGAGTTGGTTATCGTCTGCACAGGAACTGGGACCTTCGGGGTCACCAGAGGGCCGAGCTCCTCTGGTGGTTCTCTCGTGGTTTGATTTACTGAAGATTCTTTAACTTCTGCGGCGATGTGACTTGATATTGGAGTGGACTCTGACTGTTTTCCCTGCAGGCTTTCAAAATCACAAAAAGACAAAGACTTAGCATTACCAGTAAAGTGCTTTCAACACTTTTAAATGTAAATGGCGAGAATAGCACAACTTACTGGGCTACATGCTCAAAGTGCGGCTCCCCTTCAGAGTCTGAAGAGGATGCGCCTGTGGAATCACACGTGCATTTGAGCATTCTATACGGGCTCTCTAAAACAGGGGTTTCTCCAACTTTTTCAACCACTCCGTGACTATTTTGCCCAAAACGCAATTTGTGAGCTAAAATACCTGCTAAGAAACCAGGCAAACTGAGCGGAATCATTTTCACATTGTGTTTCAAATGACAAGAAATGAGCCTTATGAAACAATTTTACCCATTTGTTCTTGGCAAAAGGTTGATTGCAAATGCACAGTTTGAGAATGACAAAATCACCTTCGATGTAAACCTCAGCCGAGGTGGAGTCAGTTCCGTAAAAGTTAGACGCGAAGCAGGAGTAACGTCCGGTGTCCTCCTCAAAGGCCTCTGTGATGATCAGAGAGTGCAGCTCACCATTGGTGATGATCTGAATGTCGGGGCTGTTTTCCAACTCCTTGCCCTCACAGAACCACCTGCAACTCGGAAAAATGAACAGAACATTTGCATATTTGGAATATTTGGCTTTTTTGGGGGTCTTAATCTCAGTATGATACAATGCGATTCTACACCACTGCCAACTATACATACAAGATAATGGACAGATGGTTAAAGTAATACCGCTTTGACAGTATTGCTTGGGGAAGCAGCTCAAATTTTGTTCGCACGTCAGTTTGTATTGGTTGGCCAAAGTCAATTTATCGATAGCCCAGGCAAGCACACAAATTCTGCAACTATATTGCTGTGTGGATGCCATACTCCAAACATCACTCATTGTGACGACATTTGAGTGATTCCGCTTACACTTTGTTTTTGTGGCGATTTTCTTCCTGTCCCTTTAAAGCTTAAAGCTACAGGCTATACATGGTCTTTGAGGGGCTTTTTTGGCTGAGTTCCAAGTCCATCACATAACTTCAATGAGCAAACACTTTCCCTTTTGCCTGTCAAGTAAAGCAGTGCTTCCCCCTCGACCCCCCACCCCCCACCCCCAGTTTAGACAGTCCCGGGATACTGCAGCACTGCATAACAACCTGCACGTTTTGACTTGAAACTTTATCTTGAGGCCCCACATTTGTATTTTTAGGTTCGGCTGTTTTACCTTTTCATAGACAACGATGAGAGGATACATGACATCAGCATTAAATAAATCCACGTGTTCAACTTCAATCACCCAGTGCAATTCATGAGAGTGGGAGTAAATAATTAATTTTCCAATTTACATTTTTGACTCCCCGCATGCAGAATTGCTCTCCGAACAGCCCACAAGAACAAAATTCAAAGAATGTTAGTTCAAATGTTTGGTCTCCAAAACCTTCCAGTGGCTACTGGATGAGCGGAGTTTGAGTTGACAACAATCTGGTATAGTCTACTTATTCATTCCAAAACTATAACAGAAAAGGCACTTCCAATGCACGGTGCAGCAACATGAGCACGAGCCACTCGGAACATCTATTTTCAGATGATGAGTCCCCAAGCTTTCGAAAAATCCAGCCAATAATCAAAGAGGAATGAAATGGGCACGTGGCGAGACGCTGAGAGCTTGACATGGGTAAATCTGATTCAGCGCTGTCATCAAACTTTTGTGATGCCACTCAATATGTACAATTGTGATTTCCCAGTGAAGGTATACCGGAATTCCTTTGCATGCCTCACTGGAATAGACTCACTGCAGGATGTTCTGCTACACGAGAGTCATTTGTCATGAGTAAGAGTCTAAAATAAAAGCATGAGTAGTAAAGAGGATGGTTGGTGTGCTCCTCACTGCACCTGTCAGAGCTATTTTCCTCCTGCGGCTCCGAACTAGCAAGGAGATTCCCCTCACCAAACTCACATCGCACTAAACTTCTCGCGCACGCCGATACAACCAAACACATCGACGAGAAATGTCAAATCAGTCACGAAACAGTCCTAATGAGCGTTAGCACGAAGGATGAGGTTCATAGAATGAAAAAAAAGTTTCAAGAAATATCTTAGACTTAAAATAAAACACCTTATGCCAAAGATGAAACTACATTAACGAAGAAACAATGTCAAGTTTCCACTAAAGAGCAAATAAACCCTCTTACCCAAGTGCTGCGCGTGTTCATGCGACTGCCAAGAGCTCACTCGGTTCCATTATCAGGCGAGACGACAGCTCGCACTGCCAGTCCAGTCTAAAAATGGCCAAGCGCTTGCATTCTCCCGGCACAAGTGTATGTTAGTGCTTCAACAATGCTCAGTAGGACTAACAAGACCATGCCCCCTCCCCTCAGCCTCGCCTATACCTCGTCTGCATGCTGCCCAGCCTCGAACGTCTTCACGTGACCCCTTCGTGGCATTTTCCAAACCTAAGTCTATGCTTACCCTAAGTAAAAACTGAAAATGTTTGCAGAGTGGAACCTTTATAGTTAAGGACCCCCTAAATGTTTCTTGAGCAATATTTTTGGAGGGGAAGAAAAAAAAAAGACAAATTACAAAAGGAGGACCATGAGGGGTCTCAAGTGAAGAGGGGAGTAGATACTACACTGGAAGTTTCATGTTGTAAATGGAAGCGATAAGGTTGAGCATTTTTTTTTTCTTATTATCAGTCTACTTATAATGGTGCTTAGCTTCTTTTTACACCTGTCATTCAACAAAAAAAAGTCAAATGATGACATTCATCTTTGACAGGACTCATCTTCACATTACGCCCTCATTTTTACTCTATGGTTAATATTGAGGGTTGAATTGTTTTTATGTCTTACTATTAGCTATGTTCAATTTCTTTATACAGGGTGACTGTTGGGAAATTGGGAAAATGTTGCCGAATCAAGCCCATGCCCAGCCCAGAATGGATTCTGTTCACCCTAAAGATGGATTTTTACTGTAGGCTCAAGTGGCTAATTCTAATTTAATGCCCATATCAGATTTTTGAAAAATATATTCTGATGCACAATTTCAACACAATGGTCCGTATCCTGAATCCAAAGTGCACATAAATAACTACACCAGCATCATCACCACCAAGAGGCAACACATACGGCAAAAGCGATAATAATACAAATATGAATCACTCCATTTCTACGCCACAGGAATCAGCAAATACAGCATGTATCAGACTTTTAGACAAGACAGCCGTGGCAGACGAAAAAAAAACGTTTTTTCTTGTCTGCCATGGTGCGTATCCAAATGATGCCACTTGAGACGAACAAATTGGAATTATGTTATTTGAACCATGCAGCGCAAATCCAGTCTTAGAGGTTGAATTTTGTATTCAGATTAGGCACTCTAACCATGTCTTTTAAAGTGTGTGTGCGTGCGGGTGTGTGTGTGTGTGTGTGTGCGTGTGTGCGTGTGTGTGTGTGTGTGTGTGTTAAACACACGCTGTATAAATTTAACTTTTGCTGGTCTGGATTTTTTGTTTTTTCAGAATGAAAACTCCCGAAATGATTCTCATCTAAACACATTAAATACATGGGAAATTGAAAATGCAAATTTATTTGGTCCCTGTGTGGCAGCTCTGTGAATTTTTACTTTTATTTTGACAGGGTTGATCTGAGTTCTCGCAAGTTCACGCACAACAGATTCATTCAAGCATGTTTTGATTGACCTTGCTTTGTGTCGTTCTAGAACAGAAAAGGGAGCTCCTCAAACTGTTTCCAGAATAATACAATTATTTTGCTAAATGAAAGAATTACGAATCAGCAGGAACTACTGACTGATATATGACAGTTTCATTGTTTCCTTGTCGAATCGGGATTCGAACCAAAGTCCCAGATTGTCCATTTACTGTGTTTAATTGGCAATGTCATATAATCCCTCTTTCAGATCTCAGTCAAGTCTTTCTCAGATTAAAGAGAATAAAGAGACTCTGAGCACCAGTACAGTAACTTTTCAGCTTGGTAATATGACACGATGAAGCTAATGCAGATGTAAAACGGATCCTCGGCTATCTAATATTAGAGCTCCTGTCAGAGTGGACTGCCTTGCAGATTTTTGGCTTCTTACCGGACTTCAGGTGTCGGATGTCCTCTGACGATGCAGTCTAACTGGACTTTGCTGCCCTCAGGAACTTCTCTGCTTTTCAGTTTCTGGATGAAATGGGGTGGCTCACATGTTTGTTCATCTGCATCCGATGGAGCTTGTGTCAAAGTGTAATTTTCCGGTGCCTCCGCCTCTTTGGACTCAAATTGCTGCTCCTCAGTAATCCTAATATTCTGTATCTCCACCTGACCAATCCCAGAGTCTGGCTGCATCTCTGACTGGTGGCTAACGATGGCATCGGGTCCATCCTGAGCCAGGTCCGCAGATATGGCCAAGCGCTCCCTGCTGTCTGAGCCGTCAGAGTAAATTTTCCCATCGTTCTGGCTCTTGTTCTGGTTCCGACTCCGATGGCCTTTGCACGCTCTCGGTCGTATCCGTTTGGATGCGTTAGCCTTGAAGAGAGACGAAAGCTCTTCAATAAAATCGGCCGCCTTGTTAAGGAACTCTTTCTTGGACTGGGTCTCCGCCCCAAATGGGGAGTTCCTCACCGACTTGTTAAAGTGGTTTAGACCTTCACTATTGTTCCTCATGGTGTTGTCCTGCGGCGTGGAGGCTGTGTGTGGCTTTTTGTCCATTGCGAGCTTTGGTTGCGTTGTTGGCGACTCAACCGGCTGTGTGGAAGGCATAGTGGAGGAGGGCATATAAGGATCAGGAGGGGGCTTTGTGAGGGGAACAGAGGAAGTTGTGGGCGAAGAAATGGACGCCGAGGCAGACGGAGTGATGGCGGCCTTGACCTGGGGCCTCTCCTCCCGGGGCTCATGTCCGATGGCCTGGCGGGCCAAGTTCACGCTCTTATCCAGCTCTTCTTGGCTGAGGAATGCCGACAGGTCCGGCAATTGGCTTTCATGGAGTCCCGCCGAGTCCTCAGCCTTTCCCTTGAGCAGGCCAAAAATTTGAAGGCGTGACGATGACGCGTCGGAACGGCTCATCTCGCTGTGACGCTGCTGCGCTCGGGCCTCGGCCAGGTAGCTCTCCCTTAGGAGCTGAGAGAGCGACGGTGGCTGCTCAGCTGCGTTTTCTTGCATACTGGGGGGGAGGAATCATAAAAGCGGCAATGAGATTCAATTGCTGCACACGTACAACGTAGATCTCTTCAATCGTGTGGGGGCTAAAGAACGTTTGACATGCACGATTTACATGGATGGCCCTTTAGATGAGGGGCCATCAAGGACATCATTCAGGATTATCTCTTACCCTGGTGACACACCCTCACACCTCAAGCCCAAATCCTCTGACATACGCAACTGAAATCCTTTCACACATCATACTCAAATACACTCACGTAATCTAGTAAACACTGAAATACAATGTGTTTTCAGTCGTACGTGTGAGATAATCCAGAATGATGTCCCTGACGTCACCCCATAGGCCCTTACGGTTATTTCCTTAACTTGACCGGAGCATGTTTGACTCACTGCAAAACCATGGCCTTAATTATTCACTTCACTGTCGATGTAGCACCATCTGCTGAGTGTGTTTGGTCAAGATAATGCAGGGGTGCCCAAACGTTTTGGACCGAAGATTTACTTTCCAAGCAACCACCTTCCACGATCGACCTGTTATTTATACAGACGCGCGATCGCGGTCGACTGGTTGGGCACCCCTGATATAATGGATCATGATACGACTAAAAATGATTTGATCCTCTAATCACCAAAGTTTTATGGTATCTTACCTTTCGCATGTGCAACCATAATGAAAGTAATTGTGAATTGATCCTTCTAACACACTGGTGTCAAAGTCAAGGCCCGGGGCCCGGATCTGGCCCGCCATATCATTTTATGTGGCCCGCAAAAGCAAATCAAGCATATCAAGTTCTATGATGCTTGCTAAAGTCTGAACCAAAATTTCAAATTGTCATATGCAAGCCACAATAATAGTCATTATTCCTGACATCTGATTTCAAAATTAGTTATCCATCAATTTGTTGTAAGCTGTGTATGTAATATGTGGAGGTGATTAAACATTTATATGGTTTCCGCAAATTCATAACGGCCCTCCAAGGGAAACTGTAACTACAATGTGCCCGCGACAAAAATGAGTTTGACACCCCTGTTCTAACAAAAAAGGGGTATTGAAGCCAAAAAACGTCTTGCTTTTGTGCTAGGGGAATTCAACAATTGATATTTGCCTTAGCATTACATCTTTAACAATTTATATCTACTTTCCCCTGCCTCTGTAACTCGAGGGCAACCAGGACAACGATGTGGTCTGCGGTGAGAACAAGTTTGACACCCCTGCTGTAAAAAGATAAAATAAGATATGCTATTAAGATGGAGGGAAAAAATCTGCAGCTACTCCAGCTTCCTTCCACATCTAAGAAACACGCACTTTAGGTTCATTGCAGATTCAAAGGTGTCCTTTGGTATAAATGTGTGTATGCCTGTCCACAGTATTTGTGCAATGGAATCGGCTGGCGACCAGTCCCGGCTTTACCTTGCCTGTCACCTAAAAACTGGGACAGTCTCCAGCTCACTCACGAAACCTAATGAGAACAAGAAATTGGTCTGATGCCATGGATGGATACTGATAAAGAACAACAGCCTGTGTTGACAACATGAATACAGAAGCCGAAGGTAAAAGATCTGGTCAAAAATAGCATTTTATTCTCTGCGAATTTCAGCCTAGTCTTAACAGGTTGTCCGCTTTGACGGGATACAGACTCCCCCGCCCCGCTTCCACACTTCTGTAAAGTTTGCTCTTGCATAATTTTCTGACACTAAGCATGAGCGAGTCTTGGAATACAGACACGAAATAGTGTGCGCATATGCTACTGACACTCAAATCAGTGCAATTGAGCGCGCTGGCGATGCCCTTCCAGCGGACCTGGAGGTGCAGCTGTTGTGTACATTAAACCTTTGCAAAGAGACTCCAAGCCCACCAAGTCATATCTAATAATAGTCGCAGCTCAGTTTACAAGAAGAAAATCAACAAAGAAAAGCAGCTTCCCTCATCTTGCGTGACCTTGTTATCACGAGTTAGATCAGTCACAATACAATCACCAATCAAATGGCAACCAAACAAAGTGATCGGAATGGCCGTAGATCATAGATTTGCCGAGTTAGGTGAAAAAGCACCCGGCGCCTGCTGCGCAAACACAGGACCACACCACTCGGGTGGGGGAACGGGGGTGTTTTGGGTTAGTGTAAATTGAATTAAGCAGCAGCTTTTGCAGTCGCCATCTAAAAGTAGACCGAAGTCCATGTCAAGAGCTTTTTCTGAAGCTCTGCGCAGCATGAGGCTGATGCCAAAGGACACCATGCAGGAATAATGACTTTAAGGGATGTTATTTTTTTTTTTTTACCTTCAGGGTAAGCCCAGCTTGCCTCTGGGAATGGACTTGTGTATCCTCAGGTTGCACCTGTGCTCAAAGTGGGAGATTCCCGTCTTCCACTTGCTGCCACCTAGGAAAACCTTGGGACAGGCAGCTGCCCAGCTTTCCCCTTTTTCTCGCACAGAGTTACCCTTGGCGTTTACGGGGAAATATGAAGGCGAGTAGCTAGGGTAACCTGTCAGGAGTAAAAGTAGCAACATTTGTCAGCGCCTCGGTCGCAGGTTATTTTGGGGAGGCCTAGCCCATATGTCTGGGAGGCGTCTGTGCTCATTGGCCAGCGGGAGCATGCTGGAAAGGGATTCCACCTCTGCTGCTCTGCCAGAGACCACCGTCCAACAGATTTGGAAGTCCCTTTTCCAGCCTCTCACACAACCACAACGTTAACCGTCTCCCTCTAGTGGCACAAAAAAAATCACCAAGAGCAATTCAGTTGTATTGAACTTGAGTTCATTATATTTGCATTTAATAGCTAAGAACAGCATTTTGAAAAAAATAATTATGTACAAACATCATTTAAGTATATTTTAATGGTGGTCATTTTGGAGGTACAGTATTAGTAAACCTGAGTATTTTTTCCCGGTGGGATTTGGTGTAAAATAAATCAGTCAGTGGTTTATATTTCTTCGTACTCGTTTTCAACCATGGAACACTATTTTGTAAAGCTTTCTTTATCAAAATGAGCAAAGACACTGAGAATGTTGCTTTGATTGACTGACATGTCCAATGGTGTTCATTTAAATTTTTTGTTGAGGGGGGTTGCATGTAGTTTGCAGTGTAGAATTTTACAGCATTGTATTGAGAAGTGCATTCTTTTGCCTGTCTTTTGCATACATTGAGTACAGTGAGTCAAGAAAATATCTATACTGCTTCGCTACGTACAAGTTTATTCCAAAATGGAAAAATAATTGTCAATCAAAATTCTGTAGCCAATACCCCATAAGGACATTAGTTTTATAAATATATCAAGAAGTACTCCATGGTCTTAATGATGCAGCTCAAGTACTCACACCATTTGCATGCAGGATCTCATCGATCCTTACCAATGTTTGTCAATGTTACTCCCACATTCCAAAGACACCCATGTTAGTTTAAACATTCTAATACGTATGAATGTTGTGCGTTTTTGTCAACATGTGTCTTTTGATTGACCATCGACCAGTCCTACAAGCAGCTTGCCTTTTTCACTAAATCAAATGATGGTCTCCAACTCACACATAACCTAAAGAAATACACGCACAACAAAGGACGGATGGGTGAATGGCTGTAAGGTTTATGTCACAAGTTTTTCACATTCTCATATTTACGTGAATGACAATTAAAAAACATGTCAAATTGTTGCTTCTCGATTACACTTAAAACAGTGTAACAAAGCAAAGTGAATTATTACACTAAAATGGCTGTGAGACACACAGCCCTGTGAACGCCAATGTATGAACACAAAGCTTTATTTAGACTTTGCATCTCAACCTGCACTTCATTGAAACATTTGCATATATTTTGTTGTTGTATGAAGATTCCGATTTGACACACTTACACATTTATGACAAGATCTTCTGGCACTCGACTGACTCAAAAGTTCTACATGCAAGTCTACAACACACAGTCTCAAGTTGTGTTTTCAAAAACATAACCAAACAGTTAGTATAAAAAATATATATGTATACTCAAGGCAAGTAAACATGCATCATTAACAATGTTAGCTTGAATTCTTACCGAATCACCGCAAACCCTCTTTGGTGTCATGGAAAACAATTCTGTTTATACCAACAGGATGGAGAATCAGTTTAAATCCCATTTCTCGCCACTCTTCTGTGTTCAGGCTGCCGACTTCATAGTCACAGAGGGCGAAACCAAGGGTTTGGTATACAACAGCACGAGTCTTTTGTTAGCCCATTCTTTTGCAAGACATTTTCAAGATGAATGTTAGGAATGCAAAATCACCATTATTGGCTCTGTGATCCTTTTTTTTTAAATCAGAAATGACACAATGAAGGCAACTCTGACAAAGACAGAAGACATGGATAGAAAAACAGGTCTGCTCACACTGCAGTGATCGGTGTCACTAATGTTCGGGGAAAAGTTTCGATATTCAGGGAAGTTTCTCTTGTACAGTATCAGCAGGTGGGAGGCGCAGGAACACACGTACTGTTAATGCACCGTTTGACACGGCACCCACAGAACAGTAGAGAGATTGATGAGCCTGAGCCATTCACCAACCACTGAAGAAACACGTGCGTTTGTTCACACGCGGCATGGCATGTCGTCGTCCTTTCTACAGTCTGATGTGACGCACAGGAGAAGCCATTTACATCCTGACCCCGGCTTTCCGCTTTTCCCTTTCATACAACCTCCGGCCCGAGTCTGACGCGCCTCAGATGCTACATCAGAAGTCGTCTAAGTCTGGACCGTTCCGTGTGGGTACCTTTCATACGGAACAGCGATGCCATTGGGCCGGATAAGTGCAAATGCCCGCCTTCCTATCATCAGTCATCGTTGGCCCTCTTGCGAGACTGATCACCCCTGAAAAACAAAAAGTAACACAGCAAAGTGCTCGTCTTTATCGATTTCATGCGTCCATATTTTTCCTCCTTTCTTACATTTACTGAATAACTGGATGAACCTGTATGGATACATGCCCAAGCACAGGTAAATGGCCGTATTTTCCACACTATAAGGCGCACCTAAAAGCTTTCAATTTTCTCATAATAAATAAGGAAAAGAGTGGATGGAAAAAGTCAACACACCCTTGTTCAAATGCCAGTGTTTTGTGATGTTTTTTTTTTTAATGACACCAAGATAACACGATTCAAAACTTTCTCCCATATTTTATGTGACCTGCACAACTCAATTTGGTATGGAGGGGGAAAAAAACAAAAACAAACCTAAAACCCTCAAATACTTTGTTGCAGCACCGTGGCTTTTTTCATTTTATTTTCGACAGTGGTCTTATCAGTCCAAATGTGGCATCTCCTGCACAAAGCCCACTTCAGATAACCCCACAGGTGTTCGATGTAATTTCACAATTCTTTCTAGGCTGTCTAAATCAAGACCACCACCACACATTGTAGGTATGATAACATACTGTTTGGAATAATAGCCAAAATGCTCATCCTTGGTTTCGTCGGACCCTAAGACATTTCAGTTGCTGAATTGCACAAGTTATAGTTTACATTAATCGTGGAAAAAGTTATGAAATTATATATCTATCTATTTCACTAGAAATTAATTTGGAAACAGATGGTGGGGAAAAATGGTATATGTCACATGAGCATTGAGCACTTAAATTTCAAGACAAACTAACCGTGGAAAGCCGTTCATCGAAAGCTCCATCTGGAGCTTCTGGTCATGAGCAGCGTAGTCCAACAGCAGAGACTCCAGAGCGGGAGGGTTGATTTGAGGAATAAAGTTAGAGAAGAGAGCAGGTGCCAATTGGGCCCACTCTGTGTAAAAAAATAAAAATAATAATTTTTTAAAAATCACTCTACTGTATTTAAACATTAATTATGATATATAGCAGGCTTTCGCAAACCTTTTCATCTCTATCCCCAAAGTGACCAAAACACAGACTCTTTCGGTTCACAACTAAGTTATCTTCTTACGGCAGTGGCGTAATCTGACTTTATACCAAAATTGGAATTACAGGAGTAAAGTCAGAATTGCAGTGCAGTGTGTGTGTGCACATTATTATGTGTTGTGTTTATTATTTTACATTTTACTTATGTTAAAAAACAATAAGCGCTTTGTTACAATTGCAGCTGTTGTGAAAGCGCTATATAAATTAGGATGTATCGTATAGCGCAGTGGACAGTAATTTATTACGAGACATCCACTGGCAAGAAATTGTGTGCCTGCTTGCTAGTGTTAAAACACACACACACACACACAGCTTTCAGCATTTTGTACAATCCAAACTGACCTACTCTTTGTAATAATAACATAACAAATAACCTTTATTTGGGAATTTCTCCTTCGTGAGACAAATAATGCTTTTTCTTATGTTATCTTATTAATCCATTTTGGACCTCAACTCTAAGTTCTGGAAACCCCAGCCGGTATTTAACGACTGCCTTGCAGTGACACACCTGGTCGGAGGCTGTGGAGGCCTTTGACCACACTGGCCATGGTTGACGGCTGGACTACAAAGGGCACTGCGTGAGCTTTGACGAGAAGAGCTGGAAGAAAAATGCTTGAGAAGTCAGTAAGAATATGTCCTGTTTTTCCCCAAATAATGATCAAATGAGACCAGCAGCACACCAGTGTTAGAAAAACTTCACTTTTGAGTCACATCTTTTCAAAATTGTCACATTCAGTACACTCAGCACACGCTTTTCCACATTTTATGTTAGAGCCTTATTCCACAATGGCTTGAATTCATTTTTTTAATATAAAAGCCACACGCTTGGCACATCTACAGTATTTTGGGGCAGTTATGCCCTTTGCTCTTTGCTGCACCCTTCAAGCTCAATCAGGCTGAAATTCATTTTGTGCACAAAAATGATTTGATTTAATTTGGGAATAAAGCCATTTTGTTCCCAACACTTTGCAGGGACGTTTGCCAGTCACACAAACAAGAGCAAGGTACTCACGCATGAGTGTGTTGACATATTTCTCTGCGACATGATCAGCAAACAGGTTCATCAGATCTTGTCTCAGGTCGCGGTTCAGCTTTGATACGATGTAGAACTTGTTCTAAAAATAATCTTCATGATAAAGCTGCATAAAATTGACTTCCTTTTTGTGTGTATGTCAAACATAAAACAGCGCAAAATTCAAGGAGTGTTATTGTTCAACTTCAAGGACTGAAATATACACTGTATTCAAGCACAGTGATTTAAAAGTGACTTACCAAATACATAAATACTGGAACAATACACTGAAGAGAGGCAATGTATTGTGTCAGGGCTGTGTTAAAGCTTTCAATCAGGTTTTCAAGCGGGATGGCCTAAAAACAAGAAAAATGGCGACATGTCGTAATCCCGCATTTAGACCTGCTAAAAATCAAAAACTATAAAATGCAGATTGCTTATTATACTGGTCAACAACAAATTTTAATCAGATATGGCTTCATGTATCCCTGAATGTATTTTTGATAGTGACCAAAAGAATGTCCTTACATATTTCCAGTACATCAGAGTTGTTTTTATAGATATTTTCATGTTTTGATCTTAAATTGGACCATAAAAGCTTGCGCAATATGAAATTTACCATGCATTATAATTTACAGCTGGGACATTACAAAAAAAAAGTAACTACCTGTTACTGAGCGTAACTTTTAGTTAAAACTATATTGCACATATGATGGTTATTAGATTCTTATGAAAACCTGGTGTGCTAGAGAAAAAAACTAGGACAGATTTGGAATCAGCACAAAAATACACCTAGAGAGGTTTACTTGAACCTCTGCTTAAAAAAAGTGAACATGTTTAGACCCTGTTAACTCTTGTGAATGTTTTGCTTTTTCTTTACCGTGATCATTTCGTTTTAAAATTGTGTGACAAGAATTCTGCAAAATGAGTATATGGGTGATTGCCTTGCAATGAAGTAAGTGGTTACTCAGTGCCAAAGTCTTAAACTGATATTTTGCTTTTCAATTCCAAGTGTTTGCCACCATTAATTGAGCTGAGGCAAATATTTTACTTTTAGGAACTCTAAAGGTGCCTCACCATTCAAACAACAGGGCGAAAGTGCATAAGGGCTCCCACAAAGACATATTTGTTCTATTTATTTGCTTGTTTAATTTTGTACTTGATGGATGGGCACACACATCAGAGACTAGTGGATTTGTATACGAAAGTTTAGCTTATCTTACGTTCAGATCAGTGGATACCCGCTGTAGATGATTTGCTATTTTGGATTTCAGGTCATTGTAGAGCAGCTCAGAGTGTTGCTGGCAAACACACTTGTAGACATAACTGTGAAAATAAACAAAAGACACAAGAGCCCGCTATTTCCGCCAGTAAAATCATTTATATTATTATTTTAATACACAGATTATTTAGCATTCATACACCAACTCTACAGTTACTGTTGCAGTGTTCAACTACCCTGACTGGGGTTTACACAACATCAAGTGGTCAAGTGCGAATTGGCATACTGACTTTCACCACAATTACCTTTACTCCATTCTTAGAAAATCACCATGAAAATCACGGGTAAATTATCTCTACAAAAGGCCAACAGCCACCCCCGGTCGGCACAATGTCGGTTGACACCTGCTGTATAATATGTCAGAGACAATGTGCTATACTCGTACAAATGAGTCCTTACCTGTATATCTGAGCATATGAAACAGAGATGTGGTCCGTGGGATTGTGTATGAGCAGGCGCTCAATAGCCTTCTCCAGGTTTGGCCAGTGGTTGTTACGGTAGTCCTCCACAGCCATGGCATTTAGAACTAGGAAGGAAGAGGGACGATTTCGTTTTACCGCAGCAATTTGACCTCAGTGTGTTTTACTATGACAGTGTGTTAGTGTACAGGAGAACATCGACTTACGGAACTTTGAAGACGAGTCGAGAGTAAATTTGTCTTGGGCAGAGGCGGCCGCCGGCGTCGCGCATTCGGTCTCGTCACCGGCGTCGGTGCACTCGCTGCCTGAGTCAGAGTCCATGAACTCGGAACCAGACGCGCATCGGCATCGTAAACTCCTCCGAGCTGGCTCCACTTCTCTTCCCGGTACCGCTAAGCAGATAGGCTGGTGGAGCGTCGTTACGTCGCATAGTTGGTTGCTTGAACAGGTCTGGACTCCACTGCTGCTGCCTGCACAATAGTTATGATTGTGGTCATCTTTTACGTCCGAGCTGTCATCGTCCATAGCTTCCATTCCAACCTTCGCCGTGAGCCGAGACCTTGCATTTAAAGCTGTACACGTACTATCTATAAACATAAGAGCACAATCAAACGCCAAATGCTGTTTTCAGCTTGGCGTTATTGATGACAGCATTTTCACGACATTGTCGTGACGTTACTCTTCTTCGTAACGTCATTTGTGCGATGACCAACGACGAGATGGTGCGTTACCACCGACAACTGGCTTGGCGTGCGAACGGCAACAAGCTCGGGACTCAGCAGTGGCTCTGACTCTTTTACTATCGAACAAATACATTTCAAAAGCTAATCAGCTGACACACCAGTGGAAGCCATTGCGAAATGGGGAGTATATATTTTTGGGGGTGCCTCATTTAAAACCCCTCTATTGGCTACACTTTATCGGAGGTGTACTCACACTGTACAGACACCTGCATTAAAAAATACTCCAATACAAATATAAGTACTTCTTAAACTACTTAAGTAAATGTAAAAAAATACAATCATAAAATCATAAAAATCATTTACTGTCGACAATGTTTAAATAATTTCAGCCCCCCCCCCCCCGAGCCCCCAGAAAAAAAGGGGAAAAAAACCCACTCAAGTACAGATGCCTGAAAAATGCACGAGTGGACCAATACATGTTCAAGAATGTCCAGTTATCAGCTTCCACAGTGCCAATCTAAACTCGGTTGTAACCTCAGAGAACATTCTGTCAATTCTAACTGAAATAGGACTGTTATTGGTCCATTCAAGATTAGAGACGGTGGACTGGACATTCATTGCGATAAGAAGTACAGTTGCAAAAGGAATCATTTTTGTTTCTTTCACACCGCCAAACATACTTTTTTATTTTGTGGGTTTTGTAATCTGTAAATAGCACAGAGATTTTTCATAAACCTTTTCGGTAAGGAACCAAAATTGGTCAAACTCAGTCAGTTCTTACTTTTCCTCCAATTAAGTGAAGATAATTTAGCAACCATCAATGAGATACACTTTCTTGGTGATTGGCCTTTTGCTTCATGACGGCAGTCCAGTAGTCAACTCATGCCCCGTATGTCCTTTAATATTAGTTTATGTACAGGTACACTATATGTTGATGTTGTGGCAATTTTATTACATTTGGGCCCAGAGAAAAATGTAATTTGGGGAAAGTTATAACCGTGTGGAAAAATAACAGGTGAGTGAGTTGTTTTTCATTATTTTTACTGAGAACCGCAGAAGAAGTAACAAATGGTGGCAAACTGTACTCTTCAACCATAGACGGAAATAGCATGAGTATGAAGTTGGCACCAGGCTCAAATACTGTAAATCTGGTCGGCCAACCAACATGTTTACATGCAGCAGGCTATCGGTAAGAGAAGAGTCCTATTATTATTATTTTTACATTTCATGAAAAATAAGAGCAACAATCAGTTTCATGAAGATGCTATTTTTTTTTTCAATTTTAAGTGAACATAGTAAGGCTTCGCAATAAAACAAAGGACAACTTTGTACAGAAAGACCGTCATCTACCCTTGGCAGAGTATGTCTCCATGCTGAGTATAAAAATAAGAGGCTTGACCATAAAAAGTAGCTGCCACATCTGAAGGAACCACCTTTTCAATAATCTCTTTCCAAGACTCCGTTGACAAGAGGAATATACAGAACTTATATCGAAATCAGATCAAGTTGATGAAATGTTCTTTGGTTTCAACTTAAAGAGGACTTGTTATCTGCTGCATTTACCCCATGAAAGACCAGAGTCAAACTGTTCGTGTTCAGGTTAGCCAAAATGTTCAAGTAAGACATCGGAAGGCTCGTCTTAGCCAGGCATTTGACCCAAATGTTCATGCTACTGTGACATAAAAAAGTTGCAAAACATCACATTAGACCACAGTTCATGTCACTTTGTATACTGATGATGACAAAGTCATACCTTAAAGCTTAAACTGCTCTCTTTTGTCAGAAGTTGCGGTAGATGAACTGATGCATTACCAAACGTTAATACAAAAAAAAGGCAACCAGTTCTACTCAGTAAGCAGTGGGTGTAGTATGCTTCCAACAATGCGCGTGACTAAGTGGGGGGGGGGGGGGGGGGAGAGGAAAAAAAAAACCTTGTTCCATATTTACATGAATTTGCACACAATTATAAACTATGAAAAACGATAGGCTGATGAGTCGAAAATATATGAAAAAGACATTTTACATGTGTGTGTGTGTGTGTGTATATATATATATATAAAAAAGAGACAATGAGTGCTTTGTCAACTGGGTAGTTTAAAGGTGTTGTGTGGTGCAGTGAGTTTGTTCAGCCGTATTGTTTGTCTGCAAACTCGATGTGGCCTCATTGGCCAAAGTGTCTTGTATTGTGTCTCCGAGGCAGGCCGCTCCGTCGGCTTCCTCTGGCTCGCTGACCTCCGCTCCCTCATCGCCGCTGCACTCCGACTCCTCGCTGTCGCTTTGGCACGAGCTTGACGTCTCCTCCTCAGAATCTGAGTAAACCTCGGCCCCGTGGAAGATGTAGTGATGTGGTGCTTGAAACAGGTACTGGCCCGCTGTAGGTCACAAGCATAATCCATTCAATAGCCACGTCTTCGTTTTACCCGGTGAGAAATGTAGCAATACAACCCCAGAACATAAGGAAACCTCCTCCATGTTTCACAGTGAGTACAATGTTCTTTTCTTGGTATGCTTCACGTTTGTGTCTGTCAACACAGATATGATGTTGCCTTGCCAAATCAACTAAGCTCCAGTTTTGTCTTATCTGTCCATGTGACCTTCTCCCAGAATCTTTGTGGCTCGTTAGTGTACACGGTGGCCAAGTCCAGTCTCATTTTAATTAGGATTTGCTTTTTACCAGCGGTGGCCACCGTGGTCGACATCCGTTAAGTCCACTTTGGCTCCATCAATGATGGATGGTGCGATAGGACGGATGTTGAGCTGGGAGTTCATCTTTAATTTCCCTGGAGGTTGTTCAGGCCCCTTAGGTACCATTTATATTATCCATCTCTTCAATTTGTCAAACATTTTCCTCTTGTGGCCACATCCAGAGTTGTTGTCCACAGTCCCATGGTCTGTAAACTTCTGAATATGTGCAAATCGGAGGCGATTGCTCTAAGACTGCAAGGGAAGCTCAGCTTCCCCTAAAATTTCAAAAAATAAGTGATCAAATTATGATCTAGGGCAGGGGTGCCCAAACTTTTTGGACCGAAGATCTACTTTTCGATCAACTAACCTTCCGGGATCTACCCTTACCGGCACGCGCACACACATGCACACATGAACGCCATGATGAGAAACAGCCTGAAACTGAGGCATGCGATGCACTTTTGCAGCCTGTTAACTATCGGAGCTCACACGTACAGTTTTAAAGTGCTTCCCTGGGCCCTGCGAGATTCCTATTCTTTGCCCGTGCCCTCGGTGAATTGTACACGAAGCAAACTCTGAATGAGAATAATGACGATAAAAGACAGAGCGCTACAGCTCTGATTACAAGCTGCAATTGCAGACTGCTGACCGCAAACAACTTCCGGTGACGTACTCACGCGCCACCGTAAATTCAAGATTTACCTGCTTTATTTTAATTTTTAATATATATATATATTTTGGGGGGGTGAAAATGAGACTGATAGGATGATTAAGGTGCAGCGTACATTAACAAAAAAAATATATATTACTAACATGTACAAAAACACACAAATGTGTTTTTTTTTTTCTCCTCGGATCTACTTGGTACCCGTCTTAGATCTACCGGTAGATCAGGATCTACCTAATGGGCACCCCTAATCTAGGGTGTACATACAATTGTGTGTACATGTCATTTGTCATTGACTAAATATGCGCTACAACGCGCTCAACTTTTGTTCCAAATCAGCTTCTTATTACTGGTTACGACGTGACTCTCTTCTCATTCATTCCCGTAGCTTCACTGTGTGGACGCTGAGCGCCAACAGCGTGGACGCTGGGCATCGAGAGAATAGTCCCAATGCATAGAAACGAGACGAGTCATTGGATGAATGCTGGTTTTGTCTCACCCATCAGACGTTCAGCGTCTCTGGGAGTCTATGGACAGTGGGCGTGTATCGGCTGGCCCGGATGCTCAGCTTTTCTGCATGATGATTGGATGATCTGTCTGAGGCTGAATCTCTTTTTGATTGACAGCGAAATGAACCAATCACCGATCTTTTGGTGTAGGCATCCGTGGGAGCATTTTTCAATTCTCATTCTGTTCTGAGCGGCACTGGAGACTTCTTCCAATCATCTTAGCGGCACTCTCTTTGTTGAAAATGACTAGCGACAGACTAATATTTTATTTCTGGTGTGTTTTATTGTAGTTGCTTGTGTTCGCAGACCGACTTATATCACCACAGTTAAGACCCTGGAAACGACGCCTTGTTGGTATGACAGGGTCACCGATCATTTTCTTGAAACGGAACAGAGAGTAGATCAATACATCGATCAATACATAATACTGACAATACTTTTCAGTCATATCGCTCACCCCTAATTGGTATCGTATCGGAAGTGAAAAAAATGTATCTGGACATTCCTAGTTTAAATGTATTTTTGCATATTGAGTGAATGAAATGTAGATTGCGTGCAAACATACTCATCACTGACGTGTCCTTTAAAACATTAAAATAAGTAGAAAAGAGGGATCTAAACTTAGACAGCAGTGATCTGTACTGAAGTCGAGACTTACTGTCCAGGCGCTTGCTGATTGGACTTCGACTGATGCAATTCATCCAGCATCGTCTGCGAAATTCATGGTGGGAAGATTGGCTCCTTTCTTCCGTGCTCTCTTCTTTACTCGCGTCTTTGACTGATAGCTGGCTCGGCTCGGCGTTCCTTTCGTTGGGACACTGAGCATCAGGACAAGGCTCCAAAGGCGCAACGTGACCATCACTTTCTGTGAGATTCGGACTTTGCGGTGAAGGCTTTTGGACAGAGTCTGTACTGTGCTGTTTTGGCTTCTCTGGCGTTCCGTCTGCGGTGGCGGCGGCGGACAAGGCCTCGCACGGTGGCTGCTCTGGTAACCGAGGGGGTTTCTCTGTGATCTCGGTGAGTCTTACAGTGTTATAGCAGAGCTGCTCAAAGTCCCCGCCCAGTCGATGACAGAGCTCATTGACAATGACGTCGCAGTCGCCCAGGAGCTCCACGTCAAAGTTGAGGTGAGGCAGCTGCTCCCGATTGATCAAGACTTGAGGCACTTCATGAGGAATGGAGTCTGGATAGGATGGCAAGAAAAGCTGCTGAAAACATTTGCGCACCAATAAATTTAAGAGCTTGGGCAAGAACATACTTGGGATGAGGGCGACCGGTCGGACTTTCAGTGACGACCCGATAACTATCAGAAGATCCACCTCGTCCTTGTCCTGCTTCATGGCTCTGTGAAACATTTCTGGAAGATTCTCTCCAAAGAAGACGATGTCTGGTTTCATTATTGCTAGAGGAATATCAGGACACCGAGGGCAATGGGGCACCCGCTGCAAGCAGAATTTTCAAATTATTTTCAGAATTCCAAACGGTGTGTTGCATCAGTTTAGCGGTGTAAAACTCAATTTTGTCACGGGCCGCATTGTAGGTACAATTTTCTTCGGTGGGCCGTTATTACTGTAAAACCACGTACTGTCAATACTTCATCGCCTCATCATATAGTTACAATATGCACAACAAATTGATGGACAAGTACTTTTGAGAAAAAAAAGTCAATGTTATTTGTTCAATTGTAGTTCTTTGTCATTTATTTATGTATATACTGTATTTATGTATATACCGGGCGGCTCATCAGCTAGTTCCCGCGGAAGGCTGGTAAGGTGGGCCTTCGGCCCACAAAAGTGTTGTTGCTTGGTTCAACTTTTTGTTCATCTTCATTGCTTATCGCGAAAATAAAGAGATGTTTAGCTCTACTAAATAACTAACAATTTCATTGCAATGCTTGTGGGTAGACAACATTGTTTCGCTAAGATGCCCGCGCGATCGTAGTGAGCCACTGCCTGAGCGGCGCAGTGGCGGCGCGGTGAAGTAGGTACGTTTTGAAAAGGGACAGACGGAAGGACAGACCGCGTGCGGGACGACGCGCAATAGAGAGAGAGAGAGAGAGAGAGAGAGAGAGAGAGAGAGAGAGAGAGAGAGAGAGAGATACACACACACACACACCCCAAGGTTTTTATTTATTACACACGGCAATTAAAATTTTTTGGTACATATTTTTAGCAAGAATCATGATAGGAGACACACATGATTTGATTTAGCTTGCCGTTTTCTTTGATGCAGCAATGCAGAGAAGAGAATGTGATGAATACCATACAACCAAAAAAATGTATGAATAGTAATGTCATTCTTTTTCATCTATAGCGGTTAACATGTATTAATGTTAAAACACATTTCGGATTCAGGTTGTTCACTATCACCTTAAATATATTCTGTCTCCAATACTGTCTTGTACTATTATGTGTCTATCATGCTTTATCAAAGGTACACAACTTTCATTCATTATCTTTTCAATTTTATGTGTTGGCTACCTTATTTTTGTACTTAATAAAAATCAAGCATCAAAATTGACTCAGACCACATTATTCGTGTTCCCACCATTTCCAACGGAGCAAACAGCTTATCAACAGTGCTCCAGTGTACAGTGGTAGACGGGAAGTCTTGAGCAACTGTATTTTACACGGCAGCAACAATGGCTGAATATAGAAGAGAAGTGAAACATCACAATAACCACTTTGAATGGGATAAGCCAAAACTGAAATCTCGCTCTCACCAACTAATTACCGGTAGACTACCGGTAATTAAAAATGATGAACACTGAAGTGATTAATTGTGTTACAGGCTCAAGTAAAAAGGCTTCGGCAGCTTTAGAGCCTTGATTATGTCGCCTTCAATCAATGTCAATATACAAGTATATACCTGGTTAAAGATGTCTTCCCTTATAGCTTCGCAATCCACCTTGTATTTACAGATGAGACAGGAAGCAGTTGCAAATGACCCTGAAAGAGTCATATGAGTTACTGTTGGGACTTTCTGAAGATCTATACTTCAAACCTCAAATAAGCTTAAGAGGTGAGTTAGTGTTGCCACTTACCATGACACTGGATAATTCGCTGAACTCCGGCCACTTGTTCTAATGTATCAATATTTTGTGTGTAGTTGCGCAGCAGCTTGCCCTGCTTGTCCATCATAGATATGAATTTATGACAGGGCGAAGGCTGGAACTGACCCGGGTAGATCTCCTGTGACAAAGACGATGCACTGAGAACTTCCAAGTAAAATTGGCATACACATCACTCCTGCACTGGCTTCGTAAGAATAAACATACATTAAGCAAACCTTAGCAAACTTGAAAAATGGCCTTGGGTCTCTTTGGAAGTACTCGATATCAAACATAGCTTGCGGGTCTGGAAGATCAGGGAAATCAACAGCAAGACGGGCATAAATCCCATCTCTGGAGCGAAAATCTGGTATTCCACATGAAACAGACACCTGAACGAAACACAGAGAATTTAAACTTCATTAAAATCACATATAAAAAAGTCCCACTGTAGCGTGGCTTATCTTTCACACCGCCACTATGTTGCCCAAGATTTCCAATGACCAAAACATTGGTACCAATCTCTAGTAACGCATGTATGGTGTTTCACATTGTACTTTATGTTAGCATTCAGCTACTGGAGTTACTGTTACAATTAATAAATGCATTTAGTTTGGTTGAAAATTTTCAATCTATGTTTTATCTTCTATGTGTCAGTGATGATGTAAACGTACTGGGAGTGACAAAGAGCTTGGAGCAATTATGCGTTGAGTCTTGTATTGAGAACTGTGGCAAAAGTCTTTTTGATTCATCAAAATTATGTTGAATGATATTCTCCCATTTTTTTGACAACTAGAGAGTAAGAGTAGGTGCTAATACTTTAAAAAGCGGATTACAAAATATGTGAAGGGAGTTTTATTTAGTTAACATTTTTAAAGCATATGGCTATGGAAAAACAATCCTCCAAAATGTTTGCACTATGGTAACTTGACAGATTTTCATCTATCGTGGATGAGTCTGGAAAGTACAAGGTGTGTCAGAAAAGCTCCCTGACCGGTCTCACAAAAGATAGATTTCAAATCCAAACTATACATTTGTCCCTTTAGTCTCAGGGTTGTTGACGGGGCAGAAGCCAACTGAACTCTCGCATAGTGTGCAAGGTTTGGCAGTTGCTTTTCAAGTGCGGCAGAGACTCAGCCCCTGGTTTTGCGGTCACTCAAAATTTGAATCACAGTTGCACCATGTAGCGATGTCGCACATTACAACCACATAAAATGCTAAAAAGATTTCACACAAGCTTAAAATACATATACACAATAAAGTACATATCTTTTGTGACACACACCTTGTATGTATCCCCCCCACACCAAACAGGAGATCACTGTACATTGGAAAACTGGGTGAGTGCACACACTGTACATTAAGAGAGACATACCCCGGCACCAGTCAGCACCAGAATCCTTTTACTTTCATGCAGTAGCCTGACCACATCTTCCAAGGTGTTGATATCCTTCCGTTTTTTTCTTTTAGGAGGTTCTGAGATGTTGATGATGATCTGCCACAGTGTCATGTCATCTAAATCCGGTGGGAGTACAGTCTCAGGAAGCAACTCCCTTAGAATGGCCCTTGGGTCGGTCTCCCTGATGTGCTGCTGGATGAAACTGTAGGAACCTGGCCAAGACGATAACCTCTCAGCATGGCATGCATTCCAAATGGCTCAAGAATTCTCAAATAAGCCACGATAGAGGACAGTCAGGTCAAGATACATCTTAAATACACACAGACCTATATGTGGTTGAGGTGTCCAGTCGCTGGAGCTGGCATGGGAGGATCTGTCATCTTCCTCCGTGACATGCTCAGGTGTGACAGCCAAGCCATTGGAGGGGCGATCGATGCAGAGACCTGCGTGTTGTAGATATTGCAAGAACTGTAACACAGTCTACAAAGTGCAGTGACATCGCTGAATATACTTAACGAGTGGTAACCTACATGGCCTGTTAACGTTAAGTTCCAGACATGATAATGACAATAACCTCGGCGGGTAACTTTGGCTCATGTAAGTGGGTGTGTGGACTTAAGTCATACCAGCTAACGAATGCTACGTCGCTATCAAAGTTCAGTGTCTCGTGGGAACAAGTCCATTCATGAAAACTCATCCAATGTCTCCCATAGTGGCTTTCCTACTCGCTTACGTGTCATCATTATCAGGAAAAGGGCTGCCGCCGGGTGCAGTTTGATTGTCGGTGGAAAAATGTGAGTTCTTCTCATTGGATTAAAAATGAATCCGCGCTCAATTTGGGAAAACGTGTAACCGCCGGAGAACGGCGCTTAATGCGTTAAAAACGTCCGCCTCTCTACCTACCGGCACTGGACTCGAACGTCCCGAGCAGGGCACTGTCGTCTTGGTTCACGGCGGACTTAAAAGGCTCGGAGACGAGTAGTCCCAAGCCATTGTTGTCTCCGCCTTGCGCTCCTGGGGCCTGCTCTACCGCCATCGACGGTTTTGCTTCCCTCTCCGGTGGCTGCGTACAATTTGCCGCCGCCTCCCAACTCTCCGTGACTCCAGAAACGCAAGGGAATTTAATGGCGTCGGTGACTTTGAGGTCGTATTTTGTCGAAAGGGTAATTTTCGACTTTTTAGACGTGGGCTCGTCCATTTCGGATGCGCCCGAGAAGGCCGTTCCCAGACTGTTCTCTCCGTCCGCCATCTTCAGCCCGCAGAGCCGCCGAGCGGAATGAGCGGATCCCTCCCCCACGGACAGCTGGCTCATTTGCATCGGTCACGTGACGTGCTCTTCTCCAGTAGTCGCAGGGACGTCTACCCCTTGCGTCACGAATATGAAACCATAACAAAAAATGCTACATTCAAGTACAATCAGACTTTTTGGGATGATGGAACTTCTGTTCGTTCTTCTGCGACTGCGAACAGCTCTGGGTTACAATGAATTTTATATGATTTTGTACGGGTATTGCTTGTTTCGTAACATTTTTTTCCAAATCAGCAAGCGGGTCACAATATTACCTTCTCTATCTGATATTTTCTTGTCAATGTCATTTACATGTGTGTCCCTTTAAAATTCGTCATGTGTGGTAAAACAGGATGAGTCATTCCAATGTATCATACGTCAGATGGTTCCCGTAGCTCATTGATCTCGACCACATCTGCAAAGCCGAAAAAAACATTGAATTCGAGCGGTGTGGTTAAGGAGCAGCGTCAAGAGAGGCTGGTTGTGCAACTAGCGTAGCACATCTTCAAGCTGCTCCTTTCGAAGAATCGCGACATTGTTTAATGGAGGCCGTTTTGAACTGCAGACCAGAGGACTTGGAAGACTACTACGCTTTATTAGGATGCGATGAGTTATCATCGGTAAGTTGTTTACTGGCAATGTATTCTAGGTCTGCGGTTCATTGTGAACTGTGCACCACAAAACAAAATCTTGAGAAAATGAGAACTGTCAGAATTAATTTATAATGTACAAACTCAATTCCAACGAAATTAGGACGTTGTGTTAAACATAAATAAAAAGAGAATGCAGTGATTTTGCAAATCGCGTCCAACCTAATTTAATGGAATACACTGGAAAGACATATTGCAATATTAATATTGCAAATGATTACGTTTATTGTTTTTAGCAAGTAATCATTAACTTAAACTTTTATGGATGTAACACGTTGCAAAAGCCGTGACTGTGTTAGTGTCTAATAATCACAATAATAATAATGTAACCCCCATGTGCTGCGGAAGGCCTCTGCGAGAACATTAATTGAACAAGAACTATGGATGGTATATTAAACTAATAATACAGCACAGGTATAAAATTCAGGATGATGGCAGAGACACGCTCCTTCCAATACCAAAAACCGATTGCTATAAGATGGGCGTCCTCGCGCCAACACAAGCAACACTACCGAGTCCCAACAGGTACTAAAAATACAAAAGTGCTTATCCACTTAAATAACATGACAACGCAAGGGCGACACACTGTGGCAGTCTCGATTCGCTACTTGACAACAACAATAACAATAATAATATACTGTATCTAAATTCCCTGCGATTGGCTGGCAACTAGTTCGGGGTGTACCCGTCGACTGCCCGAAGACAGCTAGGATAGGCTCCAGCATACCCGCGACCCTTGAGAGGAGAAGCAGATTAGAAAAAGGATGGATGGATGTTATATGTCATGTTGATATTATTACTATGTTTAGTAATATGTATTAATTAAGGGGTAGCTTCAGCAATTAGTGGATTTTTTTGTGTAACGTCATAGCTCAGAATTGCACTGTAAAATCCATATAGGACAAGCTTTTACAGGGCAAATGCAAAAACAACAGCAAAATAGAGCAGCTAGATGAAAAAGTAATGCCATCTGTGGTTAAGATTTTGCTGTTGACCAAAGGTATGCATTAAACGGGACAAATCGAAAACGTACTTTTTACTGTTTGAACACATATTGTTCGGCTTCCCAAATGCCTTTACACCACTCAAGTATGAAAATAAACAAACAAGTCAATCTTATGTTGTCTGACGAGGCTGTTTTGTAAAATTACCGTAGTCTGTAGGAGAGCCATTCTACATATTGATAAATTTGTTACTGGTAATTTCATGCATGCAAGCATTCCTTTCCAGTGAAACACAACATAAAAACCAAAAAGACAAGCAGAGCTGCACTTAGATTTGTCTGTTGCACAGATTAGCGTTGCCATACAGCGTTAGCTTCTGCCAATGTACACACTGAACACTTGATTGTTTGTTGAGGTTGTGCCTGTTTGGCGCTGCTGCATTAACAGATCTGGGAAAACATAATCCATATTGTCTTTGTGTGGAATTGAGCGTGCTTGGCTGTTGGTAGATGTCGAAAGTTGTGGTGCTAATTCCAGCTGACTGTAGTTCATTAAAGTGTTTATTTATTTTCAGACTGAACAAATTCTCAATGAATACAAGATCAGAGCCTTGGCATGCCACCCAGACAAGCATCAAGGCAACCCCAAAGCAGGTACATTTGTTGAACGGCTATGGCATGTTTTTTAAAATTCAAATCAATCTATTCATTACAAAGGTGTTTAAAGTTGATAATAATTTTGTTGATTCTATTTGTTAATGTTTTAAAAATTAGCTCATTTATACCAGGATTTCTTTCTTTCTGGCAGTGGCAGAGTTTCAAAAACTACAGGAAGCCAAAGAGGTGTTAAGCAATGAGACGAAAAGAAAAAACTATGATCTATGGAGGAGAAGTGGCGTTGCTATCCCATTTCATGACTGGCAAGCCTTAAACGACTCTGTAAAAACGGTGCGTGATGTTTTACTTTCGTGTGCTTGCGATGGTAACCGGTATCATGATCGGACTTGAAAAATCTTTGCAGTCAATGCATTGGGCTGTGAGAAATAAGAAGGAACCCATGCTGGAGGCCGCAAAGGCAGAAACACCAATCACATCCCATGCAGATGACCTTCATTGTCAGCAGGAATCACCGGGGATTGTCTCAAGTGAAGCCATGCAATCTTCAAGTACAATAATTCCTTTTCATTCAATCAAATTCATATCATGTGTATAATGATAAAAGTCCCATACTATTTTGAAGTCATTTAGTTCCATTCTTTTTTTTGTTAAACATCATTATTATTATTATTATTATCAGATAAAGATATTCAGCTTCTAGGTGAAGTTTTCCAGATGAACCTAATATCTTTCAGTTAGAGAACAGCCGGTTGTGCTAAATGTACGAAAACATTAAACAGTTGGATGTGTTATTCAAAAGCTTAGAGAAGGTCAATTTCACTTGATAGTGGACATTAGGATAGAAATTCATCCTGAAATTTCACCCCAAACCCCAATGCCCCCAAATTTTTGGGAGTAGTATGTGTTGAAAGAGCAGTTTTAATTTTTATAAAACTAACGTTTTGCTCTCATGATTTAGGCGATTACTGGCATCGTCGTTTCCGCTGGACTGCTGACTCACCATCTTGTCTGCTGCAGAAGTTCCGCAATTATGATATTTGAATATAGTCCGGCACATTATGCCTTGTTACTTGTAGTAACATTGTAGTAACAGTCAAGCTGTAATGTCATTCCGTCTGTAAGGTAGATTGGTTAAATTTGGACGCTTACCAAATCATATAGAGGTTAGTAACTGGTTTTGCGTTAATAAATCCAAAATTTGACATTCATATTACTGAGCGAAATGGATGAACATAGATTCTGTACTGTCATTCTTTTAGATCCATACAAGACACAATAACATCAAATGAAACTGTTAATTTGAAGTTTTTATATTTTATCTACCATGTAAATATTTTTATTTTAATAAATCTATCTTTTATTTATATGTGCCTTGCAATCGACCAATCCAATATGTCTTACCCAAAGTCAGCTAGAATAGGCTCCAACTCACCTATTGTAACAAACAAATTAGGACCAGTGAAGCCGTTCGGATCATGGATGGAAAATGAATAGAATATATAGAAAATGAATGGATGCATACTTGACCTACAGCATTGTCAAGAGAAGCGGTAATTAAAATGTGTCCTATTCTGAGTGTGAGTTACTGTCTGTATCATCATTCTCACCGCACACATTCTTTTTCTGCCCCCTTCCCAGAATGACATAAAAATTGCTTGTGGATATTAATTTTTTTCCTCGGGGCCTTGAATCCATCGCAACTGGAAACAAGGAGAGCGACCTGAAGAATTTGTTTTGAATATATATTTTTGAAGTTAAAAACCGGATTATTGGTTAGTTGAGGAACATTGAAAATGTATTATTGTCAGTAGTTTTGACCTAGTGTAATGTAAGCATTAAGCGACATGTTTTATAGTGTATAGAAGGGATAAATACGAGGCAAAAAGTTGAAGGTTAAAAAAAAAGAACTGCATTGTACTGCAAGTGAAATGATTGGACCGACGGCAATACTCGAAGCTCATGGCGTCACAAAAGTTGAAGTCAAGAGCACTACTTTTCCCTCAATTTCTCGCCGGGTACTTGGCGCATACCTGTAATCCAGGCTACCGGGAGGCTGAGGCTGTCGGATCGTGTGAGCTCGGGGGTTCTGAGCTGCAGCGGGGGTTCTGAGCTGCAGCGGACTATGTCGAGCGGGTGTCCGCGCTAAATTCGGTATCGATATGGTGCTCCCGGGGGAGCTCGGGACCACCAGGTCGCCTAAGGAGGGGTGCACCGGCCCAGGTCGGAAACGGAGCAGGTCAAAACCGCCCTACCGCTCAGTAGTGGGATCGCGCCTGTGAATTGACGCTGCAGTGCATCTTGAGCAATACAGCGGGACACAGTCTTTTACACTTCGTATGTAAATCTCCAAAACTATTATATTGTTTAAAGTCGATGCTTGGCAGGGCAACCAACGCTTTAGAGGGAAACAAGCAACCATTTCTAAATGTAAATAAACTGACAACAATAAGAACGAAATGTGTCGCAACTGACGTCACGTGCGTGATAGTCAAAAAACACCACAGGCGTTGTGCTTTCACGCCGGGTACGTGGCGCGTACCTGTAATCCAAGCTACCGGGAGGCTGAGGCTGGCGGATCGTGTGAGCTCGGGGGTTCTGAGCTGCAGCGGACTATGTCGAGCGGGTGTCCGCGCTAAATTCGGTATCGATATGGTGCTCCCGGGGGAGCTCGGGACCACCAGGTCGCCTAAGGAGGGGTGCACCGGCCCAGGTCGGAAACGGAGCAGGTCAAAACCGCCGTACCGCTCAGTAGTGGGATCGCGCCTGTGAATAGACGCTGCAGTGCAGCTTGAGCAATACAGCGGGACACAGTCTTTTACACTTCGTATGTAAATCTCCAAAACTATTATATTGTTGAAAGCCGATGCTTGGCAGGGCAACCAACGCTTTAGTGGGAAACAAGCAACCATTTCTAAATGTAAATAAACTGACAACAATAAGAACGAAATGTATGTAAGCTTTTGTTAAATTGTTAATTATTATCATTTTATATGTAACCAGGTGAACCTTACTTAGATGCTTGTAGTGAAGGCTTCCTTGTTTAACAAATGTAGCACTGTCACTTTAAGAGCCACACTAGATCAAAACACGCGGGAACATATGCAGCGTGTGAGAATCAGACCAGAAAGGGTGACATGCACGTAAAGGAGGGTAGTCGCTGAACTGTCCCCACTGCTTGTCCCAACTTGATACACCCATGATCGTCCTCGTAACCCTGGCGATATTCAGGTAATTGGTAACTAGTTTACCATGACGCATGTTAGGTGTTAATTTTGGACAGATGATTAATTAGTTGAATGGTATTTATAGAGCACAATATCTGGAGTGGTTTGGGTTGGAGTTTGAAATCTACCACTAGTGAGTCGTGTGAACAGCTGTACAGCGTAAGTGTTCGCAATGTTATAAGATGTAAATATGTTTTTTACTGTAAATTATATGAACTGTGTTATCTGTTCTTTAGAGGGGAGATCATTTGTGTTTGACCACGTGCTTTGTACACACCCAACACACCGGAACATATCGAGTAAGTGTGGCTGCATCTCAAAACATTGGGTTGTAATGATTATTTGTTCTGCACTAAGAAGTATTGTGGCTTGTAAATAATGTATTTTTATTTCTGTTTTCCTATTAAGCAAGCCACTGCTGTTGTCTATTGCTGTGTAATTGTCTGTAATCTGTTAAATAATTTTCTTTGATCTCTTAGATCCCTGTTCGACCTCTTTTAAAATTCAGTTAAGATCTCAGTCTTTCATCTTAATGCTGAACAATTCTTCATTGTTCAGTCGGGAATAAAGCCCACCTAAAAATTATTTTGTGTCCAGTCCAGTCTTTCCAAAGACCCGGCTACATATATTCATGCATTATATTCTTTTATGTTAGTTACCTTAATTATACTCTGTTTAATACGTCCTGAAATATTCTTAGGTTGCTTACATGTGATTGGAGAAGAAAAACAGGAAGGCGGGTCGTTACCGGAAGGGGGAGTGTTGGTTGGAGCGTTAGCGGGGAGCGGTTGAGAAGAGAAAAAAATAAAAAGAGAAAGAGCTGTGTTCAAACGAAGTCGTCCTCTCCTTTTTAGCCCATTCTAAACGTAGAGCAATCCATTTAAAACCTGCGAACCCCTCAACATACATGTAAATAAACTGACACCAATAAGAACAAAGTGTGTCGCAACTGTGACGTCACGTGCGTGATAGTCAAAAAAACACCACAGGCGTTGTGCTTTCTCGCCGGGTACGTGGCGCGTACCTGTAATCCAAGCTACCGGGAGGCTGAGGCTGACGGATCGTGTGAGCTCGGGGGTTCTGAGCTGCAGCGGACTATGTCGAGCGGGTGTCCGCGCTAAGTTCGGTATCGATATGGTGCTCCCGGGGGAGCTCGGGACCACCAGGTCGTCTGAGGAGGGATGCACCGGCCCAGGTCGGAAACGGAGCAGGTCAAAACCCCCGTACCGCTCAATAGCGGGATCGCGCCTGTGAATAGGCGCTGCAGTGCAGCCTGAGCAATACAGCGAGACACAGTCTTTTACACTTCGTATGTAAATCCCCCAAACTATTATATTGTTGAAAGTCGATGCTTGGCAGGGCAACCAACGCTTTAGTGGGAAACAAGCAACCATTTCTAAATGTAAATAAACTGACACCAATAAGAACGAAATGTGTCCTGTTGAGGAATGGGAGCTGTCAATTTGCTCTTGGCCCTTCCTTGGTTACAGATTATTTTATCTCTCTATAAGGTGGAAGAAGACCCAACACCACGTAGTCTTTTCTTCAGTTTATCGCAACGCAACACGAATCGATTCGGGCTCCTGTGAGTCTCAGATTTCATCAGGAAGCCCCGAGCAACTTCAGTCACACGTACATATAGGCATAGTATGTTAATTATGTTAATTAGGGGCGGGCAGTCCTTCCCCTTATGTAAAAATCTGAAACAAAGAAAGTCAAGCAAAGTTCAATGTTGGCATTTTGACAAAGTGCAGACCATATCTGCTGGTTCACAGACCTTGAGACTAGGTTTACTCCTCGAAGGCACTTGACAGCCTTCAGGGACTTTTACGATGTGGGAGGCGGAAAGAAGATAGCCAGGTGGCTGTTAATCACTCAAGGGGAATCAGGGCCCCAACTTCACCCTGCACTCCTTGTTTTAAGTACAAGCAAATGTTCAGGACAGAGACTAGTGTCAATAGTTCTCATAGCAAGATGAAATTCATCAACAATGTTCTACTACTACTTCTAGCGGAATAATTCCTTAACAGTCCCAACTGTGACGTCACGTGCGTGATAGTCAAAAAAACACCACAGGCGTTGTGCTTTCTCGCCGGGTACGTGGCGCGTACCTGTAATCCAAGCTACCGGGAGGCTGAGGCTGGCGGATCGTGTGAGCTCGGGGGTTCTGAGCTGCAGCGGACTATGTCGAGCGGGTGTCCGCGCTAAGTTCGGTATCGATATGGTGCTCCCGGGGGAGCTCGGGACCACCAGGTCGCCTAAGGAGGGGTGCACCGGCCCAGGTCGGAAACGGAGCAGGTCAAAGCCCCCGTACCGCTCAGTAGCGGGATCGCGCCTGTGAATAGGCGCTGCAGTGCAGCCTGAGCAATACAGCGAGACACAGTCTTTTAATACTTCGTTTCTATTCACTACCACCCCAAATAAACTAAAACACACGCCATGGCACAGTATATTTACTTGAAGAAACGTTGTTTTTGTGCATTTATTTATTCACAGAAATCTGCTTTCATGACCTATACTGTCTCCCCGTGATAAATGTGGTAACTACAACCCTTTTGCATCGTTTTGGGTACTGATTTAATTGGTTGATGTAGACACCGCTCGGCTTCCATTGGACGAAAAATACGTCAACTCGTCAGTTGTGCTCGCATTGGCCAGACTATACGTCGAACAAACATTGCGACGAATTAACCCAGCGGTCCACTGTTCGCTTCATTGTGGTTGACTGTACCTGGACGTGAAGAGTCATGGCCGGTCAACTGCTTCTCCGAGGTTGTGGAGCAACGCTACGGTTGAGTCGAACGGCGATAGCGCGCTCCATGGCCACGTTGAAAGGTAAGTGACAACTGCAACACCGCTCAGACATGCTCTTGAAGTCGAGGCATTCTAGAAGCCTGGTCGCAAATCGTGTTAACTCGGTCATTTGCTTCGTTAAATAGCGCGTTTGCACAAGTTAAAACGTTGTCCGTTTCACTTTGCCTCGGGAGGTCATGCGCCTGTCCTAAATCTATAAATCCACCTGCATGCGCAACAATTGGTGTTATGTGAAATGATCAACTTTCCATGTTTTGGTTATTTCCTAGTGCAAACAGTTTAAAACTGCTAGGTGAAATACTATAAGGAAGGTCATTGGGACAAACTTGCTGGAAGCCCTCTGATATTACTACCCCCTCCTTTGGCAGGCATGTGTTGGTTCGATGCCAGCCAGTATCCCGATAGGGGTCGAGCAGGGACGGGGTGGATTTCAAGAACACCAATCAGTTTTTATTCAAGTCTATTTCCATCGCCGAATTAATCTTATACAAGGCATTGTGCTACAATTTCAAGGAATACCCACAGATGAAGAACAAGCCACTGGCCTGGAACGCCGTGCCCTTGAAGCGCTAAAACTGGGAAAAGTGGGTTATTTTTGCAAGTACAGCACAGTATACAGTACTGTTTGAGACTGCACTCCATGTAATAAAAAGGCTTCGATGCACATTAAAGGATCCCTACAGTATGCTGAAACCTAAGAACTACGCAGGAACCAAAGATGACCCGCACATCGTGCCTTGTATCGGACAAAAGAGGCTGGTGGGCTGCCTCTGTAAGTGGTGATTTAAATGGAGGAAAAACGTATTTGTATTCAACTTGCAATCTAAATTGACTAATAAAATCTCATCCAGGTGAGGAAGACAACACTGCGATCGTGTGGTTCTGGCTTCATGAGGGGAAAGCCCAGCGTTGTCCCTCCTGTGGGTCTCATTACCAGCTGGTCCATCATGAGTTGCCTCATTGAAATCTTCACCCAAAGCAATCTTAACATCATTGTGTCTGCTAATCCAAATCCAACACGTATATCATCAATAAATTAAAATACTCAACTGGCTCCTGACAATGACCAGCATTTTATTTCATCTTCAAAGCCAAGACGTTGCACTCCAAGCAAATGTTTTGTACAGTTCTGTATCCATGATCACAATCGAATTTACGTGAAACACAGGTTAGTCATTTCTAAAGCACACATTTCATGCAGAAGGGGGCGGACTGTGTTCGCTCTTGTAAAAGTGAGATTTTTATCATCCCAGCTACCCCGAAACAAGCAGGTTTTGTTCAGAACACTTGGAAGCAAGTGTTTTGTTTAAATCTGGTCAATTTATAGTCCATGTTCAAGAAAGTATTTTTGCAGAATTGGATTTCAGTTGTCAAGAAGGTAGTGCTCTCAGTTGCATGTACTGTGTAAAAAAAATCTTGCATGTATTGTAACACTACCTCCTTGTACTTGCCATATCCAAACATCGAATGCACATAACTGCAATGTCAAATGTACTATAGGTCCCCTTCTAGTAGTTGTTTTACTTAACAAAATACCTATTAGGGCTGTGAAAAGCTGGAAAAAAAATCCCAAGAAACACAAAATGCTGACATGGCCCGAAATGCGGACATTTGGACCTTTCAAAGTGACCTCATGCAAGATTAAAGCCTTGATTATGATCTATAGCTTGAAGAAGCTTCTCACGCAGTGTTTCTGCATTGGTGTATTTGGGCAGGTCCAACAAGTTGAAGCACGTGTGGGCGACGGGCAAATAATGTTCTCCCCCACTGGTCGGCTGGATCACTAGTTTAAGGCTTTTCATGCCCAAGATGGGTATGCGATCACTTCCTGTGAGGAACACTGCGGGGACAAACAACATCCATTTCATGATTGCAGCTTCACTTTCACGCTCCTTCCACTGGCATCCGACATCGGTAAAGAAACACTTACAGAGAAACTCTTTTTTCTTCTCTAAAGGAAGGTTGTGGAACACTGCCCAGAAGAGCTTAATGGTGGGATGGTCTGCCCAGTACTCTCCCTTGTATTCAGTGCTCTGAGATAAAAATAATAAGATGTGAGTTCACACAAGGAAAGAATTTCACAGAAAATATTTCATTTTGCGAGTTACCACATCCAGGTAATTAAATATTTTTTCCAAGCTATACATCACAAATGTATGAATGGCCAAATGATACAAAACCTTTTCAAGTTCAGTCCAGTCATAGTTGGTGTTGCCAATCACCATGGCTTGCAGTTCATTGGGCTGGAACAGCTCCAGAACTTTGCCTCCACAAACCTTGTGGAAGCCTGCATAGAAGCATTCAAATAGTGGGGCGACTGAGGTGTTGAATGTATGGTCTACGTATGCGTTGACAAAGTCCTGCCTGGACACAGAAATGGTTTCAATACATGGTCAGTTGTGAGAGTCATTTTACTGGGATAAACAATATCAATACAAGCTGAACCAGTTTACCGGTTGGATTTATTCACGTTAATGTTTTCACCATTTGGTATGAGTTCCAACACCTCTGTAGCACCGTAGTTTTCCTCTGTGATCTGAAAAAGAAAATGAACAAAAAAAAGTTGTCATTGATTTACCGGCAATACATACCACACACAAAAGGTAATTCCCGATAACTCGTGTGTTAATGTTCAGAGGGTAATGCTTTCTGTTCCTTGGTGGTTGTATGCAAGACGGGGATAAGATGCGAACAAAAGATTGAGGGAAAGGTATGGCATGATTGAAACATCACTGCTTAATTTCTACATTGGAGGTTACACAAGGATAAGTGCACTTACTGTGAAGTTCAAGCAGAAGGTTTCCTCAAGGTCATCCTCGGGGTAGTCGAGTAACAGCTGGAGACTCCTAGTTCACAGCAAATGAGTACGTTTGTCAATTAGATTGCATGAAAAGTGATTACTGTCTCATCTAAATAACAGCCAAACAAGTAATTTCATTCAAATGAACATTGTAGTATAGTAGAATGCAATTTCAAATTGCAAAGGCTCCAATTTGGAAAGATGAAATATGGAGGAAAAAAAAGTGATAAAGCCACGCGTGTGTTTGTATTATTGCTGTAATCTGATTTACAATTTACGTTTATGCCACATTTATTCGCTTGTGTTTTTTTGTGAAGTTACTGTCGTGAACCCTCAAAATACTGCTAGACCTAAGAGTTTAGTAAGTTATCAACTCGGTGAATTAGATAAAATGTCTTTCGTATTAATGGTTAATTTGTCTTTATTTGAGTGCAAGCCTAACCTACAGGACTCAAACATTCTTGTCAAGTAAACCAGATATTGATTACTGGAATACAGATTAATTTATTGCTGGTACAATGGTACCTCTACTTACGAAATTAATTGGTTCAAGAAGAAATTTCTTAACTAGAAAACTTTAAGTCAAGACATATTTTCCATGGAAATGCCCCAATCCATTCCAAGCCCCCCCCAAAATACTCAGACATAAATGTTTTCTCAAGCATCAAAATATGTAACAAATACATTTTACAATTACATTATTGCACAATAAATGAGAGTTGTGCACAATGTAAAAAACAAAGACTTGGGTAAAGAATAAAAATGATGGTTATTTAACTTGTAACTGTCCGAACCATTTTTTTGCGCTCTTTAGTTCATGTTCTCTCTCTCAGAAGTGGTTTTTGCCTGGTGTTTTGTATAGAACTGATCCAAGGACGTTTGCTTTTGTCGGCTTTTAACAATCTTTCGAAAATGTCCGAGGCAAACATCAGCATAGTGAGAGATCGCCCGACTGGTGAACATTTTTTCTATATGAATCATATTTACGAAAAACTATCAGAATGCCTCATGACCTGTGGGGCGACTGATGAGGATGCAACATAGACACATATCTATCTATCCATCCATCTATCTACACACATAGGCACATAGCCAATGGGATGCCAGGATGATGCTCGGTAGTAGCCAATGTCAAAGCAGCTATTAGTATGTTGCGTTCAGGAAACTCGGACTTGCGACTAGCCGCTCATACTGTATTTTTATCTTTCGGAACTTGAGGCATTATTTTCCTGTTGAAGCGTTTCGTAACTTGACAATTTCGCATGAAGAGACGTTCGTAAGTAGAGATACCACTGTATTGTTAAAAATACGCAGGAAAAGGACCTTGAACAAAACAAAACAATGATACATGAAAAATCACATATTAAATAACAATTAGATTTTTTTTTAATCAATCAGATATTAAATCACAATTGGATTCTTTTTTTAATCAATCAGCTCTGGTTTAACTGTAATTTGGAGATAATGAGAATGTTCAGTTTGATTTGACACACAGCTAAAAGGGAAACTTTACACATCTCACCCAAAGTATTGAAATAGAGAGGCCAATTGGGGTTTGAAGAATATGGAAAAAGAGCTCAACATTTCCACTGTTTCCAGGTATTCACACCTTGATATGATACAGCAAAAAAAAGGAATCGGCCTGACTGTTCCAATACGTTTGGACAAGAGTGACTCCAATGGACGCCTTCGATGATTACCCTTGATCTTACCTTCCCACATCTGGCATGAGCTCCTTCAGGTCATCTAACGTGGCATTCCTCTTCAGAAGCTTCTTGTACAAGGCCACTGGGAAGTTGAGCTCCACAATGGTGAGGTTGTAGATGGCGAGACCGCATATGACTCCGATGAGGCTAAACAATTCGATGTCCTCAAAAGTCTGGAAGGAACAATAACTTACGATCACAACCGTTCAGACGGCCATTTAAGTCAAGTCAAGTCGACAGTATTTATAGAGCACTTTCGAACAGCCATCGCTGCATACAAAGTGCTGTACATGGAGCGATTTAACATACACAATAAACAGTAAGACGAATCGGTAATAAAGGCGGTGGAAAGCACCAAGCAGTAAAATCAAGGACAAATCATGCTGAGTCGAAAGCCAAAGAATACAAGTGAGTTTTGAGGAGGGCTTTAAAGATGGGCAGCGAGGAGGCTTGCCGAATGTTCAGTTTTGCCCCCCCCACCCCCCCCCCCCCCCACACACACACATTACCTTTTTTAAGCCTGCATTTTAAATGCATAAATCTTTCTTAGATAAATGTCTTCAGACACGCATGCATTCATCTGGGTCCCTCATTCCAGAGAGAGGGACCCGCAACAGAAAAGGCTCGATCCCCTCTGAGCCTCAGTTTAGCTCTTGGTACCTCTAACAAAGACTGGTCCACAGACCTGAGGTCCCGGGCAGGTGTGTAGGGGCGGATGAGCTCAGAGAGGTAAGGTGGCGCGAGATTATTCAGAGATTTGAAAACAAAGAGAATGAAAATGAATGGGGAGCCAATGAAGGGATGCCAGAGTGGGAGTTGTATGCTCCCTCTTACGAGTACCAGTCAAGAGGCAAGCGGCGGCATTCTGGACCAGCTTTGCTTTTTGACACGTTTATACATTAAACACTCTTATCAATTTTTTAAATTATTTTTTTTTGTCCAAGATGGCGCCCGAGTAGGCAGCCTTCGGCAAGTGCTCTTCAAGAGCCTTGCTTTTTTGTTCTTTTTTGGTGTTTTTGTCTTTTGTCACGTTGTTTGTTGTTTCATCGTGTGGACCTGATATGGACTGTTTTCAGCGCTTTTTGGCCACGACATTCGTCAAAGGAGAAGTATCTGTGCTTGCGCCTTCTCGGCAGCACGCCTGTACCAGCACAGATTTGATTGGGAGGAATGTCTGCGTCATTGACTGTCGGTGCTGGACAGACCTGGGGTGCTTGTGTTTTTTGCGCCTGTAATGGGCAGCATTTTTCACAACCCTGTTTTGTTCAGTGGCTGTGTCGACGCTGTTGGACAGTCGGCGTTGGTGCGGCTGGATGGATGGCTGCTGAAGTTGAGGATGTGGAGAGAGGAGCGTTGGCGCAGAGCGCCGATGCGCATTTGGAACCGGGAGTCGCCGCTTGGAATTGAAATGGATTTCCATGGGACAGGAGAAGTGAACCAATCTCTTTTTTGTCAATGGATGCTGCAGCTTTCATATCGAACTGCTTCAAACAACAAAGCGTGTGACGGAAAAGTGGTTAGGACTGCACAACACATAACATAAAACACGGACAGTCGGTCCGTGTTTTATGTTATGTGTTGTGTTTATTATTTGACTTTATGTTAACTGTTTTGTTAAGTGCTTTGTTACAGCTGCCGCTGTTGTGAAAGCGCTACATAAATCAGCATGTATTGGATTGTATCAACATTCGAGGTTGACTCCTGTCATCTCTGCATGCCTGCATGCGTGCGATCTGGTTCTCTCAATATACAGTATGTGTCAGTATATCGACTGAATTTGCACTTGAGCAATTCGAATGAGTATAACAAACAACAATTCGAATAGTTTTCATTATCCTTTAGGGCCAGTTCTTTCTGCCATCATATGCAAGCTAGCCACTAGCTATTCCATTCGGTCAATACCTTGCTTGAAAACCACAGGAGCCTGGATTCCTCATGGTAACGGAACATCCCATACTTTGGATCCAACAGCTCTTTCATAATCAGGAGGAAGAACTCTTTTCTTACACCTCCTGCATCGACTGCCTCTTCTCCCACAAAGACAACCTGGGAGTCACAAGCACACGTTTGACAACGAGAAACGTCTTCAGATTAATTTGAAGGTAATGGTATAACTATCAAATAAACCTTCAGCGGCTTCTTGTAGTCGACATTCTTTGACTTCCTGAGAACTTCCATTGTGTCTCCAACTATATTTTCCCTCCGGACGATGAGGATGAGGCATGGGTTTACAGATTCCACAGCAGGCAGGAACATGGAACTCAAGTTTTGCATTTGAGCCTGATCCACTGCCATCTAGCAATGCAGAAAACAACAATTAGCTTCTTTGAAGCAACAACACGATTAGCTTGTATTTACCTGCATTTGTAAGACCGCATCAGTCTGAAGCAGAGTGGTCTTTGCCGGGGCATCAAATACAAAGGGATACCTGCACATAGTCACCACGCCATCATGACCCTGAGGACAGAGAGGCAGTACTGAATCTCGGTCCACAAATTCAGATACGTTAACAAGAGTAGCTTGCCATGCCTTTTTTATGTCGTTCATTGATGTGACATTTCAAACAGCATGCTACAAAAAAAAAAACTTACCCCTGGGTACATTTGTCTCTGAATCCAAGTGATGTAGTCATTTCTGATGTCGATCAAGTCATCCAACTCATGAATGTAGAATTTGTCATACTGTATAATGTGTCCGCCTCGCTCATTCACCTGAGGGGACACGAAAATGGACATGTTTCAACACTTGGAAGCACACCGATATCTTGGCATATGACTTTAATCTGTTCTGCAACCAAGCTCATATAACTCAATTTACTCATACCAAATCAATTTCCCCCATTGATGACGTCAAATGCTGCACAAGATGAAACAATATGTCTTTCCGCATTTCTTACCAAGTGAAGGATCTCGAGCAGCTGAAGTGACGTGTCCAAAAAACTGGTGAAAATTCTTTGCTCTGTCGATGGGATTCCGACCTTGTGCATCTGGAGCAGGTACACCACCACTCCTTTGTACACCTCGACCAGCCGTTGGAAGACTTGGGGCTCAAACGTGGACCACCAGTTTCCTGAGGCAAACCAAATAAGTCAGAAAAGTGGAATGTGCTCCGCATCCACCAACCGGTACGGTTTGGTACATCAGGTGAGTAAGCTTCCATTGTCAACATTTGTAAACCGCCCAACAGAGGAAACATAAGCAAGAATTGCAGGTTCCAAAATTAACCTTGGCGATCGGAACCGAACATCATGCTTGATGGAAACACAGCTAAACGTGGAGCTAACCGTCTGCAGCCTTTCCTCCTACCTACCTAGCACTTTAAGCGGCGCTTCTTTCAGGCTGAGCAGTGATTTGGCAAATGGGATGGAGATAGTCACGTAATTGTTCGGATCACTGAAGAGAGGGCATTCTGGAAGCGTGAGGTAGAGCCTCAGTGCTTCTATGTCTGGAGGGGAGTTGCTTAGTCGGGGGATTAGATTCTTCTCCATACTTGCAGCAATCTGACAGTGACAAATTTTTTTTTATAAAAGTTAGCTTTGTAACAATCACCATTAATTCATTTAATGACTGACCTGTTGGGCAATCTCAGGGTAGTCTGGTGTAATCAGTCTGTGAAACAGGAGACGGGCCATGTTCATATCGATCCCTGAACATTTACTGCTGGTGCTGTAGTGATCTGGATGACTGATGACAAGAGATGCACAATTGATACGTGAATGAATCGATCCAGTTTCAAAAAGCTAATTCTGGAGTGACGTGACCATGACGTCCTGTTCACACAGAACGCAATATACAAGCTGAATAAGAATGTGGAGTCCAGGATGTGATGGGTTCCAAGATGTGCTCATACTTGCGTTAACATACCTTGTCATCAAAGCAAGGTTCATGCAAATCAATAATCGGGCAACATTTGAGCATTATGCTATGGTGTGAGTTATTGTTTTTCTTCTTCGATCTTCACAGAAAACAGAAAAAACCCCAGAAACATTTGTAGTCATCAGATCAGCTAACAGTTAGCCTCGTTTCTTCTTCTTCTACTACTACTACAACTACTCATTTCCAAATGGACTAGCAATAAAATGAAAGCAAAGCCCAATCAGACAAAGTTCACTGAAAAAAAACAAGTCACAATTCTCGATACTGAGATAACATACTCTGAACGCTAGATGCAAACAATGACGTTCATTCTTAGAGATCCTTCCATTCCCCCATTCCCATATTGTAGTGTGAAGTGTTGGTCGTTTAAGTACACAACACATTTTAAAAACCTTCGTGTATACCGTGCTTGACTCGATAAACTAGAAAAAAAGGACTTCCTATGCAAATCCAAACAACCCTACCTGTTTCACCTAAAATAAATCAGTGAAAAAAGGTAAAGTTAAAACCTGTCACATCAACTTCAATTTTCGAGAAAAATCTCTATCTAATGTCACAGCACAACCAACGTGCGTGACCCCACCATTATGCATAATGCCACAAGGAGAACTGTGCATATCTGAAGAAATGTTAACATCTTGTCAGACATCAGCTCAGCGCGCATCTAAAAGGATTAATCCCACAAAGGTGCTCTTTCTCCTTGTCTACTTACCTCACAGACAAAAAGGACCCGTTGAGGCAGCTCGCAGTTGAGAACACCAGGTCAATCTCACTGAGGGAATCGCAAAACGAAAACAATTAGTGTGACTACTCCCCCCCTCACTTCTAAATGACAAAACCATGTACAATTTGTTTTATAATACACAGACAGCCAACGCTGTTGTGAAGAGAAGATTTTACTTGGAGATTTCTTGCGGGACTCTTCCGGGCGAATGGTTCAGCCATCTTTGGATGGTTTCCTCATTCACAGTACAAAGTCTTCGCTGGGCATCTGCTGTCGTCACATGATCAATGTTTTGCAGGCCCTACAAGAACAACCCCAACAATAACAACAACAAAAAAAAGAATGCATTTGTTGCACTGGATAATTCCAAGGCCATCTAAGTTGTTACTAAATAACAACTTACGTTGGTATTACAATAGTGAGCAAAGCTTTGGTCTCCTCCAGCATAAATCTTCTTGATACAACAGTTCTGATTCATGACTGTGAGGGTAAATGCGGAAGAGGTTACTGACTTGAAAATCTGTTAGCGACATATTCCTGTCATTGATCAAATTCTACTGAGTCTCACCTTGATCATCTGAATCAACAGAGTGTATCCAGGGACCCTTGACGGGGCCCGGGGTTTTCCTGTTGCAGCTGGAGCGTGTACCAAGCTGTCCATTTCCACCAAGACCAAACGAGTCCATCTTTCCGCATGAGGGTGTGAAAGCCAGTGTGTGCTGCCTTGAATTGCAAAACGTTTAGAAAAAAACCCCAACTCTTGACTGAGTATGAAAAACGGGATTTTCTCAACACAAGAGATCTGTCTTACCTTCCACATGCAATCTGTGTGACTACATTTCCCATGAGCTCAAACACTTTCCTCGGGTTGATTTCATGAGTTGTGGCGTTGTGCCCCAGCTGACCATATCCTCCTGCTCCGAATGTAAAGACACCCCCTTCCTGGAGAATCAGTAACACCAGTTCTCAACTTTCTCATACAGAAATGCTTAACTATGTATTAAGAAACATCATGATGGATCGGATTGGGGTAGAACTAGAAAAAATGCATGATTCAACAGTAGACGGGATTTCAATGAAATTATTGACAGTCGTAATAGGAAAAAGGAACCACACGTGAGAATAGCTGCACTTACCGGTACCTCCACATTGCGATTCATGGTGTATTTTGAGATTTGAGATAATTTAAACCAAAATTAAGATGTTGGAGGCTTCCACATCAAATTTTGACCAACAACATGGAAACTACATCAGTTTTACAATCATCAGTTTACTTCTCTTCCCTTTCACATTACTACATTATTGAATTTGGTAACTCTGCAGTCGAAATATTATGAGTGACTACTGTGTTGCAGTCACACAAAAGGAAAAGAGTACTAAAAGTATGGAAAGAAGTATAATGTTGGGAGATTAAACTTGATCCCGAACCCCCACCCCCCCAAAAAAATCACTATTACGAGAATAAAATTTATATTTTTTAAATTACAAAAAAATCTACAGATCCAAAGTATGATATTTAACTCCAGCTGCAGAATAGCACTTAACTTGGTCAGGGCTGCTGTGTGATCTTCTCCACAGGAGACAAAAATTACTCTCTGCGATCTAAGTGACTTCAGCAGGGTTGGAAAACACCGGTCTGGAAAGAAAAAAAAAGTCTAAGACCGATGACTGAATATTGACAGTGAACAACTTGAAAAAAGTACACGCAAAAGTACACAGAAACAAATGTTAAAAATGTCCTGCAAATGAAATCTCAACCAAAATTGTTTCAAATTTGAGTTTAAAAAATACTACATAATAAATACAGATCCACCACTTGTCAAGACCAAATATTTCCATCTCATGAAATGGAAACATGAACTTGGTTGTACAACATTCAACATTCAGTAGCTTCCCTCACCATTGCTGTCACTGAGACCAAGCTGACCAAACTTGTTACGGCCCCAACCAAACACAGCTCCAGAGAGGGTGAGGGTGAAACTGTGAGCGCCACCTGCTGATATCTGAGCAAAAGGAATGCCCAGCAGAGACTGAATGATTTGAGGGGTTGAAATGCTTTGCCCGTTTACTCCAAGACCGAGTTGTCCATATCGATTTTGACCCCAGGAGAAAACCTGGCTCCCTAAGGCGGACAAAATAAGCATGTCAGAAAGATTGTGGTTGTGCTAATTGTGCGTATAACCCATCCTCACCTTTTGAAAGTGCTAGTGAGTGCCAGTACCCGCAGGCTACCTGAGTGATTTGAACATCAGTCAAAGTCTTGATGTTTCTGCCATCACCAGGGAGACAGAAAGTACATCAATGTTTATGCATTTTTATTATTACTGGCACATAGACTAACATATTAGCATAACAATGAAAGTGTACCTAGGCACACGAACACATTCTTCAAAGTTGTTTAAGCCCAGCTGCCCATCTGAGCCAAGGCCCCATGAGAAAACCTGCCCGCTGTCATTCAAGGCAAGTGTATGCGACTCTCCACAAGACACTGCAATGATGATCTGAGCATCCAGAGCCACAACCTGCTCTAATGGAGGACCAAGATGTCAAAGATGAGCCATTTCACAAAAAGACTGAACATCCATCCATATTCTATGACCTGTTCAGGTTCACAGTCACTACTCCACAACAATGACTGAACATTTTTCAGATAAAAAATACTAACCTGGTTTCTTCCGGGACTTCTCATGGCCCAGTTGACCAAGATCATTGCAGCCACATGTGTATACTGTGCCATCCTCCAGCACGAAGGCTGTGTGCTTGCGTCCGCAGCCTACATCGCGCACTCGCTTCGCGTGGAAGAAGTCACATTTCCTTGGCTCTACTACTATCTCTTCATCAATGCCCCCCAAACCGAGCTGGCCATAGGAGGCATTGCCCCAACACAGCATTGTGGCTAAAGAAGCCAGGGGGCTCCTATGTGCAAATATGAAAGACAAATGGGCGCAGAATTAAGGTCGATAAAACAAATCAACCAGATTGACACATTTATACTGTTTGGGGCGGAATGGCAGCATGCTTCAGGTGAGAGTACTGTAGCTGCCTCCCAACCCAAAGGTTGTTGGTTCGGTTCTAAGCACTTGTGACTATGTCGAAGTGCACTTGAGCAAGGTAATGAACAATACACACAAGTCGGCGCGGGTCAGAAAACCAGTGGTGTGCAGCAACATAAAATTGTGCCACCTCCAGGCTATCTACGTAACAAATAATCCTGAACAAACAGGGATACCGTTGGAATTCTGCTCGTCTAGGTGCCAATCGCACCACAGCTACTATAACATTTCCGGTTTACATTTCAAACTAAAGTGAAGCGTTATTGTCAATGTCGGCCTCATACCAAATAAATATCTTGTTATGAACTACATTTGTAGTCATTGGTAATTTGGTCAAACATTTTTATGGGAATCAGCGTTTTCGAACGGATACAACACAGCTAAAAACACGCGAACAGCCAGCAGCGTTGAAGCTTTCTTTACGTACTGTTTTAGCTTTCTTACTTTTATGTCCTCAGCTCGGTAGCCTTACACCATTAGCCTTAGCCAAGATTACCCCATTCCCATAATTTGACTTAAAATCCAAAAAGAAGTTTTAAAATTATTTGTATCTCGATCTCACTGTTTCTACAGTTCAGATAGTTGGACGTCTTTTTGGCTTGGCACGAGCCGTTTTTTGGAGACAGCGTGCTCGAAATGCCCTGTGGTTGCTGCAAGGTAAGACAAGACGGTAATAGCAACTCACAGCAAACCTTACCAATTGTCGACTGCACCGATGACGCTATTGTTGTGTAGATCACGTTGTCACAGACACGTTGATTCACACTGTTGCCCCGCTCCACTCCACATAATCTTCCCTTATCTGTCAACAACTGCTGTGGGGGCTCGCAGGAGGAGTACTTCGCGTCAAGTTAGTCATATTTAACAGCTAGCAGTGTTGATTATACTTTGCATACAAAAAGCATCGTGTTGATGATTTCAGCCAGACACAACAGTAGACTTAAAAAATACGCGTCTAACCGATATCGATCAGTCATTAGAAACGACTTAAGTTCGCATTTGTCCTTATGGTGCATTTTTACACTGCTCGTATAGTTGGGCGCAAACGTGTGTACCTTTAATTTGAAGGCGAACTCGCGGTAGGTCCGTTACTGACGTACCCTTTACTTGACGATGGGGAAGAAATGTCGCGAAGCGTCGACGACGTTCGAGACGAAATTCACTTGCGCTGATGACTCCTCTAATGTTCACACACATTTTACACACATTCACACATGGCAGTCGTGATTGTATGAAAGTAAAAATGCACGTGCATTTCGTTAACTCCATTGAAACGTGAAGCAGATTACCGGTAATAGTCACAGAATAAAAAAGCAAATACAGTACTGTCAAAACTTCCCAACGTACCAAAAGCACGTTACTAACATCAACACGTAACAAGTTGTCGCGTTTCAAAAGCATTCAGATGTACTTCACATTAGTGGGGCAAATATATTTTCCACAAAGCGAGTATTCATTTTTTACTTTCTCTATATATATCTGTTCATTCTCACAAAACTTTTATTTCTTTTTCAAAACAAGCTCTTCTCCGCGATGTAAAGGCGTCAATGGCGAGAGATGAAGTTACCTGTGATTGAGACTAAGTGAATGAACTCTTGGTAATTTTAATTTTGGGAAAGGGGCGGGCGGCGTCAAAACACGCCTAGCAGCAACACGAACTGGCGCAGGAAAGTTGCCATTAAAGATTGCCGTGCTGGACCAGACTTGAACGGCCTAACCACTTCTCTTGTTTACTTAATGACTGTTTGCCAAAATGGTAAAATATGAAAATAACAATTCACAACAATATTTACTTTTTATTGATTGGTGTGGAAAATTAAAACGAGGTCTTGCCTGCACATATACAAGTAAATACAGTATATACAGAAAACAATTAGCTATACTGAAGATGTATAAAGTCATGTATATAACACAGAATAATAAAAATATATTAATACTAATGGGGGCGGCCTGGTAGTCCAGTGGTTAGCACGTCAGCTTCACAGTGCAGAGGTACCGGATTCGATTCCAGCTCCGGCCTCCCTGTGTGGAGTTTGCATGTTCTCCCCGGGCCTGCGTGGGTTTTCTCCGGGTGCTCCGGTTTCCTCCCACATTCCAAAAATATGCATGGCAGGCTGATTGAACACTCTAAATTGTCCCTAGGTGTGAGTGTGAGTGCGAATGGTTGTTCGTCTCTGTGTGCCCTGCGATTGGCTGGCAACAGATTCAGGGTGTCCCCCGCCTACTGCCCGGAGACAGCTGGGATAGGCTCCAGCACCCCCCGGGACCCTAGTGAGGATCAAGCGGTTAGGAAGATGAATGAATGAATAATACTAATGGTCCAGATGGAGAAAAATGATTTTCTGCTCACTGCTGAGGTTGAACCTGTCCAAACTGACTGAAAAGTGACATGCTGGGTACAGTCTTAACTGAACTAAGTGCAGATAACACACATAAACATGAACGCCTTTCTCCAATTTAGAGTCTCAGTAACTAACATGCATGCTTTTAATTAAAAAGTGGGAGGAAGCTGGAATTCCAGATTTGTGTCGGTGGTATTTAAAATGTCAAATCATTGGTCAGGTTTCCCCTTTCCTCAATCCTATATTTGGCAACAAGGAAAATATTTACAGCGGGCAAACAACTTGACACTTGCATGCAAACCACACCCTATGTGACGCAGTTGCCTACGTAAAAGCACTTTCATACTTGACACAATTGAAAGAATTTAAAATGTTGCACATCCTGTCGGGTAGGTTCTTTCATTTGTTTCAAGCATTATAGTGTGGGGCCCACTGAGAACAGGAGACACTTCTTTATGACTTGACAATTCAGCACACAACCAAGAAGACAAATGCTGTACTTCCTCGGGGTAAGTTAATAAAAATATATATGTTCAGTATACAGTATATTGTCGTCTAATTAGATCTCACACTTGTGATGTTGACTGCAGCATTTCTGTTTTAAACCCACAGATTGTTGTCGGCCTTCTTGTCATCATTATGTGCTTCTCAAATGGACTTAGAGAGGCGAGTACATTTAAATTGGTTTTGTTTTTTTTGTTTAGATCAAGTGATCTTGAATGTGACCATCAACGTTCTGTAAGCGGTCGAATTCTGAGAACGGGCACCAAATGGAACTACCTGTACTTTCCTGCAGCTGCAAATGTTGAGTGGCTAAGGGTTTAATATTGTTATCTTGGACAGGGAACTGGACCTCAAAAATCACAGATACCGGACTCCATCGGTAACAAGGTCAGTACTCTTAATAAAGGCTCCAGGTGCTTTTCATAACAGAGATTCCAGAATTGATGTTATTGTGATCAACAGAAGGACCTGAGTGAGGGAGATCTCAATTTACTGGCCAAGATCCTTTCAGTTGGACTGGTAGATGCAGATCCAAACTACCTCCACCATCTTAAAGGCTACAGAGACCTCAAAGGCGGATGACATGACCAGACGTGCACATTGACTTAAGAACACAACAGTGCTGAAGGTGAAGTGAATGACTCAATGCTGACTACTTCCAACCATTTAGAACGGTGCTTTGAGTCACCACAGTTCCTTCCTACACGGGCTAAAATCTTTCATCATGAATTGCCCTACACTGAGGTTGGACATGCATAGACAGAGTGATTTTGCAGTTTAAATCCATAATTTTATAGATGGAAAAGATTGACGTTGACAAGAAAATGGCAGACACAGGATGTCTCTTGAACTTGCTTTATTTGGCTTTTTTTTTTAATTTACTTTTGCCGTTGTTGAGGTTTTGTCTACACTTAAATGGGAAAACTTAAATGTTGACATAAAACTGGACCATTACAGTTGTAAGGTATAGTCAGTATTAACGAGGAAGTGCTGACATGGACTCCCTTCATACATTGCAATTGTTAGCGCTTCTGTAATGTTCAACTTTAATATTTGCAAAGAATTATTCCTGAACTATTGTGAAAGCACTATATAAATCAGGATGTATTGTATTGAATGTTATTCAGCGTATAGCAATAGAAAATAATGTTTTGTTTTTTTTTCCTTTGAAACAAAAACAAAAATTTCAGGTCTATGAATGATCAGGGCCCTGTTGATATTTCCTCTGTCAGTATTGATGAAGTCGGTTTTTCCACACGCTGCTGTTGAGTTTGTCTCCAAGAAGGTAGAGCAAGGTCACCACAGACATGTTAAAACAAAAGAAGCCCAGCAGACCAACAGCACTGAAATGCCCAAGGAGGGGATACACCCAAATCCCCGCTGAGAAGTACACCCAGAGAATCCTGAAGAGGAAAGGGGTTTCACTGCCATAAATCAGAGACACTGTTTTATTTTTTGTTTGTTCTTTTTCCCACAGATGACATTGTAGTTAAAGTTTCCTCCAGTGGGCTGTTACGACTGTCAAAATCACATTATACCAGCATTGTTATGTCTTATATGTATTTTTAACAACAAATTGAATTTGAAATAATCAGATGTCATGGAAAATAGGACAAATATTTTAATACAAAATTATTGTTCATTTGTGTGAGGGGATATGGTGGGGGAAAATGTTTGTCATTACAGTCAAAAGTGAAGAAAAACTGCTCACTTAGAATGAATGTTCTGAAAAAATGTTTTTTAAAAAATCCGTTTATAAAAACTGTGAAGTCCACCTTATTTTTGTCGGACACAAAAAGATGTGGTGGGTAAGTTGTGGCTGCTGAGCCCTTGAGTTTGACACCTGTGTACTAGATCATCTAACAGTGTTTTGTCTCAATACGTGTGTGTTGGCTATCATGGAAAATAAAACCCTTTTTCTGGACTCGTCCAGATGCATGGATATAAACTTGAATTTCATGGGAAGAAAACAGATCAAAGTTATGGATGTCAATTAAAGCTGATGCAACAGTAGTTTGGTTCTTTGTTATCATTTCAGTCTATATTATGCTTACTTACCAGAATAGGTAACCGATGCCCACTACTCCCAGTGTGGCAAGTGCATTCTTTGTTTGTGGGTAGGCATGTGGCTGCAACAGAATTTCTCCAAGTAATAAAGGAAGGACAAATGTATGCTAAGAAAACGGGGGAGAAATGAGTAATTACAAGAACATGAATTATATCAATTGTCATAAAGTGCTGAAAATGCATATTTTCCAGACCATCGCATGGTTGATCCAAGGAGGGAGGAAGGCGTCAATTGTTGCAGGGTACACCAACTCTCTGTCATAGGCAAATATAGCCCAAAAAAGAACAACAACAAACTAAACGAGACTTAATGTAAGTTATATTGATTTGTTATATATATATATAAAATAATATTCTTAATACATATCTCACCATGCCCACTGGGAAGGCAAAAACAGAGAATATTAGATCTGTACATCTGTTCAGCGTGTTATTCAAATTTTTTCCGTCCTGAAGATCGCTCACCGCAGCCAGCCCAAAGAATAACATTTGCAGTAACTGAAATATAGTAAGTAAGATGTCATATGATTTTTAATATGCGCTTCCCTTCAATCATATTGGACTATTCAACAATATTGTACTTACTAAATTCAAAAACGTGAGGTATTTCCAAGGTCCCCCATACACAAAGATCCCAGGTGGTAATTCCTCTCCATCCTTTGCAGCCAGAGTCATTACAACAAAAGCATACCAGCTGAAAGCAGCGATGTGGTAAACTCCCTTTGGCCTTGGAGTCATTTTATATTAAAACAGATTTCCACTCGGCAAAATCTGGATAAAGTCAAGACTGACACAAACTCCAGGCTGGAGCATGAAAAATGGAAAGAAGATTAGTGCAAAGGTGCAGCTCAATGCAGACACAAGAGACCCACTGTTCATTAGGAAGTACTGTACAGCAGAGTGTGTCTTTCATAAGCAGCGCTCTGCAGCATGTGACTTCATGCCTGTTTTATTCTCATTGAGCTTAATCGCGTTTCCTCGGTTTTGCAAGAGAAGTCTGACGTAAGTACAGTGTAAGGTAAAATATCTCGTACAAGTTAAACCCTCAGGTCCAAAATGTCTTATTGCGGCATTATAAAATGACTCCAAGTCATGCATGCAGGCGACAGTACCGGTAATTAATATTATTCTACATCAGAAATACAGTGCTCAGCAAATGTATTCTAAATATTCAGATGAAAAAAAAAGATCTGGATGCTTTATTTCTGATATTACGGCAAAGATCAGTTATACATAAACTTGTGAGGATTGCCTTGGCACACAAAGAGAGCTCATTAGATAAACCAATCGTAGCTCAGAGCATACCCACGACTTCCTCCAATGAAGAAGGTTAATGATCAGGGGAGTCATTCAACTGAACACCAAATTAGTTTACAGTGCAACAACACTATGCACAGGAGGTGAGTAAAACACACACAGAAGGAGAACACAGACAAGTAACATCAACGTGAAAACAATTAGCAACAACCAAAAGTGTTAGAATTCTTTTAACGTTTACAAATGCACGGGGGCATGTTGGGAAAAGTCCGTCTTCTTGTCAAGTTCAAATCCTGCTGACAAACGGCTTGCGTTACCGCGACCTACTGGAAATGTGAAGCACACACACTGAAATATTGACGTCAACCCCAAATGCAAAGCAATTTGATACATTTTAATGACAAGAATATTGGTTAAGTCACAGCCTGCCATCTTTAGCCTAGATTCATACGTCTTAACTGATTCCCTTTCATTAGTTTTGAAATTCACAGATTTATGCTAATAGTAATCTGTATACAAAGAAAATGTATGTTTGAAATAAAATCAAAGATGAAATACTTCAAAATAAACTATGCCATAATTAATTTCTCTGAGTGCACGACATAAAAAAAAAAGAGTGACCGTTCAGGGGTCAAGAAATATTTGAATGCTGAAGTTTTGATGTATTACTATTTTGAACACAAATGAGCCGTTTCAAAAGAAACTAATCTTATTATACCCATATTTCAGAAAGCTCGGTGGAATTGTCTAAGACAGGGGTGCCCAAACTTTTTGGACCGAAGAGCTAATTTTCGATCAACTAACCTCCCGGGATCTACCCTTACCGGCACGCACGCACGCGCACACACGCACACGCACACACACTAAGATGAGAAACAGCCTGAAACTGAGGCTTGCGATGCACTATCGTAGCTCACACGTACCATTTTAAAGTGCTTCACTGGACCCTCCTAGATTCCTATTCTTTGCCAGTGCCCTCGGTGAATTGTACACGAAACAAACTCTGAATGAGAATAATGACGATAAAAGATAGAGCGCAACAGCTCTGATCACAAGCTACAGTTGCAGACTGCTGAGCGCTAACAACTTCCGGTGACGCAATCACACGCCATCGTAAATTCAAGATTTACCTGCTTTGTTTTATTTTTTTGTGAGAATGAGACTGATAGGATCATTAGGGTGCAGCGTACATTAACACAAAAAAATATTACTAACATGTACAAAGACACACAAATGGCTGTTTGTTTTTTTCCTCCTTGACACTCCTCGGATCTACTTGGGACCTGTCTTAGATCTACCGGTCAATCAGGATCGACGTAATGGGCAGCCCTGGTCTAAGAGCTAGAAACTGCAAAAAGCATAACATTCAACCAAACAGTGGAGCATCAACACACACGTTACAGGTACACCACTATATGAACACAATACCATTCTGGTTACTACCAGTGTTGTTACTTTAGGACGGCTATAATACATGCATTAAGCTCTGTACTCACTCAGGATTATCATCTTAATCAAAAATATCTAAAATGAACATTTTGAAAGCATTTTATTTTCAGCACTTTGTCTAGAAGACCAGACATCCATTAAATGTACCTAAAATATAATTCAATTTCGTTAGTTTTCTTTGTTTCATTTTACAGATGTTATAATTGAGGCACATTTTCAGAAGAATACAAAGGCACAAAAGCAGTTTCTCCAACTTACAAAATATAAAACAACAGTTTGTCATTTACTGCTACATGAACTTCATCAATGTACATGGCATGGCTTTGAGGTCCCTCCAGGAAAATGTATTTTTATTGCTAAAACAGGAATATGGATTACTTATAATCTGCAAAAATACACCAACAATGTGCCAAATTTGTTGAGCCATCACAACGCACACACACAAAAAAGGTTGGCATGATAATCACATCGCGCTGAACAGATTTTATATTTTTTATATAACTTGTTTGTATTGGTTTCTTATAAAATGGAGCTCCATTAATGCATACCTTCATTATTAGATTAAATACATTTACAAAAAAGCAACACTAAAGGAAGATAATAAAAACGGTATTTTGTTAACAAAGATAACATCAGCTTTAAGATGTGGCTGTTTCTTTCACACTTATGGTCCTCTTGTTTCCAACGTTCGATCAATATTATTGTATTAAATACCTGTTCTAAATATATGTAATTTGATTTTCTAAACTCACTCAAAGATAGCAAGCAGGTTTGGAAGTCTCTGAATTTTTATCTCATTTTTCCCATACCTCCTTATGAGTTCAGGGGAAAAACAAGACAGACATGAGTTGACTTGTTCAGAAGTAACAGGCATTTATGCAACATAATCAACTCTTGCTGAAATAAGTGAGACATTTATGTGGCATTTCATCAAACTTCCAACAAGTCACCAATGTGGTAACATTTTGGTTTGCCCTAAGTTATGAGAACAACAATGTAGATGTGTGTGTGTGTGGGGGGGGGGGGCTTGAGTTACATAAAGAACCACCAGATGGCAGAAGATACTTCAGAACCACCAGATGGCAGAAGATACTTCACAACAAATTCTGTACATGCACCACGACTAAATAGCTCAGAAGGACATCATTGACTTCTATTTTGGAAAGCTAGTTTCATCCAACCAATTGGTAATAAACTTGATGGTCTTACTTCATCATAATTATGTATTTTTAAGACCCCAGTGTTATAAAACCACAGATTTTACGATCACTATTCTAAACAAGCCAGCAAAACTCTAGCGTTTTCCATTTGGGGCAAACAGTAACTCTATTGTAAGTACTGTGGACACCACTGCAGTAAAATGTCACGTACTGTGTAGGGCACCTCCAATTATCAGTTCTAACAAATTGCACTTTACCCATTCGTCTCATTAAAACATCTTATCACGTACATGTGCACGGTCAACCGTCAGCAAACGCACTCCTACACTGACTAAACTGATAGTGATTGACAAATAGAAATCCTACCCTATTGGTCGTTACTGTTCATGTAAATGTCTTAGTCAGCATGTCAGGTTTCTGCTGTAATTCAGTCTCTAATCTTTTCTCTTAGCTTTCTCTCTGGATCCCAGTTAAGAAGTCATCTGAAAGCGAGAGAAAGAAAGAGTCCTTGTTATAGAATTGAACAAAAATCTTCATGTGTGGAAAAATATTGTATGAATAGTTCAACGTACGTCAAAGCGACTGTAAACTTTCCTCTCCTTCCTCATGCTTTGGAGTTTCTCCAGCAGCTTGTCACGGTCCTGAGACGACTTTGACACGTTGCTGCTGAGTGACCCAATCTCTCTTTCTTTTTCCCTCTTGGCATTTTTGTCAGCCTCATCTTCTTTCTCATCATCAGTGACTGGTGCTTCCTTTGTAGACTCGTTCCTGCTTTGGCTGCTGGCCGAAATTTGTTCTAACAGCAGCTTTGTATCGTCTCGGAGGTTGCTGCTTGAGAGCACACCGGCGGTTGATGAGTGATAGCGAGACTGGCTTGACTTTGGCTGCTTGGATTGTTGTGATGATGGTACCCCTTCCTCTGCTGTCACTCCTGAACATTTATTTTGCCCTGCTGCTTCATTCATTCTTTCACTCCAATCAGATTGCTGTGCGGGACTCTTGCTAACTGTACTTGTAGTTTCTCTGTCCTCTGTTTTATTTTCACAATGCATAGGCAATGTCGAATCTTTGCTGGCATCATTTTGATAGCCCAGACTATTGCTACCAAGAGGCGCAGCTAATTCTGTTGTGTAGACTTCAAATTGATCAGAGTGAAGCTTGACGTTGGGCTCGGCCGAAACAGATGTGACAATAGAGGTAGGGTGCATTGTAATTTTGTGTATGTCAGTTGGATTCCCATTGGTTAAAAAGTTGGAGTCAGAGGACCCATGCAACACAGATGAACATAAATCAGTAACATCAGGAGCCAAAGATTCTTCTGGGTTAGGTTCAGAAGGGCAATTTGCTTGTGTTAATGGCTCTTGAGATGAGTCTTCGAGAGTAGGTGGAAGATTGGATTCTTTTAGATCAGATTTAGAATGACTTTGAAGACCGAATATATTGGATTCGAGTGGTGAAGAACTGAGGCGATGACTTGGGATGTCACCTTTGTCTTGTCTGAGAGATGAAGGAACGACAATGGGTGACAATCCAGATTCATCTACAATTGGACCAGCTGCATAATTTTCCTGTGAATCTCCAGATGGCTCAAAAGCAGATGATGATTTTTCCTCAGTAGACTGGATGGCTCTAGGTGGGGAGCCAACGGCCGACTCCCCCAGCTGTATTTTGGTACAAGTTATGGACTGCATGCTAGGTGAGTTTATGTTAGAGTCATGAGGACTGGATGTGATTTGATGAGTACCAATGAATGGCGGGTGTTCAGAGTTAGAGCTTTTTGCATCTGGTTGTGCTACTTTGCTAGACTGTGATGCCAGAGGAAAAGATGCCACCTTGGTCTTGACCTGTGATGAGTCTTGAGTTTGGTTGTTAGAAGTAACCATGGTAGATACAGAAGATGATACTGAATCGCCCATACTGGGAGTAAATAATGTGGACTCATGTGACGTAGACTTGAGAACCGGTGATAGACTTTTATCGGTAACACGCTCAAGCGATGGAAGATTAGCATGCGTTTCTTTTGTTAAAATGGGTTGTTGACTCAAGCTAGACTCACTCAAGGCAGCTTTGTGAAGCTCTGGGTCTTCTGAGTCACACTCACGAGCCTCTGCAGAGACAGATAAAGATGCTGCCGTTTGGCTGTTCCCCAATTGTAACTTTTTAAAATCAGCGGAGACTCTAGGTGGTTCACTTTTTGAGCTTTGGGGCATAGCGGTTAGATGACTGACCTGGCCCTCTTGCTTGTTTGCCTCATCACTGACATCAACAGTTGGCTCTGTGGACTTTGTTTTATTTAAATCCTTGGTCGTGACACTTGATGATAACGAAATTGACATTTGTGAAGTCATATCACCTTTCCCGCCCTCAAGGGGTACAGCGTCCTGCTTTTCCACATTAACACCTTCAAGATCTGTTGATGCTTTCATGACAGTCTCCGCTGTTCTCTTTTCATCTTCTGCAGCTTTAGCAGCTTTGCGTTTTGCTGCCAGCTCTTTGAAAAACATGAGTCTGTTATCGGGATCACTCATATCGACAGACGACAGATTGTTCGCCGAAGACATGGGTGCTTGATCGGTTTTTGCCACATCAGAGTCAGACCGCTTCAATCTGGATGGTGCTGGAGATACTTTTACTTGTTCAGTATCTGGACGTTTTAATGGTTCTTCTACCTCAAGATTTTCGGAGGAATTCTTCGAATCTACCTTGGATGAATCTTTATCCTCTGCTTTACTGTTTGCTTCTTGTTTGGAGGCTTCAGGCACAGAGCTGTCAAATGACTTCAAGTAACGAGTCCATCCAAAAGATTCTCTTGCAGCTAACCTTCGTCCCAAAACCGGGGAACCAAAAGGTAGTTTTGCCTGCTCAGTCTCATTTTTGCCATTTTCGTCACCTCGTTGCCCTGCTGTATGCTGCTCTAGAGAGTTGAATATCAGAGATGATCTTAACCTCGAGCTTCTTGGCATTGCTGCATTGTATTTTCTCCGAAATGACTCATCCTTTCGCACAGCAGTATTAGGTTCCTTTTGTTCTCCCTCTTCGAATTTCTCCCCTTCAGTTGTTGACGATGATTCTGAGGGGGTTGGTGTTGTTTTGTTGTCAGCTGGCACAGTAGTACTTTCTTGTGGCAATTTAGTTGACTGCTCGGGTTCCTGTGCAAAAGCTTTGGCATAGGATGGCAACTGACTTACTCTTGGAATGGCAGGTATCTTAAACTCTCTGACATTTGGAATTTTAGAAATCGAGAATTCTGTGACGGGTACTGTTAACGGTAGGGGGTTAGCTTGGTCCTCAAAAGGATCTCCTGCCTGGGGTGGCATCAATGGCAGCCCTTCATCTCCTGGATTATCATATGCACTGAGGTAGGAGTTAATTCGCCAATTCCTTAAACCCCGCTTGACCATGGGGTCTTTGCGGTCAGTGTTCGGCTCTTGGAAAAACTGCTTGTCATCTCCAGTGGGCTGAGATAAATTTAAAGGCAAATCTGCAGCAGGTTGTGATTTCTCTGAGACCTGCTCAAAGTCCACATTTTTGGTGGATGATAAATAGTTAAGCACAGGGTCAAAGTTATCGAATGGCTGCATCTCTTGTGGTAAACCCGATTCAGAGTACTGCTCTGCAGCACGATAGTTTTGGCTCCAGAATTTCTCAGGGCCCTTGTAATCGACTTCAGGACCCGGTCCCACATTTTTCTGTTGCCCCCTGTGAAACAGCCTTCCCCGGGCCTCAAAGTCTGCTGTGGGTTGAGTTGCGAATGGGTAATTGTACCTGCCATGAACACCTTCAGCAAAAATGTGGCGTTTCAAAGCAGGGTTTTCCATCATGGGAAACTTGGAGGGACCTTGCTGCTCCGTTCCTGACTGCTGTGATGGAAATCGACTGTACAAATCAGCAGGACCATGGAAAGATCCGCCCCTCTTCATGTGCAACATTCTCCAGTCAGGTTCCATTTGTTCATCAAATGATGGCTTCGTCCAATCCTCTGTATGAGACATGTCCATCGGTACCAACTTTCTGGGCTCTCTGTACATGAGTGAAGTTATTTTACTTGGGTATTGTCTCTTTTGTAAAAGGCCGATGTCTTCCGTCGCGGAAGGCGCATCAGTCAAGAATGGTTGTGACTGAGCAAAGAGGATCCGAAACTCTTCATCAAAAGTCGATACAAGCTGTCCGAGGAAAAGGTGTGCCATACAACGATGAAGTTTCTCAAAAGACCACATGAAGCTGTAGAAAAACAATGAAAATCTATTTTTAAAAATTCAGTCGTTCACGCTTAATTTTAATGAAATATGAACATCTAATTTCTTGTTTAACTGTCCGTAGTGTGTTGGAACATTACCTGTAGTTCCCACTCAGTACGGCCCTGCAGTCTGTCAGCAAGAAGCGATCCATCATCTGTCCTTTGAAGGATTTCCCTGAGCGGCAGTGATAAGTGATGCCCGACACAGTTCTTACACGTAGAAACTGTAAGAGTTATTGGAGTATTAATGTCAAAATTAAAGCAGTCGGGCAATATTGCATTATTCTTCCAAATATATAAAGTACAGAACTGCACAAACAATGACTACTTCACAAGTTCACCTGAGCAAAACTGAACTGCGCTGAAAAGTAAAACCTGTTTTTTTTTTGTAAATACCCTGAACCATAGTGATGACTTTTCCACTAATTGAATGCTAAATTTATACCAAATAAAGTACATCAATGTGTGTTTATAAAAATGTATTCTAATGGAATTGCCTGGGGATGCAAATGGAACTAATTTGGTTAAATGGCCCATTTAAGCATTACAATAGAAAGAAGGATTCCTCTGTTCGACACATGATTTCATGGTCCACAATACATTTAAATAATTATTTATAGGCTTGTGCAGGATAAAATGAAGAGTCCACACAGCTACATGTACGTGTGCGTGTCACACTAAATATGTTGCTTAAAAAAAATAAAAGTAACATTGAGTAACATAAAACTATCCTCATGAGGGGTCGCGGGCGTGCTGGAGCTTATCCCAGCTGTTTTTTGGGCAATAGGCGGGGTACGCCCTGAACTGGTGGCAGCCAATCGCAGGCCACACATAGACAAACCACCATTCACACTCACAATCACACTCAGGAATAATATAGAGTGTCCAAATTAACCTGCCATGCATGTTTTTGGGATGAGGGAGGAAAACGAAATACCCAGAGAAAACCCACGAAAGCACGGAGACAACATGTAAACTCCACAGAGGAAGAGTGGGGCCCGGATTCAAACCCTGGACCTGTACATTGTGAGGTAGATGTGCTAACCAGTCGTCCACTGTGCTGCCCACGTAAAGGCATCTCTGATTTGGGTCATCATCATGCTGAAGGTTCCTCTTAATCTTTGGCTTTCTAGCAGAAGCCTCATACTAACATTGACTGGTATTTTGAAGTTTTTGTAATTCCTTCCACCTTGACTAAAGCCCCAATTCCAGCTCAGGAACATCCCCAAAGCATGATGCTACCAATGCCATGTTTCACTGAAGGTGCCGCGTGTGTGTTTGTTGTTGTTGTGATGTCTTTGCGCCAAAAATCCTTTATGGAATTTTGGCTGAAAACTTCAACCTTGATTTCATCAGACGATAACACATTTACCCACATGCGTTTTGGAACTCCGAATCGGGCTTTGACTTTTAACTTTCTAAGATAAGGGTTCCATCTTGCTATCATGTCTTCCTACTCAACTGCTTAGCACAGACATATGAAGAAGAAGGGAGATGTTACCAAATGTACTAAATAACAAGTTATAATCAGAAATTCCTATATTAAAGTTCCTACAATGTTGCTCTCTGCCTCTTTGTAGCCTTCCTGAAAAGTTTTCGTCTCGTCTTTAATTTTGGAAGGACGTCCAGTTCTTGGTAATGTCACTGTTGTGCCACTTGATGATGGTCTTTATTGTGTTCCAGGGCATATTTAATGCCTTAAAATTTATTTTGCCCCCTTCTCCTAACTCTTAATTTTGATCTCCCAGATGCTATGGGAGCTCTCTGTGATCCTTGGCTTGTAAAATGTGACTAAAAAGACATCAGGAATCACCTACGAGAACATCTGTAGTTTTTGAGAGGGTTATCAGAAGGTGGCAAAAGTGTTCTGATTTGCATTTAAATTACTTTGAATGTGATTGTTTAATTTTGAACACAGCTGGAGCTCCACTTTTAAGAGGCTATGGGCAATTATTTTAGTTGCTTATTTTACTTACACGCTTGAAAAGCTTAGAATTGTATTCAATTTTCTGGACAGTTTAGAGGTACCATTCTTGGTGGAAAAGGTTTTCAAATGACTTCCCTTGTTATCATTTATACATCACAAAAATCTGTCATTTGAATGGGGCTTTTTAGACTTTTTATGTTTGCTGTAAGGCGACCCGGTGGGCGACTGGTTAGCACATTGGCCTCACAATGCAGAGATGCAGGGTTCAACTCCGGCTCAAGCCTTCCAGTGTGGAGTTTGCATGTTCTCCCCGTGCCTGTGTGGGTTTTCCTCAGGTTCTCCCACATTCCAAAAACATGCATGGCAGGTTGATGGAACACGCTAAATTGTCGTTAGGTGTGAGTGTGACCACGAATGGTTGTTTGCATGTGTGTGCCCTGCGATTGGCAGGCAACCAGTTCAGGGTGTACCCCGAAGACAGCTGCAATAGCCTCCAGCACGCCAGCAACCCTTGTGAGGATAAACGGTTTAGAAAATGGATGAATGTTTGCTGTCCATTTTACGTATTCATGCAAAACAAAACAAGTTATTGTAAATAAGTACTTGTGTCAAAGTTAATGGATTAATCGACAGCCAACTAATTATCACATTGACAACTATTTCAATTAGCAAGTAATTAGCGAGGGACATTGTTTAACTTACAACAATGTCCGACTTACAACTTACTTTTACATTGGAAAACAATGACCGGACCAATGAACAGTAATCAGTGAAAAAAATTGTTTTGTAATACGCAAAAATGAAATGTTATCTAATTTTTCAATTACTCAGTGAAATAATCCATAAAATAATCAACAGCCCTATAAATAAATAACACTAATGTCATCATTGTTTTGGTCATTTGTACCTGTGTACTGCTCTACCTTGTACTGCTTTATCACTTTAATTTTCTCTTTTTGAACCAATAAAAGATTATCTTATCAATTTACTTAGGTATTCATTCATTCATCTTCCGAGCCGCTTGATCCTCACTAGGGTCGCGGGGGGTGCTGGAGCCTATCCCAGCTGTCTTCAGGCAGTAGGCGGGGGGACACCCTGAATCGGTTGCCAGCCAATCGCAGGGCACACAGAAACGAACAACCATTCGCACTCGCACTCACACCTAGGGACAATTTAGAGTGTTCAATCAGCCTGCCATGCATATTTTTGGAATGTGGGAGGAAACCCACGCAGGCCCGGGGAGAACATGCAAACTCCACACAGGGAGGCCGGAGCTGGAATCGAAGCCGGTACCTCTGCACTGTGAAGCCGACGTGCTAACCACTGGACTACCGGGCCGCCTTTACTTAGGTATATTGGTAGATATTTACGGATGAAGAGCATACACAAGCTTAATCAACACATGACTACGGCTCAGTGAGTTATTTTGACAACTTGTTCCTGCTTTGCTATTGTTACAGGACTGACAACCCTAATTGTGCTCCTTGCTCTGTCATAAGCAGACCTTTGTTACATTGTTGAAGGAGAGGTCCATGTGTTAAAACTGTGCCTTTTTTTTAACCGTGTGAACTGTCCAGGTTCTCTTGTACTTTAGAAAACACAATGGCAATTGCTACGAATAAATCACTGATTGATTCTTTGCTTCCCAAAACAAGTGCATTCAAGAGGATTTAATGAGCAATCTGACATGCACGTCAGTTAAGCAAAATTAATCGTAAGTCTATTGGCAGTCTTGGCCCTGACAATAGCAGTAAAGATTGAAAAATTGTAAATGAATGGTAAACCCAAGTGTTAAGGGGAGATGTGATGACAAAATATGTTAATTATCTAGGAAAACAGGATAGGTAAAAAAAATGCCTTGGGTAAAATGTTTATTGTGCAACTTGGAAAAGACTCACTTGGATACTCTGTAGATTTACTCTGCAGTTGGACACCATGTTCATGAAATGATCTACGTTCTGCTCGTCTAAAAGAATATAGACGGCAACGTGTCTCATGGCAGCATTTAAAATATCAGCAAATATGTCAACGTCGGTAAACATGTCCATCACTATGGCAATCACCTGTGAAGACAAAAACACATATGAAAGTGTGACAACACTGTGAGGGTCATAGAGCCTGCTGCTATTTGAGAACAAAGAAAGACCTGCTGAGCATTCTTGATAAGTCGCCGGGCCTGCTCCTTGATACTCGGCATGTCAGGCTCAGGAGGGTTCACCAACGTGGCGACCTCCGTGGGGCCACCAAAAAGATGCAGCTGAGGCCAGCCTAGATCCAGGCCGGGGGCATCTAGGTCCGAGTGGATTGGCCAGTATGTATCCGAGGAGCTGTCTCCTCCACTCTCTTGAAAAGTTTGCTCTTGGTAGGAGGTCTGCTGAGGAAGCTGGGCTGAGCTCTGAATATACTGAATCTCAGGTGCGGACAGGAAATCCACCACATCTGCTTTTTGGAGAAACTCATAATATCCTTCCAGCTCTTCCTCAATCAGTGCATCAATTGCCAGGCGGTACTCTTCCCGATAGTGAGGAGGAAGGTAGTTAGGGTGCAGGGGATTATCCCCAGCAGAGGAACATTGAGAGCGACGTGCCATATTGCTGGCTGAGGAGATGATAAGAACAAAAGAAACCGTGATAAATTAGAGCCCTCACATCTAAATACATCCATCCATCCATTCTCAACACCACTTTTCCTGAACAGGGTTGCAGGAGGTTGCTACAGCCTATCCCAGCTGATTTTAGGCAGAAGGTGGATGACTGCCCGGACTGGTCACCAGTCAGTAGCAGGGCCCATATAGAGACAAAAAAACATTCACACCCACATCCACTCCGTCGCTGAGAGGGAAGTGATTCCACACTGCCCGCACACAACAAGTCAGGCGAGTGTATCACGACACCATCAGCGACATCTAAATACATATCAGACAAAACAACACTACAAATTAAAAACTTTAAAATGTAAAAAATAATAAATGAGAAAAAAGGACAAACGTCTGCTTTTGCATCTGTCTTCAGAGGCCATTTTGGAATGTGACACCAACAATTAAAAGACACGCGATTCAGACATCAACTGTCAATGTAATTGAATGCTAGTAGACAGTGTTTACATCAGATATCGCTTCACAACTGTACAGTGTCTAATCACACTGATTCCAGATAATACAAAGTAGTACGCTCCCTTATTGTTTGCACAACGTAGTAATATGGTATTTATTTCAACACCCAGCAAGATATTTTCAAATTGGAAAGAGCAAAATCTGGTAACATTACACCAAGTTTCTTCACCCCATTTTCCTGAAAGTGGGGGTCAAATACAAATGAATGAGGGGAGGTGAAATTCTAGTACAGTACTGTACAAAGTTATGGGTGCGGCTCCTCCCTCTGGCCAAAAACACGAGTCTCCGTTCTGGAGTTTACGAAAACCACATTTTAGCATAAGCCACAAACACGCACTGGAAAGCATTGATACAAGACGAATCGATAGAAAGGGTAAAATATTAAGCGACGAGCTAATGGCGCTCGCATGGCTCCATGTTCAGAAGTTTCTGTCAACCAGCTGTTGTGACGACTAACAGGTAAAAACGTAGCATACTTGACAAAAATGTTTTGGGCCATATGTGATACTCCGTGATGTCCCAAGACACATACACGGTCACACATTAACAAAACATCTACGGCTAGCGTTATTCGGTTAACTTACCGAGCTCGTTCACGTCAAGTCATCGTCACGCTTCTTGTCGTTTGAACTCGAAACGGGCCATTTGGCCTTGTTTCCGGTCGCTGCGTATCCAGTCGCGCCTCTAATACAACTGGGACCTGCCGAAAGTGTTCTGACGCATCCTTTTTTTCCTGTCACCTAGTTAAACCAGTTCATTGTCACGCTTTAGGCATGTACACGACAATTATTGAGAGCTAACACCGAGAAGAAGTGCAGGAGGTCAACTGAGCACCGCACCGCCCCCTCTCTCTCTCTCTCTCTCTCTCTCTCTCTCTCTCTCTCTCTCTCTCTCTCTCTCTCAAACTCCCCCCCTTTATTCCCCCATTTCCCCTTTCTAGCTTCTACGTCTCTCTCTCCGTCTGTTTCTCTTTGTCAGTCTTTTTTCCGTCTCTCCCTGTCTGTCTCAGTCAGTCTCCCCCTTTTTCTTTCTGTCTGTTTCTCACCTTGAGAGTCTCGTGAATGCTGCTTTGATCAGTCGACTGATAAACCCAAACTGCTGGCTTCTCAAACATCTGGCAAAATACAAAGTGTGTCTGAACCATAATCTGTTTGATTTCTGTACTGTCAATTTGAAATAATGTCCTGTTTTTAAATAAGGGTTGGAAATGATCACGTTTTTTTTATCCCACTCAATAATTAATCGCCAAAACAATGAACAGATTAAATGATCATATTAAAATAATAGTTGCAGCAGTATGAGACTGACAAATATGAATATTGATATATTAGTGTGCATTTATGAAGATTTGTATTCATACATTTCCCTTTGGCATTTATTCTCTATGTGTATGTAAATTTCCCCAGTGTGGGACGAATAAAGGATATCTTATCTTATCTTATCTTATTCCCTATTTTCTAAAGAGTTAACCTCCCCTCCCCCAAAGTATACATTTGATAATCACTGCATTACTTCATGTTTCTTTCCTCCTGTGCGTATGTTCAGCAGGACCGTGTCTACAAACTCACGAAGGAGCTACATTTACTGTCTACTCTCCTCCCGCAGAAAGTGAATTTGAATCACATTGAGAGAATAGGCCGTTACCATGGTAGCTTTAGTGTACACAAATGCATGCTTTCCTACAAGAGCAATTAATTAACAAGGGGGGACGATCAAACCCACCAACGGATGGTAATGCAGCACTTTTTGAATTGTACGGTGCCTATATACGCACAAGTTCACAACCTTAATGACACATACATACAGTAAGAAAGACACTGGAAATGATCGTTGTCTTCAGATAAAAAATGGCAACCTTTCAGAAGCTTGCAAAAAAGCGTGTGCCGCCCATGCCTTGGTGTACATCACAAGCAAATGGCAAAGATCTTCAACCGATAACAATGGGTTGAATGAGAAGGATTGTGGAGAAGACTTCTATTGGCCTATGAATAAATACCACATGCGTTGATGTACATATGTGTGAATGTGTTAGTCTAAACAACACACAGGAATAGCACACGGTGTTTAAGTGCTCTGTCAACTTTGAATCGTTGCTTTCTTTTCATGCAACATAAACTATTACAACAATGGCCATTAGCAGAATTCCATAACTGACTTGGGATAAAGATTCTTAAATTCTTAAATATCCTGAAAGTTGGAATTCAAGGAATTGGAGACCTTGTCTGCATGTTTAGTTTAAACCATAGAAGGAGATCGAGGGAGCAACCAAATGTTGTAATATTGTGTGTGAAGTTTGCTCCAAACTCAGACCTAAAATAGACATGACTTGTGATGGACTATGATGTAACTAAAGGAAAGTAAGTGATGTAAGCTATCTCCTGAAGTGGAGATTTGAAGACAATCCCTCATTGTTTCTTTCAAACACTACCCAAAACACGCAGACTAAAACGAATGTTCAAACATTCACCATTTGGACTACTTCATTCGTATTCCATATTTGCAATATTAAACACAATAACTTCTTTAGACTACAGTGGGAGCGCAAAGAACAAATTATTGTACAGAAAATTTGGGGGTTGACTTCTCTCTTTAAAGCCAGCGGGATGAAAATATTCGGTTTGGGCATCTTTGGTCATGGGGTCTATACTGTTGTCATTGTACGGAAAGTATAGTAAAGCACTGAAAGAATGCTGTCATTGAATGACGTATTTCTGGTGCTTTTGAGAGCAACAGTAGGAAATGTGACTTTGGAAAACAAAAGAGAAAAGGAAGCACAGCAGCTGTGAGATTCATTACTGGGTGAAGCCTTCCATGCAGCAGCACAGGAGGTCTCCTAGAGTAGAGGTGGTTATGCTCAAATAGAGAGACGAAGAAAGTGAAATTCTGACAATGATGAATGAGCCCAGAGTCCATCCATACATTTTCTATAGCACTTAAGGACATGGATGATCCACGCTGACTTTGGGCGAGATGTGGAATGCATTCCTGAACTGTTTGCCAGCCGGTCGCACAGCACGTGTAGACAAACAATCATTCACACTCAGGTTCACTCCTACTCAGGAAATTTCCTCGAGTACATTTTACTTTACAACGACTCCTTTATGAGTAATTTATGTTCTCATCCAATGAAAATTTATTTTCATCCCGTGGAGTAAAATTAATCCACTACTTTGAGGAAAATTTATTCTGAATATTGTATTCTCTTCCATGTGTAAATTTTACTCTGTGTAGTTTGGGACCAAATCTAGTCTTTTTTTTTTCTGTAAAATGTGCTCAATAGAATTGACTGTGTGCGGGCAATTTGGAGTTCTTAATTTAAGCTTTTGGAATGTGGGAGGCAGCCAGAGTACACACAGAAAATCTGTGCAAGCACGGGGAGGACATGCAAACTCCACACAGGAAGGACGGAGCTGAGATTAAAAAAAAAAGTGAGACAGACCTGCCAACTACTACAACAGAGTCAAATAATCCAAACTAGCCAGTATTAAATATTGGTGATGACTGATCTTCACACTACCAATTAATACAAACCTGCAGTGCTTAAAGAGACACTTTGAACCTAACGTGAGCTAGGTGAAATTTGAACAACAAAAAATTATTAAATGTTAAAACGGTTCATCAATTTAGAGTGCAGCCCTTTGCCACGGCTCAACATTTATTATGTGTGAAGTCATTGAGGGGAAAAAAAAACAACTCTCTGGGTTTGGGATTTTTAAGGATTAAAAAGGGGACTGGCAAACAAGTTGCAATTTGATGTGAATGGGTTACACAACTACATGCATCTCAACATAAATGTGATTCTTCAAATTGCATTTACACTGCACAATGGTGATCAGATCCGAATTCGCTTCATTTGAGAAAATGGTTTCAAACTCCACACACGCATACACACAAAATTCATTCTAATCATATGAGGTTGGACAGGTTGTTGGTCTTTTTTCCTTTGTGAGAAAATCCAAAGCTTTTCACATGCGATGAAAAAATTGTATAAAGCAGCATTTCAACAAAACACTCAAAAACCAGACAACTTAGAATTTTGAAGAGCCTCTTTATAAAGAGGAAACAGTGGCACTTGTAACTTGTAAATGTGTCATTTGGAGAGGCCATAACAAATTCCACACAGGATTGCTTTTCCACAATATCTGATGTTTCTAAGATAGAATCCAGTGTACTGTTAGGGGATGTGATGTCATGTCATGTGTCTAACTGGTCCCCAGATGAACTTGGAGGTGTTTAACTAGATAAAATGAATTTGCTCATTGGAAAGGATTAAAAAAATTTATGTGAAACCAGATCACACTGTGAAGGCTGTTGTTAGTGTGGAATATATATCAGCCATTGACCAGTCACAGTTTCATGAATGTATGGAAGGATTCCAGATTACATACAGTATGTCTAACCTGCCTTTTAGTCCAAGAAGAGCCCAAATGAGTAAACAATTAATAATGTGATCCTGAGAGCCTTTTTGATACCACCCTAAAAAAAGGAAGTTTGACTTTCTGTTGTTTTCCTGTGTAAGGGCGCGATCATATTAACTTGTATGCACCAAAATGCTTGCCATCACAAGTGGCAACCCGTCAGAGGTGTGGCCTTTGTGCTTCTGTACTGTGAGCTCTTTGTTAAAAAAAAACAACAACAAAAACCCCAAAGACAACACTACAACAGTGTTATAAAAAAAATCCACAACCACTTGTGACCTTTCACTGCATACCATTTATTTGATCCTTTCCAAAAGTAACTGAACATTAACTTGATAGCGAAACGCTGAATGATTCACCCTTACGTCATAATGGCTGCCTGATAACTTAAACAGTCCATAGCACTTTGTTTAGTGGTGATGCCATCCTTCCATTTTACATGAGTCGGTTCTATTGTACCATTTCTCGAGGTACATCCTGTGAGTACAACAGTTTTCCGGAGGTGTTCTTCCTGCACGACGTCGAACACAAGTACAGGATGCACATCCTTTCCTTCCAATATACATTTGATGCAAAAATACCATTCATACATTTTCTATACAGTCCATATAAATAAACAGACATTCACATTCACATCTATGGACAAGTCAAGGTCTTCTGTGAACCTGACGTCTATATTTTTCAAGTGTGGAAAGAAACCGGAGTACTTGGTGAAAACCCATGCACGACTTATTATTATAAGTAAGCTTTATTTTGTTTTAGCTTTTGATTTCTAAATTCAGTTTTTTTTTACTGCTACCTTTTGGTTAGAATTTTTAATTAGTTGAGTAACGAACCCAAGACACCCTGGCTGCCAGGCGGAAAAGCAAACCACTTGTGTACCATACCACCTCTGTAAAGACACCACAACTTGAAATCAAGAAAGTGCATGTTGAAATCAGGCCCATCTAAATGACAGAAAAAATCTGGAATCAATCAAACGACTTACAGTCCTTATGTCGTACTTGTGGCAAACATTTTTCAATTGCAACAAAAGTTAACACGCCTAAGCAAGCATAACAATGGAAAGACATTAATTTGTTTCAGTTCAAATTGGTTCCTTTCATACTTTCAGTGACCTTTCAGGTTATGCCAGAGGCTTGTTTTATTGACTGTACTGAAACTAAGGCTCAACAGCCGTGCAACAAGCTGTGGAAGTAGTGGCTTGTGCCAAGTTGGTGTTCAAAGTAATCCCCTGGAATGCTTGTACTGTTTCTCTTAAACAGCACCTGTGTAGACGCCAACCTGGAATGTAAGGTCTGAAATGAAAAATGCACTTGAGCTAGAAGGATAATAAGTCCAGTAAAGCTCTAAGTTAATTTTTGTTCTCCCAAAAGCAACAGAGCTGCAAAATTAAAACGTTTTACTCAGAGTAATCAAGTTTAAAAGCTTTAAGGACAATCCATCCACCACATCTCATTTTCCATTTAAGCCACATTTACTATATAGCGTTCATAAATGGGACTGTGGAAAATTGGACTAAAATCCATCTTCATCTCCAGAACATGAATGTAAATCATTTATAATAATTGGATATCATTTAAAAAACTACAACTACCACTTCAAAGGCCAATCCTGCATTATCTGTATGATGACTTGTTTGAATGGGGACTTTTAATGACTTTCACGAAGCTGGGCCAAAGTTCGCTTGGGCTGCACCAAATCAGAAAACTCCACCTGATTGGATTAGTCAACAGCGCCTCTCCCAGGGGAGCCTCCTTTTAGAGTTTCATTCTGATGAGGTCATCCTGCTTGACGACAAAGTTCAGTTTAGTAGCTATCATCGTTTGCAAGCACGCGCACGCACACATACACACACACACATTTGGTTCGGTCAATAATTACTTTTATCATGAGGGAAGAGTAAATTCGCTCCAAAATGCACACAGCATCGCCTACTGTTAATGGCTCTAGTGTACAGTACATCCAAAGACGTTCACCATGATCTGTGCCCATTATCCACGCCTATCCAATATATTGTACTGTATTTACACAAGAAGAAGAGAACGGACATGACGTCTTCATGGAGCGACGGTAGACCCCGCCCCATTTTCTGCGCGCGCCGATGCAGTCGGCCAGAAGAGTGGTATTTAATTTTGGAAACTATATTGTAAGAGTTTAAGTGCAATACCCATATCGCAACAAAAGTACCAGACACAGTGAAAAATACAGCAGCATTTTGTTTGGCGAGTGAGATGTCTTCTTATCATTCCCGCTCTCGTTTACTGCGCAACTTCCGTATCCCCGTTCGAATAGTACCTTGTAAACAAACAAGCGTAAACAGCATGGCCGTTCGAGTTTAGCACACTGAATTGAGTTGAGCGAGTGCTATTAATGATGGCGGGGATCATCCGGAGGCTCGACGAGACGGTTGTCAATCGGATAGCCGCGGGAGAGGTTATTCAGCGCCCTGCTAACGCTGTTAAAGAAATGATTGAAAACTGGTAACTGACTCGCACTCGTAGCCAGCAGTAAAAGTGTGCATCCCTCGAAATGAGTGAGAAACGTGTGTTTAAATGTTTCAGTCTGGATGCCAAGGCCACGAACATCCAGGTGACGGTTAAAGATGGTGGAATGAAACTGCTGCAGATTCAGGACAACGGCACCGGTATTCGGGTAGGACACGGATGCACGCGCCGAGGGTTGCATGCAAAAAATTCACATTATTGGACTTGAAATATATCATTGGTATAAATAACAATCATAATAATAATAATAATCAAATGATGTGAAGGAAAATTGTAAATAGTACTGCGATTTATCCATTTGTGTTCATATTGTATTTAATTGACAGATGTTTGTTGTTTTTTTTCTCTTTCTCCTTTCTTCTTTCTACATACATTTTGGCTGCTGGAGGCTGTAAATTTCCCCAGTGTGGGACGAATAAAGGATATCTTATCTTATAATATCGGAGTAACTACAGTATATGTCCTATGCAAACAAAGTGAAATAACTCCAACATCTGTGTTCGGGTCTTTTCAAACACAAATGCCCTTTTGTTGTGAATGTCACTCTTCGCCCTCAAAGAGTGAACATAAATAAAAAATGTAACATTGACATTACGTTTTTCCACATCTTGTTGACGTAATCTGAGCAATAATTGACAGTTCATGCACCCAATGTCAAACATTTGGAGTTGCACGATCCTGTTACTGCTCTGATCCTGTTCTTTGGTTAGTGCCTCTTGTCACATAGCACGCCAGCAACCACGAGTCTAAATCAATACAAACCCAAATGTTTATGTGAAGCGCTGACTGCTCCGTACAAGGCTCTGACCAAGACCTCTTTATTTGCGATGCAGAGAGAAGACATGGAAATAGTTTGCGAGCGTTTTACCACAAGCAAGCTGCAGACATTTGAGGACCTCTCTGCCATTGCAACTTATGGGTTCAGAGGAGAGGTAAATGCAGATACCAAATAATAACAACACAATACATACAATATACACATCTTCCTGGTGTCCGTCTGCAGGCTCTGGCCAGTATAAGCCATGTCGCCCACGTAACCATAACAACAAAGACAGCCGATGCCAAATGCGCCTACAGGTATGACCACATGTAAAATAGGTTTCGCAATGAGGCAGATGGATGACCTTGCTACTTCTTGTGTCTTGCAGAGGCGCCTACAGTGATGGTAAACTAAAAGGCCCTCCGAAACCCTGCGCTGGAAACCAGGAACACAAATACTGGTGAGTTGGGCATGACTACTTCTTCCATCCATTTTCTATAGTGCTTGTGCATGGAGCCCATCCCAGCGGGACTCTAGGCGAGAGGCGGTAAATGCAGGGCAAATGCAAATAAACAATCATTCGAACTCGCAATATATTCATCGTTCATTTAGAATAGGGCAGTGACAGCATGTTTTTCAACTGATTAATCTGTTATCGGCATTTTATTCAGCCAAATATCGAATTGGCCCCCAATCCCAAAAAACCCCAAACGTGATTTAAATATTTTGCTTTATTTGACTGGCTCCATGTGAGAGCAAAATTGTGGAGCAAAATTGCCTGCATTGAGTGTGTCAATGAAATCATTAAAAGCTTCAGATAGGCAGAACCTTGATGCAGGTCTTTTTTTTTTGTCTCATTAAATTGTGCAACGGTACATAAAATAGTGCTCGCTGAGAAGAAGTGCGCTGATGATTCAGTTTCTCTGTGCACAGGCAGAGGATCTCTTCTACAATGTGTCTACCAGGAGGAAAGCTTTAAAAAGCCCCAGCGATGAGTACTCTAGGATTGTCGAGGTGGTGAGCAGGTGCTGCCGTGCCAACTGTTGCATATCGAAGAGTTGCTTTTGTTAGCACTTTTTCTACATCCAATGTATGGGATTTTCTGTTTTGTAGGTATGCTATACACAATTCCGGCAAAAGCTTCTCTGTCAAGAAGGTGAGGGAACAATTCCATAAAAGTATTTCAGTGAATAATAATGCTCCCCCCCAACCCCCTCTCCAAACATCTTGGTGTCCTCTTCCAGCAAGGAGAGACGGTAGCAGATGTGAGAACTTTGCCCAACGCATCAGTGGTGGATAACATTCGGGGAGTTTTTGGCAATGCGGTCAGCAGGTATTAGTCAGCTCGAGGAGAGAAACAGATTAAAAACAACAAAAAAAAAACTTTATCGCCGCCGCGCTGCTATCACTATTGTTCCTAGGGAACTGATCGAGGTTGGCTGCGAGGACCAGAAGCTGGCCTTCAACTGAAGGGCTACATCTCCAACGCAAACTACTCAGTCAGGAAATGTATCATGGTCCTCTTTATCAATCGTAAGTACCAAACATGCAGGGAGTGTTGTCACTCCTGAAATGATTGGCATTGTGAACGGCGCTCGTGATCTTTCAGACCGTCTGGTAGAGTCGAGTGCGCTGAAGAAAGCCGTGGAGACAGTTTATGCCGCGTATCTGCCCAAGACACACACCCTTCCTTTATCTCAGGTAACAATGCGTTCTAAAGGAGACATAGAATGGCATTTTCTTTTTACAATCGAATAAGTTTGTAGAGGACTTATTAAAGTTAAATTATCCACCCCTGGCCAAATTTGAGTTTGTGTTTGTGTTTTTTGTGTGTGTTGAAGTGGTATCTTTTGAGGTGAAAGAAAATGGCAAAAGAGCATTACATATGTCTAAGCTATTTTCCTATTTAAAAAAAATATATATGCATGATTAACCAGGTGTAACGATTAACTGATTCATTACCACAATCAGTCATCACCAAATCTATAATTATCTTTGGTAATTAATTAATCATTTACTTTTTTTTTAAACAAAAATGCTCCAAAGCTCAATATTTCTGAGTCTGAACAATAATCTTATTCAGTTTCTTTTGTCCTCCATGAAAGCAAGCTGATCATCCTTGTGTTGAATCTAAACACACGTCAAGCCTGTTTTCGTAAAATGTAGCCAGTCTTGTTTTTTTTTTTTCTTTGAGTCTACCGTTTTGACACCCTAACCTACAGCCTGGCATAAGAAGACAGGCCATTGTTGCTGCACGTACTAAACGACCAATATCTGCTGTAAATTGCATTGATATACTTTTTTTTCACATCCACTACATGCAAAGTGTCTTCGCCGTGCCTTTTGTCTGAACTGACCTCTCGCAGTTTAGAGATCGCCCCTCAGAATGTAGACGTGAATGTGCACCCACCAAGCACGAGGTGCATTTCCTGCACGAGGACAGCGTCATTGAAAGCGTTCAGAAGCACATTGAGGGCAAGCTGCTAGGCTCCAACTCTTCACGCACATACTTCACTCAGGTACTATTGGATGTGTGTTTCCATTATGGGCATATATTGTGCACCCTAACTCCAGGCAAAAAATGACGTAGGAAAATATTTACATATTAGGCTGAATATGGCATAGAAGAATAAACTTGCCTTGCTTTTGTTTCTGTGCAGACATTGCTGCCCGGGCTGTCTGTGTGTGGTGCAGGTGAGATCAAGTCATCCAGTGGCACGTCCGAGTCTGGCGAGCGCGTCTACGCGCATCAGATGGTGAGGACTGACTGTCGTGCTCAGAAGCTGGATGCCTTCCTCCAGCCAAAGGAGAAGCTGCTTCCCGAGTCAGAACCCGCTGGCCCGAGTGGCACCGATTCCGAGTCCAAAGCTGTCGAGCTGGATGATCTGGACATGCTGGACGCACTGGACCAGATGGAGGTAGAGCTGCCGAAAAGTGAGAAGGAGAGCAGCGACCAACTGCACGATGTCCAAAGGTGACTCCTTTCCTTAGTTGCGTGCGCGCATGTCAGCAATAAAGATGACAAATGCTATGGAAAGTAAAAGGATAGATGGCGCTCAACACTTGAATACGACTTTGCAGACTTTAATGTACTGTAATATTAGTGGATTTCTACTGCCCCCATCTGGCCTACACAAGCCTAAACAAAGTGTTGAACATGCGCGTCTCTGACATACTAGGAAGCGTCCCAGGAAAGAGCAGCAGGAGGAGGATGGGGAAGAGGGGCGAGACGAGGACAAGACTGCCCCAGCCACGCCCAAGAGACGAGTCATCAAACTAAACAGTGTCAAAGAGCTGAGAGCCGAGATTAGCGACAACACACACAAAGGTATGAAGTAGCTACAGTGAACTCTTGCCTCACTTGCCTTTTTATTATCATTATTATTAGATTTTTTAAAATCAAATCATCTGTGACCCATTTCTTTTTAAGGGTCAGGTAGTAGTAGCAGTGTCACATACGTTTTTAGTCAAATTGCGTTGTCATAAGTGTGACTGCCAGTATTCTTTCTTTTTTGTCATTAAATTTCACTTCAGCCGAGAGAAAAGAAATTGCTCCTTTATGTGCCTCCAGGTTTGCAGGAGATGCTGCAGAATCACTCGTTTGTGGGCTGTGTCAACCCCCAGTGGACTCTGATCCAGCATCACACTAAACTCTTCCTGCTCAACACCACAACGCTAAGGTATTCTGAAACGCACGCACGTGCGTGCGGAAAATCTATTTACGTAACTTGTCATTGTTGTCCTTGCTGCAGCCAGGAGCTCTTCTACCAAATCCTCATCTATGATTTTGGAAACTTTGGTGTACTGAGGCTCTCTGTAAGTAGCAAGTGACTTGCAAGTGACACCCCCCCGCTCCTAACCGGCCTTTGTGGGATTCTAGACACCGGCTTCCATTTACGAGCTGGCCATGTTGGCTCTGGACTCTGAGGAGAGTGGCTGGACTGAGGAGGATGGACCCAAAGAAGGCTTGGCTGAGTACATAGTGGACTTCCTGAAGAAGAAAGCCGAGATGCTGGAGGACTATTTCTCCCTGGAGATAGATCAGGTTGAGGTCAATTTACCCAGTCACGTGTCGTGTGATTTACTCGAACTGTAATGATTGTGCACTGCAGCAGGGAAATTTAAGAGGATTACCCTTGTTGATTGACAACTACACACCTGTCATGGAAGGTCTGCCCATGTTCATCCTTCGCCTTGCAACAGAGGTGATTGCAGAGTAGTTTAGTCGTAGACTCGATGATTGATTCTCATGACAGCAACTGCCGTTGCCCTTGCCCTCATGCAGGTGAACTGGGACAACGAAAAAGAATGCTTCCGAGACTTCAGCAAAGAGTGCAGTGTGTTCTATTCAATAAGGAAGCAATACATCCTGGAGGTGGAGCCGGGAGAGGAGCAGGTCAGAGGACATGAGATGCTTGACGATACTTGTAGCTTAGATGGATCCTTGATTTTTTTTTTTTGTCACATCAGGATGCAGAGGTGAAATCGTGGCGATGGAACGTTGAGCACATCCTATGCAAGGCTTTCCGTTCACTCATTAGTCCTCCCAAACACATCAGTGAGGACGGCACGGTGCTGCAGATCGCGAATTTACCGGATCTCTACAAAGTATTTGAGAGGTGTTAGATGACTCGGAAACATCAACGTCTCATGCTGCTCCTTTTTACTTGGTGTAAGTTTCTGTATGTTTTCATTAAATTCAAATTCTTTCTGCGTAAACCCTGGCTCAAGCATCATTCAAAGAGGAAGTATGGAATGCTTTTTGAGAATTCAATATCCTTAATATCTTCTGTGGCATAGTTTTGAAATGGCCGTTCATGCTCGAAAACCCTTCAATGTTAATGAACTAAATGAATTCGGCAAGCAAGAGGGTGGGGTATAAAAGATTCATTGCTGCTTAATTTTGGTTGTTGCTGACGAGGGTGGTCCACCCAATTATAAGTTTTAAGGGCAATAAGTTTTTCACACAGGACTATGTATTTTGTAGGTTTGGATACACCCCCCTGATAATAACCTACATTTAAAAACTGCATTTTGTGTCTTTGACTAATATTTAAATGTGTTTGATGAAGAGAAACACTGTAGTGTGACTCACACGTTAAATAAATAAATCAGTAAGTAGCCAACACCCCCACCCCCCTTTTTTTTACACCACTGCGAACGCTCAAATGGCTTTCCATAAGGCAGAACCCAGCAAGCTCATGTTAAACCATAGCCTTTTTTTCTGGTACGTAAATGACACCTAAAATACGTCATTACACTTTTACCACAACAGCATTCCAAGCCTCAACAAACACAAGCAGAGTGGGTGGAGCGTATGCCTTCACTCCTGGTTTGTAATGCCAGTGTAGATGTGTGGTAAGTGTGGAAAATCATGGGCTGTTTCAAAGTTTCCACCAAAGGGGGGAAAAAACCCAGACTTATTTGGATGAGTCTACACCCTACGCAGAGACCCGAGACCAAAGAGTCAAAACTACTCACAGCAAGAGATGTGGGGATCGAGAGGATACTGAAAGCAGCTGAGAGCATTTGCACAAGGGATTGCTTGAAATAAAATACGGTTTACACAATTCTGCAAATTACACATTCATTTTCAAGAAATCTTTTAAATATTTGACAAAAAAGTGAAGGAAGTTGCAGCAGTTGGCTGGCTATATTTTCCATTTGCACCTCTTTAAACACATGTTGTACCACCAATTAAAACCATTATTGTTTGATGGAGAAGGCACTTGGCTTGTGTGAGGGAAGCTGGAAGGTGCAGGGCCAGAGCAGCTGTGACAGTCCTTTTAAAAGCATCAGGATACTCATTCATGCAACTTAACCAAAACAAACAAAAAAGAACAGCCAAGCACCCAGCCAAAATAAACTTAAATCATGTGACTAAAATGTTGCAGAACAAAAACAAAACGAGATATTTCCTCACATGTACTGTATCTCCCATTGATGTTATTTGTTGCATTTGAGTCTTGGCAACTGCTGGCCGGGACAAACCGAAACATTTGGTTCGCAGAGAAAGGCAGGTCTGCTCATTCTTTTGTGACATGGAGAGTTTTTGCTGAGCCACACATGTTCAAGTGTGAGAGCTTGGAGGGCAGGCGCTACATGGCCGTCGGCGGTGCGACTTTAAGGGCTTCTGCGGTGATGCCGCCTTTGCCTCACTGCTGGGAAAGGAGGGCGTTCCTGTTGGCCTTCATCTTTTCCAACCGCTTTACGAGGTGGTTGTTCGTCATCTCCATCTCTTCGATCTTGTCCAAAGCTGTGCGCAGCTGCCAGGCAACAACATTACACATACCATGCTTGTGATACTCATCAAATTAAATGACCATCCTAATTGATTATGCAACATTTTATATTGTGTACACTGCAATGATTGTCAAAGTGTGATATGCGCGCTCCCTCTAGTGGTATAAAATAGAATCACTTAACAAAAAGTAACTGCATAATGCAGTGGCTTAAATTTTTTTTTCAAATCCAACATCTGTTCAGTACTGTTAAAATTAATTTAACTTTGAAGCTGTAGAAATATGCTTTACATTTTTTACAACCGTTTTCAAAATACCATGTAATTTAATCCATTAAATTCCTGTGTCTAACATCCATGCTAATTTCCATAAGCCCGTCTCTATACAGTTTTGCATTATATATTATGTTGGATGAAATTACATGATTTTAGTTGAACGTGTCAGTGTTTAAATCAACAATGTCTAATTCAATGTGGCAGTTTTACGGAAAACAACTGGGATTGCGAAACAGTTTGAAGCCAGAATGCTTTGCCTCTTATCTGCTGTCCAAGCGGACTAATGAAGAAATGCAAAAGATGTTCACGTGGGGGAGAGAAAATTTTGTCCCCGACAAATTTACATAACTGAAATGTTTTCAAGGCCCTGTCACTAGCTGCAGCTGGTTCCACTTTCTCTGAATGGTCATCCCTACGAAATCAAACAGCTCGTGCTTACCTCTCTCTGGAGTTTGCGTTTCTCTGCTTTAAGCTCATCTTCTATTTTCTCAGAGTTGTCTGCGGACGTCTTGTACCTGGACACTTGCCCTTCAAGCCTATTTATCTGAAGCAAGAAGACGAGGAAACCATTTGGTCATTTCCAAGTTTCCGAAGCATTTGTTTGACAAGCAATCTGTACTTACATTTTGTTCCATTGTACCCATTTCCTGTTCTGCCTTTGAAAGCTTGAATTTGTATTCACTAATCTGTCTGTTGGCGTCTCCTGAACATGAGAAGAGTTTTGAAATGAAGAAAGATGGGTTCGATGAATGCAGCCCAATCATAAGACGCTCAACTTACTCTGCATTTCAATGAAGTGGAGTTCGGTGCCGTTCTCCATCTTCTCGCCGTCTACGTACACGTTGTCCACCTTTGAGTGTTTCTGTCGCTCCTCCTCCAACTGATTCTTCAATTTCCTGATCTGAGCCAACAGCTCATCCTTTTCCTCAGCTAACTTCCGTAGCCTGACATCTATCAAACAGAAAGAAAATGACACACACTGCAATCGGTTTGAAAGCTTTATCAGAATTGCGGAACTCACACCCAACTGACCTCAACGTCACTTGGACGGAGTCATGACATTGTACCACCTCATTTACCTTTGGTGAACAGTCACACCAATAGCCAAAAAAACACTTCTAATGTGTCTTTAAAACCCATTTGTGGGACTTACCAAGTGGACCCTCTCCTGCAGATTCCAGTACCTGGGCGGCTTCTTGCGAGACCACGGTGATTCCTGAGGACACGGTCTCGTGGCTTATATCTCCGTTTGGTGTGTCATCTGGAATGATGACTAGCCCGTGTGTCTGGCAGGAGATAAACACAAGCATGACTGAGGCCACCTATCTACTATACGGCGCCACTCTCAGTACCATTCTGGGCCCAACTAAACCCAAACAGACTGCTTTCAGTGGTGAAAGCCAGTCATACGCCAATCATCTTGATTAAGCAGCATATACAGTGGTGCCTTGAGACCCAAGTTCGATTTGACCTCTGACTGCACTCTTAACTCAAAAGAGTCGTGCTGAATCTTGCCCACTAATACATTGAAAAAGCAGTGTGTGATATATTGACATGTAGGGAACATCTGACCACAAGGTACAGTACCGGTATATGCATTCAAGATGCAAATGTTTGCAGAGATACCCACGCCCCTGTACAACGTTACATGAGAAGATACTGTGAGAGAGCAGTCAAAAGTAATTATACACTAGCTTAGTCATGCAGTGACATCTGATTTCATCCTGTAAAATGTTGACCATTTCAAAAGTGAATTTATTAATGGGCGGCCCGGTGAGCCAGTGGTTAGCACATTGAACTCACAGTCCAGAGGTACCAGGTTCAATTCCAGCTCTGGCCTCCCTGTGTTTGCATGTTCTCCCCGGGCCCCTGTAGGTTTTCTCCGGGTACTCCGGTTTCCTCCCACATTCCAAAAACATGCATGGCAGGCTGATTGAACACTCCAAATTGTCCCGAGGTGTGACTGTGAGTGCGGATGGTTGTTTGTCTGTGTGTGCCCTGCGATTGGCTGGCAACCGGTTCAGGGTGTCCCCTCCCTACTGCCCGAAGACGGCTGAGATTGGCTCCAGCCACCCTTGCAGATAAGCGGATTGGAAAATGGCTGAAATTATTAATCACCGTGTTTGAGTATACGTTTTCACAAAAGGGAGATTTGTAGAAGTTCCTTATTTTCCCCATTGTCTGTAAAGACAAAATATGTACTTATATTATTTTCTGTTGATGATGTTGAAGCAATGCTCGTTCTATTTGGTACCAGGTGAGGCAAAATCAATGCCATTGTTATTTCCTTTTTCTATTAGCACAATAACAGCACCTTGAATATTATGATAGGCCGTAAATTTAATACCAAGCCAGACACCAACTTCTGTAACATTCCTGAAGAACTGTAGCCTCTTCCTCTCTTGGTCACTAATTTCCTAGCGTTTGGCTGCTGCAACAGACTTGGCACCAGAGATTTTGAAAGGGGGTTCTAGAACCTTCCAAAACATCTTCTGAAAGCAAGCCTCGGTATAAACAGATCAAAGTTGGGAATTAATGAATGATCAAAACTAATTTTCTATTGTTGTCGATTAATTGCTGCACTTGTAGTCTGCAGCATTTTAAGACCTTTGACTAAATGACAGAAGGAAATTAAGTGCTTAATTTGGCAAAATATAATTAAAGGCTTTTTCAGACAACCTTATAAAAACATTAACGTGTAAACCGAGACAGTCATGTTTTTCTTCAAACTGAGTCATTTCTAACACACCCAAAGTCATTATTCACAAGCAACCCATGTCTCAGCTGTATTTGTTGTAACGTTGCAGGATGACCTACCTCTCCTGATCTGGCTTTTTCCTTGAGGTCAGCAAGCTCATGTCTGAGCTCATCTCTCTCATTCCTAATGCAATCAAAGTACTCTTTCTGCCTCTCTAGGGCCTGGCCACACAGATGACAGAAGACAAGAATGGACAAGAGGTAGTGAAGTTGGACAGTGGATAGAGATGCACCAGCACACTTGCCGTGCCTCATGCACAATCATGTGCTGTGCATGCCAAACAGTGAAAATGTACAAAGGAGATAGCTAGTCGGAAAGGAGAGGCAAAGGATAAGCATGGATGACAGAGTGCAGAGGGAAGGAAACACAAACACTGCAACGGCCTGTCAAACTGTTCACGTATGAAATGCGCACATCATGCTGGATGGTCAACTTTTAAACACTCATTTGTTCCGGCAAACGCATTGTAGAAAGTTTATAGAACGCTGCCCAATCATGTTTTTCATGATGCATGATATTCACGTCAAGCTGTTTATTTTTTTTAGCGTGAGCAGAGCTTGTTGGATCACAATGTAACACCTTGTTATTCTGACATGCAGAAACTACTATATGTGGGTGCGCTGCCTAAGACACTATGGGTTCATTATGCAGAGAGCGTGAGAGACAAAAGATTTGCGTGGCTTCAAATTCAGATCATCTTGTGCCTCTCACTCTATAGCAGGATCTATGCGGGACCTCCTACCCCAATCTTTTTCTCCTTCCAGTTTATTGTTTCCTGCAGGTCAAACACCTCTCTGGTGAGCGCATCTAACTTAGCCTGCAATCGCTGATTCTCCTGGAGATGTGATGAACAGTAACAAGAATGCAAAGTACAAGACAGGAAGGAAATATTCAATGAAAGACAGAATAGGAAAAAATGCACATACATACAGTACATACAATTGAAACAGGGTGAGAATGTGCTCTTTATCAGAGCGGCAAGGGAACGGAAGGCTTGTGGTGATAACTGTCTTTAGTAAATATACATGAATTAGAGGGAGGCCAGTGACAATCAGTCCTTATCAGGTCACTGCACTAAGTCTCAGTAGGCAGCTGCACGGAGCCACTAGCACTTTCATTGTGCTGACAGTCTTGCGAGCAATGTGGTCACACAAGCAAGCGTAGACATACCTCAATAAGTTCATCTCTCTGGCGGATTCCCTCTTTCAATTCTTCTTGTTTATGCTGCAGGACAGTACATGTGTGCTTTTGCCTTTCTAGTTCCTGAAAAAAAAAATGACAATAGAATTTGGTCACTTAAAATAAATTCTCGCAGATATTCATCTGCTTACATCACACAATAAAACGTGTGAACCGAGAAGGGGACTGGTTATTTCACCTTTGATTTTTCTTCCAGCTCTCGTTTCATCTCCGACATTTGCTCTTCCATCTCTTCAATGACGTCTTTTAAAGTGTCGACTTGGTAGATGAGGTTGCCTTTGTCATTGTCCAGCTGTGCATTCGATACCATTGCTTTCTTATACTTCTCCTCCACCCCAGTAAGGGATTCCTGACATGAAATGGAGCATGTTAATAACACAGTTTTAAACACTGCTCACCTCCTTTTGCAAAATCTGAACTTTAAAAAAAAATCATGTGGCCTAGGAATTCCGTTACACCTTCTTTGTACTTGTTTTCTTCTAAAGCCATTTGTATATTTACAGAGCAAGCGTCGAAAAAAAGAACGACCGTGAACTCGGAAAGATGATGTCGTCTACTTCAAACACTGGATCTTAGGGCACATCAAACAGTGCCAAGAGCATAATGGCAGAAATTCAAAACATCCCTGCCATCAGTCGGCAGGTGGAGCAAGTCACTGCTCCCACTTCCGGAAAAATGTGGGCAATTTGGCCACAGACAGTAACTTGGATAAAAGCAGGAAGGGAAATCATGCAAAAGAAAAGTCATTCGACAGAGAGCACGCCGATAACATGGCTGTGGTGTTAGGGGGTACAGGCGTGGGGGCTGGGGGGGTTGAGAGGGTAGGCAGGGGGTTAGTGATGCCATACTGCTCTCAGAGGACAAGAGTCGGCATGCCGTGAACTCAAGCCCCTCTACCTTCAGCTCTTTAAGCCCTTGCATGTATCGCCCTTCTACATCCTGAATCTGGTCCTTTAGTTCATAGATATCCTGTGGAGCAGATGGAGGGAATGGTTGAATCGGAGCTACAAATGGAAAGGGATGATCAAGGAGAGATTACAAAGCACACGTGCTGCCATCTCTTAAAAGAGAATGCATCCGGAATGCACAGTACCAGCACGCTCCACATATAAGGAAGAGCTTCAAAGGTCACATGTCACATCCCAGCCTCCCATGCATCCATAAAGGAAAACTGGCCCAGTAAATGCTTAGAACAGCGGAGAGGACAAAAAAGAAGCAATACTTTGGATAGATTCATGGGCACAGAACAGTTATAGATCATAGATAAATAAATATACTGTGTTACCCAGCCTTATTGCGGTTCTTTGTTCATGCCTTGTGCCATTTTATCGCTTATCTCCACATCCCCAAATTGTTTATGTGATTGCAGAAGGTAAGTGCCGTTTGTTTGCCTTACCCTTATTTCGCTCAAGCTAGTGTCTGGGTCATAGACGCTGCCGGCGTCTGCGCTGCCCCGTCGCGATGAGGTTCCACCCAGTGAGGCTAGGGTTGCTGCTGATAGGCCTGGAGTGGCACAGCGGGAAGCTGGCTGGAAACACAACATGCAGGTGACCAGTCAAAACAAAACACACAAAAAGCACACACTAAGAGTCACCGAACAGCACAGAAGAGTCCGACCATTCTATGTTTGACATTGCCACTGTCACTTGCTTCAGTTGTAGTTTGATAAACCTGATAAACCGGCTCTTGAGATTCCTCAAGGTGTGTACGTGTACAAAATTCAGCTCTCACTTTTAATTAATTTTTGATTAAGGAGCTGCTATGACCGTGACTCTTCTACAACCATGTTGATGAAAGATCACAATAATATAAAATGGATGTGCAATTAATCATAACTGCAACAAATGTAGTAAAGGTTTGGGAATGCCACGTACACTTTGGCTGAGTTTTTAAACATTCCTGAGGACAAACTCTGTGGAATAATTTTGAAACGGACCTGAAAATGAGTACATCGCTTGCTGAGTTCAAAAACAAATTCAAGAGAATAGTACAAAAAAAACCCTACCGGTACATCAATCAGAGTTAAAGTGATAAATTCAAAACATTCATTAAATATAATAATAAATCAAAATGAAGTTGATAAATGTAGTAATGTAATGCAAGATCCATTATGAATACAAAAGAAAATCGCCATATAAATGTGCTAGTGTATGTATATAATCTCTACCCAAACCAAGACTTGTAAAAATAGAGTGTGTAAAGTATACAATACAATACAATACAATACATGCCGATTTATATAGCGCTTTCACAACAGCGGCAGCTGTAACAAAGCACTTAACAAAACAGTTAAAATAGCACAGATAAGGGTAAAAGAATTTGTTTATATGCAGACTTTTCCATTTCTTTTCTGATTACTATAAAAAATAATCTCTTTATATATAAATACATAACATGGGGTAGGACTAGATACATTTTTAACTTCTTCCTACTCCTTTGAACATATAATTGTGCTGTATGATGCCTGTTTTATTTTCCCTTTTTTTTTTTTTTTTTTTTTTTACAATTTTCTTACTTTCTGTCAATTTATTACTGTATATGTTTTTATGTTCAATAAACAAAAAAAACTATGGCACTATCCAGTTAATAGAGCTAATAGTTGTGTTATGTTACCGTATGATTCTGCAACACAATAATACAATTTGTTGCCAAGGTACAAACAAATTCAAATTTCAAATTTAGAGTAGATTTGACTGTCTAACTATATATGCGTGTGTATGAGGGGTGTAACCAAAAATTTTTGTGGATTGGAAAACCGGTTTGGATTTAAAAGGTGCAAGCCGTCCACTTAAATGTATTGAAATATGAATCGAATTCTCTTTTGTAAATGGATGCTGTTCTGAAGTGGCGGATGATCAAAGGATGTTAAAATTGTCAGTATTTTGGGGCTGAAATATACAAATGTCGACTGTGTAACAATTCCAATGTATCTTCAGAACTTTTTTTAATGAAAAGATGTTGGGGAAGGGGAGAAGGGTACACTTACCCGACTGTAATCTGAATATTGTTTGTCACATTTTTCATCCAGCTGAAAAAAGTAGAAATATCGTATTAGGTTACATGGGATGACAATTTTGATGGAAAATATTAGAAATCATGCCTGGAATAGTTCTCCACTCTGCAAATTAGGGAAATTAGTGCACCAATCACGACAAGTGCTGCATGTTCACAAATTCCACACAACTGATCATAACAATTCAATACATAAAAAACCCCCCACTGCATTACATTTTATTGAACACACAAATGCTAAGTTTACCTACGAGAAGGCTTCCTACTGATATACCAAGTTATAAATTGCCAAATCACCAACCATGAAATGAATATTTTATATTGACTAAATGTTAGTTTCAAACCATGCAGCAACAGAAATATTCTATTACTCAGATGCTGGGAAATGAATCAGGCGACTTACAGCATCCGGATCTGGAATGCTCAAATCATCCAGATCAGACACAATACTGCCCCTCCTATTGGAGCGACTGAAATAATCAGCTGCAGACTCACTAATGTCAGAGAAGTCAGACGACTACTTTCAATAGAGACACAAGATCAAAGAAGAAGACAGAAAGAGGTGGAGGAAAAAGGATATACATCAAGACATGGCCGAGAGAACAAAACATCAAGAGTTGACGTTATAATCTGTGACAAATGAAGAAGAATCCAAATGGAGCACTCCTCTTGCTCCTAAAGCTCACCGCACTGTCCCTGCGGCCTCTCCTCAAGCATTCTTGGGATACGCTGCTCACAATGTCGTCATCTAAGGAAGACTGACATGGGCACGCACGGAAATATTCACACAAACCACACACCACAACATATCCTGTTAGGAGCCCCACTCGTGTAGGCTAACAGGAGAATCATATAGAGAATGCACGTTTTCACATAATTTCAAAAGACATGTTTCTCAAATCTTGATTCATATACTTCAAGGATAACAACAGTGTACTTAATATTAAGTTCGAGAATGATTTATGGATGATCAAAGTTAGAGAGTCCTGCAGCAGGGGACATCTTGTGTGTGATGTTAGTGTACATCATGCGATTGGAGGCCGATTATAGCGCTCACCACAGGGCTGCTGCGAGTGGAACTGGCTCCAGAGGAGTACCAGCTATATTCAGAGGGCTGTGTGAAAGGGGATAGGGGTGCCAGATGTGGCAGACAACGAGATTAAGATGAGAGGGGCAGAACTTAAGGCAAAAGCACAAAGTAGGTTGTTGTTGTGGTGTTCATTTATACAAACAAGACTTACTGCTCTTGAACCCAGACTCGAGCCATAAAGAGCGGTGTTGTCATAAATAGAGGCCTGAGGGCACACATCGGAGACAATGTAGGACTCATCAAAAACAGAGAGGGTGCAGAGCTGTGTAGCTGTTAGCCTCAGGAGGGTCATGCAGTAAGTAGAGGCACTCGCTGTATTTTTAGGTTGGGCCATTTTCTTTCAATGTTGAATGGCAAACACCACAACTTCATTCAAAATCTGTCCATATTTATACAACTTAAACAATATTTCCGGGAATAATACAGCTGGTACTGCTAAAGAGATACTGTCTACCTTTGAACTAGTAGTTGAGGAAACACTACAAACCAGAGTATGCAACTCAAACAATTATTGGTAGGAAATTGGTCGGAACTAATCTCTGCAAATACAAAATAAGTAGGACAAATGTCAAGCACTAATGTCAATGAAGATTATTGTTTTGAAGCATAAAAAGCATATACTCTTTTTAAGTACAGAATTAGTGCCGTTTCTAAATGATCCATTTATAGATTAAAAAAAAGTGTCATAGAGGTTTTTTTAATTTGTAGAATTGAGTACAAAAATGATTGCCGCAATATGTCGGTTAAACTTTGCCTGCAGTTCAAATCGACAAAAGAAAAATCATGATGATGATGAAAATCCTTCTTCAATGAGATATATGATCTTTAGACCTGATAACACACAGCTTATCTTGCTTGCTGAGGCATAAATAAGTGGCCTCTGCCTAGAGTTGAGATGGTCCAGAGTCTAAAAATAAGCAATCTGAATCATCCAGCCTGGACATCCCAGAGCATAAATATGGCAACTGGGGAGGGGGAGGTCTACCTCTGAAGTGAAGGCATGCATTCCAATGAGTCTCCATACAATGGACAGAAACTGACCATGCTATAGCTACGTGGCAGCCCTGTGACAGTGGTGGAAGTAGAGGAGGAAGTGATGCCCTGTCAGAGAGTCGGGGAACAGTGGAATGTCAGTGAGGAGAATTCCTTCCAGTAAGAATAGCAGTACACGAAAACAGATGCACAATTTGCTGAAATTACACACTTTCAACAAGGCTGGCAGCCAAAGGGCTGGCAAAAGTTTAATGCTGGTGGAGCTCCACAGTACCTTTTCATAACAACGTATATCCTCAAACTAACGATTTTAGACTCGATACTACAGTGTGATGGTTATAGTTTGAGTCAAGGGCTTTTACACCCAACAGTCTGTATATGAAAGGTTGGAGAGAAGCACAGACCCGTGGCTGATAGGAGGATATGGTAGAAGAAGGCAGCAGTTTGGTCTTCGATAGGCTGGTGTATTTCCTTTGATCGTGGTACAGTCCAGTCTGGAGGGGCAACGACGTAGTATAACCCCCCCAAAAGTAGGAAACAGAAACACCATCACTAAACACTACTTCAGATTCATAGTCATACATTGTGTAAAACAACATGCAGATTTTGATGTGGAACTCCTTGATAAGTGTGCAACTGTGCTATCTCCATAGAGCTTCTATTAACAGGGGATCATATTTCTAATATGATCCCGTTAATTGATGAGATGGGATGTAGAGCCTAAAGTATACTTCGTCTTGAAAACAAAGTAAATCGATTGACTACTCTGCGCCAGTCTTCTGCCTGCCAAGTTTAACCTTCAATCTCTTTATGCAGCAGCATCAAAATCTGAAACAAACACCAGGGGAGACTTCAGTCAAAAGAGTTGTCTCTCGGTCTAGGGTGCTTGTGAAGAGCTCTAGCTGCTAGGATGAAAGACATCGCATGGTAAATCGAGGCACTACTTTAAGCAATGTAAATGTGTGTATCAAGTCTAACTGATATTTAGTAGTTAAACCACCAGATCTTTATGCTGTGATTGTACATCCCTGGTATGAGGTCAAAACAGATATAAAGAAGGCGAAGTATTACTGACCAGCAAATCCTTCCTGGAGGAGCTAGATGAAGATTTTTTATGGCCATGTAGATCATTGTATACAGAACTCTGTTTTCCCAATAAAAAAGTCACATCAGCTCAACGTGTATCAATGATTAATCAGATATATAAGTGTCAGCAATAAATACATACAGTGGAACGCGAGCTCTTGAGAGCGGAGCTATTTGTCACACCATCAGACTAACGGGAGAACAGGACCAAAAAAAAAGAAGGTCAAATAGGTGGCGAACACCTTTCATGAAACTCACCAATGCTTGTTAGGTGTATCATAGGTCAATCAAGCCATCAAGCAAACACTCTCTCAAGAACGCTACCACATGAAGGGTAATCTATTTTCGGAAAAACGGCTGTTGAAAAGCAGCCTTAGCATCAAGGTAACTTGAGTTACCCAAGTTAGTTAAAAAAAAAAAATCACACTTTCAGCAAGTCTTTAAATGAGCTAAAATATCCAATTTCAAAAGCACACTGGGAAACGGACATTCACAACAGGATGTCGTCTCGGTTAGGCAGCACTCAGTTCACAGAGACAACTACACATGCAAACGCACCAAGAAGTCTTTTCTATGAGAACTGGATCGACTCCTGCTCGAGCCCAAGTCACGGATGGCTGATGAGCTCGACTTCGAACGCAGCACATAAACATGATCATACATCCACAATACGCATGAACAAAAAGAGATATTTTACTGGACTTTTGTTTAAAATAATTTAACAAACAATTTCCTAGCAATAAGTATTATTTTCAAAAAGTGTTGATTTTTGAGCGCTAAAAATAGCAGGTGTTCGAAATGTACGCACTCTGTAGCTGCGTACAGACATGACATCATCATCTGGGCCCTGTTGATGTTGAAAAACAAAAGAAGAGACAGAAAGGAGAGATGAAAGGAAATGCAAGAAGGAAAACAAGGAAGTAGGAAAGTAGGAGGGAAATATACACACCCGATGACGGCTGCTTGATCTACTACTACTAGTGGCTCTAGCTTTTTCTGAGTCAGCCTGCAGTCAAGAAAGAAAGTTGGTAAGAATTAGACAGTAAAAGAGGCTCAATTACAGGGGTGGATCAGGCCAAAACGTTACTATGGAAAGCCCAAACCATGCAAAACAATCATCCTGTTCATCAGCAAATGGAGACGTATTCTATCCTTCAGTGTTACTCATTTAATGTTCCTCTAAGACAAGTGTATTAAAACAAGTGGCAGCTATTTGGATTTCATTCCATGCATGCATTTTCTGATTCTAAAACATTACTGACACTCCAGTATTAATCGCTCACTTACAGTAGCAATTCTCAAACAGAAGAATATCCTGCAAAGACTGTTCATTAACATGCAAGGGAATTAACTGAAGATAAAGTGCAACTCGTGCAATGTAAAACAATCACTTTACGTCCAAACTTAATTGCATGACTTCCACCATTGTGAAACTCAAGCTGAGCAGCACCCATAGCAAACACACTAATGCTATTTCCACTGGGAGGTTTATTATGGTCAGTAACTCAAGAGTAGCGTTTTAAGGGTCAAAACTGACTGGAGCTCAGTCCCACACAACAGACTGCCTTAGTGGTCTCCAACACTCCCACTCGCCTACCATCCACTGGTGGATCTGACCCCATTTTTTGCTGCTACTGCTGCTAGACGAGCGGTAAGAAAGCTGGACAGAGGGAGGAAATGCCAGGAAAAACATACAATCATACGTCACCCAAAACTGCTGACATGTCAAACGTGGTCAACAACTGTTTCAAGAATAGAAATGCTGGTATTTGTGTGGATATGCAGCAGGTTTTTATTTTTTGGGAGAAACATTGAGCTTCACAGCCAAACAGGTCCTCTGCATCATATGGGAAAAGGGTAGCAGATTTAAGTTGACAGGCAAGTGAGCACAGGATATACCGGTAATGTACATCATTGTTTCAGACTTGGGCGGCCCGGTAGTCCAGTGGTTAGCACGTCGGCTTCACAGTGCAGAGGTACCGGGTTCGATTCGAGCTCCGGCCTCCCTGTGTGGAGTTTACATATTCTCCCCGGGCCTGCGTGGGTTTTCTCCGGGTGCTCCGGTTTCCTCCCACATTCCAAAAACATGCGTGGCAGGCTGATTGAACACTCTAAATTGTCCCTAGGTGTGAGTGTGAATGCAAATGGTTGTTCGTTTCTGTGTGCCGTGCGATTGGCTGGCAACCGATTCAGGGTGTCCCCCGCATACTGCCCGAAGACAGCTGGGATAGGCTCCAGCACCCCCCGCGACCCTAATGAGGATCAAGCGGCTCGGAAGATGAATGAATGAATGAATGTTTCAGACTTCAACCATGCTGTATTCTGAATATGCAAGCAAAAGCTCGAAACCCAAATAATGAACTTGGATTGTTAAGTCAGCTGAATTTAATATTTATGTGAAAGACTCACCTCTGGAACATAAATATTATGTTGCATTGCTTCAACAGGGTTTAAGTTTTAATGTTCAGAGAATAGACTACACAGATGATCAAAAGCCACTTTTAAACAGAAAGCTTGCTCTGTGTTTTACACAAACCCCGGCAAGACACAATGTCGTAATGCCACTGTAACTTTACTTGGTGTGTATTAGAAAAAAAAAAAGAAGGCACCAATAAACCCGACATGAAAAGCTTGTATAAAAGTTACATTTGCATGGCAGTTAAGAATGTTAAAATGGTTGTGAAAAAAACATCTGTCCAGTTAAATTATAACAATAGCTTATTTTTTAGAAATCCAAAGAAACAGAGCAATACACCATAATGATGGTTCGGGTTTGACCCAAGAACCGATTGCTCGGGGGTTGGGGAATTTGAACAAATCTTAATGGGTTCTGTTTAAATCCGAGGATCCCCTGTAAAATACTGTGCAGACAACTTTTTCGGTTGAATAATTCTCACAGACAATTTTGTTCAGTGATGTACATTTTATTTATAAAATCTGAATATATACCTCTTTCTGCTGACGTTCAAGTTCCCTCATCCGAATATCCCTGGCCTCTGCCCGTGCTGCTCTTTTTGCTGCAAGCCTGGCCTCCGCCTGTGTGACACAACATGAACATACTTGTTAGCCACTTAATAACCAAAATATCTCGGAAGCCATGATCACCTATTACCAGAATGTTTTTCATGAAACACACAGGAAAAGCAGGAGTATTTGGAGTACGGCAAAAAAAAAAAACCAACAACAACAAACAAACAAACAACCAAAAAACACTTCAAACAATAACCAGACCTATCACAACTGTAACAAACTGGCAGAACAGGAAATCAATTGGAAATTGTGAAGTGGAGAGGTAAGAGCCATTTAAGAGGATACCACCATGGAAAAATCCACAAGATTTATTTTCCTCGGGTTATTCATAAATTTAAGTCAAATTGATCAAGGGACTTTTATCACAACGTTTTATTACGTACTACCGGACTAAGCTGTCCTACAGAATGAAATGGTTGATCTAAAATGTTTCAACGACATCTGACCAACTATGATGTCCAGATCATCGGATGACCATCGGTTTGAGGAATGCTCATTTTAAGATCTCGTGGCGCAGACTCCAGTCGAGCATTAACAAATTTTTAAGCATGGAAGCAAGCAACATGAGAAAACAATGAGATCCATGAATAGATATTGGGTTACTTGCTTAGTGAAAATGAAAGAGGAACCTAATTATTTACAGTCTTCTTCGTGGCACTATAAACATTGCCCACATTTTAGTTAAGGACAGGAGCTTATCTGAAAGACCGCCTTAGTACAAAAAGTTGATTTAAGTTGTTCATGAACATGATGAATCACAAAAACTAGGCAGACATCCTTCCAAAGAATTCCTTACAATGTGCCGTTGCAGTTACATAAACTAAGACATTTCATAGAAAGGCAAAGCCATATCAACCTGAAACACAGTGCATTAATACACTGTACATTGTGTTCCTTCGATTAAAGGAGACATAACATCAGGACTTTTCTATCAACCATGCCTGTGCGACAGCAGTCAGTATGGGCTGGTGGCATTTCCATTATATAAATGAAAGAGAAGAACCCTTTTTGATGATTCTCCCAACCGAAGGTGTGCTACCTAAACAGATTGGGTCTTGGTAAAATAAACTGTTAAACTTCAGTAGCATGACAGCTTACATCAACATTGTTGGACTATTGTTTTAGTTCAGGAATGTATATTACACATTCCGTTTTACAATAAAACTCTAGAGAAAATGGCTGCGCTCTTTATTTGTTTGGAAAAAAAATGTACCGTACTTGACAAATTCACTGCTTTGTGCAAAGTAGAGATGAAAGCTATTGGAAGATACCAATGAGATAGCTGGCCCTCTGCTTTGCACCTGTTGAGCTGTCTGTCTGATGCGCTGCTCTGCACAGCAGCATGGCTGAGGTCTGCCTGTGTCTATATTTAGCCTCAACTCACAGAAAAGCACGTCATGGGACTTCCTCACTAATCAGAACACAAATTCAACCACCAACTCAAATGTGGCAGCACCTAATTTATTATCTTTCATCTGAAAACTATGTATGTCGTAGAGTTGGAAAGGGTATCTGTAAGCTTTGTCAAATTTAAGACCTGCCATTTACTAAATACATGTATACCCATTTGGAGTGGGCCATGTGGGGAAATCGGAAATGTATGTGATTTTCTATCTAAAACTATGTACACACTGCACGGAAGGATGCTCAATTCAGATTTTTGGTTCCATTCCATCTTTTAGTTACTCGTTCACGTTACCTAAACAGATTTCTAAATGTGAACGGACTGCATCTGGGAAGTGACACGCATGCGCACAAAATACGACGTCGGCGCCTCACAGAAATCCCATTGAGTAGCTAGCAGACTCTCAGAGGAATGAGACGGAGGAGATAGAAATTATTTGGGAAAAATGAGACGATCGCACCTCGATGTGTTTCTGTATTTATTTCATGCAAGTGAACCGTCTGCGTGGTTGAATTACCAACATCACAAATGTCCACTTTATGCTTTATGTTTCAGGTGGGATTACATTCAAATCAAATTTAAAATTAACATTGTTAAACTTCAGAACTAAACATTGGGGTTGTACAGTGGTCAACTAGTGAGCACGTTTGTCTCACAGTGCAGGGGTGCAGGGTTCCATTCCGGATCCGGATTTCCTGTGTGGCGTTTGCATGTTCTCCCTGAGCCTGCGTGGGTTTTCTCTGAGTTTCCTCTCACATTCCAAAAACATGCATAGCAGGCTAATGGAACACTCTAAATTGTTCCTAGGTATGATTGTAAGTGTGAATGGTTGTTTGCCAATGTGTGCCCTGCGATTGGCTGGCAAACAGTTCAGGGTGTCCCTCGCCTACTGCCCGAAGACAGATGGGATAGGCTCCAGGACACCCTTGGGAGGAAAAACGGAATAGAAAATGCTAAATGGATTAGAAAAAAACATACATAATCCTTGGGTATTTTGATGAAAGCTTGTCACAAGTATGTTATAATGACACCCGGGAACTGTTTTAAATTGTGTGTGTGTGTGTGTGTGGGGGGGGGGGGGGGGATGCTGCAACACTCCCGCTGTGCAATCGTAAATTAGATGGGATGTCCTCTGTTTTCCAGACACTGTAATTCCTCCTCCCAAATGACCATTGCTGCTTAGGCTTATTCCATTACGTTTTTAAGACCTCTAAATGTCCGATTTAAGGATTAGGCGAGAATTTCAAGGATAATTCAGGCCATATTTGTTACTTTTTTTCTCTCCTGGTGCTAAGGGGTGGGGGCAGGTAACCAATATGTGGGGAAGCTGATGGAGGAAGGCTTGGCAGATTTTCATGACTTCACTCACCCGTTTTTTTTTTTTTTTTTTTTTAAATAAAAGTGTAATACTGTACACGCCAATGGTGCTTGGCACAAACGTATTTAGGCTGGGATGTTTTTGGGAGAAAATGTGTCTTTTCTTTTTTTTTAATTGCAAGGCGTTCCATTGCTGATATGAACTGCGACTTAAGTACCTCTTAACCTAAGGTGCATTCAGAAATTCACTCTTACGCCTGTACACTACTCTGGGAATGGGTGTGTTCGGAGGTAGAGTGCACATCATGTCCCCAGTCGTAGCGCCAAGTGTTTTTCGTGGGTGCGCTTTCAATATCCGAATGACAAATTTCAGCAACACAGATTTTCCAAACATTGGCCATGAACCAATGCGTGCTCAGAGATTATTTCCGAATGCGCCTCTAATGTGCAACTAACTGAAAGACTCACAGCTGCAGCACAAACACGTAAACAGCCATTCTGTTTCAATACAATTCGGATTGAAACAGAATGGCTTGTGAACTTTCATGTTTTGAGTAATACTGACAGCAAAAACTTCAAGCATACTTTTTTAACAAGGCCTCCTATATAAAGAACGCAAATTTGTCACTATATAATTCAACTGTGGTATCTCAGTCTAAACACTAGGTGGCAGCCATGTAATGACATATATCCATGTTGGAAGAAGAAGATACCTGACGTTATGTCATAGCATTGTCCTGAGCTGGAAATGTCAATACAAAATAAATACAAGACTGATTGATTAAAATTACAACACAGACCAAACCCGAACAGCCGGAACAGTCCCGAGCCCCGCCCAATTTAAAGCTATTTGTGGAAACCGAAGGCTAGATGCTGATGCTCATTTGAGCCACTGTCGATGCCTGGCAAGATTTTAACATGATACAATAGCACACACCTAGCAACTGACATTTATGACGCACAGTAGGAGCCGAAGCTCAGCAATGCAGGCAACATTCCCTCAAAGGCAATGCATGTGCGTGGAATACTAGTCATATCTTGCTAATTTCTCAACCAATTTTCATGACTCTTGGTTTCTTCTGGGCTATCGTCTTTCAATACAGAAAATGCATTTTTGAATATTTGGTTTTTGTGACCTCTACAATTATAAAACACAGCAGCACATTGCCCAGCAGTACGGTAAAGCCACTCAGTTCCCAGAACGCATTGCATGGCGCAATACATTTAATTTATGAAGTTAGAAAGACATGAATCGTTCCCATATGTGTGTTTTTGCGCTACTAATCAGAGAATGTGTGTCATATTTAACCGTCATAATCATTTGATTATATGTTATGTTGATTTTTATTTTTTAAACAAACCGTGACTTTATATTTCATGTGAAATCGTGACATCCGGGTAGATTCCTACAAAGCATTAACGAAAATCTGTCACATACCTATATTAGCAAAAATTGCATGTAAATTTGCATCTGTAAAACACACATGACTTACATTCCTGAATGTAAATCGGCCACAGGAGGGTTGCCATAGCGAGTACCTATCCCTGGAAATAAGGCCAGATATTTGTACTCGCTCATCTCTAATATAAATCATAGTTTGCCCGAGGCACAAACAAACTCCCTCTGTGCAGAATTTAAAGATTGTTGGTCAATGACAAATCTATAACCAACAGTCATAATTACTCCAATAATTAATAAAAATAAAATAACAGCCAAAATTATTAGAATTATACATGCCAAGTGGTGACAATTCCAAAACACAAGACAGATGCTGTTTTGTAAGACTAATATTCAACACTGACCCTCTGAACTCCCGGGATAGACAATCTAATCACAGTTTTGTTGCAAAGAGATTCAAATTTAGAAGCTGGTCGGGTGGGTCGGATGACTCATGTTTCTATGACGGGCCTCCATGACTGTAAAGAAAGCAAATAGAGCCTTGTGCTTAGTGCCCAAGAATGAGGGCCTGGTTAGCTTTTAGACAGGAGTCATTCTTAAAACAAGCTATTAAAAAAACAGATGTGTAAAGTTATGAACTAATTGACAAATAAGCAAAGAATTGACCATTTAGCCAACGAGCCATAGGAAAAGAATTTTCTTTCCATTATGTTGTCCTTCTATGTTAGCACAGTAGCAACAGCATTCTGAAAAAAGAATCAAAGAATGGCAGCCCTGCAGTGGAACAAAGTGAAGTAATACCCAGACAAGTTGTTACAAGACAAGCAGCTTCCCTCTGAAAAAAACATGGTACAGCCAAACCAGCTGCCCGCAGCACAACCTGAATATCCACATATTAGCGAGGGTTGACATATATATATGACAATTTTGCCTCTAATATTTGATGCAACTTTATTTGAAGAACTTTAACATGCATTCATAGTGGTAGTGGATCATTCAAATTTTGTATATGTTGTGTTGCATATAATACACCTGTTAGTAGTGAGGAAGGAGACCATCTCTCTAGAAATTACTTGCTATTGTTGTCAACTGATAACATCCAAAAGCATGCTTGAACAGGATACATAAGTTGTATGTTGTTAATATCAGGACAATGCATGTTTACATGCCGATTTAGTCATAAATTCTGTAATTTATAAAACTGTTTGATGGACAAGACTCATGTAAATGTGAGTTATTCCAAGTCATTATTTTAATGTTGATATAACTCAAAATGTTCATTATATGAATGAGATTTTTGTTTTTAATATGCAACTCACTACCCTTTCAGTCATAGATCAATGTCCACACCTTTCGATAAAGTACTGATAACTTCAAATATTTTCTCCGTTTTACATTGAGTAATAACTGATCTATGAACCACCAATGAATGCAAAGGAGATTGTAAACGGAAATGCAAGCGCTAAAAGACAAACTATATTCTATTATTGAAACACTGAAGCATGTATTTTAATCTCTGTATATACTTACCTCTCGTGCAATACTGCTCAAGGCCTCATCCTCTGCAGAGAAGCGATCTTTTAGTTGGGCACGCTTCCGACCAGTGCCTTGTGTTCCCATGTTGTCCCACTAACTGTAGTAGCTCCTTCGGTGACTGGTGTGAATTTGATTGTTGTAAAAACCTAGCATGAAAATAGATGGCAGGTCTTAATCTGGTCAGCAAATACATCACAACTGCACATCCTGATACTGGTGCATATTTTTAAACTCTCCATATCACTGTACGCACTAAAGACCATCACAAACCAACACTCCGTTATCTCCAACTATGATTCAAGCAAAAACAACATCACTCATGTTTGCAACGAGGGCTTTGGATATCAGTTGTGCGTGACATGAACCATCTTGAAATGTGACAAGCATAAAATGTCAACATGCAACTGTAAAAAAGACTGATAATCACTGTAACAGACTGTTGTGGTCTGATTTTAAATGGTTCCTCGTGTGGTTGAGTGGTCCATAGGATATTCCTCACCGTCAACACAGTGACGTGTGACTAATTCACACTATAAGACAGTTAACAGCACCTTGACTGGCTGGTACAGACAAAAGAATGAAAACCACCATAAGGACATTGGCAACTTGAATCCATTCACGTCAGACGGCATTTGATTTATTTACCGAACACAAATTGTTGATGTTAAAGGAACATTTTAACGGGATACAAATAAACTGTCACGAATAAATGCCTTGTTGTAGTTGACGCTCACAATCAATGCAAGCGTTAACCAATTCAGCGAGCTAACGTCATTGAACTCCACAAGTTTTCCACCCCGTAGAAAATACAAAATACAATATAGTCTTGTAACGCTATCGTTTAAGAAACGTAACATTTTCCAAATCATGTGTAAAAGTCCGGCAGAATTAAGTTATCTCGCGAATGCGAAGTAAATGTTACGCTTGTCAGCGTTTAGCTAGCTAACTAGCATTTGTCCTCTAACAGCCAGTATTTACCCAACTTGTTTTAACACAAATTGTTATGACCCGAAACAAAAACGTGACTTTTGTACAAACATGTCCACGTTTTAATATCGCTCTTAAAACAACACAAATAGCGGAAGTCGAGAAGACAGATTCAGCTGGTGTTAGCGTGTTAACACTGAAGCTAGTCCTCGATTCTCTCAAGCGGCAGGGGAAACTGTTAGTACTCTTCCACTCCGATTTCCCACTCAAAAAAGTCCAAGTTACCTTCTGGGCGTTTATAAATAACCCGTGGTGGTTTAAGGGTCCGACATTGGTCTTGTCTTCAGAATTTGTTCGTGTTTGTGTCCCCACTGACAGCTGTCATCAGTTCGCCTGTCCACCACTGCCCTCCTTACCACTCTCAACACTGGTTAGCTTACAAGTTCCCGGATGTTGGGGGGAAAAGTAGGGCGTGATGGTGCATTCAATGACCACAATTCAACTCAACTAAACTTTATAGAACACTTTGAAACGATCACCGCTGCGTACAAAGTGCTGTACATGGTATAGTCAAATGTTGTCATACTGGCAAAATTTTGTCATGCATCAAAAACAAAACAAAACAAAACAAAACAACAAAACACCGCAAAGCAATAAAACAATAGAGAATCCCATTCTGAGTCAAAAGCCAAAGACCAAAATGAATTTTAAAGATGAGCAGACAGAGGGCTCAGTTCACGATGTGGACAAGTTGCTACATGATATGGCAACCCTAAACCTTTTACAAAATTAAACTTTTCCAAAGGTCGACTTTTTCAAACCATCTTAATCGTTTCTTAGCCAGTAATTAAATTAGGTTGACTCGAATGAATTTTACAATACTCAGTGGGTGGTAGTTCTTCAATTTTCAGTGTGGACAGCGGTTTTTTATTGAACACACCTAATTTCAACGAGCACCCTTTCTGAATTGCACGGTCTGTTTATAGCCACATGGGGGTAGTAGCTGATCATTTCCTAACGCCTGCAAGAGTGTTAAAATTTGGGACCCATTGTACACTTATTATTATGTATCACTTAATTAGGTAAACCACAAAACCAGAAAGATCGAGAGCTTCATTGTCATCATGATATCTTTACTGGTAAACGATGCTCAGTTTTATACACAAAATCTATAAATCAAACAATGAACTAGTGTGGCTGTAGTGCAGGGGTGCCCATTAGGTAGATCCTGATCTACCGGTAGATCTAAGACAGGTCCCAAGTAGACCCGAGGAGTGTCGAGAAGAAAAAAAACAAACAACCATTTGTGTGTCTTTGTACATGTTAGTAATATATTTTTTGTGTTAATATACACTGCACACTAATCATCTTACCAGTCTCATTTTCACAAAAAAAATATTTAAAAAATAAAATAAAGTAGGTAAATCTTAAATTTGTGTGTGTGTGTGCGTGCGCGCGTGCGCCGGTAAGGGTAGATCCCGTGAGGTTAGTTGATCGAAAAGTAGATCTTCGATCCAAAAAGTTTGGGCACCCCTGATGTAGTGTATTGTGTAATGCTACAGCAGCATACAAAACTTTGCTTATAAAACAGCAAGTTAGTGATTGTATTTCTACTAATAATAATGTATGTTTAAATCAGTTTCTCATTAATTAATTGAAAGGTGCACAATTTATGTAAACTCCTAAAGATCATAAAAACAAAATAAAAACTTGAAAAAAATCTGATGTCTCCAAACTAATTTTCTTGCATAACATGATTTAAAAAAAGATACACACACAACAATGAGGAATAATTGACAGCCACTGAGTGCACGCACATTGCATTATTACACTCTCCCATTTAAATGGAGTTAATGATTGGTTCGTCTTCATTTTCTCCTACGATTGTGCTGGGCCTAGCATGACTACAGGAGTTTAACCCTAAGGCCTAACCTGTCCTCAGCCATGCAGTCTCAATTTAGTCACAGTCTTTCAAGTGCTGATTCTTTAGCTTTCAGGGATATTGTGATAATGTTTCACCTAAATACACATCAGATGTGCAACACTGGATTCCTCCATGCAGCTGTTGCAGTGTCATTTTTTTTCCTCAAAGTTGACCAACGTGAAACTTTACTATTGAATGAGCATGTGATTTAAGGTTTCTTATATCCTAAATAAATTAGTTGTATTATTGGATGAGCACTTGATGCAGGCAGGGTAGACAAACAAAGTGCTTTCAGACTAAGACTGCCAGACAGTGTTTGTTGTGTGTTTGTCTAGTTTATCACCTGTTTAATGTATCTGAGAAGCACCAAAACACTTGGCTGGTTGTCACGGTACAGACAACCGTGTACTCAGCTGCACTGCATGAAATTGTTTCAACTTGTGTCTCCTGCCTTTTCAGCTGTTATTCTCACCTAGTAACAATTGCACCTCAATACAGTAGTGTACAGTACTGTACATGTGCATAACTGCATTTGTGTACATGACTGTGGTCTACGCGCATCACCAGCTGGAGAACGGTGGTTGAAGCAACCTCCCGCTGCGCTAACAGGACTCGTTGAATTGTTTACAGGACTGTCTTTAAGCTCTCTGCTGAAAAGGAGAAGAAACCATTGAGCTCCAACTTGTAATTACCCCATGGAGAGCAATGCTTCTCTCTCTCCATCTCCTCGGGAGCCCTTTGAAGATGCCCCATAGGGAGTTGGTTGTTATCAGGACACATGACTCATTGATTACTTCTTTGCAAGCTTTCAGGAACATACCATTAAGTGAATGTGCAGGGGGAGGGTAACGTCCTAAAAGTGTGCATATGTCGTCTGATGGTGGTGATTCAATGTGCAGAGCATGGACAAGAATTGGACTTCAATTTGGATTCCGTAAACAATTTACATGGAAAACTGGTATAGTCCCTGAAACCTGCAGTAAGCGACATTAGTTTTTCAGTTGTCCTGCATCCCCATTTCCATTTGGTGACATTGGATAGAAACAGGGCTTTGACAGAAATTACAAATACGACAAGAAATATTTTGGAAAAGTTTCAGTAAGAACTGAAAAAGACAACCGGAATAATAAATGGAATAGGCAAAGCAAAGTAAGCGAACCATAATAAACAATGTCTTTTGATGTTTCTGAACCATGCGCTCTGGACACCTGTGGGGTTGAACCCAGTGCCTGGCTTTTCAATGAGAACATGTCGAGTAGATATAATTGGGGCATTGTTCCTAAAGTGGCGGAATTAAAGCACAAAGCAGGGATTAGTGCAGTGAAATGTGTAGCTAATTGTACATTTATAAAGGGTAGCTGTGAATGAGTGATAAAGAATATGGCCTGTGACTGATCAAGCTAATACGGGTTCAATCCATCCCCCCCAACATATGAATTTCCTTTGAGCAAGGCACCTACCTCTCTTTCATGTATTTTTAAAGCCCCTAGGGAGCTTCTTGAGGAAGAGTTAACATTTAATAAGCACAGTTGACATTTTTGATTGCTTTGCCCTGAACTCAAATTCTGATTATTTGGGCCGACTGAATAGTGCTGAGGAAGTCGAGCATTGTGGTTGTCTTGTTTTCCTCTCTCTTGCTTTCCTTGATGAGAACTTCATCAATACTGTGTGTCGTTCAGGCCCATTCAGATGGCAAAACAAGTATGAAAGGAGTGTGGCTCTGCAGACGAGCTACATAAGACACTGTGAAGACCACATGGGAACAATGTTCCTCTTGGAGGAGTTAGGAAAGCCTCGCAGCAAAAAAAAGGTTCAAAAGCCAACAAAGGAATGCTGTCTCCTTACCAGAGGCTTGTCATGAGTGACCTTATCTTGTCAGTAATGAGGAGCTTTTGTTAGGCAGATGATTTATTAGCATATTTCCTCAGTTTGTTTTTCTCCTTTCATATTGTGATGGAGTGATAATGCTGAAATTCCAAGCATCTGAAGTTTGTGTGTAAAAAGCAAACCATAAATAAGAAAATTATCATTCAGATAGTGGCTGTGGCTTTACCTTGTGTATTTGTGTGTTTACAGGATTTTAAATAATTACCACCATGTGAGATTGGAGCCATTTAAAGGTCTATAATTCCTTATTTACCAACATTTAGCATCTCCTTGCCTCCCACCCTGTCTAAAGAGAACTGGTAGCTTAATCGGGGTCTACTTTGGGTGTGGGCTCTGCTTTATTTGCGAGTTGACATTTGGTGAAAGGGTGTTACATGAAAAAAGCACATCACAGCAAGAGGGAGAAGACTCACACCAAAACTCATTTCAGACACATTGCGTTTGTGTGAGAAGAGGACTTTGATTTGCCACTGTCTGCTCAAAACAGCACGATCAACTGCACCGCGTTACATTGTTATTTAGCTATATACAACTCAAATAAATGTGCTGGTTTTATTGTTTTGACAACACAATAAATGTAATTAATTTATTATAACCTGTCATGAGTGCAATCATTCATTACCATCACAGTAGCACTGACTGATGGCCTACTCACTCTATAATTGCTTGAGTGGGACGAGATGAGGCAATATCCAGAAGTGCAGGTTAGGTATTATTCGTATTCAAATTAGATAATGGGCGGCACGGTGTTCGACTGGTTAGCACGCCGGCCTCACAGTGCAGAGGTGCAGGCCTCGATTCCGGCCCCGGCCTTCCTGTGTAGAGTTTGCATGTTCTCCCCGTGCCTGCGCGAGTCGCTGATGATGTAGTGGTACACTCACCTGACATGTGTGCGGGTACGTTTGCACTTGGTGACAGTGTGAATGTGGGTGTGTATGGTTGTTTGTCTCTATATGTGACCTGTGACTGACTGGCGACCAGTTCAGGACGGAAGGGTTATTCCGTCTTTCGCCCAAAGTCAGCTGGGATGGGCTCCTGCAGTTCCTGCAACCCTCTTCAGGATAAGCAGTGTTGAAGATGGCTGGAGATATAAAGATTGTTTTAGAAAATAAAGAAATGTTATTAGCTTTCAGAAGCTTTGTTCCCCCTAATATACTGGTACAGCAATTTTAATTCTTGTTTTGATTTTCAAATCAATGTTGTTGAGTGTGTAAAGTATTAATTTTCATTGATTTTCTTTCAACAGTGAAAGAGACATTATACTATTTAAGGACAATCTATCCCAGCCATCTTCATGCAGGAGGCGGGGCACACCCTGAACTGGTTGCCAGCCCATCTCAGGGCACACATAGACAAACAACCTTCCACAGTCACACCTAGGGACAATTTAGAGTGTTAAATTAACTTAACATACTAAGCAGGCATTTACTGTATGCTGTCGCTACACAACCTGTACAAATACGTCAAAAATAAAACCACCAGTAAATAGTTTAACAAAGAGAAGAAGACCCTTAGAATCTGTGTGCGTGGAGTCAAATATCTTAGTTCCACTCCACGTTGAGCCATGCCTCAAACTGGGCTCTGCATCCAGGGCTACTCGCCCTCATTCTCACTCTTGGGATCAGCGATTCATGCAACAACTCAAAAATAGAAACACTCAAAGTTCGTAACAATAAAACACAAATAAACCAGTTGATTAAAATCTAATACAGTAATAAAAAATAAATTTGAGGTGTGTGTGTGTGTGTGTGTGTGTGATTGATGGTGTTCGTGTGTATCTGTGGAGTTTATAATCTCCACCCTCCCATCTGAACCTCTTCCACCGCTGCTGGAAAGACTGTTTCTATCTGCCACTGAATGTCACTACTGGTACTTAGATTATGAGAATTCATCCATTCATTCTCTCTATCCTCACTGAAGTCGTGAGGTGTTAAAGACTCTATCCTAGCTGACTGTGTGGAAGAGGTACACCCTGAACTGGTCGCAAGCCAATTGCAGAGATTGAATAGCCAACCCATTCACAGCCAGTCACACCTATCCGGAAAATTTGGAGTTTTGATTTATTTAGAATTTGGGAGGAATCCAGCGTACCTGGAGAAAACCAATGCAAACTCCACGTAGTGAAATCTAATTAAAGATTAGCATCATGCAGTAGTGACGGCTTCCTTACAGGCTTTACGGCTGAGTGCCCTTTGTGTAAATACATGTAATTATGGAATCTAGCATTCACTCAGTTCCCACGGTGTTCACTTTAAAAAAAGCACTTAAAACAGTTCAGCAGAAAGGACGCGAAAGCAGATACGCTGTATAACAGGATGGTAAAGCCAAAGCACTGGGCAATGAAGTAATGGCTCTAAGCCCCTCATTAGACAGCAAACTCGCTGAGGGATGAAGGACGCCACTCTGCAGGGGGTTGCAATGTCAGTTTTGCTATGAGAAATGGAAGAACACTTGGAATGTGTTGTGAAGTACAAGTCAGCTGACAATGCAAAGTGACCCTCTCTTTGATTTATGGGTCTCTTGCACTGCATGCCTTTAAAAGGCAGTTTCATCAAGTCAAATAAAATCAAGTCTTAAGTCTTGCATTGTGTAATTTGTTGATCAAACCTTTTTTGTAACTGTTTTAAATGCATGAATGCGTACATATGGACAAGAAAAGGAGAAGGAGGCGGTTCAAACCATCAAAGTTAGAACCGTCAGTTAGAAGTTACAGAAGTGAGAAATAAAGTAAAACAGACACAGCAGAAGGCTTCAAGATATCAATCAGTCTTCATTAAATTTTGAATCTACATTAGTGTTCTGAGATGAAATGTGTAACATGCGAGACCGGCAAATGTGCTGTCCATTAACAAGCCGATAAAAAAATAGCAATTCATTTGTAACATGAAACAAAAGGCAATCAGTATTGTGCCGATGTGGTTTAATTGTTTTACAAATTTCTAATAAACCTCTGCTTGTGTAATTTAAAATGTTGTCACAACCGGAAATAAAGTATATTTCTTCACGAGTGGCAACTACAAGCATACTTTTTCTATTGTCTTGGCTCGCGGAGCTTTTCATTGGCCTTTCGTTATGCTAAACAGCAGAACACATTAGCGCCTAATTGAACTGATCTTAAAGACAGATGCTGTCTGATGACACTTAGTCCCTTGCCACCACTATTGCTAGGCTTCTAAAGATTTATAGTAGTCCATTACTGGTACTTATTGCATGCTTGGTGAATCGGAACAATGGCTCATATATTCAGCTCACACCTGGAAAAGCCACTTTCAGCTCTCACCCAAATCGTGTTGTACTATATTCGCTGATGCCAAGCTAAAAACAGATCAGATCCTCTGAGATCCTTCTCTAAATACAGCCAAGTTTCCTGCCGGTCAAATCCACTTATGACTAATGAAGATCTTCAAGTCTCTGCAGCATCACAACAAATGTTGACTTCTGCCAACTTGTGTGATAGCTGAGTTAAGATGTGATGAGGGACAATGTTAAGTGCAGATAGAATGTCTGTTCTTAGCATTCTAGCCAGCACCATGGAAAAGTGACATAACAGCTCAGGCCTTGCACACAATTGTCATCCGGGATTAGCTTCCCTCCTCTCACTGCCTGTGTGTGTGCTGTTCCTTCATGATGATTCCAACGACTTCACTGCTGCCATTGTGTAGAAGGCATCCTGCGCCTCACTGCAGGATTGCCCAAGACGCTTGGTAAACACAGGAAATACAAAGCCCTTAAATGCATCCCTACTGTGTTTGGAGGACTGCCATGACAACACATAGGGGATCTCCTGGAGAGCTGGGCTGTTTGTTAGCTGGAGACACACTGAGATATGTCCAAGCTGTGCCCCCATGTGCAATAGGGTGTAACTTTATCTTGTAGACTGTCTGTCAAACTAAGAGGGGCCTCACTTCAGAGACTTGACATTTGTTTGAGGCTTGTCGAAAAAAAATACCTGGATAAAAAAATTAACCAAAAGTAAATACTTTAATCTCTGTGTTCTATTTTACGGCAGGAGGCTTTTGACAGAGGATATTCTCTGGCATTTGTTTTGCATGAGCATGGATCCCTCCAGCCAGATGACCCACCTTTTTCTACACGCACCAAAGCAAAGGTCATCTGGATACCACATCTGAGCCGAAGCAGAATAAACAACCCCCTTACCCCCCCCCCCCCCAATTCCTCCACACACACAAAGGTTCTGTATTAACACAGTTTGCACGTTTTTTTGCATTACATCCGTTATGACGAAAGGCATCAAAATAACCATACCATAACACTTCTTTGACACCCATCAATCACAGTAGTCCATTTACTGAATAGGTGGAGGGAGGCACTGCAGTCTGCAGATTTGGTCAATGAAGTATCCTGAGTGATGTGATGCAGTATATACAGGAATAGAATAGGGCATAAATGCTCCGTGACAAAATAGTAAAATAGAATTCCAGGCTGATTTTTGCTGTAAGATTTATGGTACTGGCGCGGTGGGCGATTGGTTAGCATGTCGGCCTCACAGTGAAGAGGTGCAGGGTTAGATTTTGGCTCTGGCCCTCCTGTGTGGGGTTTGCATGTTGTCCCCGTGCCTGCGTCAATATATGCCCTACAATTGGCAGCCAACCACTTCAGGGTGTTCACCCCCCACCTCCCATCCCCCACCATTACTGCTCGGTGACATCTGGGATAGGTTCCAGCATGCCCACGACCCTCGTGAGGAAAAGTGGATTAGAAAATGGATGGCTGGATAGATTTGTGGTACTCTTTTGCTGTATATTTTCTGTTAATTGGTGGGCTGAATTTAGCATGTCGACATGACTAAATAATAATTGGGTTAATCCAACAAATCCCTTACTTTTAAGATGTTAACATAGGTGCCTGAAACAATTTCAAATCAAAATCCCAGCTAAAACAAGAATATACAATTGTAGTTAGCAGTTGCGCAATTAGGGCGGCCCAGTAGTGCCCAGTGCAGAGGTACCCGGTTCGATTCCAGCTCCGGCCTCCCTTGTGTGGAGTTTGCATGTTCTCCCCGAGCCTGTGTGGGTTTTCTCCAGGTGCTCCAGTTTCCTCCCACATTCCAAAAACATGCATGGCAGGCTGATTGGACGCTCTAAATTGTCCCTAGGTGTGAGTGTGGGCGTGGATGGTTGTTCGTCTCTGTGTGCCCTGGGATTGGCTGGCAACTGATTCAGGGTGTCCCCCGCCTACTGCCCGAATACGGCTGGGATAGGCTCCAGCGACCCTAGTGAGGATCAAGCGGTTCGGAAAATGGATGGATGGATGGATGGGGTTGCGCAATTATGATATACTTCACAGGCTCCACCCTGCTGTAGTGCCACGTTTTCCTAAAATGCTGCATCATAGATGACATTAGCAGTTCCATGTTCTCCTCCATTGTTGTTTTTTTGATAGTGCCATCCTTCGATTGGGTTCAATTTGGTGTGGTTTTGGCACAATGATGCTGTACTCTTTGAAGTGAATAGATGGCTTGCCCAACTGAACTGTTGCTGTGGTGCTGAAAATGACACACTGTATGAGGCTAAAAAGAGGACATGTAGCAACCTACTGTATGTGATGGAGGTAGACTTAGACCAGGCAGAATTATAGGCCAATAATTCAGCACTCCTTTTATGCATGTACGCTGGGTGTCCACAGAATGTTGCAACACAAGTCAAATGCCTAGACTGTCTCTGTTGACTCATCCTTTCTTTTGTTTAACTTTCGGTGTTTTCATTACTGTCATTTTGCAGCAGATGTTTCAACTTTTATGGCTCTCACAGAGGGACAATTTGCCCGTGAAGATCGTTAAGAGCAATGAAAAGGGTTGGGCATTGATCCCACTAAAGTGCACACTGCACACAACCCTAATCAATGGGATAGATCTGCCAGGGAGTCATGAGAGTGTGGGTGTCAACCTTTATTAAATGGTGACTGTCGGATGGTGGTGCGCAGCCTGACTGGAGCCTAAGACCTGTCACCCTGCCTGCCATATTTTCCTCTTCCTTTTATGATTGCAGTATTTACAAAGTGGCGCCGACCGCATTATGAGGTCATGTAGTGGATGAGTTATGCGATGCTTTGAACTGGCACATTAAGGGTATTTGCATGATGAGTTGTTAAATCAATGCTTTTTTAAATTTCACAAAGAGTGTCTTTTGATGCAGTTTGTGTTGTCTCATGATCTCTTGTGAATTTCTGTGAGTAACCCTGCACTTTGGTATTTTAATCCAAAATATTATTGGGCCTTCACCACAAACCGAGCATGTGGTTGCCAACGATTCTTTGAAGTTAAATCTTGACCTCATCCAGATCTGTGGAATCTCACTCACCAGCAATATTTCCTCTCAGGGGAGACATGCTGCGGCGCAAGTGAAGCTCATCTGTTTTGATTTTAATGTCTGAAATGGCTCATTCAAAAAGATGAGGGAGCTCAGTTGCAAGCTGTCCTCTGAGATCCTCTAAATCCTGGCCTTCATGTGTAAATCCCTCAACAAACTAGTCAAAAGTGTCACCCTGGGTTGTCCTGTTCAAAGAATCTTTGGGGTCAAACCTGCTGGGTCAACCTGTCTAAAAGTAACAAAGTTAGCCTCAAACTAACCCCATTTTCTCTCGAAACACATGGGGCCCCAGATAGACTGTTATTCTCCACTATACTCCAGACCTGTTGTGATTTACTGCATGGGTACACAGCCCATATAAACATATCATCCACATGTCACCATCCATCCCTCTGGGGGACGTTTCACTGAGCTGTGGGTCCAGATTGTTAAGATTTATCCATCTCTGTTCTTAACATCATGGAACATCAGCCATGACAAGCACACAAAATTCCAGCATCTGTGCCAGTAGCGTAATAAATTAAAAACATTAGGCTTGGTTTATCTTGAAGCACATTCACTGTCAGGTGTTAATGTTTATCTTAACAGCCATAAAAGGAAGTCCAGTTGCCACCCTTTTATTTATCTTATTTATGCCAGGAAGCAGTGGTGCGAACTGTCAGGTGAAGATAAAGGAAGAGTCACCATATGTTGTTTTGATGTACTGCTTTGAAATACATATATATATATATATACACACATTATATCTTATTCTTAAATTTAATGAATGAGAAACTGACGTTTTCCATGTCCTCCTAACCTGTACTCTAGTCTTCTTAATCTGCTTTCTTCTGATTGCATTGCAAGATAAATTTTCTTCTATTCCCAGGGCAAAAGGTTATAGCCAGCCCTCCCCCATAACTTACTTTGAGTCATATTTTGAAGAAACATTCATCAGTTTGATGAATACAAAATACAATACCATGCCCCATTTCAAACTTTTGACCTATTTACTGAGACTACATACTTGATGTCCACAACACACAACATTGTTCTAAAACTGCTAACTCCTGTGTGTTTCTACATATGGAATTATTCAAAAAGACCATGATTTTACGACAATAATTATCTGTGTTCAATACGTCTGGGTAGATAGTGACAGATGTCTGAACTTCTGTGTGCAGAGACTCGATACTGTGTGGAGGATCAGTCTGTTCCCTGCATGACCCCTGACCTCTGCACTGAGAGAGGGGCGGTCTGTCCAAATCACTCAAGAGACAAGACCTCAGGGAGTCTTGCAACTAGTTAGTGGAGTCAGATGAGATTACCTTTGTATGCTTCACGGTATCATGTTTGTTTGTTTTTTGGGTTTTTGTTTTTTTTTTTTTTTTGGGGTGGGGGGCCCGAGATACAAAAACAGTCAAATGGACACTGATAAAAACAAGTCAAACCACAGCACAGACATCCGGAACAGTAATTCTGACTCTGCGTGTGTTGGAATAAAAACATCTCCTGCAATCTCTCAATGAGTGGAGTCTTTCCACTGCACCTGTGAGCTCTGATCTGTTTCATCTGGGGAGAAGGAGCAAACCACTAACAATACCTGTGAGACAAAAGCAAAACAGCCAAACAGCAATTTTGACCCCAAGGAAATGCCGCACTTTGCCAATTAATAAGCAACTTTCCACTGCTGCATAAAATTTAACTAGGCAGTCTCCAATGCTTTGGAAAATTGTGTGTTGGTGTACATGGAATTATATCTGGATCGACTCTGGATTATTATTCTGCTATCATCATGTCATACAACATACTTAAGGAGATACTTTCCTTTAAAAAATATGAATTCAGGATTACACGGCATACAATTGTGGATTTTATGCATAAAATGAATAGAATATCGATGCTTTCAGACTTGATAGCTGAGCCATCATTTAACAAGACACTGCCACTGGATAGAGACAAGCAGGTATCGTTGGATAAAATCTTGAATATTTTAATCAGTGTTAGTCTTGAGTCCATTAGGCCTTGTTTTGTTTGAATTGAAGGTAACAACAGCTTTCACGCAGCCATTGTGAAAGTGCTTGAAGTGGATTTATGGCATCTTGTAGATGCAGAGCAGTCACACGTGAAGGACAGACAAATAGTGTGGAGGAAGGAAGCGTAGAGATCAGCATCAAGTAAATTGGAAGACCGATATACAATCGTTCGGGCCAAAATGCTGCACTTTATATTTCTGTGAAAACTGTAGACTTCAACAACTTTATTTCAAATCCATTGTAGCGTTTTATACAGGCAACATCATAACTGTCATTGTTTCAATTCTCCTGCACGTATAGGATCAGTATTAATGTTTATCACTCAAGGGATCTCTGTAGAAAAAAGGGTCTCATGTCAAGAGGAATTTACGTTGGTAGGTGAGGGACTTGTTAGTAGCCATATGGGAGCAAAAAGGAGTGCCATGGTGCTGGAGGGGGGTACATGTATGGTCCCATGTTCTCCTGTCACTCTGATCTTATCAGGGGGCCTGTCCAAGAGGAGCTGACACTCTCACCATGCTTTTGATGTCTTCTCCAAAACTCACACTCACTATTTCAGAGCAAACAGGCCTTGTTTTTCTTTAGTGGCTCTGTTGGCAAAGTAGAAAAATCCCACAGCCGAAAAAATTCAAGATAAAGCAAGATTGTTCCAGCCCTAGGACGCGTGGGCTCTCACAGCTGAAATGAGTTGTTTTGAGCTGATGTGTCCAAACTGTGGCCCGGGTCCATTTACGGTCCACCATCCATTTTCCAGTGGCACTCAACATGACTCAAAAAAATATACAGGTATATACTACCAGTAAAAATGACATTTGACATGGGCCGCAAGGTTAGTCAAATGAACCATTCATGATTACAAGAATAAGACAATTTATATTCAAAACACTGAGTGAATACAAATAATTAAGTTTTAAAGGCAAAAATGGTTTGTTCCACTCTGTGCTCTAGGGCTGACTCATGAAGACATGCATTAAAGATAAAGTAACTGTAAATGGTCACTTTATGACAGTTTGCGCTTTTTTTTGGTTCTGAATGTGGAGATGTTGTTAAGTGCAGAGCTGGATCTAAACTGTGAGATAAAGGGCTGTTGGCCACCCCCAAAAAAATTATTATATCCTCAACTATTTGCCTTAAAACCTTTAACAGACAGCTGATAAAATTAACTAGACTGTACAACCAATACAGTATATAACTGTACTCTTCAGTGACTTTAGCGCGTTTCAAAAAGTGAAAGAATTTTAAAGTGGCCCTTTCAATCCTTCCATTTTTCTGTATGCGGCCCTCAAAAGAAAAAGTTTGGACACCCGTGGTTTAGAGCCCTCAGGCCGAACAAAAGAGAGGCAATCCTCTGAAGTGACACAGGACATCCTGCTCATAAAACAGTCAGGACATCCTCACAGAGAAACTGAGTCTGATAATGGAGGAAGCACCATGCAGTCAACAGATACCCCAACTAGTTCCCTTGATGAGCGCATAACCTGTACGAACTGTGTAGAGCCCACTGATTCTGGGAGAATGAAGCGATTATTGTTGCCTACTCAAGCTCAAACCATTGCATCAGTTAGACTTTAAGGCAAATGTACCTTCAACAGGTTTTATGAATGTTTTTGGAAGATTACAGGATAAAATCGTGTATAATTTGTATCATGTATAATTGTAACACCTATTTGTTTGTGTATGCCCACAATACTTCCTCGGCTTGTCTGCAAAGGTTAGAACCAAACACTGCTTTGCATACATGTGCAGGGATTTTCTCTTGTGGACAATTGCTTGGCAGGGGCATCTGCACTCACGTTGCCCTCTGTCGCAGTGAGTGCGTGCTCTCCATAGATTGCGAACTTTTGAACCACCCCTTGACCACAGCTTGAAGGGAGTTGAAACAATGGTAAGCAAACACTGCGGAGTGAATGAAGGGATTAGCTATTAAATGACAGGATGTACTTAAAGAGGAGCAGGTGATGGTAAAGGAAGGGCCTGCTATGCCTTTGCATGAGTAGGACAGCATGAAAGTCTTTTGGCTTGTTCACCATTTGCTTTGGCCTTCATGGCTGCACATGTCTCAGTCTTTGCCCTGTTCACTTTCAATGTCTTCATATCTCTGGTCTCTATCTCCATTGGGCACTTTTACACAACCAGAAAAGCCTTCTCCTTAACTCTGGCTGCAGACAATTGACATTCATGAGATTGGACATTCCAGTCCAGAACCATTCATACCCTACCAGTCATCTCGGGGACAAAAGATATGATAAAAACCCATTCCCAATAAGGAGGGTGTGCAAAAAGGCAAGTGTATCTTAATCATTTCATTATCTAGAAATCTGAAATGTAATAAATGCAGACCTAAATACAGTACCAAGCTCAAGAGGTGTATAAAAGATATGTTTTTTTTTTGCTCAGTAAGACTTACCTAGTATACAAGTATACAGTATACCATAATGGTACTTAGTTATATACTTTGTACATTAGCAGACTTAAAAGTTGTAATGAAATACTGATTCTCCACAAAGCATGATATCCTTGCCGCTACCAGGGGTAGGCTGGGTATTCATGAGCTCCACCCAGAATCAACATCTATAAAAATGCCCACCTCTCCCTGTCCCAGGTTTTTCCATCAAGAAAGTCACATCGCTTTTCACGTAACTCAATAGCACCAAGTCAAGATAGTTTAAGACAACAGAAGAAATCTTCACAAACCAGAACCAGTTACTACAAAATAAGCACAGACAATGTTCAATTCTTGAAAATATGTTTGCAATAATTCAAAGGTACACTAAATATAAATTGCTCCAGTGGAATCAAAGATAAATGGTGACGAGAGGGAGCAAAGAGAGCCTGGAGACTCATTGGGAAGGGCGGGTATAAATTAGGATTCGGGTTTGCCTGATCTGATCCTCACATAAGAGGAGAACCCCTCCTCCATCTGTGACTCAAGTGAACCCAGTCAAAGTTTAATTAGCACCTGTCTGCGGCACACCCTTTGTTGTTCTTAGTCCTCTCTATGGTCTTTTGTCGTTTGTTTGCAATGTTGTTCTTGATTCACAGTTCTCACATTGTCACAAATTTGTCAAAGTGGTGTGGCAGTAAACAATTGATATTTTTTGATCGTTTGCTTTGATGGACACGTTTTAGACAATGGAAATATGCTTTGACTGTCGTGCTAACAGCAAGAGTCGTAGCTCAGTGACCTCATGTGTAACTTGTAATAAGATCACTCTCCAAAGCAGCTCAGTGACATGCGTTCTAATGACTTAAGTGATCATCTGTCCCAGTACTAAGAGCACTTTTAATGACACTTTTACCTATTTATAAGGGCGTGATTCGTTCTGTCTTTACTTTGGCAAGTAGCTGTGATATTCCCACCAGTCTTTGTGGTGTCAGCACAAAAGTGTATGATATTGATGAGAACTGACATTTGCACATGTGTGTTCTTGCATTTGATGTCAGAGTCAGAGCGGCTGAACGACGCTCTGTGGAATGAGATCCCGAACGACATCTGGAGTCCTTCGTTATGTCTTGACAGGCATCCATGGGGAGTATTTTGGAAAGAGGCTAATACCTTCAATACAAAATATATCTACGATTAACTTCAAGTTCTCTAATATTCAGATAATTGTGCCCTTAAATATTTAATCTTTATGTATACGCATCTGTACATTCAAGACCCGGGCGTTTTCACTCCTAGATCGTTGTTAGCCTGAGTTATACTGTATGTTGCTCCAGTAAACGTATTTCTATGTACTTGTATTTCCTCTTAACAGCAGAATGTAGTTTCATCAGCTGTAGATCAGTGACAAAAAAGGTGGAAAGTAAAACAGATCTGCTGAACACGATGAAAAGAAGATCCCAGAAACCGCAAGGGTATAAAAGGCCCCCCTGACGCCCCTTTTGTAGATATCCTTGGAGATGAGCCAGCGCTGCAGCTGCAAAGGTCAGCCAGCAAGCACACAAGGTCAAACTGACATGGTCCTGCTTCACCCAACATCAAAGTTAAGTCCAGCTTCCTCTGAGCCTGCTTGAAAACAGCAGCTCTAATCCCACCAAGGTCTCGCTAGCTGTCACCCTCATGGAGAGGACAGAGGGCATACAAACCCCAAGTACTTGATTCAGTTGCAGCAATTTGGAGAATTTAAAACATTAACTTTGATGTGAATTGAGGCCTTTGCACTTTGGACCCACATCTTGTGATGTGTAAAAGTAAGTTTCCCTTCAGTGTGCACTTTGACTCTAAGAAGTTTTCCTTTTCTTCTTGAAGAGCAAAGTTTTCTTCAAGGAGAATGAGACAAGCTCAGGCTGCAAGAGAATTAAACAGTGGCCTCTGTAGTGATTATAGCTGCAGGGAACACAACTTTAAAGTCAATTTGATGAAACACTGAGTATGGCATTCCTATAATCTCCTTCAAAATTTCAGGTCAGAAAAGTTGTTTGATGGGAGAAAATGTTCTTACATGTGACCACAGGAGACATATCTGTTGCCTGAAAGGTTGGTTATTAGACAATTTACCTTCACTTGCTTGCTAAATCTGTAGAAGAATTTCAATTCATTTTGAAAGCATTATGTGATCCCACTGACATTGTCAACCATCTAATCTCCTTTTCATAGCTCAGCAACAACAAAGCTATCAGTTCTCATTCCTCCTCCAGCCGATTTCCACTGATTATTTTAAAAGTATAAGGCCAAACTCAGACATTTTAGCTGTAACTCACTTACTGTCATTGCAATGTCCATTCATGTGTGGTGATTGTTAGTTTTAGCAAATGTGTTTACTTTCTTTTGAATATCTGAGTGCTGTTTCACCCCACTAATTAAGTATGACCGCCTGGGTCGAATGTTGAATCTGCTATTTCTTAAGCCAGCAGATGGTCTGAATCAGGAAACCAGATAAGGAGCTGTTCCAGATATATGTGCTAAATTAGTTAGCCTCAGCAGGATGTTTGTTAGGATCAAGACATTTCGTTTTTAAATGCACGATAGCCGATAGGAATGTTGCTTACTCACATCTAATGGCTAATAGTTCAGGCAAAAGCCGTCTCAATCAAATCCATAGTCACCTGTGATTCTATAAATTAACGGTAAAAGTGAAGGGCGTATTAAAAGGCCAATGCAACATGATTCAATATTCATCAATTGATAGTTTATTATAAGAAACATTGATTGTTAGTCAGAGAAAATCAATATTTGCTTGAAATAATGTCAGATTTATTTGCCAATGTACACATTTTTATGATTATTATGAAATCTTCAACATGACAGGTATGACACATGCATTGAGAAAAGAATTATAATAAGATATACTGTATATTTACAAATAAATGTTATACAAGCATGCTTTTACAACAAAAAAATTACAACACACACACACACACACGTTTTTTTTTCTCCAATGAAAACACAATGAAAAACAATCAGTGCCCTGAAAAAAGAAGGCTGCAAGAGGTGAGATCGTTCTGATAAAGTTCATGCGGTTCTTTGTTTTTTCCTCAGTGACAAATATGTTGCCTCAGGTAACTGTATTACACCAGGGTCATGACCTTCAGTGAGGCAGGCTGAAAGCGGCGAATCTTCTTTTTCAGGGCTCGTGAAGCTTTGATGCGGCAAGCTGAGGGCTCGAGTCGTGGGAGTTGCTGCAGGGTCTTTCCAGCTGCAGTGGGCCCCACAGAAGCTTGGGCCCATACCAGGTCACCCTCCTCCTCAAGGCTATCCAAATGGTCTCCCTCCTCCATGGACAGACTGCTGTCAGAATCAGAAAAGGATTGGAAACTCTGGCTGGATTCACTATCCCCAAAGCGATTGGTGGTGTTATCGCTCATCTCCCCGTCGCTGCTTGCGGCAATGGTGGAGTGAAACAGTGACATGCACTCAGCCGAGTACTCGGACTCGCATCGAGGTGGGTAGTGGTTGGACATATGATAGGGTGCTGGAGGGTATTTGGCATTGAGTTTGGTATTGAATGAGTTTGATGACATAGAAGGCATGAAGCAATGATGAGGTCCTATCCAATGGCCTGACTTGGCACTCATATTGCGGTATAAATGCACACTCCCTGGTTCTTGTGCAAAGACTTCTTTTGACCTCTGACGTTGAGCAGACAAAGCTTGGAACTTCTCCCCATCAAATAACCACCTGGCAGCCGCTTGCCTCTTCTTCCTCTGCTCTGCAGTCTGCTCATACTCCTCACATTGCAATCTGCGGCTTTTGCTGCACTTGGTAGCAGCTGGAGCAGGGTGTGTCTTTGGATGGACATTGTGGGTGTAGATTATTCCAGGGCCACACTGGCTTGAGTCTGAGCCTGAACCTTGCTTGTGCTCCTCAGTTGGAGAGCAGGGGTATTTATGTATGATCTTCCCCTTTCCTGGTCTTCTTGGATCGCCCTTGCACCCGTTGGATTCTCTAGTTCGTTCGGCAGATGAGCAGAGGTGCTGTTGCCTCAAAGCTCGAGGTCTCTCACCGGTCCTTCGTCTGAATTTCACGGCTTTGGCTTTACGATCAGCTTGTCTCACCTTGACCCTCTGAGTTCCAGCAGGTACAAATTTGGCATGGACAAACTGGGGGGAGCCAGTGTGGTCATTTTGCACCTCGACGATTTGACTCTCCTCTGCGCTTGAACTGTGAGACAATACTGGTCCGTGAGCCTTCTTCTCAATGGGACTTGTTTTTAGGCAATTTCCACATGCCTTTTCTGTTTGGCCTCTGGGTACAAAACCAACATGCGTATTTTCTGTCTTGCTCAGGGATGAAGCAGTGACCTCATCGGAGCTGTACTCCCTCATTACAGCAGGATAGGAATGCCCATAGGAAACCTCCTGAGGTCTCAAAGGCTGTTGGTGGCCTGCATTATCAGTTGTCTCTTGACAGGAATGCGTTATGCAGTGTCTCTTCTCTTCGTTATCTAGCAGTATGATGTCTGCGGCTTGAGTTGGGGGAGGTTGAGGAAGAGATACTTGTTTCTGAGGAAACACAGTTACGACTTCAGGTGGTTTCCTTTGATAGGTGCCGTGTGTCTGCATAGCCTCTGGTGCCATTTGAATGTGGGATTTGTTGGAGCTGCCCTGGAGGAGCTTGTCAATGTAACCCAGGGTCTTGGTATCATAGCCCATTTCAGTACTCTGGATTGTGTCAGAATCACTCGCCGGAGGCCTGTCGGCATTTCCAGCTATAACTGATTCCCCACCATGAAAAAAGATAGGACTTTGCAGGGCGACAGCATGCAAGGGGCTTGGGTACGGATACCATTCAATTCCATTTCGGGATATCAAATTGCTCTGGAATTTAGGGTCCGTTGCAGGGATCTTGGGAATTGGGCACATCGGTGGTTTCTTAGCATCCACTGGTTTATAGCTCAGTGCTTCAGTTATCATCTTGTCTAGGTCACCTGGGAAACACAGCAAGCATAAAACAAGAATTAACATTTCATATGACATATGACATATAAATTATGTGAGAGTGCATATATAGACAGCATTCAAACTACATTACTAGTCAGTGTACTTCTGCCAGTAAATAAAATGAGAATTTTCATCTCAAAACGGCCCGTTATTATTGGATCTCATTCAATAAAGCATGAGTACCTAATGTTGTACTATGCGAGTTTCAGTTCATTTGATTATGTGTTTTTAATGCGGCATCAAAGAACAACGCGAGTGCTCAAGGAGCGCCTACCTGTTGACACGGGTCTTGGCCGTCCAAGTTCGGTGACAGTCGAGTTTGCTCTGATCCTCCTGCTTCCCAGATGAAGGCCTATTGCCCGGGTAGGGTTGGAGTGGGTTGCACCTTCATCGGCTGAGCGACGACGGTACATGTCAGGTTGTAATGGTGGGTTAACTTGAGAATTAACTGTACTTGTGGAAGGGAGAAGAAGACTTGTTTGTGAGGATGACAGACACTCACTGTACACAGAGGTACAGGAGTTTGACAAGGAGCAAGAGCCACCATCACTGAGCTCATAGAAACCTGGGGAGAGAACAATTACTTAATAGCAAAACTGAATTTACTCTTTGCTTTCCTCTTAAATGTAGAGAGTCCCGTGGGGTAATGTGAGTGCACACACCTGAACTTGGTCTGCTGTCACTCTCCAGTTGCTCATTGGAGGCCTTGCTCACATCCAGCTTCAGCTCACTTATTTGTTGGTCAAGATGCTGCAGGTGAGTCTTCAGTCCTACGTCTTGTTTCCGAAGACGAGACTGTAAGAAAAACATATTCTTTCAGACAAACCCATTTATATACTGTTTTAATGTTTGGTGCTTTTTACCGCCTTTATTACCGATTTGTCTTACTGTTTATTGTGCATGTTAAATTGCTCCATGTACAGCACTTTGTATGCAGCGATGGCTGTTTGAAAGTGCTCTATAAATACTGTTGACTTGACTTAACTTGTTGACTACAGCTAAGATATATAGATATATTTGGGTATTTAAAAAAAAAAACAGAAACACACAAAGACAACTACTGTACAGCCCTTCGAAAAAGAGGCACTACTCAGCCGTGGCTGATGATTAACCCCAGCAGGACATGAGGGAGCATGGAAAAGCAGTGGTGGGTAACTCATTTCTCCCCCACAGTAAAGGCTGCCCATTGTGTCAACTGCTTAGAGGAGTAAAGATTGGGGGCTGGGATGCAGGAGTGTTTACTTTGCAGGCAAGGCATGGCATTCACTGTTACAGTTAATGAGGAAGAAAATAAATATACTTTTAAATCAGGTTGATTATATAACTCATAGATTTATTTTCCGACACCGACAAATGTTTGGAATATAAAGCAAAAATGTAACTCCTTGACTAAATTTCAGTAGATGTCTCCTGTAATTTAAGATGGGATATGAAGAGATTTATTTTTTAGGTTCAACCCTTATTCATCACAAGTACAACACAGCAAATCATTGGATAGTCCCTGCACTTCCTGAAAATTAGTATAACAGCAGCACACATGGCAAAACTTGTCAGGGCTAGGACTTTGCTTTGCCAGTTGTCACAAACACTCGTGGGCAGCACTGACTGTCACTCTTAACAAATGAAAGAACACACCATCCCTCATTTTATTGCTTTGTATTTCCTGGCATTAGTGGTTAACGATTGCGACTGACACCCCCTGCCCCTGCAGTCTACACCACATACACAATACTTTGCTACAGCAATGAACCAGATTTATGACTCCAGTCCTGCTTCCTACCTCCAGCCGTCTGCTTGAAAGTTTCCTAATAAACCAAGGTATGCGAATCAGCTGACTGATAAATCGATACTAAAGTTTTTACATTCTAAGGGGTGAATGTTTTCATTATCTTAAAATGAACTCATCAGATTGCATCAACGTGTCAAACATCTATCATAACTAATCCATTTTGTGACTGCATTTAAGCAAGTTCCTACCAGCTGTTGCTTCAGAGCTGTGAGGGTCGCTTCCAACCGCTGCTCCTCGGCCCCCATCTTCTTGGCGTCCAACAGCCCGGCGTGCATGCGACTGACCGGTTCTTCCCGGTCTACATTGAGCGCCCAGTTTACCATGTCACCCTGTCTGTCCCGAAGCAGATGGAGCTCTTGCAACCCGGCCAAGGCGGCCTGGAGCCTCTCTCCTACCCTGCTGCGGTCCATTCCCACGGCGGCGCTTATCATTCCCACGCATGAACCCTTAGCGCTCAGCATGCTGAAAGGTAGACACCATGCATATCCAGACACTTCATACAATGAAGAAAAAGTCTCTAAGACGGAAGGGCAATGACTTGTTTGGTCTATGTCTTACTCTTCACTGCTGCTGTTGACTTTCTTGGTTTTTAACCTACCTGATGGAGATACTCCGGAGCTCACAGGAGGGATTGAAGCTCCCCCCACAGACCAAATGGGCTCGCTTCCTATTGGCTGGCCCCCGGGCCCCATTCAACATCTGGTTTTAATCTTCCTTTTCAAGTGCTCCACAGAGCTGCCAGGCCACGCACCCAGATGCAACTAGTACGCCATAAAGTGTTATTGAGCTATTTCCATTTTTCATTCTACATCATTCCCTTTATTCTGACGTTATTCCTATCAATAATATGAACTTACCACTTTGCACACACATCTATCTATCTATCTATCTATCTATCTATCTATCTATCTATCTATCTATCTATCTATCTATCTATCTATCTATCTATCTATCTATCTATCTATCTATCTATCTATCTATCTATCTATCTATCTATCTATCTATCTATCTATCTATCTATCTATCTATCTATCTATCTATCTATCTATCTATCTATCTATCTATCTATCTATCTATCTATCTATCTATCTATCTATCTATCTATCTATCTATCTATCTATCTATCTATCTATCTATCTATCTATCTATCTATCTATCTATCTATCCGTTACATTTTAAAATAGAAAAGAAAAAATATCACGTAGACCACCAAAAAGATGTCGCAAAAGTGCATACACACTTTATGATGTACCTTCTGCCATCTAGTGGAACATAATTTAATAGTTTCTTCCTTCACTATTTCCTCGCAGTATGCGTCGGTCGCTGGCATGGGTACATACACTATTCTTAGTGACTGAATCATTCCGGAGCAATTAATTGAAATCGGATAGTTGCTCTTTCGTGGCGCACTGGTAGGGAATGGCTCTAATTGATGTTACACATGGGGATCTTTTTTTGGGTTGTCTTTTCAGCAGAGAGAAAACAAATTTGGATCTTGCAAACCTTTGTGAAAACTCATAGAGAACTGCGTCCTCTTGTGGTATAGAAGGGCATACTTTTCTTGAGGGTCGACAGGGTCGCGTATGATAAGAAATGTGTGAGGTATAAATATAAATCCTCTCACTAAAGTAGTACTTTAATTAGCACTCGTCTATCTGTGCTGGAAGTTGAAGCTATCACATTGACGCCAATGAAACAGGAAGGTGGTAGAATGCAGACGAGATTAAAACCCAGAACATAAGAGCTGTCAGGCAGAATGGCTCTCCAGTTCATTTTTCAAAATAATATAAATGAATGAATGAATGAATAAATAATTTTTGCCATGGCCCGGTAGTCCAGTGGTTAGCACGTCGACTTCACAGTGCAGAGGTACTGGGTTCGATTCCCGCTCCGGCCTCCCTGTGAGGAGTTTGCATGTTCTCCCCGGGCCCGCTTGTGTTTTCTCCGAGTGCTCCGGTTTCCTCCCACATTCCAAAAACATGCATGGCAGGATGATTGGACGCTCTAAATTGTCCCTAGGTGTGAGTGTGGGCGTGGATGGTTGTTCGTCTCTGTGTGCCCTGCGATTGGCTGGCAACTGGTTCAGGGTGTCCCCCGCCTACTGCCCGAAGACGGCTGGGATAGGCTCCAGCACCTCCCGCGACCCTAGTGAGGATCAAGCGGTTCGGAAAATGGATGGATGTTTGCCATTGGCTGGCAACCAGTTCAGGGTGTACCCTTCACACTGCCCGAAGACGGCAGCTCAAGCATGACTGCCACCGTCGTGGAAAATGGAAGGATGGATGAATATACGTTTTTGTTGTGCCTTCTATTGAGTTATTTTCTTGCTTCTGAAGGAGGGGCAAGACCAGAGGATGTCGTTGATTTTTGTGAAGTCCTTTGAAAGGCTTTGGTGATGAAGGCCTATTTAAATACATTTGACTTAACGTGACTAGACTATGTCGCCAGATACTCACATTTTGTTTTTGTTGTGTCATCTTATGTGGCAGGTTGAGAAAAGTAACAAGCCTGAATGAGTAAAGTAAGGAATAGAACGTCCAGATATCTGTTTTCAAATGTAGTAAATAAAAATAATAAGTAGTCGGAAAATGAAATACTCAGGTAATACACGCTAAATCAAATTAAATACACGCTCCAATGTTCAGCAATCCGACAACACAGCACCAATAAGGCAGTGATTACCGGACCCTCATCATAGGTTAAGGCAAGTTACTGTACATTGGCACTGTACAGTACTTGGAAAGATGGTATCTTTAACATCTGAATGCTGGATCACACGATGCAAAGTCAACTTATGCTTTCCACACTAGAGGGCAGCCTCACACTAATTTCCACCATTGTCAGTTCACTTTTTATGATTTGATTCCCACACTCTTGGATTTGTGGTTGCTGACATCTTTAATCCATGTGCTGCTTGTGTACCCATCTGATATTTTTCACTACCACAGAATCCAATATTTTGTTTACTCTATCATACGCGTGTCAAAATGTCATCAAGAAGCATTATGAAACCTGATTGTCCCCTGTGGCCCCATCTCCTTCAAAGTGTGGCCTACAAGGTGACATCATCAGGAATGCCTACATACTATTTTAGTAAAAATTTCACTTAATTTGTCTGTCAATGATGATGATTATTATTGGTATGGCTATTATATATTTTTTTACAAAAGTATCTTTATTCATATATTATATCTATGACAGCGATGACCGGCAGAACAATTAAAATCCTCTTTCACAAGAGCAGAAGGTACAATTAACGTGTTTAAACCTGATGCTGATACAGCACGATAAGAGCTTGTGTGCCCTGAGATTTCCAGAATGCAAAATATGTGGCTTGACCCAATAATAAGTTAAAGCATTTAATTAGCCTATGCATGCATGTTTTTGAAATGTAGGAGGAAGCTGGAGTTCCCCTGAAATGATGCATGCAAGCATCGTGAGAACACACAAACTCTGAATTGAGATGTCCCGACAGAGATTCAGGAACCTATCTCCTGAATGTGACATCATCCCTTTCTCTGTTGATTGGATGGGAGAAATCACATGGTTCCAATGGCTCGTAGTGAATTGTGTGATGCACATTTTGATGGAGTTACCAAACATGTTCCCTGGCCTGCAAGGATCAGGTACTGTGACGGATAGCAAGTAGATAGCGCCGCAAACAATTGAAGACAATGCCACAAAAAAAAGATGCACAGGGTGGAAGTTACCTAGATAAACATGGGTTGTTGTCACATGTGGGAATAGGCCTTTGTGGCGGAAGCGGGCGGTGAATCTCTTGTCTATTCTTGGCACATGAAAAACAACCTTTTCACATTTAGGCCTCACACGCTCATCACTTCAAAGTAAGCTAAATCTGATTACATTGTAAGCGTCTGATACCAAAAAAGAAGAAGATTCCCTGCAGTAAATCTGTTGGCATCTATCATAGATGTTGGCATACATCTACAGTATGCATGATGTAAGGAATTCCCATGCGGGTTGTCTGATTGACCGGATTTTGTGAGAACCGATTTTGTTTTGCATCTGACAACAGACCGTCTTTTCCTCCCCACCTCTGACAGCAAAGATGAAACATTTACAAAAAGTGACTTTTTGAATGAAGGAACCACAAAGAACCCATTTCTATTATTTCCATGGAAAATCAAACACATCTAAAGATTAGGATGCTTTTGTCGCTTCGATTTTGAGCAATTCTGAACTTACATGTGATTTCAGCTCTGGAGGGTCTCCCAGTTTTTCATATGGTCTTTTGTAGTTGAAATTTATTGAACAAAAGCCTTCAAGTACCATTTTTAGCTTGTTTTGCAGGCAAGTTTCACACAGCATTTGTTCTGCTCCAATACTGTTACTGTCCAAACTACTGAGATTCTTATCCTCAGACAGTCACAGCACAATCCAGCATGTCAGTTTTCTATTCTCTGTCAGTGGAGCAGCGCCAAGATCTATCTCCTGATGAAATCTGAGATTAGAGGCTTGAATATGTGGGTTTCAGCTTTGATTAGAAGTTCTTCGTGCCCAAAAAGTCAAATGATGTCTCTTGTCTTTGTATTTGGCTTACCGGTTCTTTGCTAAGATTGAAAAGGGCGGTGGACTTTACATCCATCTAGTCATAAAATTTTAATTTCAACACAACAGCTCATGTTGCTTAACACACGTTTTGTCTTTACAAAGGCAAAACTCAGTGTTGGCTGACACCGTCAGAGAGCTATTAATTTTACAATGCACTATATATGAGGTACAAACGTCCTTTGTATCTCACCAAAACTTTGCCGAATGCTTTTGTTAACTTATTTTGCTGCATTTGAGAGACAAAATATTTCAAACAGTTCCCAATACGATGCAGTGCGGTTCAACACCACTATAAACCAAAACCACAATGGTAAAATGTTTATTCTATACGTAGCTACATCACTCAATATTAAGTATTGGATGGAAAGGTGTACCACTTGTGGCCACTGACTCTACATATCAGGGAAGTGTAGATCAGTTGAATTAATTTGGGTGAGTCAACAACTGTTTAGATGGCTTGCCGAGGTCAGTCAGCACTGGTGGACCTGATCAAGACCATATCTTTCATCAACTTATCCCTCACATGCTTCTGTCTTTGAGTTGATTTTGCCCTTAGAGTGCAGAACCTCGTCACATGAGAGAGACCTTTATGCTGTATGCTCACAAAATTATCTCCTCATCAAATTTTATTTGAGCTGAGCAAACTTCTGTTTATTCAGCAAGTGAGCGAGACTGGCTTCCATGTAGTGTACTCCAGTAAATCATAAAGACATCGGTCTACATTAACATTGATTTAGCATTGCTTTACTCCTTAAGAGTGTGTGCAGCGTTCAGCCAAGTTCCTGATGAGAAGCAAAAACAGTAAATGTTCCATGATTCTTGTGTGACAAGCAAGGCAGCCCCGTGGAAAAAATACACACACATAAACAGTATATAATTTTTTGAAAGCCCCAAATTAGGTTGTCAGGAAGAGCAGACACGCAATCAAAATGAACGTAGTGGCAATTTTCTGAATAATTTTTGTTATGTTTGCTTCACAGGGGTTTATATAAAACACAGAGATAACATACGGTATGTGTTTATTAATGAATGCCTGTGGGTATTGGATGGAGAAAACATGTCTCGAAGATGTCCTTTACCAACTTTCCAGATTAGATTTCAGGCAAAATTTCGAAAAATGTCAAAGTAATTGCAAAGGAAGCTTTATCTCAACTGGCATGTTACTTTTTATATTATTTGTTTTAACGTGAGAGACACATTGAAGATGGTATGTCTTCCAAAAATACTCCACTGACGTTGGCTGCTCAGCAGTCCTTCCAGATCAAGTCAAAACTCAGTTTCAATGATCAAATACATGATAGCTCTCCATCTTTATAGCCACCCAATATCATAGCTGTAACTTTAGGGTTGCAGGGCAGGCCATGTCACATTGACCAAGCCGCTGCCTAAATACATAAGAGCCGTTGGATATTCCATGATATGGAGCTTGTTATTATAGCTCTGGAAGAGCTACTTTTAAACAATATACTTGGGCAAGAAGTCTCAGCATGCACATGTTTTTTCTTTTGGCTGAAGACACAATCCATTGTGCAACTGTATTTGAGTGTGCAGCTAAGAAACACAACTGTGGTTCAATGGGACGCCCCAAAGACATGTTTTGCACAAAGGACTTCTGTTTTGGGGAATGGATAATGTTTTTATGTCTGCTTGTGGCATGCAATTTAGTTAGCTCACTAGACTAAAATGGCTCATAAACTACAACTCCTGCCCTGAAAATGTGCACATATACACTTGATTCTCCAAAGGCCAACCGAGTAACCAGTTCTTTAGCCACCATGTTCCTGCAGATCCGCAACTTTTTAATTTGTGATGTACACTGCTTCTTGATTTCATGATAGCTATTTAGTTGTGTTTCTAATCTTCATGGTGGAAAATCAGTTATTTTTCAACTATAGAACAGTGGTATGAGCTTTCCAGATCCTCATGGTGGTAATTCTCTGCACATAATTGAAACGTATCAATACATGGAAACATACAATTACCACATTCTCCCATTCTTTGCATTTAAAAAAAAAAGGTGACGTCGTGCGGATGCTGTCAGCACACATTTGCACAACACCAATGACACTGATGACATTGTGCTGTGCCATTTGTCACCAGCAACCGACCAAACCAGCCCGCTGCTCTCTCCATGGCTGCACTTAGGAGGAAAACACCTGACTTTGTGGTCTTATGGTCTTAACTAAGACATCAGCAGCTGGACATGACCTATACAGGCAGTACTTGTCAGTCAATTCAACTAAAAAGAGAAATGCAACAGCCTTGCTCTGCGTACCGTGTATACTTTAGACAAGTCAACCTTTGAGTACTGCATTGAAAACTAATAAATCACTGCAAGGGAAAAGTGGAATGGATAGACTTTGCCAGACCGCTGGCGCTTGTCTGTTTTAGATGTGTGTAGACAAAATGTAGGGAGAAATAAGTTAAGCCTCCAACTACACTGCATTATTGATAGAAACCAACAATAAAATGGCATGTGAATCGATGGACAGTTGCAGTGTGTCTACAATATCTACTCCGTACACAGGTTTACTAATTCCAATATATAGAGGGGCCTTCTCTAAAATGCGCTTAATTCCCAATAGATTTTGGATGTTATGTAGTTGAAAAAAAATACACACTCCTGACCACTATGGAAGTAGATTTGAGTTCTTACATAGAGGGGAAGCAAAAACATTCGTGAGAACACATTTAAATGTTCATTCAAGAGGGGAGGCCTCAAGTAAAACCACAGGCTGACCCCTTAACACTTGTACCTGAACAATTTAAGCTGTCCTCTGGTGTGCTAATCCGCCTGAAGTCCTCCATGAGAGCTCATGTCAGCCCAGAGGAGATGGACTGGAGGCAATGAGGCTGACAGCACCAACACAGCTGGCCTTTATGGCTGAATGTCTCCCCAACACACACGCACAAAACAACCCCTAACACCCTCTTTTATAAGTCCGATGCTCCCCGCAGAAGAGAAAAGCCCACTTGTCTTCTTCATTGTCCACCGTGTGCTCATCCCACGAGAAACTGCACTTCCAGGTAGAGAGTGTTCTGTACTGAGGATCTCATGAGTGTCTTTCATTTGACAATGGACCACACAAGACTGTTTTGTGTTTCCATAAACATGTGAAACAATTATCACCAGATTAATGTTTAATTTTGCACAAACAAAACTCTGAGTTTGTATTCCAGATGCCCATTGACCACTGAAACATACACACTGGAGACCAAATCATTTATTCTTGTCTTTTCATGTCTGAGGTGAACTCACAAATATCTACAAGTTGACGTTTTTTGGCAATTTTCAGCCTGGCAAACAACCTGGCGCGGATTCAGTACACTAATCGAAAAACAAATGTAATGAATCTCTCCCGGAGGAGGAGCAATTATCTCAATTACCGGTATGTTTTCCTCCTATCAGAGACAAAGTGTGTGCATTAGGAGTGTTTGTAACAAGATAATATAAAGCAAATGTTTGCAAATTACTCAGCATCACTCCTCAGATATTTAAAGAATGAGAACTATAATCTTAAGGCTTTTATTCTGAGTGATGTTCTCATTTGAGCACGACTCGACACCTTATGTAGAGGGAGCTGAAGGTCAAGGTGGGAGCCATTTATTAAATGTCAGTATGGTAAGTGGATGCGGTGAGAAAATTTCATCCGTTGGGTATGTTAAATCCTCCATTCCTGTTTCTCCTTTTCTGCTCTGTAGGTTGAACTTGCATGATGTTTATGGTCGTCGAGGTGGAAAAAAAATCAAGGCCATTCATGTTTGACAGTGAGATCAGCAAGTGATGCTGGTTGATGTCATGTGCGGGGGCAGAGAGAGGTCTGCTGCCTTTATTGGTTATACATCTCTCCAGTTGTCGTCTTTAAAGCACTTATGTAAACTCTGTGAGTATCAAGTATCAGCACAGGTATTTGAAAACATACAGCATATCTGCTATTTGATTCTGTGTGCGAGTCTTGAATTATTTATGTATCACTGTGTTTGGAGGGTAAATATTTTTTTTTGATGGTGTGGCTGATGAGTGTATGTCTTGGACCCAAATGGGTGCTAAGCTGTCCAGCTGCTGGAGCCAAAAGCACAGACATGTGATAAGATAGGGACGTTTCGGCGGCCTAAATAAAAAACTTGATCCCAGTGAAAAAGTTGCGAATTTCAGCGAAGGAGCAAAGGCCAAGGTGCCATAATATAGTCCTTCTCTCCAAGGCCAGGTCTGACGCAGGGAGGCTGACGCTCAACAGGACAGCACAAAGCAGGTCTGTGTGGACAGCCAACAACAGAAACTCTGTCACCTTGCTACACTGCATGGCATCCCCTGTATGCTGTCACGGACAGCATCCTACAACACCTCAGTTAATTGATGAACAATCATTATGTTTTATTAACAAGCCCAAATTCTTGCTCTTCATGAACATTACCTTTCCTTTTAATAACACTCAATAAGTATTTGGGGGCATTTTTCCATGCTCCCATTGCATCTAACAATTTGATGCAAGACAGTAGACTAGACATTATACCAGTAGGTCTAAGCTGTGGCATTGGTGTTGTAATGCGATTTTGGTGGATTTGATTGACGCGGAGGAGGACAGATTTTGAGCTCCATGGGCGTGTGTGTTGATTCATTTCATTCAATAAATACAACAACAACATGCACTGGATCCCCTGAATCATTGTAGAAATCTATGAATTGAATGCATGATTTTGTAAAATAATGGCCTTGGGCCACAGTCCAGCTATGGTGAAGGCATGAACGATCAGGGTTGGAGGTGGTCGTCTCCATGGGCACGCCTTAGAGTGGTGGCAGCTTGACATTATCCATCCGTGATGGTCTGATTGCAGTCCTTCATAAACATAATTTACGCTCTTTGATCTTCTGCACGGACTCCCTCGAGTCTATCTCCGCTTTAGCCGTGGAAAAGACTTTGTGCTTCTCCTGCACTGACTTTAAAGGTATAAAGACAAGCTGCTTCCATTGGTCAGGAAGCAAGACAGCTGTGTTCACTCCCACAGTGACGCAGACGCTCCTTTCTGACTGCACTGGTCTATGAAAATACTAAAAGAAAGGAAACTTCACCCATGTGCACAGTTAGATTGCACTTTATGCTAGACTTGCATGAAAATACATGTTAAACATGTTAAAACATAGTGGATTTTTTTCCCATTCTTGCTTTAGTTGCCCAACAGTCCGGGGTATCCATTGTATTTATAATACATAATGCATAATGCACCACACAATTTCAATCGAAAACATGTCTGAAATGTTGGTAGGCCAATCCAATATCACACTCTTTTGTTTCAAAGCTAATGATATATATAATGATATATTTCAGTTTAATATATCACTACGGTCTGTTTTTATGGAGTACAGTATTTTTATGTTATTTTCATATTAAAAATATTAGAAACAATTTTGGTTATCTTCAGGGAATTTGCGTCAATTAATGACCTTTCTCCTAATTTAAAAGGGTAACGGTGATCAGAGATATGTGCTTGCGCCTCTTGGCAACACTGTATTTCAATTTGCCGTTACTGAGGTGTATTGGGCAAGGATGTTAAGCGCTTTGTTACAGCTGCCGCTGTTGTGAAAGTGCTATATAAATCAGCATCTATGTATTGTATTGTAAGGATCTCAATCCTACAATATGCAAAGAGTGGAACTCGCACATTCACATACGGTAAGTTCATAGTGTGCAAAACAGCAATAAACAATCACAACAAAGTACAGCGAGAATTGATTTCTTTCTTGCGCCTCTGCGCAAGTTGTTCTTTGCAGTCTGAGGCAAGTAGCATCAAGCCATCAACTCTTCCTGCCAGCTGGGCGCCCTCTCACTCCTTGCTGTTAGTGATTGATGACCGCTGCATGAACATGACCACTGAGGAACACTCACAGCACTGACCAACACCAAACACTACAGGATTTGTCATGATAAGAGGAGGCCTAATTAGAATCACTTGCCAGTTGATGAGAGATTCATCAATCTCACCAACTAAACTATATATTGTGTACTGAAGTCCTGAAAAAGTGTTGATACCACTCAAGGCATCTGTAATTAAAATAATTAAAATATTGTGTACTGAGGTCCTGAAAAAGTGTTGATACCACTCAAGGCATCTGTAATGAAAATAACCACATTATAAGAATACAAATTAGTAGCAGTGAAGGTTCATTTGTTGTGACGTGGTGACTCTAATGATGTTGGTTTGATTTTGGATTTGACAGGGATCACTGTTAGTGCAGTGATTTATACGTGACTGGCTATCTTTCGCGCAGCCAGCATGGAATCCCATCCTGTTCAGTGACTGAAGGTGGATCTTGAGAGTGAATGGTTGTCCCATTCTGAGTTTGAAGGTTTGGATCCAACTCTGGCCTTTTCTCCCATCCTTGTGAGAGCTTTTCTCTTTGCCCTCTGGATTATTTTCCAATTCTAAAATTGTTTGATCGGTTCACTGATGATTTTTCTTTGTTATGAACGTGTCACAGTTGTTTTGTCTGGTGATTGGGTGGTAACCCTCCAAGGGTTGGCTCCAGAACACCTGTAACTCGAGTGAGGATAACTGCTATAGATGATGGATGGATACATGTCATTTATTTTGCTGAAATTTAGTCTACATTTTCCTTGTTCATCTCCAAATGAGATTTGTGGTTTGAGAACATCATTACTTGGCTTATTCTGACTGCTGTACTTACATCACAGGCCATTAAAATAGGCGATACTTGATCACCAAAGCGATGACATATATGTTATTCTACTTTTTAGAAGTAAGTTCACCATCCAAATGGTTTTAAACTGTTATTGGAAGCTCAGAAGTTTGACATAATGGTCCTTTAAAAGATTAACTTGTGCAGCGTCCATCCCTGGCCTGGCTACAATTCAACTGCGTTGCCAACTGTGGCCATTACATCTGATTTTATTGACCATAATGACAGCATTACATTTACTGGATTTGCTGCAGTAAAAATATTGTTTCACAGGCTGAGCAAGTCTATGGTCCAAGGTCCTAAGAAAATACATTCGAGAGTTTATGTGTGAAAACGGTTTGCTTTCACTGCAAATATTGGTTTTAATAATTTGGTAAATATGTTGTCATGCCGAATTATTTGTCCTGGAATTATATGGTGGAAATGCAGAAAGACGAAAACTAGAGACAGCTCCAGTGAGATAACAAAGAGGTACTGACTGTGGGAATGTAAGACAGTGAGTGTGAGTTAGTCATCCCCTTCTATCTGTAGACCTCCTGTATGGTGATGGGAGGGTGGGGTAAAATGCAGCGCAGCATAATCTACATGGTTTGAAATCCTTCTTGGGTATTAGCAGACCAGGCACAGGCCAGGGTGTCCATGTGGGTGACTGCAAATAAAACATTCTGTCTTGGGTTCAGGATAAGGTTTGTCTTGACTCATCGTTCGTTATTGCATAAAACTCGCACTCTGCTGTGAAATAGCCCATTCTGCCTTTTACAGTGAGCAGCGCAGAACATTTTCAGAGTTGAAAACTCCCTCACCTCGAGTCCCTTCTTTCCCTAATCCACCTCTCGTAAATGTATAACAACCCTCGTACATGACTCATAAATGTGGCTCGAGTGTCTGTGTTTTAGCAGAAAAAGTCTAGATTGGTGGATTACCCTGTTGGATAATCTAAATTCCAAAGTAAACACCTGCCTAAATCTTGCCATTAATTTCAAGTAGGCATCTTTGGGCTTTACTAGAATATGAACACATTCTGGCACATAACCCACCCCAAAAATGTTCAGACGCAGACAAGTGACTCTGTTTCACACATTTTTTTAACCTAAGAAAATGTGTTACTAAACTACTTGCATGTTTTTAACAGAGGCTTGCATCACATTTGGCATAACACATTTTCACCTGGGAACTGCACAGTATACCGATGCATGCTGGGGAACTGTGCTGTTTGTTTTTGACTTAATGGTCATAAGATCAAAAACACAAATCCAAATAAGGTACCAGTCAAAGAATCATGTGGAAGAATTGAGAAAATGGACCCTATTTTCATTCCCAGCGCAGGTTTTGCATAAAACTATCCTAAATCTATTTGTGCGCATAAATGGAGTTATCTTTCTTTTTGTATTTTGCCAGACCGCACAGGTAGCATTGGGTGTAGTTGCGAGTCCCGCCTAATTGTAGTGGCATCCCTCGTTTGCATTAAAATCAGGGCAGAGTGTACACCGGAAACAGAAATACACTTGCTGGGGTCCGTGCACAACATTGGCAGGTAAAATGTAAGGCCAACCCTTGTGGATGATGTCATTGGCAGCGCATGCAACATGAGCAATTATTATTATTGTGTGTTTTTATGATGGCTTGTTAATTTATTTTGGCGAGTCCACTTCTGGGGTCCTTCTGACTATCTTTTTCCTTGAATGATCAGGCTGGGCCAGAGGTTTTTCCCACACCTACAGCTGATCAACAATCACCTCCTGCGTATATACGAGCTCTCCTGATCTGCAAGCGGGTGCCAGATCATTCACGCATTACGAGTGGTATCTAGGCCATTGCTAGTGCACGCACCTGCCATTTTGGATTTTTCTACATAATCAATTGTTCTTGTCTGTCTTTTTCCAGAGGCTGGCAACCAGTTCATGATGTCCGCCGCCTACTGTCCGAAGCACACCCGTGACCTTTGTGAGGATTTGTGGATTAGAAGATGGATGAATGGATCATCTGGCATTTCAGCTGAGGAGTGTATACCTTTATATATATCTATACTCTTTAGACAGTATGTACTGTATGTATGTACGTATGTATGTACCATAAAATCCTGTGATCTATCCCATCTATCTATCTATCTATCTATCTATCTATCTATCTATCTATCTATCTATCTATCTATCTATCTATCTATCTATCTATCTATCTATCTATCTATCTATCTATCTATCTATCTATCTATCTATCTATCTATCTATCTATCTATCTATCTATCTATCTATCTATCTATCTATCTATCTATCTATCTATCTATCTATCTATCTATCTATCTATCTATCTATCTATCTATCTATCTATCTATCTATCTATCTATCTATCTATCTATCTATCTATCTATCTATCTATCTATCCATCCATTTTGTACAACTTATCCAGGGTCGCTGTGCATGGGCAGTAGCTTCAGCTGGGAAACAGACTTCCCTCTAAGCATCCATTTATTCCAACTCTTTCAAAGGGAAATCCAAATGTGCTCCAGGGCCAGCCAGGAGACTTTGTCTCTACACGGTGTTCTTGGGTCATCACTTGGGCCTCCTGCCAGTAGGACATGCCCGGAACACCTCACCAGGGACATTCTAACCCGATGCCCGTTCCATCTCATCTGGCTCTCCTCTCAACGTGGAAGAGCAGTGACTACTTCACCCACATCCACACCGTCACTGAGTGGGAACCGATCCCATACTGGTGACATAGACCACTTCACAGGAAATAGAACATACGCAATGAAGTAAAGCTGTACACATGCATTTGCTGACTATATACAGTATCTGCCTGTTTATGTATCCTTGGTGAAAAATGTTCTCCTTGGGAAGCAAACTTCCCAAGGTCACACTTACATCTGAAGGGCGACCAAATAGGAAGGCAAACAGTGATTATGTGGCTCAGTTTACGAGTCAAAGTGGAGTATTGCATGTTTGTGTACTGTGTGTGTGCGTGTGTGTGCATTGTGATTCGACACTCTGACTTCCTTCTGTTTCATCAGTTTTTTTTTTGTTACACAGGAAAAAAATACAATAGAACCACAATACATCACAGTGTATTGCCGAGACCTACTTTTGATCTGTCCACATGAAAAATTAATGATGGCTATTCATCTCTGTGTGCCCTGCGATAGGCTGGCTACCGGTTCAGGGTGTCCCCCCGCCTACTACCCAAAGACGGCTCGGATAGGCTCCAGCACCTCCCGCGACCCTGTGAGGATAAAGCCTATCAGAAAATGGATGGATGGACAACCAAAATTAGCTCGAGTGGAAGCAGGAATGCACTTAAATATAATCTTAAATAGAAGAATACTAATCACTTGCCTACAATTTGTGATGTCATTTTCTGACCTGTTATGCTGATATAAAAGGTGTCAAAATACTACATTCATCTTCCGTACCGCTTGATCCTCACTAGGGTCGCGGGGGGCGCTGGAGCCCATCCCAGCTGTCTTCGGGCAGTAGGCAGGGGACACCCTGAATCGGTTGCCAGCCAATCACAGGGCACACAGAGACAAACAACCATCCACGCTCACACTCACGCCTAGGGACAATTTGGAGTGTTCAATCAGCCTGCCATGCATATTTTTGGAATGTGGGAGGAAACCGGAGCACCCGGAGAAAACCCACGCAGGCCCGGGGAGAACATGCAAACTCCACACAGGGAAGCCGGAGCTGGAATCGAACCCGGTACCTCTGCACTGTGAAGCCGACGCGCTAACCACTGGATACCGGGCCGCCTCAAAATACTACAATTGATCAGAATTGTTACAATACATAATTAATGATTACAGCTACTGTTTTAAAGTCAACGAAGCCTCTGTGACCAACTGACTGAAAATATTTCTTACTGAGAGTCTGTTGCTTGTAATGCAATTAATCATTGAAAAATAAGCATCTGTTGGTCAAATTAATTTATGAAGCGAGGGAATAGTTCAGAAAAATTGCCCAACATTGTCAGCATCGCTCTCAGAATAATAATAAACGGTGTTATATCAGGTTAGCAGAGCTGAATTAATAGAAGCCAAAAAGTCATTACATGCTTCATTGATCAGATAAAAATGCCATTCAATAGCAATTATATTTGTTGAATATATACATGTATGCTAATAGCATACTTTAAAAAATCAATGAAGGCAGCACTGCCTTGCCCTGTGGTGTGCCATATTCCCTCAGGGTCTGAGGTTATTGCACAGAGGGGCTTTCTCCGCAGCACACGGGTCTCTTCAGCCAATGTTGATTCAGTAAATTATGTGGGATGTCAGGGCCCGACCACAACTTATCCTCAAGGGAGAAGACTTGAGGGGGACACAGAGTGGCTTCAGCTTTCAGAGCAAAATGGCAAAATCATCACAGGGGACCCCAGTCAGAATTCGCACTTATGGATTTCAAATGAATTTATAAATGTATTCATTGGGTTCTGAAGGAATAAAATATTTGGAGCAATTTACAACTACACATTAGCGTTTAGGAATTGGTTATCACTCCGATTATTCGGGCCTTAAACAAATTCATTAGATCATGGACCATTCGAACAGAACAGGAAGACACACTTGATTTTTTTTTCCTGCCCTTATAGTGGGACCACGTTAAATGTAATACACACGTGATATGCGGGACAAGTTTTAACAGCAGAAGCCAGATTCTCAAATGACTGAAAGATTATCCTGATTATGCTTAACTGTGGAATGTATTAAGTGTTTTTTTTTCTTGCCTAGAAAAACAGTATGGGGCGGGCAATCGTAAATGATAAACCGCTGCAATATTTAAATCATTATGTGTGTAAAAATACTTCGTTACCTTACGTAAAAATTTGGAGTATCTAAACTTCACTGAATTGTTTATTTTTAAAGTACCTACTTTGTACTTATAGTGATTTTATTTTGGGGCAAATATCTGTACTTTCTACTCCTTACACTTGGGGGGAAAAAAACCCTTGTTATTATTTCATTTAGGAACATGTTAATTACAGTATGTCATACTGTTCAAAACATCTAGTCTGATAAATTGCGCCAGGATAGACCATGTGATTTTAATTGTGCATGTGCAGGTTGGATGAGAAGTAGGCCAATAAACATACAATTCCGAAACTATTGGAAACCGCTACTTTTACTTTTAAAAAGCTTCATTGTGGTGGCTGATCGTGTTGTGGTTCACTCGCTTGCCTTGTGCGCAGACAGTGTGGAATTTGTTCCCACTCAGTGACGGCGCAGATGTGTGTGATTGTTCATCTTTATATGCATCCTGGAAGTGGTTGGCGACCTGCTCAGGGTGTAGTCTGCCTTTAGCTCAAAATCTGCTGGGATAGGCTCATGCATTTTCACTCTACATGTGTTTTAACACCAGCAATTTGGAGTGTGTTAAACTTAAGAAAAAAAAAAGTTTCGAGAATTTTTTTCGATCACGTGTCAGCGCTCCAGGTGGCTGGAAGAGGCCAGTCAGAGTCCTGCAGGGCAAGTGGCTGTATGGTATGCATGTCGGCTGCTTAAGGCTGTCTGTGCTGAAGCCTGTTCATAGGCAAGGGAGCAGACTGCACACCTGCGATCCCCCTGCTTAGTTCTGTTTGCTTTGACACCTCACATGCTGTCTCCTTCAACAACAGATCTTTCAACCACACAATCAGCCTCCTCACCCCCCCTCGCCCATGCATCGCCACCTGTTAAGCAAACCCCTACTCATTTTTTTTACTTCCCCTTTGTGTCTCTAAAACCAAGGGCAAAGTCCCAAACCTTCCCTGTCATTACTTTTTATTTTGCCTGGACCATTTTGGCAAAGAAAGCACAAGTATGTGCCTCAAAAGTATGTAACCTCAAGCAAACTGCATGCGAAACACCAAGTTTGTTGAGGAGTGACTCAGCTCTTTGTTTGATCCATAAACCAATGACCCAGTTTCATCAAATTTGTTCAAATAGAGCCATTCTAACACACAACATTTTATGTGAAGTTTTTTAAAAACAGTATTTTCTTCATCACCAATCCACAAATCATCATCGTCATTCAGCCTTGACAGTGATGATAAGCTGTGAAAGCGATGGGCAGTGATATCTTTTCACACTTATAGCATCAGACTTCATCATCAAATTTATATGAAACGCTGTTGACCACTTAAAAGAATATCAATAAAATAATATTATCCATATGTGGCTCATATTGCTGGTATTGAATCTTCACATCTCCAAAACCAACACTTTTCTGGAAAACAAGCAAACAAAAAACAGCATGTTCATGGCATTTGTTAAACTAAAAGGCCTGCTTGTTGACTGAACAATGCCTTAGATTCATGAAAAAATTGAGCAGAGCCGATATGATAAAGTACATTGCTGCACCACAATGCTATACATACATACTATCTAATAGGATTCCATTGTTGTTGGATGAAGTAGCACTGCTCATCCATTGGGCTGAAGTATTTGGTGTCACAAAGATTTGAAATAGAAAAGATACTGGTCACCACCATCCAATGATTGTGAAGAAGCTATATAAGTATACAGTACATTAGATATACTGTGTTCTCATTATGTAGAGTACATTTCTGGTGGATGTGAGGGAAATATATTCGTACTCTGGGGGGGGGGGGTAGTACAAAGTCCAAGTCTTGCCTGGTAGTGTGTAATCCTGCCTGATCTATCTATCTATCTATCTATCTATCTATCTATCTATCTATCTATCTATCTATCTATCTATCTATCTATCTATCTATCTATCTATCTATCTATCTATCTATCTATCTATCTATCTATCTATCTATCTATCTATCTATCTATCTATCTATCTATCTATCTATCTATCTATCTATCTATCTATCTATCTATCTATCTATCTATCTATCTATCTATCTATCTATCTATCTATCTATCTATCTATCTATCTATCTATCTATCTATCTACAGTATCTATCTATCTATCTATCTATCTATCTATCTATCTATCTATCTATCTATCTATCTATCTATCTATCTATCTATCTATCTATCTTTTTTGTTCTCTCTCACTCCATCCATCCATGCAGCTACCCACATTCCAGACAACCTCATTGTAGCCACCTGTATATCGACTCATCAAGGGGCTGTCAAATCAGCTCCCTTCTTCACCACAGCAGACACATGCGGATTCCGCATTCGTGCAGATTCCACAGCACCGCCTGTCAATTTACTGCTCTATTCTTCCCTCACTAGTGAAAATGACAAATTGATGAGGCCACAGCTCCAATCAGCCCCTTCAAGAATGGAGTTATGGAACGTGGCCTGCTTGGATTCAATGTCCTCAGCCCCCCCGAGATGTGGTCAAAGTTCTGCTGGAGGTGGAAGATGACATTCTTTCTTTCAGGGGACTCTGCCAAACTTTCCCAGCAGAGCCTCACAATACATTAGTACTTGTTTTGTTTTTGTTTGAAGACACTTCCCCAAGTCCCTGACGGTCCTCCAGAGCATCCACCTGGATTCAACAGTGACCCTGGCATGTCACCTTTGACCTGTCATAGAGTGACTGAGCAGTGCGTTGTCCGCTGGTGTTAACCTGATGTTTAGATAGACTGCCTGCTTCTCAAAACAGGGGCAACATGACAGGGCAGGTCACCGAAGGGAGATGAAAACAAAGAGTCACATTTCACAGGGCCTCTATCAATCAAACATCTTACAATCACACTCACACGACCTACAGGAATCCCAGCGGCTTCAAAGAGACAAATAGGAGGAATTTTTCCAACATTCACAGAATGGAGTTGTTGTCGATCTGTATTGGTGTTTAGTGTCCTTTGTTGCCACTTGACGCAACCCAATGAGGTAACCTAGACTTTGGGGTATTTCCCATTGTGGAAGTAACGCAGTAATGCACGGGGCACTGTCTTCCTTTTCTGTAATAAAACAAGCATTGGCAAGTTCTGAGACATTCCCAGACATAAATCATGAGAACTTGATTTTGATGAATGAAAAAATGTCTGTAGACTGAGCTAGAAAGAAGACCAAATCAGGGGTCACTAACCTTTTCGAAACTGAAAGTTACTTTTGGGCTACTGAATAATGCCAAGGACAACCGGTTTGATACATGCATCTGAAATAACACAGTTGGTCAAATGAGATTTAATTATATGTTACGAGCAACTATTAATAATATTCATCCACATTGCCAACCAAAGTTTTAGACACTCATTCAGAAGAACTAGAAAGTACGTCCAAACTTTTGAGTGGTCGTGCAGGACGACACTGATCATGTTAATGTTTCCACACAATAATAATTCACACTTCTTGAACAAGGTAGGAAATTTATGACTATTCATATGCAACCCTTTTTTTCAATAAATCTCTGCAAGTGTTTAGAGTTTAATCTAATCACTTCTAGAACATTCCTTGGAAACCACATCACATCACTGGTAAGCTGTTACGAGAACAAGTCTGTGGGCTACTCATGAGGTCCCTGGGGGCTACCTGGTGCCCATGGGCACCATGTTGGAGAGCCTTGGACTCGTCAACAGAAAACTTGAAGTCTATGAAGTCGGCTAGTTTGTTGTACAGCAACAGCTTTACAATCCACTGTGCAAATCTTAAATCTGCTTTGGAAGGTGTGTAAGTATTTGTAAACCCTGGGCTGATTGTTATGAAATTGCTAAAACCCCTTACTCACTCTTCTGAATACCGCAATATAATCATCCATCCTTTATGTGGGATTACGTTGGTATATTTGTGTTTGGGCAGGCGAAGGCGTCGATAACAAAACAGGATGACAAATGTTTTCCAATTCATGTGAATTGACAACTGCATATTCTTGGAAGGTGTAAGTGTGAATAGTTGTTTGACCTTATGTGACCTGTGAATGACTGATAACCAGTCCACACTTTACCCCGTGTCTTCCCTTAAGTCAGCATGGAAGATTCTCCACCTCACCTATGATATTAACAAAGACATGTGGCATACAAAGTGCAGGGTACAAAACAAAAAATGAAGAGTGAAAAGGCAGAGAAAAATAGAAAAATGCATGTTTGCATGTGAATACATTTAAAATTCTTCTTACAAGATTAGCCCCCCTGCATCCACTACCTAGCCGTCCGGCCTTACCTCAGCAGTGCACCTGTCTGCAGTGGGCATCCGTGTGGGAAGGGGGGGGGGGGTCTTCCCTGCAAGTAGAACATTCCAGAGGAGAAGTCACCCAATTAATCCCTTGAGTTTAGACCTGACATTCGTCCCCCCCTCCCCACCCCTTCCTGTAGTATCTCCATTCTCCCTCCTTGCCTCACTCTCTCTCTCTCTCTCTCTTTCTCTCTCTCTCTCTCTATCTCTCTCTGTCTCTCTCTCTCTCACTCTCTCTCTCTCTCTCTCTCTCTCTCTCTCTCTCTCTCTCTCTCTCTCTCTCTCTCACCACTGCACCTTATTCACCTTATTCACATCTTTCCTTTTCAGTACCGCTCAGGCTTAACTGGGATATTGCTATGTCAAAGCTGGACACTGTGAGAACAAGATTAAAGGGCACCCCCCCGTCCCCCATCCCCCCACGTGTATGCCTGCCCTGCCATCATGCAGGACAGGAGCGTTGAATTTCGCCAAACATTCAGAAATGAAAGCAAATATTCTTATGTCCAACATCAGAAGATTTTGAAAAATCTAAAATAGATGATCCTGCCATTTTCTAGTACACGTTGGTCATTTTTGTTTTAATACTAGAATGTCTATATTTATGAATGTGGATTTCAGCATGAAAACCACTAGCACTTTAACCATTGTTTAATTGCTCTTATCACTCTCCTAATGTCAAAGCTCCTTGTCTGCTACACTATCTGTGGTTTGAACCTGCTTTACATTCTGTTCAAGTTCATTTCAAAAGTGTTTGATGATGGGTCATATCAGAGTTCTCCGATTGTTCAACACTACACTCATCCAACCAAAGACCTTGTTTTTTGAAGTGAAACGCACTAAAGGGTGCGCACAGTCATGGATTTGGGGCACTTTTAAACCCATCACACCGATGCCAAAAATATTATTTTCAAGGGCCTCTGTCAGTCATGCACTCTTAAAATCGACATCACTTTTCTCACAATTATGGTGCCCCAGGGTACAGTTACGATGGAACAAAAAACGGCCTTCCCCAAACCGCTCCCACAAAGTTGGAATCCACATTTCAAAAAGAAGAAGAAAAATATCACGAGCATCAGTGGTAGTTGGGTCCGAATTAAAAAAAAAAAACATCATCAAACATCAGAGGTGCAATGCACACCACATCTGCTGCTTTGCTCTCCCCTTACCCTACTTACTTAAGTTTCCAGCTATGAGATTCCCGACATCTCAACACCCCAGAGAAAACTTGATGACCTCACAACCCTACAACATGATGGCTGTAGTCATTTGCCCATCTATGGATTCTGCTATTTTCGCACCAACTAATACTTGAACTAGGAAGTGAGTGAATGAGTGAGATGGCCTTACAGGGCCAATAGCACTGCGCACAAAAAGTTGACACTGATTTAAAACCAGAACCTTTTAGTTTGAAGCAACAGTGCTGACCTGTCCGTTGCCTCTTTTTAAATAGAGTTCTTTTTTGAATATTGATGTAAATGCCAAATCTACGAATACAAATCAGGATAGTCACATTCAGTAAACATTCAGCGCTGCTTCCTGAAATGGAATGCCCTCGATTAATTTACCCCAAGCTTGGCAAGCTAGAGGGAAGCTAAGAATAGAGGAGAACACGATGCCCCTGGGATTAAGATAATCCACAAATAAGAAGAATAAGGGCTTCAATTTGGGAGGAAAAGTCACAGTTTATAGTCTAAAACTTAAAGTTAAATTTACTCCATAAAAACAAATTGGGAACAGATCACTATTGTTCCCCATAGGTTGGGCGAAAAATAATTGGGCAGTGTTCTTCGTGATTACCACATTTGCCCCATAGTCCTCAGGTTCGGATTTCAAATATCAGCTACGGTTTTCATATATGTAGACCTTATTCCCGTACATGCATGGGTTTTCCCAAGGCACATGGAGACTCCAAATTGCCCACAAGTGTAATTGTGAATGTGAATGGCTGCTTGTCTACGTGTGTCCTGCTATTGGCTGGCAATCAGTCCAAGTGTATCACACCCCTTGCCAATGTCAGCTGCGATAGGCACTCACCTGCTTCCATCATTTGGACAAACACTATAGAAAAAGGATGACAGCCACTGACACAATCATAATACACATCTCACCTGAAACTTCAATTTATTATCTGATGTATATAACCTGCTCCAACAAATGCCAGTCTTCTGTGATGCCAACTGGATCCCCGAGCCACACCAGATTGTCCGCACGGAGAGTGGTGAGTCCCAGGCTGTGCTGCCACTGTTTATCCACAGAGCAGAGCCACGATGAGGGCCTGAGGGAAGTAGTAGTCAGACCAGAGGCTATTAAAGCTCTGATGGATTTTGACAGTAATTTCTTCATGAGTCCACAGCTCATGGGGCAGGCCAGTGGTAAATTCGGGTGCCTGCTCTTGTCCATTAAAGCACACAAACTGTGCCCACAAGTCCCACTCAATAGTATCTCTGTGCTCAGGGGGTTTGTTTGTGCTTGTGTGACGACGGAGCGAGGTGAGAAAAAAAAAGGGTCAAAGAGTTGGGGATGGGGAGACCTTGCCAATTGTGCAAGCCAAAAAGTATGGACACTTTTCTTCAGCTACTCCATCGGTTTGGGAAAGAATCCAACCCACCATGTGAACACATAACCATACCTTGACATACAGCCAACTTGTAAAAGGTGTTTATGTGTATCTCAACCAAAACGGAGAAGAAATCATAGATGACAAGACTTGAGCTTTGTGGGTGAAGTAGAAATCCCAGATTTAAGTTGACAAGAGTTTTGACGACATGCTGCTGAGAGGTAATAAAAAAATAAAATAAAAAAAAAACAATCAGATGTTGCAAGCAGCATCATTGTCGGATTACATGTCTGTTTGGAAAAGGCAAATTTGATTCTGGGCATTGAGATTAACGAGAAACTCAACTGGAAACACAAGGACGAACCAGTTGGAACGTTAATGACATTAATCAATCACCTTAAGAACACTTGATTTGTCTCCATATTTGTGATGAAGAGCTAAAACATTCAAACATGTAATTGGCTTTTTGTTTTGTTTTGTGGCCGGAGAAAGTTCTTAAGAAAGCCATAGATAATTGATAACGAGTCCCTCATCTCAGTCCAAATCTCTGCGGATTGATTTTAACCAGACTATTGCGTCGGATTATTTCACAGTGGAGGCTAATCTGTTAATCATAAATTTGATGAATTAACAGGTCTGTCTGAGGTCACTGACTCACCTATAGAAGACTTTTTGTGTGAAAAGCCACAGTTTAACACTTAGTAGCCTCACATAATCGGGCTGGAACAATGTACCACAGTGTAATATGTCATGACTGCTGTGAGCTGACTGTTATTCTTCAAGAAGGAGTCCGTTCAACTACTTGCATGTACCGGTAAGTTAATCTTATGCAAATACACATTTTCGCGCACACACGCTGGGTCGTTCATCGTATTTTCAATGGGCACTTATTACTCGACTGGGATTGGTCCCTCCATCTATCATCACTTTACAATGGAAACCTATGATGAGCACAAAAATAACGACCGTCCATTTTTTCCAATTCTAAAATGTCGCCTTGGGGGATTTGGCAAGTTGTCGGAAAGTAGGATGATACACGACCTTTGCTATGTATGACTAACACTTGGCATCTTAGGACTGTGTCAACAAGGTGTTTTATTGAATAGAACACACATGGCAACAAAAAACATAGCAATTATGTTGCATACGTACGTACATAAATCAAGAAGTCTAATTGGATTCGATTTTAACACACACACACACACACACACGACATTATTTATTTAGCTGTCAGACAGAGACGTATAAGAACAAAATATATCTAAAACAGGTCTTTATTTCTAATAAACAAGAATACATAGGAATCTGTAGCATGTTTCTCATGGTTAGTGTTTGAAACAAGCTGCCATTAATGACACAGGAAAAAATACTACGTTCTAAATGAATAGGTGTCGTCTGCAAGAAAACTATCCACACATCAGATTTATAGTCATCAACACAAGAGGAAAAGTCCACATAGAAAGGGGCACAACATGAAACATCCAACATGACAACTTAGACACTCAAAGTACACATACATTGTATGTGCTAATAATTTTTGCTGGTCGGGACACAGAAAAAAGCTAACTAAAACATTCACAGATTCAGCAGTCTGTTTAAATACCTTATTTCTACAAAGTGAATTTACATTTTCCTTAAAGTACAAAGTGCAAATACTACGGTTTTTGTTTTTGCCGAATGGTGAGGGCAGAATGTTCATGTGGAAGCGGGATCCCTCTGTTTTAGCCTTGTTTCTTCGAGGGGTGCTGAGGAGAGCAAACAAGTCATATTAGTTAGGTGCATGTGTTTTTTTTGTACTAAGATTTGTTTGTACGCTCTCTCTACTTCTGACTAATCTGTCAACAATCTCTCAGATAGTTGTTGTCTTGTGAAAGAAATGTACTATATTGTATCTCTACAATCTGTCAGTTTTGTTATTTTTGGCAAAATGTGAAAACATTTTGGAACTGCCAGCCCTGTGCATCACGGCCGTCCAACCAGAAGTAGGCAGAGCGGGCCGTTTAGTAACCAAACAGTCCGCTGTCTGAGTCACTCGTCGTGGTGGTTATTATATAGTTTTCCCCTACCAGAGTGTGAATGCGCAAGTGCTATAATATCAATTGCCCATTGAGTGTGTGACGGAAAAATGACATATAAATCAGATGCATTATGATTACTATTTTTATAAAAACTGGCACGTACTGTAAAAAAATATAGTTATCCCACTGCCATGTATTGCAATCCGCAATACAGTAGTATACTGTTAAAATAAATAAAAGTGATGCTGTTTTATTTTGGTAATATACGAGTTCAAAATACAGCACTAGATTAGAATAGATGCATTTTAAAATAAAATACTGCCGTCTCTAATTTATTGTTGCTTTACAGAGAAATTCTTTACAGTGTGTGTTTATGCTAGGCGGTTCCATATAATTGCATTGCGTAAGCTTATTTAGCACAATACTAAGTTGATCCAACCGTAACCTTCAAGCGTAAAGGATACTGAAAAAAATAGTGTGTTGAATTTCCTGTTATTTTGTCAAGTGACTGACTACACACAATAGAGTCATCTGGATTGAGAACTTTTAGTAGACAATATTATTTTTAAGAAGATGTCGTCTACTTAGAAAATGTATCTAGATCCAGATGATTTTATTTCATGCAACCACTTCACCAAATAACATTTAGTACCGGTAAATTCAACACACCATTTTCTTCAGTGCAATGTAATGTTTGGTTAAAAAGAAATTCTTTTTTTTAAAATAAAAGATGAACATTCTTCATTGAAATAACAATATCTGATTGACAAACTATTGTCCTGAAGGTAATTTTTTTTGGTCTGCCCTCAAATGATTTGTGAAACTAATTTACACTGTATGTAAGGTAACTGAATGAATATAAAAAAATAACCAACTGTTGCTGGGAAGCCGAAAAAATGGTGAGGGTTAGTATAGTGTAGGGATTGGAAGGGGGGTGTGGGGGGGGGGGGCGAAGGAATAGTTGACTTACAAGTCTACTGGGAGATAAGCCTTCTCCTGTTTTGGCCCCTGAAAGACAGAGTGACAGGAACTTTAAATGGCATTTGTAAGGAGGAAATACTGAGGCTGGATTCACATCAAATCCTTCCGTCTACACAAAGTGCAAATTGACCCTTCCTTAACCTCCAGTCCCCTTGGTCACCGTTGCTAGGGCTATGAGGCTTATCACACTGAATTACGTGGCGGTATTTCTAAACTCACCTTCTTCCTTGGTCACCCCCAAGCAGCCCATCAGCTCCTGCAGGGACAGTGCTTTGTCATTGCTGATGTCGCAGTACTCCACAAACTTCTTGACACACTTCTTGGGCTTGGATTTTTTGCGCAGGAAGCGTTTGAATGGCTTGATCTCCTTCTTTCCAATGTCACCGCTGGAGTTTTTATCCAGCTGACCAAAATACCAGTGGACCACCCTCTCTTCTAGTGTGTGGTTGGGGTCAGGCTCCACCACCCTAGAAGATAAAATCAGCAGACTGGTATCAAGCATCCCACCTTTGCTAGCCAGCTATAAGGCAGTATTTACTTTGGGTCTTCACAGTGGAATCTTTAAAGTTGAGTTATAGAGAGTTGAGTTACCGAAAAATGTTCTGGTCGAACATCAATAAGTATAAGAATACGTCATCATGTGGCAAAAGAAGACATGCCCAGGTACTGCTCCACCTTCTGTTTTTCATTTGATTGTTGCATATTTATAACCTAGAAACATTTTTATTCAAATTTGTACTGTTATTTTGAATTTACAACCACATGAGCATTGTGAGCACATGAGTTAGGGAGAGATGTTCTGACATACGTACGAACTAATAATTCAGCTTCATAAGCGACCGAGGACCCTCTGTATAGGTACTAAAGGTTTTTGTTTCACCCTGCAATATATATTAAAAAAAAAAAAATCCTCTTCGCACCCCTCGGGTGGTGTCCGTCCCTCATTCAGCTCGGGTCCTCTACCAGAGGCCAGGAAGCTTGAGGGTTCTGCGCAGTATCCTTGCTGTTCCCAGCACTGCACATTTCTGGACTGAGATGTCCGATGTTGTTCCCGGGATCTGTTGCAACCACTCATCTAGTTTGGGGGTCACTGCCCCGAGTGCTCCGACCACCACAGGCACGACTGTCACCTTTACCTTCCAGGCTCTCTCCAGCTCCTCTCTGAGCCCTTGGTATTTCTCGAGTTTCTCATGTTCCTTCTTCCTGATGTTTCCATCACTTGGGACCGCTACATCCACTACAACGGCTTTCCTCTGCCCTTTATCTATGATCACGATATCTGGTTGGTTCGCCATTATCATCTTGTCAGTCTGGATCTGGAAGTCCTACAGGATCTTCGCTCTGTCATTCTCCACCACCTTCGGAGGTGTTTCCCATTTTGACCTTGGGGTTTCCAGTCCATACTCCGCACAGATGTTTCGGTAGACTATGCCAGCCACCTGGTTATGGCGTTCCATGTAGGCTTTCCCTGCCAGCATCTTACACCCTGCAGTTATGTGTTGGATCGTCTCAGGTGCCTCTTTGCACAACCTACACCTTGGGTCTTGTCTGGTGTGGTATATCTGGGCCTCGATGGCTCTGGTGCTCAAGGCCTGCTCCTGAGCAGCCAGGATGAGTGCCTCTGTGCTGTCCTTCAGGCCAGCCCTCTCTAGCCACTGATAGGACTTCTTGAGATCAGCCACTTCAGTTATGGTCCGGTGGTACATCCCGTGTAGGGGCTTGTCCTCCCATGATGGTCCCTCTTCCAGCGCCTCATCTTCTGTTCCCCATTATCTGAGACATTCTCTGAGTACGTCATCCGATGGAGCCTTCTCCTTGATGTATTCATGGAGCTTGGATGTTTCATCCTGGACAGTGGCTCTCACACTCACTAGTCCCCGGCCTCCTTCCTTTCGGCTTGCGTACAGTCTCAGGGTGCTGGATTTGGGATGGAACCCTCCATGCATGGTTAGGAGCTTTTGGGTCTTAACGTCCGTGGTCTGAATTTCTTCCTTTGGCCACCTTATTATTCCTGCAGGGTATCTGATCACTGGCAGGGCATAGCTGTTTATTGCCCGGGTCTTATTCTTGCCATTGAGCTGGCTTCTTAGGACTTGCCTCACTCGCTGGAGGTATTTTGCCGTAGCCGCTTTCCTTGTTGCCAGTTCGAGGTTGCCATTGGCTTGTGGTATACCAAGGTACTTGTAGCTGACATGAATGACATCCCGATGTCGCTGCTGTAGATCCTGGTTGTGTGGAATATATATATATATATATATGACATCTTTCAAAATCAGTTGATTGGTGTCTTGGAACAAGGCAGTTTTTCGAACTAAGAGGTTTCACTATCACTTATTTGATGAGAGCATGAAATTATATTGAGAAGGATTAAGTCATGAAAAAACAGCATACTTTCCGGCAGATGCTGGATCTGTGACAGCGTGAACCATGTCTGTCGACAGCGCATCAAGAACACTTGTCAGAAATTCAGTTTTCTTTGCACCGGGACAGCCTGGAAAACAAGGCAACTGGATAAGTGTGCAAGCTTGGAAATCATGCAGTGGATACAGAATCAGGTGCGTGGATCTCAACAAACACAGAAACGGATCCCCCTCATCAACAACATTCGAATGTGGAATGTTGCCATCATAGGTGGCCCAATAAATGTTTGGCGCAGGACGTCATGTAATAGGAAAGGTGGTTTTCGTGCATAAGACAGCAGAAGGGGAAAAAACAGAAAGGCATCTGTCACAGTTGTCTTTAAGATCTTCCCATAAAGTATCAGACCCTCATCTGGAGGAGGGAGAGGATACCTGCCAATCATTCAAGAGGCCCCTGAGTGGTTTTGACAGCTGGACACTGAAGATGTCCCTAAAAATTGGATGTATATGTCCACCTGAGACATCAGTAGACCAAACAGTCTGGAGTGAGCCAAGTACTGATGGAGATACTATGGAATCATGTCAAATGCCAACTAAGAAGAAACTCACAGGCTAATCCACAAAAATAACAAAAGGACAATCCTAACTGAAACCCCACCCCCCTCCCCCCACCCCCAGGAACAATTAAAATGGACCTGAGGTGGAATAACCCTAATGAGAGTAATTGGCCATATAGTTTAAAGAGTGAGGGCAATAGGTTATTGTGGAAGAGCTGAAGGCGGGAGAGTTCTAAAAAAAAAATCCTGGATTTTTCTTCAGACTCTCTTGTTTCTCACAGCCTGATTCCCCTCTGCTTTTCCTCTTCTACTCTTTTCACAGCTCAGGCCTGAGGGGCCAGTTTCTCCCGTGTTGGAGATAATAGCATGCTTTGGCCCTCTGTAACAGGTGGCGACTCAGCACCACGCCTCCTCTCACTTCTCCCGAATAGTGAGGCGACTTGGTCCTATAGGCTGGATAATACACATGCCCAAACTGTTCTTCTTTACACGCTGAGCATATTTGCATTCAAGGTCATTCAACCTCATGGCTCAAACCCAGCAAATTTTGTGACCTGCGCCTATTAGCCAAGAAAATGGTGCTGTTGTTGCAAATGCGTTGAGACACTCACACAATTACACTCTCAGAAGACAAAGTGTTTTTTTTTTTTTTGTGGCTTGGGAAAACAGTTTTACTTTCTATTGCTGCAGAAATAAAGTGCAGATCATCATTTAAAACTCTGCCTCTATTGGCAGCAGATGTCTGGCTACCACTACCTAAGGAGATGTCTTTCACATAAAATCTGAGTTTGTTTTTATGATTGTACCTTAATGCCCATGTTTGACAGTTCAAGTCAAGAAGGCATCAAATCATGAGATTATTTCTTGCGTCTGTTCCAATGCCTCCATTTATCAAGCTGCTGCGTGCTGCAAAAGGTTGGCCAACAAGTGCATGTGTATACCCATCCGTTGCTTTCAATGAAAAGCAATGTTATTTTACGGAACCACATGGGGCACAGTCCTGTCAGCACTCACATCAGCAGCTACCAGTGCTTGCCCAAAAAGTGTGGAGAGAAAGAAAGTCAAATACACTACTTTTCACTCCAACTCCTTTTTTTGCATCTCGCTCGATAAACCTTTCAACACCAGTGCTTCGACAGCGACTGGACTGAAGGCAACATTCGTAATCATGCCTGGTTTATACAGTAACCAGGTTTACAACCACTGACGCAATATCTTATAAAGGCAATAAGATGCGGGCGATTTATTTATTTATTTATTTATTTTACACTGCCCAGGTGTAGTTCAAAATGGGGGTTTGGTGCACGTTTTCTGTCGACCAGCATGAAGTATGTTCGTAAATGTTTTGCTTCATCTGATACAACAAATATACTTGAATTTTATGTCCTGTTTCGCAACGCTTCACACACAGTGGGGCTCATCTGGCAAACATCAACAAAGATGAGTAATATTTGCTGACGTATGTAGTTTTCATCAATGACAACCCGTAACACTCTTTGGCACTGCAACTCATGTGTGAGCAGAGCCAGAGTTGCACTGCTGCTAAAAAGCAGCACCTGTGACCAGTGTGCCTGTCTGGTCTGGAGCACGGCTGCATAAACACTTGAACCGGAGAAGAACAGTAGAAGCTCTGTGCATTCGCTTGTGGATTATTAACATGTTTACCAAACTACCCGGAAAAAAAAAATCGAGAGAGAAAGAAACCTACACAGTGCCAAACGCCTTAAACTATGATTTAGTTGTATACACCTAAAAGCTATAATTGCTGTACTTTGTCTGCAATTTATGTGGTGTATTGGAGGATACATTTAAATACAGCAAAATACTTTCCAATTTATGGAAAGCATAATGGAATCTGGCCAAACATAACAAATCATGATTGGAAGTGGTTGAGCGATAATGTTTATGCACAAGTCCATCAGTGAGAAGAGAACATTATCCTACATCAATTTGCATGCGCTCTCTGCTGTGCCTTATAATAGGGCATTTTCTGCAGTATACATATCTTATTATGGAGGATGAAAACTGTATACCCCCATGTGACACGGTGACATCTATGCAAGATAAAATGATCAACTATGTGGAGAACTTAAAAAAAAATCAATGAAAACTGACTATCTGACCTAAAAACAAGACATGTATATTTCAGAAACCTCATTGGCCTTTCCCAGATGACTGGAGGAGAGCCAAGGTATGCACGGGACAGTATACTACGGCCCGTAGGGCATATATAGACACAATCACAACAATATTAACAATCATTTACACTTCCGTTCACACCTCCAGTATGGACATTTTTGAGAATTTAATTAACCTAATTTGCATGTTTTCTGACAGTGGATGGAAGCTGAAGTATCATGAGAAAATCTATTTATTAATTTAGGGCAGATGTGGCATAAACCTTTTGATAAACATATTGAGTGGTGGTTTAATTATATTGTTAAGCACGCTGCAGCCCAACATGGGCCTTTCTACAGGAGTCAAAAGGCTGCTCTTGAGTACCTGTCATGCTAAATACTGGTTTCTAAATATGAACTACTTTCCACTCCAAGAAACCTTTATTTTAGCAAACAAAGTGAAAACTACTTATGAAATGGGTCTAAATATTAGGAGGAACACTCAAGTCTCGGGGTAAGGTTCATTGTAATGGGTTATCCATTGTGCACAGTTTTGTCAAACTTAGCAAGTAAGCCACCCTGATAATTTGCTCAAACCTCATACTCACCTTTAATTGCGTTATCTATGCTGCTGCCAAGATGTATATCGCTGCCTATTCCTGACATCCCATGATTCATTACCTCCAGCTCTCTCGCCTGCTGCTTCCCCTCATCTCCTATCTACCCTCATCCCGCTATCCTCCATCTCCACATGTCAGTGTCGATGAATCCCCACCAATCCGTCTGTGTCACGTGGCTAACTGACCATGGAAGGGCAGTATCTGGCAATCCTCAAGTCTTTATCAAGAACTTCCTTGACCAACACTGCTAATGATATCAGCAAACACACACACTTCCATTGTTATCACAACCTTGGGAGGGTGGCAGCAGTTGGAGCCCAATGACTGAAGAACTTCCCCATGTGGTCTGAGCAGAGAAGAAAAACAGAAACTGAGTCCATTCGCCTGCGAGGCGTACCTTGAAGATGTCTGCTTCTGTAATGGTCCTTTGGTTTAGTTGGGTGAGCCCTCGCGTTGCCATTGCACTTTGGCTGCTCATACCTTGGGCAAAAGAAACAAGTTAATCATATGGCATGTCACTCAATGTGAATCGGACCACAGAGGCAGTTTGCAGCAGTGAAATTTGCAATAAATCTATGAGATTAAAATAGTTGTGGAAAAACGGAGGCCCTGACACGCATCCAAATAGGGGAGGATGATTTGGCATCTGGTGTGAGGACAGTTAGGGTGACAAGGAAAAATTTAGAAGAAGAGAGGCTGACAGGGAGCGTGGGACACAAGTAAGATTTCACAGCTTCCCTTTGGAGAGCCAGAGCCCCACCCAGGCTGCTCTACTAGTGGGCCAAAAGCCGGCCTGGGACAAGTCAAGAGAAATGTCACAATCCATACTTCCGTGTGTGCTAATGTACTCCCTGGCCCTTTGCCTGGATACTTGTTAATCTGATAACAAGCCATGTGTACCAGTACCAAGTGCACCAGTGCCACACACTGCCAGTCTGAATGATGTCTCTCTCATCGCCCACAGAGATACTACATCAAGCAAGCGCAAAGGCAAGGAATGTTTTTCCCCATCATTGTTTGGTGGTGTCTCAGTTAGTTAACAGCATTACGCTAACAACACAACCAAATAAACCACAATTTAGTGAAAGGGTGCATGGCCGTATGGCGGGGGGTGGGGTGGGGGGGGGTTATCAATCCCCACCCCTCCAAGGTCGCTGAAAAATTTCAGAGGCTTGTCTGGTTGAATGGGCATCCACTTTTGATCAACGGGGGAAGAGGCAGCTGGGGGCAGCTGCCAGATTAATTTCATTTCCATTCAGTCCAATGAGAGATATACTTATACTTATATTACTTCAGTGCACAGATTACATCTGTGCACTGAAGTTCTGCTGTACAGCATATCCAAAACTGGGTTGAGGTTATAATCTGACTTTTGTAAGGAAGGGAGTTTCAGCCTGGGTTAAGTCATTAGACATAGTCAGGGCCTTAGCCATAAGAGTATCTAAATTAGTTCTTCACTCAATATAAAACAAAAAAAACCCAAACCAATGCAAAGCAAAGCAAAGAGGAATTCAGTTGTAACAATTCAGTCTGTTCTGAGGGCAATCTGTCGTACCTGGTGGAGGTACCAGGTATGGGCCGTCCAGTGTCCACCAGGACACACCAACAGTAGCCAGTAGAGGGATGGCACTGGACTGGCTTGTACAATCCGCCTTGGCCACAGTCTGGAACAAACACAGCGTCGTTTTTGTGCTGCTTTGCTTCCTCTTGAGCAGACTGTTGCTCCTGGTCACACGATGATGCTGGAGAGTGAGATCACAGTGGCATTACTTTCACACGAACAAACTTTCATGTAATTGCAGGTTCACTTGGACGCAAAGGGTTGTTCAAAGCATGAATTTAGTCTAAAGCCAAACCACATCTGGTTGACACAGTTTTAAACATAATTTAACAAAGTAAAACATAGAGTAAATAACTCTCTCGGTGCCAGTATTGGTGGAGAGAGGCTGTCAGAGTTGAGAAAGAGCGGCGGATGAGTGCTCAGAGACAGGGTGTGTAGACTCCTATATCAGCCCCCTGTGGCACTGTTTACGGACATTAATGGGCTAATGACACACAAGCACAGCACCCCATGCCACAAGTTAAGTAAATATTTAAAAAGTCAGCCATCCTCCATGGATTTATATGACAGCGAGGGAAACAGACAAGACAAATACTCAAGCCTTGGTGCACTGGGCCTTCACCTTCACACACCCACACGTCTTCACACCTAAGTGCAGTGCACTGTCTAGCTGCAGGGGTCTTTATTTACAGGTTCACATTTCCCAGAGAAAATGGAGTTCTTCGTTGTGTTTTATGCTTTCCGACAGAAATATCTGATTGTCTCAAACAGGATAAAAGATGGGTTTCTTGCAGATCCTGTCCCAGCAGGATCTCATCTGTTGTGAAGATATTCAAGAGACATGTAGCATTAAACTCAGGGATGCAAGCTGATCCTTTGCGGCCAAGCGAGTTCCATTTATTATTATTATTTTTTGCTGATTCCTTCAAAGATCGGAAACAACTGCAGGATTATGGACATCCCTTTTCGTTGTTTATTTTATTAAGAAATCTTTGCACACACAAAAGAGGCTGAATGAAACGCCTCCCTGCGGACTCTCTTCGCTCCAGTACCTCCATATGGGCTCTCTTTGTTGGGCTGTTTTTCCTTCTTTCTCCACTCAATACCCCAAAGAGTCCACGTTAATCAAAACCATCATTTCAGCATTTGTCATGCTTTTTTTATTGGTTTTAAATTATGATAATGGTATTCATACACAAATGCACTCATGCACGCTGGCTTTTCAGCCTAGATGAATGTTTTGTGCAGGACGAAACACAAATCCCCAAAGACCGAAAGGGTAACCGATCTGTGTGTTGAGATCGACGTGCAGCATGAGTCAAAGAACTGCATGGATCAAGCCAAAAAGAATAGGAGATCCTGTGTTTTTGCCATGTGCTGATAATTACGAATAGTCTGCAACAAAAAGAACCACAGGCCACCAGATCCCCAAAGCATTATGTACTCCCAACACCAAGATGTGCTGGCTTCACCCCCCCCCCCCCCCCAATCCTCATAAGTATTGAGAAACAGCCACAAACCACGATTGCACTCTAAAGTCTTCAGCAGGAAAACACAAAGCCTGCATTCAGTTGGGGTCTACAAACGCCCAATCATCATGGAAAAAAAAGCTCAAACTCACATGGTGCTCTAGTTCTATTGTTTTGCCGGCTGCGGACCTGCTCCGTCCACAGAGTGGGGTACTGGGAAATGATGTCTGAAAAAAATCCATGACAGCTTTATTAGCATCAATTGAAAACACAGTCATATATCATTGGAGCCAACTGCTTCCAAAAATCACAGACTGTAAAAATCACATCAAGGTTGTCTGATCTTAAATTGCAAAAAGTCAACTGCATTTGACAGAGATGGCTGGGAAATGGGAAAATTTGGGGTAGGTAAACTATGGACTGTGGCTGTGAGTGTCATTAAGTTAGATGATCGCGTCATGAGAATATGATACTTTCTTTAGACAATAAGATTTTGAAATAACTCAAATAACTTGGGGACTGCAGCAATTGAAACAGTAGTTTCACTGCTACTGATTTTTTTTTATTTTTGGGGGGGATGTGGAAGTTCCCACCTTCAGCAATAAAAATAATTTGATTTAATAATGTCGACCATAACCAATTAGCACTTGTTATATCAGTAGAGCACTAATAGCCATAAAAGCCGCCCATTTTCAAAACTGCTTGTTGAAGGGTGGCGGAGGAGTTTGATCCCCTCCCATTTGAGATAAGCCTGCATTTTTTGGCCAGAGGCCACCCTCTATCCATTGATCTATTTCCAACATTTGTTTACTCACTAGTAATATAAAATACTGTACATATGTAAACTACCAGTCACCCACTGAGTGTGATGATGGTTGATGAACAAGGGATGGATTAATGGGTGCTAGAGACTCACCTTCTTCATCCGCAGGGGGTTGTGGATCCACCACTAAGCCAGTCTCATCTGCATTCAGAATGGAGAATATTTGCAAAGAGACTACCATTACAAGCGTAAACTAGAAAAAAGCAATACATGACTTTGTGAGATTTGCACGTTGCCCGGTCAAGAAGGCTAGAGGCAGATACGCAAGTGGGAAAAAAGAGAGTGTGTGTATGATGCAGAGAGAGGAAAATTTCAGTCGGGGAAGAATAAAAGATAGTGGTCATATACTCCCATATGGATCATTGTTTCTAGAGACAACAAATCGTTGCTGTCCTGTTGAAAACATATATAAACAAAATGTAGCAAATGAATATAACGTGTCCAGTTGTCCTTGCTGTGCTTCTTATGTCAAGCATAAATAAAAGACAGAAGTGTTGAAGAAGTGCCAAGTCAGAGAGAGAGAAACAACAAACTGTGGGAGAATTCAGCTCAATGTTTGTTTGGTGTGTGTTTGTTTGATTTGTGCTAAGAACAGGACGGCGACAGAGGTTTGGAGTCTCTCGGGGTGAAGCCAAGGCCATAGGTGTGGTTAACCTCATTGTAGGTCACTTATTCTCCGAAGGTAAAGCTATTTGTGCGTGAGTCCGGACAACTCAAATGAATGGCTCCACAAACAAGGATTAAGGCTCAACGTTGTTCTTTTCAACAATGTCTTCTACATTGCAGGCACTTCTTTGCCATACCAGCCATTTATATTCTGTATTGGTGGATAAAACTACATTGTTGTGAACTGAAGCTTGGAGTGAGGGAATGAAATGTATTTAGGATTTGGATTTATGATAAACCACTAATAACCTATCTTGACTGTGCAGCCTTTTACATGGCTGGAACACCTCTTTTTACATCTGCCAGGAAACCCCTGAGCAATTTGTGGTCTTACAGCATTAGATTTACTGCTGTTTGCCAGTCATAAGCCGCATATTGTTTCCAGCATGTGAATGAATTTGTCAAATTAAGCACCAGAGAAGACTTTATGGTGAAGCATTTTGTGTTTTAATGATGCTTCAATGCCTTGACTATTAAAGTACTTCATGGAATGCTTTGGCATTAATGGGCTTCTGCGGGATGAACATATTGCTGCTATTACTGCTAGTTTCAGTGTGGACACACCACAAACGTACAGTTTATTCTGCTTTTTGACACACACTTTCCCAACTACTTCCTCCTTCAAATGTTGCGGTCCTGCTCAAAATAAATTACATTTTTGGTGAAAGCTCAGATGGACACCGTACCCAAAAGACAATTGCAGCCCCCTCAACAATTATATGCATACTTTGGTGCACTGACAAGGCTTAGGGTGAAGAGTAAGGTGTTAACTTTTCTTTGTATCGGAAAAATTCAGTACAACATAAATTATCAATTGAGGCTGTTGAGATAGGAGGACAAACATTTTTAACATTTTTCAATGCTGTAAAAATATGTCGGATATATATTACATTTCAACATTTCTGTCAATGAAGATTTGCGTTATAGCCTACGACACATGTTTCTATTAGCAGGGCGGAATGCCAGGCAGATGGCTGTTGTAAGAAGAAACTGTGTTTCATGTCCAATTCACCAACGTAACTGGCAAAGAATTGCAATCTGAAGGACCGAGGGAAGCATTTTAAAACGGTAAGTCAGTCAAAAGGCAAAAGTGCGTCCCGTGCCTCATTCATCTTAGCCTCGGTTATGGCTGTTGCTCATTATGGCATGTGTGTGTAAAGTATGCGTGCGAGTGTGGTCACGGGTCAATTGCGGCAGGCTAGTTGATCGAAAAATAGAGCTTTGGTCAAAAAGGTTTCGGCCCCCCTGCTCTACAGGATGCATTGCAGGGGGAAAAAAAATTAATCGGGAAGGCTCATTGTATATTTGTAACCAACTTAGTCATTTTGATAGTAGGCTAATATAGCTAATGTAGATACATACTGTACAGCGTGTGTTGCCTTCTTTCTGAGGCTTTTAATTTGTTGCGGTTTCAGACACATTTGTTTTTCTTTTTTTTGGTCCAATATGGCTCTTTCAACATTCAACTGGGTTAAATCAACATCATGGTTAAAAATAATATTTTTAAAAAATCATCATCAACATTATCTGAAAACATCTTTGCTCATAATGTTTCACTTAGTTAACAGACTGATTGTATATCAGCCTTCGGGCCCTCTCAGGTTGATGAAGTAGTGGCAAGCCTTAACAGGCGACCAAAGCTGCACGACAAAGACACAGACAAACAGACGCATGCACGTACATGTTTTGAAAGGCGTACACGTGCACATTACACTGTAAATGATGGTCTATTTAGCAGAGGTGGGTGAAAGTCACATATGCGCAAGTCACAAGTAAGTCTCAAGTCGCGCCCTACAGATCTCAAGCAAGAAACAAGTCACTGTGGGGGTGGGGGTGGGGGATCAAGGAAGTCAAGTTGAGTCACGTCATTACTTGGTTCAAGCACATCCTAAGAAAAGCCAGAAAATCTTGTGTTATGTGTTGGAGTGATAATATTGTTTCCGGCCCACTGATTATATAACAAAAAGTACATTGTCTCTAAATGAACATTTCCATCTCTAAACAACTTCATAAAATGAATGTCTACACCTCAATTATTTAGAAGAATGCTTGTTAATTTTTCATGTTAACATTATATGAGTTGCACACTGTTAATGTGGTGATAAGTACTGAAATATGCTGAATGTGGGAGTAAACATGTATAATTGGCAGATTTAAACACTACATATTGATGCCTCTACTTAAATAACGATTGGTGTACATAATTTCAAGTGCTCTATTGGCTTCTCAATTAAATGCAGAACTGACACAAAGCATTTGTCCAGCTAATGGTGAGCTAAACAATTGAGCAAACATATCTAGCCTAGGGTCACAGAGTTTACGGGCGTCAGAGGGACGAAAGGAAACGTTAGTGATGGTTTTTCTTATCTTTACGTTAAAAAATAATAATCTGAATGTTTTAATGCGTGGGGATTTTACCGTATTTTAAAATATGAATGGTTAACTCTCCAAAAAGAGCTAACCTAAAAAAACATGGTGAGTAAGTGCATTCTTGGTGAGTTAAAACTAAGGATGGATGAGAAGGTGAGTCTCCTGAGAATGTAGAAAATCTGCAAATAAGACATGTCTTTGTTTAAATTGAGGTTAAACCCGGAGGGGAAAAAAACAACAACAAAACCTTGACAACCGGGATGGCGCTATACCCGGACTAAGGAATGCTGTAGCTCCGTCAGAAATCTGTGTAGTTCCAAGTAAGCACCTCCAGCATTTTATTTGATATCCCAAAATATATTTATAAAGTATTTTCACAGTGCCCCTCTGTATCGGTCAAGCCCCATTTTAACCCGGGGAGAGACAAAACATTCTGCAGTCATGCCTGCTTGGCAATGTCTACAAATGACTTCTCACCTTTTCCTGGTTCTCTTGTGGTAGCTCGCTCTTGTTTTGACCCTAAAAAGCAAAACCTTGAATTCAATTAAATACTTCCAAACATTCGTCAACAGGCACCATTGCACAATAACTAAACCACAGTAAAAGGTAATGATACAGCACAGTATAGTGCCGTATTGTCTTGAAATTGCATGCCAATGATCGGCAGTTGCCTTAAATTTCACAAGAAATGAAACATAGTAAAGGAGTAATTAGTAGGAGAAGTGGGGGTTGATTTAAATCACCATTTCAAAGCTGCAATTATGCCTTGGCAGGATTTGACCCAGAATTGTTTGGGCCACCGTAATGACAAGTATGGTGGCCTTTCAGGGTAAAAGGGCTCCATTAAAAGTATGGAACTTGTTACGACAATACAATGTTTAAATTAAGATTGATCGCTGAAGGTGTGGCATCAGGTGAGTTATCTTTTTTTGTTTATTAGTGTATTTATAATTGCTTTGCTGACTTTGGTCGCTGGCCATCTCTTTTTTGGGGGGGGGGGCGGAAGTTGTGCCCACCTTGACATCGAGGCTTTTTATTAGCCACAGCGGAGCCACTTATCGGTCGGCCATTGGGAGTTACGCACCAACAGTATCCGGTGTAGCTGTGACACTGTACCTGTCAAGCAGTTAACACACAAATAGCAAGTTTTTGCGATTAGATTATAGCGGGTTCAATAAAGATGCTGGAATGTGAATAAAAACTAGACAGCAACCACTGCTCACATCCGAAAAGGTCACATTTATTTTGTTACCTCACTGTATGTGCCATCGGGGTTGCATACTGGTACAAAGACCTGAGGGAAAAGCTTCTTGGCCTGCTGCTCCGTGTACTTCTTCTCTGCTACGCATCTGGATGTATCTGAGGAAAACCACAAATCACCACAATCAACGACACATCACAGAGAGCCATGGTGCGACCCACAGCTCGATTACTTTCTCATGCCGCGCAGCTGCAGGCCCAGTTTTCTCAAAAAGTCAAGATGCTGAATAACATGCATAATGATGAAATTAAAAAATGAAACAAAGGGTGTTGCAAGAAGGGGGGCTAATATTTCAAGACATTTCAGAAGCAGCATATCACATGGTTGTGTGGCTGGGATTAGAACCAACACTTCTTCTCGTCTTATTAGGAGCACACCAGGCTGGTCTGAGTGGTGCCTGATGGTAAAGTCATTACGGAAGGAGACGTCTTGTGGTGCATCTACAGTGCATTCCAGTCAATGGAGAAAAGGGCTGACAATGCAAAAGGAAAAGCTAAACCTTCCTCAGTCTGTCCCTTGCCATCTCATCATGTACCCAGTTCAAAGGTTGTAAATAGAAATGCACATTTGCAAGTGTTTACTTGTGTCCTTTAGGGCAGTGATTTACAACCAGTGTGCCGGGGCACATTAGTGTGCCGTAAGAGCGCTAACTGTTTCCTGCGGAAAATGATTAAATTTGACTTAATTGGTGAGAAAATAATTTATTAATAACAAATAATATGTCTTTGTCCATCTATCTATGACAGTAACGTATAGTGACAGAAAGAACAAATAGATGATCTTCTATTAGATGGTCAGTTTAATAAAAAGTATTAAACTGACATATGCATATGGTATCGTCTTTTGGTGAGAATTTTGTTTGGCGGTGTGCCGTGCGATTATTTTAAACTTAAAAAATGTACCTTGGCTCAATAAAGATTGGGAATCACTGCTTTTTGGAGCCCAAGCCCAATCATATCAAAAATTACATGGAGAAAACTATAAATCCACATAATGCCATAGTTTTTTTAAAAATGAGCTGGAAAATTTAACTTTGTGTCTTGCAATGCAATTGCCATCAAAGTAATTACACAGATAAGGAAATGAAGGTGGGATCAAATTTCAAAAACTGCCCAAAAATATAATTTTTTAATTTACTATCGGTCGGTCGAAAGGTCGGATCAGCTATACTTCCTAGCTGATGATGACTAGCCCAGTTTGAACCCTGCCTCTCGCCCAGTCAGCTGGGATAGACTTCAGCTGACCCACGAGCCTGAAGAGGATAAGCGGTAGAGAAAATGGATGGATGAATCACGCTTCCCTGCAAAAATAGCCAATGCACACCTAATAGAACTAATGAGTGTCAAAGACAACAGCGGGTACAGGGACAGGTAGATCACATGTGTCAAATTCAAGGCCCGAGAGCCAGAGCCAGCTTGATACATTATTTTATGTGGCCCACGAAAGTAAAACATGTGTCTCCACTTGAGACACTCATATGATAATTAATAATATTGAGATTGTGCAAGAATTCTCTGGTACACTTTTTACAATAACTCAAAAAATAACTGGATACATTACTATGCTTGACTTCAAAAGTGTGAGTAATATATCAATTTGTGGTGTATTATGTAACAATAAGAGCTTTGGTTTCAGTGTCATAACGGCCCTCCAAGGGAAGCCCGAAGTACAAAGTGGCCTGCGACAAAAATGATTTTGACACCCTGCTGGAGAGAAAGCAGTAAGTGTGCAGTGCATTCGGACACTTGTAAGATCAGTGGTACCTTTATTATATATTGGCCATCCACTTCTGTTAAACATCATTTTGACTGGGGTTTTACATGAGCTAGAGATTATCTCAGCTGACTTTGGGCAAGAGACAGGCCACACCCAGGACTCATCACGATGTGGACGAACTCCACACCGGAAAGCCAGAGCCCAGACAGCTATGAGGGTGATATGCTAACCACATCGTCCAGCATGCTTCCCCACTTCCTATAAATGTCTGAACATTATTTGTTTGAACAGGTCAACAATAAAAGGTATCAAATATACAGTAATTAATATTATTGCGAATAATGATTTCAATGGCATAAAAACAGTTATGACTTCAACTCATCTTCATGGCCAATTGCACCATCTGTTTAAACTCTCAGTGTAGCATCAATGGCAACTTGGAGTGACACACAGTGCCCGTCTGTCTGGCAGGTTCGTAGGCCTTCAAAACAATGACTCACTCAACGCTTGAAAAATGTACCCATTTGGTCACACGGCTGAAAGTTATTGGCTTGGCTTACGCATCCAATATGGATCATCCAATTGACGCACAAAGTGGAGCGTGCTAGTTTTTCTTTGTCTTGCGTGTCTGCATGGGTGTCACTGCCACTGGTGAAGGGAAAGGTGACGTAGACAAACTGGGAAATAAGGAGCTATGCAGTTAGATTTACTGGAAAATCTCAAAACCTTCATCCTTCTGCGAGAGCTTAAAAGGGTGTCGTGGAAAAAATGATAGGACCCTTGATTCATTCCAGCTCAGTTATAGAAAACAAATTCTAACTATCTTTGTGCTTTGAGACCAGATGAGCCCCCTGTCTCATTTCGGCTTTGAATGTGAATGCAGCTCCTGCTCCTTTCACCCCTGACATCCAGAAGCAGAGGGGGGTCCAAACTCTAAGAGACTCAAAGTTTTTGACACATACAATACGACTTTCATGGACTTTCGTCCCTTTCAGCTTCCTAGCTGGAATCCTCTATTCTGTGTGCCGGGACGGTCCTCTACATCCAGATGTCTGCTCAGAGATGTTGCCATAGAGACCCAGCGAGGCCAAACAATTTGGGGAAAACGCTGCTCGATCAAACAAGACCTTCCTTTATCTCAAAAACCACGTTCTTATGGTACTGCACCAGAAAGCACAATTAACTAGCAGGATAATATGGGTGGCGCAACATTGGGGAGCTTCAGTTCCTCCTGAGCAGCAATGAGGGTTTCTGTGGGAATGCTCCAACGCTACTGCTTTTGTCCTGATTGGCCAGTTCTATATTCATTACGGACACAACATTAAGAGTCATACACCAACAAGCTGCAGCCCCCCCCCCCCCCCCCCACACACACAAATTGATCAACTAAACGATTTTAAGAGGTGTCTCCAACAAAGCAGATCTGAAACTTTTAACCACACATACAGTATTGTGCACATTATGTCACATGCTGTACACAGTATGTTAACAGACGCAGAAAAATAAAGCAAAGTGAGCCCATAAAGCAGGCAGCAAAGCCTCCCACACACTCTCACAATGTCAACCCCACTTGTCCTCCCAGCACTCAAAGAATCAATTATGCTGAAATGAATTTAACCCAGAAGTTTCTCCTGTGACCCCGTCCGTGCATTTGAGAGCATCAGGTGGTGATGAAGCGTGACTCATGACCTGACCTTTGCATGGCCCTCGGATGACCTCCAGCTGGGGGTCGCGGCACTTGGCTCGAAGGAACTCGCAGCGAGATGTGAAGGTCCTGCCGTCCGAGGCGCACAAGGGTTTGCGAGGAGCTCTGCTACATTCCATGTCGCACTCCTTATCCTGATCCACCCGCAGGAACTGTCGCAAGGAGAAAATAGATAACCCGAGGAAACTGTTGCAAGATGTTTTATTTCTGGGAATCAGCAAGCGTTACATCAAAAGATTTCCAAACTATTAAATTAAACTCTGAAAGGACTTTAGATGTGGGAGTTTTTACAAACAGATTAAAATGGGATTTGTGGTTAACTTGATATATTTGAGAAATTATATTCTGAGCTGTCAGGCAGGGAGGTTGGCTGACAATATGTGGACCGCATTTTGCCATTCGTTTGCCTCGCTGTGTGAGAAAAAATGGTTCTTCTTTCAGGTTAGTTGTGTTGATTATTTCTCCAAATCAGCAAAGATGAAGTTTTCCTTTCAGAAGTATCCAAATATGCAAACAGTGTGACTTTGTATTTTACTTTGATGTTTGTGAGCACATATGCCTCGGAGGTCACACATTCAAATGTGTAGTGTTAGCATGTTGTTCTCGTGCCTGCGTGGGTTTGCTTCGGGTACTCCGGTTTCCTCCCACAATCCAAAAACATACATGGTAATTTAAGTGAACACTATAAATTGTCCATAGCAGTAAATGCCACTCTGAATGACTTCATGAAATTTGAATTTGAATGAATTTCATTTGAATGAAAGTCAAGTCTGACTTGACTTGACTTGACTTGACTTGACTTGACTTGAATGGATGAATGTCTATTTGTGCCCTGCAATTGGCTGGTGACCAGTTCAGGGACCAGATTTCTCGCCCAAAATCTGCAGGGTTAGGCTTTGGTTAATCCATTGAGCTCATGAAAACAACATAAAATGCATGGATGCATGTTTGTGACATGTGGTGTATAATCGGGACTTTTACTTATCAAGATTGCACGTATTCCGCTCCTTGTTTAGCACAAGAAGTAGCACGAGACCACCATATCCAATTCATTGAATTGGAACACTAATTCTTACTGATACTGTGAGTACTTATAGTACCGGTGCATAATAGATTTAGTGTGTGAGTAGGTGTCATGGAGCATATCTTTCCAAATATTCAAACATCGTTTAGACACGCATCGTCTACGGTATTAATAGTGGTGGTAGTCACTCATATTATAAGATTTCTAAAATGATTTTAGATACTTGGCCAAAAGACACAAACAAGTCATCTGAGGCAATGTCAACTCCTGGAGAAAATACAACTCAATGTCTATGCCAACACCTGCACCTGGAGTCGCTCCCGAGGATGTTTTACTGAGCTATGAAAAGAGAAACATGACAACACAGACTCTTGGCTGAACGCATCGGATCACCTGTGTCAATGCCACCATTGTATCAACCACCGTGGTATGAAAACCCCCTGGCCAAGCCACACAATAGGGCGGCGGTGGTGAAGGGGGTGGCAACCAAGGGTGACTGCTACAATGACTGAAGAGACAGTGGATGATAGAGTGGTTCAGTCAAACATATGTCAGGGATCTTTGTGTTGCGACAGTGTGAGAGTTTCATAAAGTTAACGTGATTCATCTTCTCCAAAGGAGTTATGACGTGAGTTAAGGCAGGGAGAAACAACATGCAGGAAACTGGTTTCAGGCATATTCCTTGATAGGTTTCTGCTTGCCATAAGTCTGCTTTTATGAAGTAAATATTTGCATACAAAAGTACTTTTCTATTTTGTTGGGTTTAAAACGGAAGCAATTAGATGTGTACAATACATTCTTTCAGTCATTCTTTGTACAGAGGGGTTCTCGTGTCTTAAATTGATCGAGAAGTTCCAAAAGAGCATGGCACGGCATGGAGCCAGAACAAATGACACACACAAGCCTGAAGAGGGCGGGATGAACAGCAATAAAACAAATTTGTTGCGTCTGATCTCTTCAAAATCAATTGAGGGATGGTGTTTGGTGGCAGCCTCCTGTGTTTAGACGAGCAAGGCTGCAGGGCTGCAATGCACCTGGAAGGGGGTTGGCAAGGAGGGAGGGGGCAATGTCGCCTTGGGCTGGGAGTGTGGGGGATGCAGGTGGGGGTAGAGCCCATCCTGTCAACCTGGGTCATAAATCCTCCCAGAATGGAGAGGCCCGTGGACACACAACGGAAGAGGAGTTGTTATTGAAGTGATCGAATTAAAATGTTCCAAAACAATTTTTTTTTTTAGCCCTAGAGAAATATACTTGTGTTCCTTTTTTTTCAAAGCAAAAAAATCATCAGTAGTCAACGAAATTAACTCATTCAGTACCGGCCAATTCTAGGCCCCCCCCTTTTTTTTACCCTAAGTCTTGGAAAAATTGAAAAAAAAAGTATCTGGGGTTGAACGTGTGGAGTGAAAAGAGTTAATACTAATGATAAAGAACAGGCGAGGCGTTTGCTTCATGAGAACACATGACTCGGCACTCATCTGTCATCCAATACAGAGAGAACCAGCTTTTCTTCATTGTTAGCAATAACCAAAAAAAAGTCACTACTGTACTTCATTGGGAGAAAAGAACCGGGTGTGACTGGTAGGGTGGCTTTACATTACTACAGCTGTTCCAGGCCTCCGTGTACACCTGCACATTCTTGTGCAATAATTCCCAACCACTGTGCCATTGCACAGCGTGCAGTGAGAGATCATCAGGTGTGCTATAGGAAATGATCCTATTTCACTTAAATATACCCGATTTTTCTTCAATCAGCTATATTTCAGCACGAATCATTTTTGTGACTTTTGGGTTGGGCGCCATGAGATTTTTGTAATATAAAATTCATCCACAACAAGAAGAAGCACATTGTTAAAGTGTAACTAGCAATTGCAAGTTGCTTTCAGTATAGATGGCCAGTATAATTAATAAAAATTGCTTGATGGAAGATTAAAAAATTCTGTTGATGGAATTGATTTTTGATTAATCACTGTCTTCAAGGGGAAGTCAACCCCCAAATTTTCCTTACAAAAATATGTTGTATGCAGACGCACGGGTCTAAATTCGGCATCCTAAATAATATTGCGTATCTGGAACATGAGTTAAGCAGTAAAATCCACCTGGTTTTGTCCATCTCAGGGGGCGGCCATTTTGCCACTTGCTATTGTCTGAAAATGACATCAAGGGAAGCTCAGGACTCAGGTAATAACCAATCGCTCATCTCTTTTTGAGTTTGGTCATGTGAGACAGGCTGAGCCATTATTGCACATTACTTCTGCTGCCAGCTAGTTATTAGCAGCTAAACTGCTCAAATTTTCATGCTTTCTACTTCAACACTGGGGTGCTACTTTTCGAAATGATTCAACAGGTTTGTTGTACTGTACTGTATTACCTTACTCTACGACTTAATGTACTCCATGTCGGTCGGGAGATACGGCTGCACAATCCATGTTAATGAACGTCTCTTGTTAAAATGGCTTCATCTTCGGACCAAGTCATGGTTGCCCATCAGCTGCGAATTTAGTGGCACGTCAAGGCATTATTACAATTACTTTCTGCTTCTTCCTTGATTTATTGGCAGATTTTGTATACTTCAACTTGCAAACCAAAGTTAGAAGTAAAAGCTGGGGTCTAATTGGCTGTAGTCGAGCACATTTCCGCCACGTCTGATGGATTAAATATACTCACAGCTCGCAGCAGAAAAATAATATGAGATTTCTGGACACATTTTGTGCCTTTCATCTTGGAAGAAGAACATTTTATTTGTTTTCATACAGACATTTGTCCTGCAACTACAGTTGAGAACCAGTCATCGAAGAAACAACATGATGAACAAAAAAGAATAATAAAAGCAACGAGTGATTCATTGTCTCTTAATTTCCCCATAGTTGATCAAGAAAATAAAGTGAAATGTCCTTTCCCAAATTTAAGTACATTGAAAGTAAGAAAAAACATTTTCTCAAAGGTATGCACAGTTAAAGTGAGACTAATAACATTGTTTTCCATCTTTTAACTCATTGAGTACCAGCCAATTTTAGACCACGTCTGAAATGACGTTTAGAAACGTCTTTGGGAGTGAATGAGTTTTTAACAGAATACTACATTCAATATATCCTAGTTACACAATGGTGATTTTATAGTTCACTATCAACTGGTACATATCTTAAGCTTTTTGTGCATGTTTAAAAAGGTGGTCAAACGTTGCACAACCAGTTTCACTCACAATTATTATCTATTTGGTAGTCCACATTCATCTTTTTTTCCCCATCCTAACCAACAGGTAAGGCAGACAGGTCAAGAAGAGAGTTTCTGCCTGGGCTCAGCCCTAAAAACAAACAACAAAAAACTGGTTTATTTCCAGCCATGCTATGATGGTGGGCTACAAGCCTTTCCACAACTTTTGCTGGACACCCTTTTGCCTGTTCAACACCACGATTGTCATTATCTCCCCATGCCAGCCAACAGCCTGACAGCCCAAACAGATTCATTCAGCAAAGTAGCGTCCCCCTTTGGGCCCACTGACCAACACACAGCAAAGCGCCAAGTGTCTTTGAGTTTATGATAAAGCGTCTCAAAACAGCAATGAGAACCCATTGAGGCATGAAATCCACCACCCAGAATCATGCTCAATGTTTAAAACACAGAGATAAATATCCTTCAGAGACATTTCCTCCCATATGAACTTTTATTAAAGTGGCTCTTCAGATACAGATTTTTTTGTGCATTTGCCCAGTGATGATGGATGAGTGAAGCAGAACTATGCGGTTTCTCATTCCATCACCTCATGCATCAACACGAGAGTATGAAAGATTAACTTGAAGTTAGGCAGCACAGCTTCTTACGATTCATAATTAAATTCTTATTCATACTACGGTATACTTTCATTAACAGCTTTAAACGTAACACAATGTCACGAATGAATTTACAGAATTGCACAAATAATTTTCTTGTCCACATCCACATTACTTGATAACACACTTTCTCTAGGTTCTCACTTATTTGATAATGTCACATTTATTTTCATTAACAGTCTTACAAGTTGCCTTTTCCATCTACTACAATAGTACCAACAGATGGTAGAATATCAAGCGAGTCAAGAAAGGGCAAGACAGGTGGGGTGTCCAAGACCAACCAGCATAAAAATCAAATCCAATTATCTCTCCCGAGCTCTGCAGCATTGTGGTCATGAATGGCGTATGGAGGAGGCGAGACTCCAGCAGTGAGCATATTGTAGGCTCATCAGGGTCTTTCGGATTCGGGGGCCCTATGCTTCCAATGGCCTGAGAGGCCCCTCACACCACCGCCTCACGGGGTCAATGGGGTCCCCAGCTGAGAGTCGAGGTAAACGTGTTAAATGGCCTTGGCGGGAGTTTCCTGCGTGGTCGGTCGGATGCTACGATTAGTCATTAGTTTCAGTAGTGGAGAAGGTAGAAAGTGACAGCCATTAACAAGGCCGCTAACTCAATCACAGAAAAAAGGCATTTAATTGCTGTGAAAGATTCTCAAAAGAAAGAGTGATGGTGAAGAAAGGCGTCTGTTCATCACATGACGGTAAGGAAAAAAAAAGTCTCTTGGGGCAGGTCCACGATTTAATGAAATCATGAGGACCAATGGAGCCCATATGTTTGAGAACCATTCAAGGTTTGAAGAAAGAACAGCTGGGTTAATGTGCCCACATCTCCTCACACACTATTTCATGCCAACAACCATGGAAAATGTTGTTCTCATGAAAATCTCAGTCAAACGTCCCATAGGTCTACCCTCTTGTTTGACCTCAAATATGCACAAAGTAGCGCATGGAAGCCTTTTCAGGAAACCAACCAGCCTCTCATGTGTCATTCAAACAATATACCATTAATCACCGGCAGAGAACAAATCCAGTTTGCCATGTGCTATTCTAATAAAAAGCAAGTGAAGGACCGCAATGGGGAAGTTTGAGACAGACCTGTTATGAAAATATTTTTTATTCACATAGCAGAGCCTGGTACACGTGATAGATGATGCAGTGTGAACAAAATAAATACAATTAAGAAGAGCATCTGCTCATGTAACACTTCCTCCCACATTCCACAGCTCCACTGTGTCATCAGGAAAGAGCATTTCCGACCCTTCACCTACAGGTTAACAACTCATGGTCATTTGTTTCCAATTGGATATTAAGGCATTTTGGCCCAGAACATAAATAATGGTGCCTGGGGGGGGGGGGGGGGGGGGGGCTGTCGTATCAACGTGTAAATCAGGAAAGCTCCTGACACTGCACATTCCACCCTGCTCCTGTAGTTGCACTTGATAATGACCATGGTTTTTATTTCATTATAATTTCATCAGACTGTAATACAGCAGTAGAGCAGTTTTAGAAAAATCGACAAGAGCCATGCTGTCATACTGTTATAAAACAATACCATGTGCTTTGATTAAGCACACGTATGCAAACAAAGAGCTCTTTTCCAAAACGTCAGGAACGTCAAATCATTAAAATGAAAAGAAATATAAAATACAATGCTGTCAAATAGAGCAAAATCATTTTTTCAATGGGACAATACAGACATTTTAAAAAATTAAATCAATGTCATTTTCTTTAGAACAGTCCCAATGGCGTTTTGCAAAAGAGCACCCTAAACTGAATGAGGGCGAATGGTCATCGATAGACAAAACACCATTTGGATGGTGTCAGGCGGGTAAATGCACCACAAGCAATTAACAAGGCTGCCCATTGTGAACTGGTGTCAAAGCCTTAAGAGTTACTCCACCTTAACTCCACACATGTGTACATTTGAAGCAGTCAGTTGTCCTACCGTGAGAGCGGAGAACTTTTGAGCGTGTGCCGCACTCAGCAGACAGAAGAAGACCATCAGAGGACAGACGCGCATCCTGGCGCAATTTGGCAACGTCGTTCAAATTACGCTCAGAGCAAAAGCACACCTGTGCAACACCAAAGTAAAATTTAAATAAGATAAACAAGAAATTACAAAAAATAAAATAAAAGATAAAAAACGTAGAGATAGACAAAGTGGTGTTGAAAAATATTTGTATTTCCTCCAAAAGCAACAAAAAAAAAAACACAGGCACTGGTTTGTTGACACCAAAGCTCCTTGGTTTCGTCTGCACCACCGTTTGTAAGAGCAACTCCCCTAATTTCACTCAATGTGATAAAACTCCGTATCCCTGACCCCTTTTCCCTCAGCGTGTCTTCCACTTCTCCTCCTACGACTCCGACTTTTTTTTCCCGCCGTACATCCCCTCCCTCAACACTTCGCAGACAGACGCAGCACCTCCAGTTGGGAAGGGGAGGGTGGGTGACACCAAATCTGGAGCAAAGACGTCAGATAATCCTGCACTTATCGCGTTTCCTTTATGATTTCTAAATCAATATGTTAAAAAAGGGAAGGAAATAACACCTTGCAGTACTTGTCGGTGTAAGGCATTTGTATGATGCATTTTGCGACATACTTCCAAAGAACATATTGAACATCCAAAACATAACTGGAGTGTGGTGGTGGATGTGGAAAACTTTGACGCAAAATTCAAAGGATCGTCGTTGTTCTTTATGTGCTGATAATAATTCCAAAACTAAACGAGAGGGAAGAGGAAAGTGGGCATTTGTTTAAATTCTTCGCATCAGGTCTCGCAAGGGTTTATAAACAGTAGATTGTTGCGCCACCACGTGGCAGAACTATAAGATCACGTTCTTTGCCATTCTATTCGTACACGTTTACACGACTGAAGAGAATGACTTTTCAGCCGTAAATGCTGCATGAAAATCTTTGAATTGTGGCTTATAACTGGTAGTTAATTGTGTTGGTTCACTACATGTTGTGAAACACACACAAACGCTCACAAGATATTTAGTTAGAAATATAACTAGACTTTATTTGATAAGATAATTTAGATTTATCCCTGAATTTATATGCCACCCACAACACGAATAAAGGGTTAAGGAATGCGTTGTTGGGCTGATGGGATGGTAGCAACTGTGAGTCGATAAGTTATGACAAAATAATACCACTGATTAGCGGGGTTAATGACTGGATGGATGAGTGAAAATGAACTACAGCGTCTTAAAGAAAGTACAGTATTCATGATGCAACAAATCACGAAAACGCTTTCCTAATCTCGCGATATTTTAACGGAACGTCATAATTTCCTTTCCGCTTCCTGCCGTTCCACAAGCATCAGCTGCGTGGTTTAGCAGGGTTAGCTAGCTGATCCTATTTTACAAAATTTTCCTCATTAAAGAAAACAATCCATTGTGTAACCTCTGGAATCATGTCATACCACGACGACGATGATGTTAGTACACCTATTTTTTTTCCTGAACGTTTTGTCTTTTTAACAGGCGGTCGGATATGAAGCTATAGCTGGTTAGCTAGTTGCAGCTCTGGTAGATATTCACAGACCTCACGGGGGCTTGTTTTGGACAAAATAACGCAGCAATGTGATTATTCTTCTATTTTCTGGAATCTTAGAACTTGTATTGGCAGGAAATCGTTCGTTTGGATTGATACTGATCTTCTTTTCATAGTTCCGCGGTGTTCGTGCCTGCCGGATGCAGTTGTAGACATCTAATGAATATTGTTCATGTTTCTTCTTAACTTTCAGTACGACGGCTACTCAAACGAATATGACCTCCACACCGGTTTGTCAACATTATCATCATTACTTTACTGGCATCCAGATCCTTGTGTGTGTTCTAGCAGCCTTTGCGTTGAAATCCTAAATGATCACTTTCTGTGTGCAGGTGATCCAAAAGCAGACATGGCTTTTGAGCGCCAGTATGAACAGCAGACATACCACGTTATCCCAGAGGTGATCAAGAATTTCCTTCAATATTTCCACAAAACCATCTCAGACTTGATCGACCAGAAGGTCTACGAGCTGCAGTCCAACCGTGTGTCCAGCGAGAGTATTGAACAGAAGATCTATGAGATCCAAGATGTCTATGAAAACAGGTTGCAATACTCTTCCAAACGCCATCTCCCAGTTATGCTTGCCAAATAGCTTACCTATTTGTTCATGCACTTGTTTTCAAGTTGGAATAAGCTGACTGACCGCTTCTTCAAGACGTCTCCTTGGCCAGATGCTGAGTCCATTTCATCACTTGTTGGCAACGGTGAGTGAGTTGTTGTTTATGAAGACATACGTACAAGATATACAGTATATCATTTTTTTGTCACTGCCTCGAGAGTGATGCTGTATTACAATAAAATAGGGTGTCAGAATTGTCTGACCTAGTGTATAAAGGTGTCTTGGAAAATTATCAATCATTTGCTTTAGTTACTCCTGTTTCCTCCCATGTTCCAAAATATGCACGTTTGCTTAATTGAAGACTCAACTGTCAGTAAGTGTGAACGTGAGCATGGGTGTGTCTCGACGTGCCCTGTCATTGACTGGCAACCATTGTCACCCAAAAATAGCTGGGCTAGGCTTCAGCTCACTTATAACCCAAATGAGGACGAACATCATAGCAAATAAATGGATGGATAATTCGTGACTACTGTATAAGTTGGTTGGCTCCAAATTTTATGTCTCAACTAATTTTAGGTCATGTGACACATTAGTGATTATGCGTTTGTGCCATTCACACATTTTAAAACTTTAAAATGAAATATTTTCATTGAAAACACACCTATACCATGTATAACAAAATTAAAAGTAATGTAACACATTTTCCCTCCAGCTGAGGTTACAGTGTTTGGTAAAACGCAGGTCAGATATCTGTTTTTTGTTTATTTTGGACTAGAAAGCTGGTCGTGCCTTGCACGCTCCCTGAGGTATTCTGATTTCCCAGCGCTTTCGAATGTAGCATGACTCTTCTGATTTTAACCTGTCACATTTTGTCTTTGACAGATGCTGTTTTCCTCATTCTCTATAAGGAACTGTACTACAGACACATCTACGCTAAAGTTAGCGTAAGTCACCAACACATTCGAAGCATACATTTCTTTTCTGGGAACTTGGCCTACCAGTGAAACCTTTCAGTGTTGGTCAACCTACCTTTCTAATACTGTTTAGGGTGGGCCCACATTGAACCAGAGGTTTGAGTCGTACTACAATTACTGCAACCTCTTCAACTACATTTTGAGTAAGTGTTAACAATGAGTTTTGCCTTCCTTTAATTATCACAGGAATGCCAATCGTTTGTCGATCTTTTGTTTATTACAAACAGATGCTGATGGCCCTGCCCCCTTGGAACTACCAAACCAATGGCTCTGGGACATAATTGATGAATTTATCTACCAGGTACGATATATTTTGTTCATTAGAGAAAGACTGAGAGAAATAATATGCAATAAGAGGAAGGTGAAACAGATTAGTGTTTGCAGGCAACACAATAACACATCCTTCTTTTCAGTTTCAGTCGTTCAGTCAGTACCGCTGTAAGACAGCCAAGAAGGCAGAAGACGAAATTGAATTCCTGAGAAACAACCCAAAGATCTGGAACGTCCACAGCGTTCTAAACGTGCTCCACTCCCTTGTGGATAAAAGTAACATAAACCGTCAGCTTGAAGTCTACACCAGCGGAGGTATGGCATTCATCTTAAAATTGCACGTTTATACTAAACACCCACAACATGACGACCACTTGCACAATCATACAATTTCCAGTACAACAACTGTTTAAAACATAAAAAATACACATAGAATATAGGGAACATTTTCCTTTCTCAGCGTATGATGTTAATTTAGTACTAAATGAACAAACTGATAACCAGCATCATGAGCTACTGGTGGTTCACTCATCTCTCAGGAATGCTTTCAGGAAGTCAAACTGAAGATGCATTTCTACTGTATGTTGCAGGGGACCCCGAGAGTGTGGCGGGTGAATATGGGCGCCACTCCCTCTACAAGATGTTGGGTTATTTCAGCTTGGTGGGGCTGCTGAGGCTGCACTCTCTGCTTGGAGACTACTACCAGGCCATTAAAGTGTTGGAGAATATTGAGCTCAACAAGAAGGTAAAACCGAGCAAGGTCTTATCTAGCAACTCTGTATCAACCTGTAACATGTTTTTTCTTTTTTTTTCCTCTCAGAGCATGTACTCTCGTGTGCCTGAGTGTCAGGTCACCACCTATTACTATGTGGGCTTCGCCTATCTCATGATGAGGCGCTACCAGGACGCCATTCGAGTGTTTGCAAACATCTTGCTCTACATCCAGAGGACGAGAAACATGTTCCAGAGGTCAACATATAAATATGAGATGGTAAGTGCCAGTTAGGGCTGAACAATTAATCAAATTCGACTCGACATTGCATTGTAGTTGGAGGAAATTGTCAAATCGCAAAGGCTTCAGTGTTGAAAAATAAAATGTACGCTGTGGTTCATTTTGCTCAGTTAGTAATCTATATTTTTTATATGTATAAGTGTTTTGTTTATTTATATAGTTCAGTGCTAAAGAAGTGCAGTCAACTTGCATAGGGGGCATCTACAAACTAGATGAATAAATGGCCATTCAAATGAACAATGTAAAATATGTGTTTTATGTCAAGTTGCAATCCACCATGTTTTTTTTTTCTTTCTCAAGGCTTGTTGTCCAATATTTATACAGTTCACATTTTAGGATTTTTTTTTTAAACTGGGTGTTATGTGAAGTAACTCTTACTGTCAACAAACATGTTTTGAAATTGTTGCTATTTTCCCTAGCTGTGCTTAAATAGATGTGTGTGCTTGCAGATCAACAAACAGAACGAGCAGATGCATGCTCTGCTAGCCATTGCGCTCACCATGTACCCGATGCGCATCGACGAGAGCATCCACACCCAGCTGAGGGACAAGTACGGGGATAAGATGCTGCGCATGCAGAAAGGGTATTGATTTTTTTCATTGGTTATGGCTAGGGCTCGGAGAAAAAAAGGCAACCAAGTCGACTTATAAATAATTGACCCATTTCTTTTTTCCTGAGGCATTTCTGGCTTTCATTGTACAGGATTCACACAGACATTTATAGGCCACAAATGTCCATTGTACAATTACTGTATCGAAACCACTCGTGACTTTTTTCACAGTCTAGTAGTTCCTTTTTTTTGGTCAAAAAGTGGCACTACAACGCAGGCAGTGAGTTTTTCCGCAGGGGAACGTCTTGTTGTAATCTTGCCACAGTAATTATGTGTTTTTGCTTGGCATAGTTTTAACACAGGATGCCCTGGCAGATTCATCCTACTCATTTTAACAATTAACACAGGCAGTGCCTTGGAATCAGGTTCATATTCAGTCAAACCTCGGTTTTCGAATATGTTAATTTAATTAATATGTTAATTTAGTCTGTTATCGACTAAATTAGATTTCGACAAGAAAATTCGAGATTTTTACCCCTCACATTACGATCGAAACCCAGTTTTCAACCAAACTAAGCAAACCCGAATCCGCCACTCAACTCCTCTCGGCTTTCTTACACGAGGAAGTGACGCTTCCTCATGTAGCGTTTGTTGTGAGCAGATGTGTTTGTTGTGATTTACACAAATCTGACTTGTTTTTGTTGTTGTTATTTCTGCATAGTGTATTAGCCCCTAATCATGGGCTAATCCAATAAGTTTTGGATTCCAAACAAATCGCTTTTCGAACAGCCTTCTGGAATGGGTTATGGTAGAAAATCGAGGTATGACTCTATACCTATTAGGACGTTATTGTCCTGACTGGGTTTTGAATCGTGGTGCACTCTGTCACAGACAGCACTCCACCGCATTGCTCAGCTGCAATAATCGAGTAATGGATGGAACAATCAATAGAATAATACGATTCTACAAAGATTGACAGATGTCATTTATCTGAGAATGTCACCTCTTTTCCACCCTAGAGACCTGCAGGTGTTTGAGGAGTTGTTCAGCTTCGCCTGCCCTAAGTTCTTGTCTCCAGTAGTGCCCAACTATGACAACGTCCACGCCAACTACTACAAGGAACCCTTCCAGCAGCAGCTCAAGGTCTTCTCGGAGGAGGTGCAGCAGCAGGCTCAGCTGTCCACCATCCGCAGGTGCAGCCTACTCACTGACTTTACAGTGCATGAACAACGCGCACCTTAGCAGTTGCTTTGCTTTGATGGAGGATTTTTTTTTATCTGAATGGGCTTGCTTGGTTCCAGTTTCTTGAAGTTGTACACCACAATGCCGGTGGCCAAGCTGGCTGGATTCCTGGACATGACTGAGCAGGACTTCCGGATCCAGCTGCTCGTTTTCAAGCACAAGATGAAGAACTTGGTGTGGACCAGCGGCATCTCGGCTCTGGATGGAGAATTCCAGTCAGCTTCTGAGGTTGACTTTTACATTGACAAGGTACAGTCCTAAAATACGAACGGGTACGAAAGTAGGATGGAATTGAGAATTGTTTTCCATCAATCACCATGTTGGTATTGCTTTGTATTTGTCATTTTTTCCCATTATCCTTCTTTCTATTGAGATATTCTTGGTATTGGTATTCTCCTATTATGTATACAGTGCTTAATAAATGTAATAGACAACCATTTAATGTTAGTTTTGTGCAACAGCATTGGTCATTACCAAAAGGTTAATACACAAGTACACGGGTGCTCACACTTTTTCAGCATGGGAGCTACTTAGAAAACGGCCAAGTTAAAATGATTGGAGAATAAGTTCACATTTATGGTGACACGACGGAATATTATCAATAGTTTTGCCAAACATCAAGATAGTCAGTCCGACTAGAAACAAGCTCAGATTTTAATACAATACATGCATCTGAGTATAAGTCGCCGGACGAGCCAAACAATGAAAAAACTTGTGTGAGTTATAGTCTGAAAAATACGGTAACCTAGACATGCATTTATGCTTATTTAATATTTCAGACATTGTAGTTACTTGCATTCCTGAATAGGAAAGAAATCATTTCAGTATTTGAATATTATGTATGATTAATTTCTTACCCATCCATCCATCCATCTTCTACCGCTTATCCGGGGCCGGGTCGCGGGGGCAACAGCTTTAGCAAGGAACCCAGACTTCCCTCTCCCTAGCTACTTCTTCCAGCTCTCCCCGGGGGATCCCGAGGCGTTCCCAGGCCAGCTGGGTGACATAGTCTCTCCAGCGTGTCCTGGGTCTTCCTCGGGGTCTCCTCCCGGTGGGACATGCCCGGAACACCTCACCAGGGAGGCGTTCAGGAGGCATCCGAATCAGATGCCCAAGCCACCTCATCTGGCTCCTCTCGATGTGGAGGAGAAGCGGCTCGACTCGGAGCCCCTCCCGGATGACCGAGCTTCTCACCTTATCTCTAAGGGAGAGCCCGGACACCCTGCGGAGAAAACTCATTTCGGCCGCTTGTATCCGGGATCTCGTTCTTTCGGTCATGACCCATAGCTCGTGACCATAGATGAGGGTTGGAACGTAGATCGACCGGTAAATTGAGAGCTTCGCCCTTTGGCTCAGCTCCTTCTTCACCACGACAGACCGATACAACGTCCGCATCACAGCAGACGCTGCACCGATCCGCCTGTCGATCTCTCGCTCCCTCCTGCCCTCACTCGTGAACAAGACCCCAAGATACTTAAACTCCTCCACTTGGGGCAAGATCTCCCCCCCGACCTGGAGGGGGAACTCCACCCTTTTCCGACTGAGGACCATGGTTTCAGATTTGGAGGTGCTGATTTTCATCCCAACCGCTTCACACTCGGCTGCGAAACGCTCCAGTGAGAGTTGGAGAGCCCTGTTTGAAGGAGCCAACAGCACCACATCATCTGCAAAAAGCAGGGATGCAATACTGAGGCCACCAAAACGGACCCCCTCAACGCTTCGGCTGCGCCTAGAGATTCTGTCCATGAAGGTTATGAACAGAATCGGTGACAAAGGGCAGCCTTGGCGGAGTCCTACTCTCACTGGAAACGATTCCGACTTACTGCCGGCAATGCGGACCAAACTCTGACATCGGTGGTATAGTGACCGAACAGCCCGTATCGGGGGGTTCGGTACTCCATACCCACGAAGCACCCCCACAGAACTCCCCGAGGGACACGGTCAAACGCCTTCTCCAAGTCCACAAAACACATGTAGACTGGTTGGGCGAATTCCCACATACCCTCGAGAACCCTGCTAAGGGTGTAGAGCTGGTCCACTGTTCCACGGCCGGGACGAAAACCACACTGCTCCTCCTCAATCTGAGGCTCGACTTCCTGACGGACCCTCCTCTCCAGCACCCCTGAATAGACCTTACCAGGGAGGCTGAGGAGTGTGATCCCTCTGTAGTTGGAACACACCCTCCGGTCCCCCTTTTTAAAAAGAGGGACTACCACCCCGGTCTGCCAATCCAGAGGCATTCTCCCCGTTGACCACACGATGTTGCAGAGGCGTGTCAACCAGGACAGCCCCACAACATCCAGAACCTTGAGGAACTCTGGGCGGATCTCATCCACCCCTGGGGCCTTGCCACCGAGGAGCTTTTTAACCACATCGGTGACTTCAACCAGAGATAGGAGAGCCCACCTCAGAGTCCCCAGGCTCTGCTTCCTCCAAGGAAGGCATGTTGGTGGAGTTGAGGAGGTCTTCGAAGTACTCTGCCCACCGGTTCACAACGTCCCGAGTCGAAGTCAGCAGCGCCCCAACCCCACTGTACACAGTGTTCGTGGTGCACTGCTTCCCCCTCCTGAGACGTCGGATGGTGGACCAGAATTTCCTCGAAGCCGTCCGGAAGTCGGCTTCCATGGCCTCACCGAACTCTTCCCATGCTCGGGTTTTTGCCTCGGCAACCACCGAAGCTGCGTTCCGCTTGGCCAGTCGGTACCCGTCAGCTGCCTCTGGGGTCCAACAGGCCATAAAGGCTCGATAGGACTCCTTCTTCAGCTTGACGGCATCCCTTACTGCTGGTGTCCACCAGCGAGTACGAGGGTTGCCGCCACGACAGGCACCAACCACCTTACGGCCACAACTCAGATTGGCCGCCTCAACAATAGAGGCTCGGAACATGGTCCACTCGGACTCAATGTCCCCCGTCTCTCCCGGAACATGGGAAAAGCTCTGTTGGAGGTGGGAGTTGAAACTCCTTCTGACAGGGGATTCCGCCAGACGCTCCCAACAAACCCTCACAATACGTTTGGGTCTGCCAGGACGGACCGGCATCTTCCCCCACCATCGGAGCCTACTCACCACCAGGTGGTGATCAGTTGACAGCTCCGCCCCTCTCTTCACCCGAGTGTCCAGAACATGCGGCCGCAAATCCGATGACACGACCACAAGGTTGATCATCGAACTACGGCCTAGGGTGTCCTGTTGCCAAGTGCACACGTGGACACCCTTATGTTTGAACAAGGTGTTCGTTATGGACAGTCCGTGACGAGCACAGAAGTCCAATAACAAAACACCACTCGAGTTCTGATCGGGGGGGCCGTTCCTCCCAATCACGCCCCTCCAGGTCTCACTGTCATTGCCCACGTGAGCATTGAAGTCCCCCAGTAGAACAAGGGAGTCCCCAGCAGGAGTACTCTCCAGCACACCCTCCAAGGACTCCAAAAAGGGTGGGTATGCTGAGCTGATGTTTGGTGCATATGCACAAACAACAGTCAGGACCCGTCCCCCCACCCGCAGGCGGAGGGATGCAATCTCGTCCACCGGTGTGAACCCCAATGTACAGGCACTAATTTCTTACCCCTAGAAGTCCAATGAACCGGATTTTGTCTGAAAAGGGGAGATCAGGTTGAAAATCCTCATTTCTGTTTCAAATGATAAAATGTTGAGATGTTGCTGAAAAATGAGTCTGCATTGTTCTCTTAAAAAATACACCGATAGTTGGCCTTGCTAAATGTAAGCGCTGTATATTAAATTACTTTGTAGATATTTGCCATCAGTCAAGTTGGTTCTCCTTCCATTTCCACAGGACATGATCCACATAGCGGACACAAAAGTGGCTCGCCGGTATGGAGACTTTTTCATCCGACAGATTCACAAATTTGAGGAGGTGAGTATTAATCTGGCCTCGTGCTGACTTTCTCTGAATTGCTGTCCTTGAATGACTCAAATTCACTCCTCTCACCCACAGTTGAATCGAACACTGAAGAAGACGTCAGCAAACAGCACCTCAGCCACGTCTGGGAGTGCCACAAGCCGATGAATCCAAACCTTAACAGGAAAGAGACCGGAGCATTGACTCTTTACCCGTTGCTGTCAGGTTTCTTGAAATCTGCTCTTGGTGACTTTTCTGTGTAATTTGGAAACAATAAATCGGTGGACTTACAAACTAATTTTGTGTTTGTCGTCTCCAACCACTAGATGACAATGTTTTGAAGCCTGTGGCACAGCTGCCTAATTTTGCCGTACTTGTTTAATAATGCTATACAAGTACCGTATGTGTAATACTATATTAAAAGAGCCCTCCTTGTTCAGGTTGATGCACATGATTTAATTGACCATTTTTATCAACACCAAACCACTTTCGAGTCATCCTACTAAGAATGTGACAGCTGGTTGCATATTTATTTATTTTATTCTCACAGATCTCTGGGCTCCTTGACAATAAAGACAAAAACATACAAAAATACCTGAATAAAAATGAACACTGAAAACACACCACTCAGAAACGGCATCATAGAAAAGAAAAACACTATTGCACGATTTACACGTACGCCCACAAACATCCAAATAAACCTGCCTGTTGTGGCAAGCAGGCATTTATGTTTGAAAATATAATTCCAATACTTAGCTTGAGATAAAAAAAAATAAAGTAAACGTGGCTCGATTTGAGCATGACTGTAACTCCCCTCAGGTGGCAGTGTAAAGTCTTTGTGGGCAAGCTGCCATCTTCATATCAATAAAACACAACAGCTAATATATATCTTTTTAATTCAAATTGTGAAATTTTCTTTGACAACTGAAGTTTCCTCATGGTTTTTGCCCCCAAATCAACTTTGAATAATCCGTTGAGGTGTTTTTGTTGTCAGGGTTCTGCATGTAAACCACAAACTCAGAATGTGCTTAAGATGGAAATGTGGACCGGCATGTTTCCAGCTTGTCCAGTCGTGGGTCCCTTTCATATGTGAGCCAACAATTTCCACAGTGCAGATTGAAATGTTACTTTTTCAAGCATCGAGATTATTTGAGGCATTCCGGTCAGACTGCATCATTAATTACCCATCATTACTCAAAATAAAGATTTTCATTTTCCATCTTCACATACACTGGTTTTACACTTGCAAATGAACTCAAACTATGAAAAGGAGTTGGAATATTCAGTCTCCCATTGAAGGCCATTCGCTGGTCTGAACGTGGAGATGTGCGTTTGTGTTTGTGTGCCTAGATGCGGTCCAAATATGCCTTCAGTAAAACAAGTCAGCATGTAGCACCTGCTTCTTTTATACAGTAGTAGTCTCTCCCACATGAATGGTCCTTCGTTCTTTGGGTGGAATTTGATGACACCTGTAAATTTTGTTCTTGCTGCACCGTGCTGACCATTTTCCTTTTCTGATTTTGAGAAACAAAACATCTTGATGCAGGGTCGCCATCCGCCTTGACCAATCAAGATGTGAGTTTTGGCCCAAGTGGGCTCTGGACTGGCACACTAACACTCTGCTCCTTCTTGGGTCTTTCCTGTATCTTCGCAGCAGGGTCAGGGTGGTGGTGTGGAGACACAAGCACACGCACGCACTTGAGTCATGGTTGGGCTCAGACCAGCGAGGCCTCGGCTAGTCATAACTCAGTGATTTCCAAGGGGCTCTCCCGTAGCTCGCCGTCCTTGTGACGGTGCATCGGAGTCGATTTGGCCGACTCGGTGCGAGCATTGCGCTCTGAGTAAAGCCCACCGTCTGCGTTAAGAGCCTCAAGAGAACGTGCCAGAGCTCGCTGGTCATCCTCTGGCAGGCTGTTGAGGTCGGAGGTGAGCAGGGTACCTGTGCTGCCGTGGACCACATGCACACCTTCTGGCCCCTTCAGCTCCATGGGCAGCTTGTGTTTGAAGCGCAGAGTTCCACGGCCACCCATGCTCGTACGCTCTTCCTCATCATCGTCCAAATCGCTCTGGACCAGCTGATGGACAGAGGCATAAAGGAAAGTGGCACAATGAATGAGGATGCTTCTTACACAAAAATACAAGCTGCGGTTGAAGAGACACGGAAGAAAGGAAACTTTTAGGAGAGAAATCAGTTGTCAAAAATAAACATGGAAGGGGAACAAGATTGAGTGCAGAATGGCCAGACCTGATTTTAATTGGTGCAGAGTTATTGAATCAATAACACAGGCGTCAGTCTTAATTCCCTTAAATATTTTTCCCTTCTTCATACCGAGACATTTTGTACAGTTCAATGCTTTTAACTTTATGTGGCCTGTGATTAATTGGTGACCTGCAAGTCCAGGGTGTAGGCCACCTTTATCGCCCGAAGATACCTTTTAACACGAAAAAGCAGGGATGGACAATTGGCAGCCCGCATTTAAAAAAATAAAATAAAAATCAAAACGTACTGTAATGCCCCTCAGTAGCGGAGAGAAGGATGCTCGCAGTCGCTGATACTCTTAATCATTTTTAATAACAAAATAAGTAATAAACACACGCATTCAGGAGTTGCTGTTCGCCACAACTCACGCCCATGCGCTCCACACTCAGACTCTCCCGGAGCCAATATTCCCCCCAACCTGGCTCCTCCCCTCCCTATGATGTCACACAAATACAAGAAACAGATATTACAGTACTGATTAACAATCGACCTGTTATCGATGAAAAACGGGACCCCCCACCCCCCGAAAAATATAGAATATGATATTGGCGGCCCGGTAGTCCAGTGGTTAGCGCGTCGGCTTCACAGTGCAGAGGTACCGGGTTCGATTCCAGCTCCGGCCTCCCTGTGTGGAGTTTGCATGTTCTCCCCGGGCCTGCGTGGGTTTTCTCCGGGTGCTCCGGTTTCCTCCCACATTCCAAAAACATGCCTGGCAGGCTGATTGAACACTCTAAATTGTCCCTAGGTGTGAGTGTGAGTGTGAATGGTTTTTCGTCTATGTGTGCCCTGCGATTGGCTGGCAACCGATTCAGGGTGTCCCCCGCCTACTGCCCGAAGACAGTTGGGATAGGCTCCAGCACCCCCCGCGACCCTAGTGAGGATCAAGCGGCTTGGAAGATGAATGAATGAATGAATGATGAAATATTGAAATAAACAGAAAACAATCTGTGAATATGTGAATCCATAGGTGCCAAACTGCAAATACGCAGGGCACTTGCTTCGTTATTCATTTATTGTTTTAATTTATTGTTTTAGTGTTGTGTATATAATATTTGCTCTATGTACATAACTTTGTATCAGCGATGTTTTTTTAAAGTGGCTGCCTTACTGTTTATTGTGCATGTTAAATTGCTCCATGTACAGCACTTTGTATGCAGCGATGGCTGTTTGAAAGTGCTCTATAAATACTGTTGACTTGACTCTAGAAATACAGTTCAGTTGAGGGCCCGATTGTAGTTTTAAAGTGCAATATCGTCAATCACCGTTAGATGGCACACTCTGTTTTAGCTGCGCTTACTATGGGTCCTATGATATTGTATAAAAATATTGTGCGTTAAGGGCAGCCCGGTAGCTCAGTGGTTAGCACGTCGGCTTCACAGTGCAGAGGTACCGGGTTCGATTCCAGCTCCGGCCTCCCTGTGTGGAGTTTGCATGTTCTCCCCGGGCCTGCGTGGGTTTTCTCCGGGTGCTCCGGTTTCCTCCCACATTCCAAAAAAATATGCATGGCAGGCTGATTGAACACTCTAAATTGTCCCTAGGTGTGAGTGTGAGTGTGAATGGTTGTTCGTCTCTGTGTGCCCTGCGATTGGCTGGCAACCGATTCAGGGTGTCCCCCGCCTACTGCCCGGAGACAGCTGGGATAGGCTCCAGCACCCCCCGCGACCCTAGTGAGGATCAAGCGGCTCGGAAGATGAATGAATGAATGTATTGTGCGTTACTGCTATTTCTCCAAAATGCAAAAAAAAAAAACCCTTTTCACGGAAAACACGCAGTGTTGTTCACTCGTGTCTCCAGAGGAAGACTAAGGTCAGAAAAGCTTTATATTGCACTTAATTGAACGGTGTTTGTTTGTTTTTTCTTCTTTCTTCTTTCTACCTACATTCTGGCTGCTGGAGGCTGTAAATTTCCCCAGTGTGGGACAAATAAAGGAGATCTTATAGAAACAATCACTATGATTATGGCCATGATGCAGCTGTACCCCACTGTGTGGAATGACGACTTCCCTCTTCTCAGGGCGTTGAATCAATTGCAACTGAACTGCTCTGGTTATTTTTTTATATTATAGTTCCCCCCCCCCCCCCCCCCCCCCCACACACACACAGCCAATCAGGCTTCATCAGTTCATGCAAAAATGCTTGGTCGGGGCTGAACCACCATGACTTGGTGTGGAAAACCAAATTCCAAGTAGAAAAGACATGGATGAATGAAAATAATCTAAGGAAAGCTTCCCTCTATTATTTCACTCATATACTATGTATTCCAATGCTGGAAGTGGATCAAGCACAGGTAGAATGGAGCTTAGTGTGGAAGGGCGCAAAAGTCATGGATGAACAACTTTAACCCTTTCCTGCGCCCTGTAACCTGATTATACTATGAGCTGTCCACTGTTGTAACCGCTGTCCCTGAAAGGGTTAAATTTGGCCATTTCATAGTCCAATATTTGTAAACAATAGTAACAGTATACTTTTGAGTGTCAGAAAAGTGACTGACTACCGCTGATCTGAAATGATGACACAAACTTTGAGGCTGCAAAAGTCAAAATTAATCCAGGGGAACCTGTGGGCGAGGTGGATAAATTGAGTTGATGCAACAAAAAAAAAAGTACACAGAAGACTGCAAGACTGCCTCTAAGAAGAAGGCTGAACCATTATTCAAGACATTTAAAGTGTTTGTATACTACTAGCCATCGGAGAGAGAAAAGGGTTTGCCACTTGGAAGAACGTGCCAGGTGAAATGTCCTGTATCGATAAAGTAGTGAGGACAACACTTTTCTCCCAAGTCACCAAGGTGTGACGAAAAAGCCAGATCAGATGGAAAGTCAAAGGAGGCAGCGTTGTCGCAAGGCAGCAGGAGCACACAGCAGTCAACCAAGCCCACCTCAGTGACGGATGAGTTTTCTCCCTGGCTGGTGGAAACAGTGACGAGTCTGGCTGCAAATAGCTTTTTCAGTCTCAGGTAGTCGTCGAGGACCACTTTGAGCAGGGAACCCTGACGGGATGGCAGTTATTATCAAACTCTTGGAGCACATGTATCTCTAGAGATGTTGAACATAAAATATGCAGAGCAGTGATGAATCAGCTGCTGAGTCATTCTGCTTGATTTCCTGTTTTCTTCTAGGAAGTTACTGGAGAAGATTATAGTTTCCCCTTAGAAGAATCAGACGGGGTGTGCATTACACAAGATCAAGTGGCATTTGAGTTTGGACAGAACATTTCAGTGTGTATCCAACATTCTCTGTCTCACCTTGATTGGTCCTTCCCTCATGATTTGGCCCAGTTTAGCAATATTGTCATACTCCTGAATGGCTGCTCTTAAGTAACGATCATCATCGGGCTTCGCTTGCGGCTCACGACCAAATGTTCCCTGTGAAAATGACATAAAAAATACGTCAACTTAGAGGATGATATCTCACAGAACCAAAACCACATCATGTCCACACATTCTCTTTACAATACAAAACAATTATTACAAACAAAATTGATGAGATATGTTAATTTGAATGGTACTTGATGGTTTTCAAAATGTTTAAAGATCAGAACTGGGCATTTAAAGGGGAAGTTAAGTCAACATTTTATTTACAAGAATGTGTTCTATGCTGCCGCACTAGTCTTAACATGACATTTGGATTAACAGTGCGATTGTGGGATATGAATTCTGCAGCAAAGTCCACTCGTTTTTGTCCATCTCAGGGGGGGGGGGGCATCTTGCCCCTGCTGTCCACTAAAAATGACATCACAGTTCCTCAGGGCTCAGGAATGACCAATCACGGCTCACCAACTTTATGAGTTTGGTTACGTGACATTTCACGCTGAGCAGTGATTGGTCATTACTTGTGCCCTTAGCAGCTGTGATGTCATTTTCATCTGACAGCAAGTGACAAAATGGCTGCCCCCCACGATGGATAAAATTGCAGATTTAGTTGTTTAAGTTATACTCCATAAACGCAATATTAATCAAAATACTGTGTTTGGACAAATGGGGCTGTATATGACATGTACAAATGTCATTATTTCCACATACTGCTTCAAACAGTCTACCATCATCCCAGTTCCCAAGAAATCGGCAACATCGGAACTGAACGACTATAGGCCTGTCGCCCTGACGTCTGTGGTCATGAAGTCCTTTGAATGCCTTGTGCTGAACCACCTAAAGAACGTCACTGGACCCCTGCTGGACCCTCTCCAGTTTGCCTACCGGGCAAACAGGTCTGTGGAAGACGCAGTCAACATAGGTCTGCACTACATCCTCAAGCACCTCGACAGCACAGGGACCTACGCAAGGATTCTGTTTGTGGATTTCAGCTCTGCGTTCAACACCATCATCCCGGAACTCCTCACCCCCAAACTACTCCACCTCAGTGTGTCCCCTACGATCTGCCAGTGGATCCTCAGCTTCCTGACGGGACGGACACAACAGGTGAGACTGGGAGCAACAACATCATCAATACGCACCACCAGCACTGGAGCCCCACAGGGATGTGTCCTCTCGCCACCGCTCTTCTCTCTCTACACAAACGATTGCACCTCAACAGATCCAGCTGTCAAACTCATAAAGTTCGCAGACGACACCACGGTCATCGGTCTCATCAAAGACGGCGACGAGTCTGCGTACCGCCAACAAGTGGAGCAGCTGGAGCTCTGGTGCGGCCGACGCAACCTCGGGCTGAACACGCTCAAGACTGTAGAGATGATCGTGGACTTCAGGAAACATTCTTCTCCTCAGTTGCCCCTCACACTATCCAACTGCCCTGTGTCAACCGTCGAGACCTGCAAGTTCATGGGAATCACAGTCTCCCAGGACATGAAGTGGGAAGTCAACACCATCTCCATCCTGAAAAGGGCCCGGCAGCGGATGTACTTCCTGAGGCTGCTGAGGAAGCATGGCCTGCCACAGGAGGTGCTACGACAGTTCTACACGGCAGTCATCGAATCAATCCTGTGTTCTTCCATCACGGTTTGGTTTGGGGCCGCCACAAAAAAGGACAAAATCCGACTTCAACGGACAGTTAGGACGGCAGAAAAAATCGTTGGCACCGCCCTACCCACTCTTGAGGACTTGCACAGTGCAAGAATCAAGACAAGGGCACGGAAAATCCTCCTGGATCCCCCGCACCCTGCCCACCACCTTTTTCAGCCACTCCCCTCAGGCAGACGCTACAGATCCATGCGCACCAAATCCAGTAGACACTTAAACAGCTTCTTCCCTCTAGCCATTAACTCCTTAAACAGCCACTGACATAGTCACTCTTCTTGCACCACAAAATGGTACTACAAAACTACTGGTTACTCTAAAATGGTTCAATGATTTTGTTGTTTACGATGATACTAGTGCAGCGTGTTATACCGGAGACAAATTCCTTGTGTGTTCTACATACTAGGCCAATAAAGATGATTCTGATGATTCTGATTCTGATACTTGTTCATTACACTGCCTTATGTAATAAATAAATTGCATTCTAAAGAGACTTTCCGGACACCCTGCATGATGAATGAAATCATGCTGGAACTAACATGAGTGCATGCGGGGCTGTTCCACAGGTCCGTGATCTCACTCAGGTTCTCAGGCAGGTCGTCCTCGTGGTCCGCCTGAGCAGCTAGCTCCAGGTTGTGACAGAATGGATCCAGCCACACGGGATTAGCTCTGCAGAGAGATTTTAAAGTTATATTTTAAAAGAAATGTATTATTAACACATTTTAAATCATTTTAGTATTGCCACTTCATGTGATGCAGTATGGTTCGATAAAACATTCCTTGTTAGATGGTTTGAAGATGCTTGCTACTTTGGATACAGGAAGAGGTTATTCTGCTGACTAGCTCCTCTAAAAAAAAAAACAACAACTAGAAAGATGATCTTTGATAGTATTTATCCAGGAATCGGCCTTCTGAAAAGCATGTCCCAAAATGTCTAATTAATCTTTATTATATACTGTCAGTGTTTCAATTTTTGAAGAGAACTTCTGAAATAGTCTTGGGTAACTGTCGTCTATCCCAGCTGATTTTGGGCAAGCATCAGAATACACCCTGGATTGGTCGCAAATCAATCGGACATATACACAGTAAATTTGGAAGAGCACATTTTACTAAAAAATAAAAATAAATACAGTGGTCACAGTCTAAAATTACACTTGGAAGAGAATAAATTATTTTGAGTAAATTTTACTCAAAGTAGTGGATTAACGGTACTCCAAATGATTAACTCAACTTTTATTACTCACCCCCATTTTATACTGATGGGAGTCTCAAGTATTTGAAAGATTTACTGCTGCTCGAGTACAGTGAAAAAAAAAACAACCCAGGAAAGATTTCTCAGTCATAAATTCTAAATGCATTTTACAAGGACAGTTTTTGAATACATTTTACTCACACAATATTAGTTTGTTTTAAAAGGGGGTTGAGGAATGCACCCACAACTTTCAGGTTGGGAGACAGCAACTCCGACTGTCATAGCAAAACGCTGGTGTGAGGCAGAATACTTGTACCTCCAAAAAGTGATCCAAATATTTGACCTCTCCTTTTGGAGACACCAGCCATGTACTAATTCACAGGAGTAGTATGGCTCATGTGGAAGAGTGTCCATTTCCAAACCTGAAGGCTGTGCGTATTGTCCTCAATCTAATTTGAGTGACATCCATCCATCCATCCATCCATCCATTAATCCATCCATCCATCCATCAATCCATCCATCCATTTTCCTATCCGGTTATCCTCACAAGGGTCGTTGGGGTGTTTAAAACGAGCATTAATGGAAAGTGCATCGTAACAAATGTTTTGGAAAGTTCTTGAAATTTCGATTGTATGAAAAGCTCACCCCTCAAAGGAGTATTTGTTGGTGTTGGGCATGTCCAGAATATCCATTAAACCCTGGTTCCCTGGATGTGGGAGGAAAGACAACTTGCAACTTCAGAACCGCGCTTTGTATGACACCCTGTATGGCCACGTGCTGTTTGAGGGACGAACACAAACCTGTTGATCCTGCGACGATAGCTTTGAGCTTCCTCTGATGCCTGCAACGGTCATAAAAATGTCACAACTCGGACAATCTGTAGCAACGTGGCTTAAAAGGTGACAGAGCAGACATACAAATTCCATGAATGAGTGACATGTTGAAACACTCTTACACTCTGCGATAATGCCAGTTCATTGAGACAAACAATATTCCTGCCAGGCACAGCAGCACAGCCAGAATAATGATGACCAGCTGTGACAGACAGACAAAATAAAAATTTAACACAACAAACGAGCAGAATTTTTTTTTTTTACGGGTTGACCTGACCTGCAGCGTGGTAATGTCGTCAGGTAGCTTGTCACTGACGGCCGGCTGAACGTCCACCACGTTGTACTTCCGAAACAAATTTCGAAGCTGTTCCTTGTTTTCATCGATCATCTGAATCACTCTGCAGATCAAAGAAAACGCAAGTTAGTAATGAACAGAATAGAACAGAAAACTTTCATTGTAATGTACTGTATGGCACAGGTAAATTGAGGTGCAACTGCAAACTTGTGTTTCAAAACTAAAAGCACCCCAGAATAATAGGAATAAATAAATAAAAAAAAGGCAAGACTAAATTATCCAGAGTAAATATCTGGAAGGGACAGAGGCTCGAATGATGGATGGATTGACAGTGGAAAACTGTTTGATGTACAAGTAGCAGAACAGTTGGACCAATATTTATTCAGAGTTGGTGTTACTATTTTATGTGCTGCTTTGGACTGAAACATTTGTAGGGCTTGGAATTCATATCGCACCTTTCAACATCTTGGATGGTGTTGCTTTGATTGTTGACTATGTGTACCAGCATGTCTGTCTGGGCATAATTCACTCTGCCTTTCTTGTCAATGTGAAACTGGGGCAAAGCAAACAGAGGGCAACACGAGTAAATATTTCCATACACATATTAACAACATATTAGTTAACCGTCAAAATGAAAATCAAACCTCACCTGTATGTCATCGAGGTTGACAACAGCGCCCGTGATGTTGGATAGCAAGTTAATGAAATCATCTTGGCTTTCACGGACCAAATCAGGGATCTCATTGAAAACTATCTTGACCCTCTGGTCGTCCCGCAGGATGTAGATATTGACATTAGCGGTGGTGCTATGTCCTGCCAGGTCGCATGCCAAAATTTCCAGCTGAAAATATCCAGGACTGTAAGCCGTGAAGAGATCATACGTGCGAATGATACCATCTGTCAAACCTGTGGACATCACAAAACTCATTAATTCAGTTGATGCAAAAAGATATCAAAAAGCACAAGTCCTTGAATGTGACTACTCACCAGATGATTTTTTTCCCCATCATACTGCTGTCACACCCCACCCACATTGTATCGCTACTTAATATATTATAAATCCCCCAGTAATGTAATATGGTAAAATGACAAATGAAAACCGACTAACACTTCAATAGAATACAGAAAAATGTCATGTTATTTTGCAAAGGAACATTTTTGGATATAGCAAATATTTTTTCGAGCACTTAAGATTACACCGAGCTAGAGTACATTAAGCTGTAGCCGACAAGTCTGTGTTGAGGTTACATCAATGTGTAAAAAGATTTGTCAAAAAGACATAATTTTCCCTATATGGCACAAAATTAAACAAGGAAGCTCACCAATAATGAAAATGCTGCCAACATCCTCACTGCCGTTGCTCTGAGAAGGGAAGTAACGGATGGTAACAATGTGATACTGCACCAAGCTGTTGTTGCCGATGTCATTATCGATTGCCACCACTTTAATGAGCTCTGATCCCACTTTGGCATTAGCAGCCACTCCTGCACCCAAGAAAGAATAAGAACAAGTTTTGTGACCGGTTGACCAGAAACCGTGGGACGCATACATTTAGAAAAAAAAAAAAAGATGACCTGCAGTGTACTCTCCCTTGGTAAATCGCGGTTTCTGGTCATTGATGTCTTCCAGTTCAATCCGCACTTCCAGCAGGCTGGGGTCTCGGGCGGGGTCCAAGGCTTTGACGCGCGAAACCCTTTGACCCCTGGAAGGACTCCAATTCTTGTTACTGGAGGCCTTGATGATGATGGAATAGACTGGGTTTTCCTCACGATCCAGTTCCCTGTACAACTTTAGCTCTCCGTCTAGACCCAAGCCAAAGTTTCCATCGCTGTTTCCCCCTTTGGGATGACATGGAAAGAAAGGCTGTGTGATTTATGCATCATTTAGCCTCAGGCGTAAGAGAAGGAGAGGGGCTGGATCACCTGCAATAAAGTAGTAAACAATAGCATTGGAGCCTTCATCAGCGTCCACAGCTCTGGTCACATTCCCCACCACAGTCCCAGGAGGGGAATGCTCAGGCACGGAGAGCTTCTGGTAAGGCAAGCTGCCACGCTGAGGTGCACAACACAAAAACACAAAGCAATGCTCAACTATGCGCATCACCACATTCAAAGGAGGACCATTCCTTTAAAGGAAAACCGGCACCGCGGGAACTAAGGCCTCATCGCTCACCGGTGGTTTGAGAAAGACTGGCTCATTGTCGTCAATATCCAACAGCGCCACCAGCAGAGGTTGTGTGGTTTCATAAGTCACGGGTTGGCCCATGTCACGAGCCACAATGAAAAGCTGCATGAAGAAGCATTGGCGCACAGTTAGAAAGATTCACCTTAAGTGAAGAAGGGCATTTTCACTCACGCTGTGGAGGGACTGTTTCTCTCTGTCCAGTTTGACTGTAGTTGTAATGACTCCAGAGATGGCATCAATGTGGAAATTTTCCCAGTCTCTGCTGCCCGCTCCAGTCTGCAGGAAGCCATAGCGCACCTCTCCGTTGACGCCCTCATCTGAGTCAGTTGCATAGACCTCGTACACCGGCAGGCCCGGAGGCTGCTCCTATATGGATACAAAAGAGCAATCTTGAATGTACAACGTCTCTAAAACAACAAAGGTGTCAAGACATTAATATTCAAAAGGCTTATTATTTACGTAATGCTATTATTAGGATATTTTTAACAATGCATAATCAGTGAGCTGTAACCTGATCCTTTTCCCACTGGAAACAAGCCGTAAACACTGACAAACATTTGCGCCGTTCAAATGCATTGCATGAGTAAATGTGATGAAAGAGCTACATTTATTTATATCCTTAAACTGTACTTGGAAGCATTTGTAATAATTTGCAGTAATGTTGTATTTGATATTGTCGGTCAATGGTGCAGGCAAAACCAGTGTCTCTGTAATTTGCTGCATAATTAGCATTGTTATTTGTCACATGATTCATTGTGGAGCAAGGCGATATCTATTATGCATTAGCAATACATTCAGAAAGGTTAAAAGCTATTTTGGTTTCTCCAGTTCCCTTGCACGAACGCACATTTGAATTCCTCTCACAACTTGGCATCAAAACAGGAAGTAAAGGTTGATGCGCTGGTTAGTGATGACGATTTGGCTGTGAAATCACCTGTTGAGAGCTTTTGTGCATCAAATTAAAACAGAATGCAAACGACCAACTGTTACAAATAACTTGCTATGAGAGGGCCAATTCAAGCAGCCCGCCCTCCCCCCCAAAAATGTCATAGTTAGCATGACCCTACCTCTGAGATATGGATAATGGTTCCATTTGCTGGTCTTACAAATACAGGCCGGTTGTCATTGACGTCTATGACCGCAATGATGAGGTCCGCGGTTGCCCACAAGGGGGGGCGCCCCTGGTCTGTGGCCACCACGGTTAGGTTGAAGCTCTCAGACGACTGAAGCAAACGGCGAGAACGCACAAGTCCTGTGTTTGGATCCAGAGAGAAGGCGTCTGAAAAGAGAGAAACAGTTTGCGGATAAATGATGAATTACAAGTGAATTATTATAGTCTTTTCCATCTCATTTCTGTTTCCCCCATCTTGTTACATGACCCCAAAATAATGGGTACATGCCTGTACCTCTTGGGCGCTGGAAAAGGTACAAACACACTTCGTGACAAATAACAGTGTATGAGTGCTGTCAGTCAAATTGTTTGGATATGACATTCTACATGAAAAAAACCCTAACACTACATAACATGAATGTGGATTGTATGTTGGAGGGGAAGATGAAGGTGATTCCCACACCACTGTTATTTCTGCAATTTCACTGTGTGTTTATGAATGTTCATGTTTGAATTGGATCTGTATTTTGGGGGTTGATGCCACTGATGGTATTATGGTTTACTTGGCGGATTTTCGTGCAGGCGATGTGGGCTCAAATCTCACTAAGTGACAGCGTGAATGAACAGCAAATGTGAATGGTTGGCGGTTAATGTCTCTACGTGTGTAAGTGTGCATGGGTGATGGATGGAATCTGTGTTTTATCGAGCTTGCCCAATATGGATCTGGTTTCTAATTAGAGAGGGTCGGGGAATTTGATCCTACTGAGGATGGAAATATATTCAGATTAGGAGTAGTAGTTGGAGGTCAGTCAATTGTGCTGTTCAGGATGATCAACACCCAAAACTCCTCAGGATGCCCTTCCAGTGAACTGGCCCATCATTCAGACATCTCATGTTTTGGTGTGATCCATTCATCTTAAATTCAACAGCGTGAATATGAGGGAGCACATTTTCTCTTGGTGGTTCCAGCAGTCAAACAAAAAGATAAAAGGAAAATAACCAAATTGAATTCTGACAGTATATTCAAACCTGAATGGGCCCCGAGCAGGCTGTAGAGTACTGCCCCATTCTCGCCTTCATCCAGGTCAGAAGCCTTCACTGTGATCACTGACGTTCCACTGGGCTCGTTTTCAAACACGCTGGTGGTGAATACTCGCTCAGAGAAACGTGGCCGATAATCGTTGACGTCCAGAATTGTGACGAGGACCTAATGATCAGCAACAAGCAGAGTGATTGATTCCCTTGCAGAGCATTCTTTACACACATTTGTATAGTTATAGTTGCTAACATAATGCCTCCGTCATTTAATTACATTTTTTTGTCGACTAACCAGTTAACCACCATTTGCAGCTTCATTGAAGAAAACACAAAACTAACAAGAAGCTATGTGGTGGTGTGGCTCAAGGGTAGAGAAACTGTTTCCCAAACCAGCAGTTCGGTGTTCAATCCCCAGAGGTTGCAACCATATCCCTTCTTTCTTTGACCAACATGTTAAGCACGGCGTATTGAAGTCGTTTTTTACATTATAAGGCGTTTTTCGCCGAAAAAACCGACCATGTATAGTAAGGCATTTTTGGACAAAATTTTTAGCCGAAAAAAACGACCATGTATAGTAAGGCGTTTTTAGCCGAAAAAAGACGACCATGTATAGTAAGGTGTTTTTGAACAAAATTTTTAGCAAAAAAAACCCGACCATGTACAAGAAGCCGTTTTTAGCCGAAAAAAACCCCAACCATGTATAGTAAGGCGTTTTTGGACGAAAAAAAAAGAAACCATGTATAGTAAGGCGTTTTTGGACGAAAAAAACGACCATGTATAGTAAAGCGTTTTTAGCCGAAAAAAGACGACCATGTATAGTAAGGTGTTTTTGAACAAAATTTTTAGCCAAAAAAACCGACCATGCACAAGAAGGCGTTTTTAGCCGAAAAAAACGACCATGTATAGTAAGCCGTTTTTGGACGGAAAAAAAAACGACCATGTATAGTCAAGCGTTTTTAGCCGAAGAAAAAAACGACCATGTATAGTAAGGCGTTTTTGGATGAAATTTTTAACCGAAAAACCGACCATGTACAAGAAGGCGTTTTTAGCCGAAAAAAACCCCGACCATGTATAGTAAGGCGTTTTTGGATGAAATTTTTAGCGGAAAAAAACGACCATTTATAGTAAGACGTTTTTGCCGAAAAAAAACGACCATGTATAGTAAGGCGTTTTTAGCCGAAAAAAACGACCATGTACAATGAGGCGTTTTTAACCAAAAAAAGGACCATGTATAGTAAGACGTTTTTAGCCGGAAAAAAACGACCATGTATAGTAAGGCGTTTTTGGACGATTTTTTTTGCGGAAAAAAAACGACCGTGTATAGTAAGGTATTTCTGGACAAACTTTTTTGCCGAAAAAAAACGACCATGTATACTAATGCCGTTTTTTGCAGAATAAAACGCCAATGTAGAGTAAGGTGTTTTCAGTGGAAAAAACAGGACCATGTATAGGAAGGCGTTCTTGGATGAAAAAAACGACCATGTTGATTGATAAAAAACACAACTCCACTGCTCTATGTGGTGCTTTGGCTCAGTGGTAGAGTGATGGTGTGCCACACCAGAGGTTGAGTGTTCGATCCCTGTTTTTTTGCAACAATGTCTACTCTTTAACCACCATATAGAACTTATTTGCGGAAAAACACAAAACAACCCAAAGGTTCATTGTGGTGGGTTAGCTCAGTGGTAGAAAGCTGAAGTCCCAAATCCAGCGGTTGGGTCTTCGATTCCCAGTGTTTGCAACATGCTCACATTTTTCTTTAAATCAGGGGTGTCAGATTCATTTCTGGCGTGGGCCACATTTTAATTACCGTTTGACTTGGAGGGCCGTTATGACTGAAACCACATAAAGAAGTCAAGAATAACTGTTAATTCAACTATTGTTTAAGTTACTATCATGAGAGGTTTGGTAACAAGCAAATGCTTAGAATACATTTCGTATTTATTACGTATAATTTAATTTTAGAAGGGATTGTGGAAGTTCATGTTTGAGCTGCTTTCGCAGGCCACATAAAATGATGTGGCGGGCCAGATCTGGCCCCCGGGCCTTTATTTTGACATCTGTGATTTAAATGATGTCCCATTTGTAACAAAAATGGTATTTGTAGGATTAGGAACTGAATATGAGTTTTTGTCCATGTCGAAATGTGCCAAGCAATCTCCAGACAATTAATTTAGCTGTTTCTACTTGACTTCAACTTTGATTCTGCAACTTGTGTCAAGGCTATATTACCACAATCTTCGGACCGAACCCCATCCTCCAAGTAAACTGCTCACCCCCACAGGGTGGTGTTTATCAGGCTACCTCCAGAATTTAAGGGTAAAAAGAAAATAATGGCCTACCAACAATCATGACTGAGTTCAACTAAACACTGGGGTGGCGTGTTGTTTGCACTAATGCGACCAACACAATCATACTGACTGCCTTGGAGGAGAGGAGTGCCATCTGACATCAGCGTGTCACCAACATATGGAAAAGCTTCCATGTTGCGTGTGGTTCTTTCACAGAAGACACCAGACTGTTTTTAATTTTTTTTTAAGAGAATAAATTGTAAACCAATTCCATCATTTTATGAATGAGACATTAAAGAACACCTCATAATAACAACCAAGAGTAATCGCAGAAGTTTGAGGCATCATTTAGAAAATGACATTTTCAATGACGGTATTGACATTGAGCTCTAGTGTTTTACTGTTTATTTTATTAAGATTGTAATATATACCTGGACAGAGTTCTCTCGCCTGTTATTAGAGCTGCCACCAGGATTGTCTCGAGCAACAGCAGTTAGTGTGTAGTGGTCTTTTGTCTCTCGATCCAAGGGAGAGAGGATGTAGATTTCTCCCTACAGCATATGTGGAAGGATGGCAGAGGAAAAAATGGGAGTGCTTTCCGTTGATACTTTTTGTGTATATGGCAGATAATATACAGACAGTATTTTCTAATAATATATTCAGTCCAAATGCATTGCACTTTCTCAAAAATACTAAACTCAGCTCAGAAGACTCAGCCTGTCGAAGAGTTCAGCAAGTGTCAGGAACTTATCTAATAATGCCGTGGAAGTAGGAATAGATTGAAGTTAACATGTTGGACTCACAGTTGTTGGTTTGATGCCAAACTTGCCCTCCCCGTCGACTAAGCTGTACTCAATAACAGCAAAGAGACCTGAATCGGCATCTGTTGCACTGACACGAACTATGGTTGTGCCGAGATTCACATTTTCAAAAACAGGCTCCTATCGACAAAGATAATTAGACTTCAGAAATGAAACATCACCAGCATTGCATCGATTCACATACTGTAATTCTTTTATATCTTTTGTTTTAACGAAGCCATTCATATTCAGTACCTGATATGAGGGTTGTAGGAAAACTGGGTTGTTGTCATTGACATCCACAATGCGTAGATAAACAGGCAACTCGGCAATCCGGGGAGGACTTCCATGGTCCTTTGCCCGAATCGTGAAATTAAGCCATTGCACCTGTTCAAAATCCACCGTCTGGTTGGCCACAATCTTACCTGAGATGTTTGTGAAAAACTGGCAATTACTATCAACACAAGGCGGGGTGTTGCTAGAAAATGTTGCTACCTCTCCGGTGATTAATTCAGGGCTACTGTCACAGTCAGAGTGATTCTCAACTAACTTTTGAAACTAAAAACGTTGACTGCAGCTGAGTAGTTTTAAGTTGTAAAACAGCGTTGACCACCATATGGTGCCGACCACAAGACTGTATTTCTGCATCAGTCGGAGTGCATCCTGGCTAAAAGCCAGGGTCAAATCAGGTCAAGAAAATGGTGCCTTTAATGTTCACCGTTATTAAACACAAACTTATCTGCCTCGTTTGCTTAGAGATGCGATCATCCACGAAAGATTTCCCCCAGTCGCTACTACAACACTGCTCTAAAAAGTAAACAAACGGCATTTCTTTGGGGCCAAACTTTGATGCACTGTGTTCACACAGGTGAGTGAGCTGGTCAGCCTTTTAATTTCGGGATTTTTAATGACAAGCAGGACAAGTTCATGACGGTTTGGTGTTCAGCAGTTTTGTGCTTTTGAATGGGAATTTAATACAAGACACCACCTGTCATTTGCGTCATACATTTGGTTATGATGTGAGCCCCGTCAGCGGTGCTGATAAAAAATTGTGGCCCTCTCCATCGTTTAAGCTGCCGATCCCTGGTCCAAAGAACAATACTAACTGAGATAAACAGTTATTGTACTATCCTAGCCGACATGCACAATATTTACAGTATGTCACGACTTACAAGCATTACAATCACCATTCAGAGATCCATCAATGAAAATGTTCTCAAATATCTATGGTGAATACACTATTACTCTGTATTAGAACTTTATTGCATTGCAAAATAACTATTTTACATCAGAAGAGTGGGCAGTGATGTTCACTATCGGAGTGTAAAAGCCTGTTTGGGTGTGGTAGTTTTCATACCAGTGGACGGATCCTCGAGTCTGACATAGCCTCCCCGTGGTAAGTGGAGCAGCTGATAGATGACCTGGCCATTGGGGCCTTTGTCCGGATCCACAGCTGACACAGAGAGCAGTGTTGTGCCTGGTTGTGCTCCCTCCAAAATCTTCTCTGTGAAATTGGTCACTCCGAAGGGACGGAAACGAGGAGCGTTGTCATTTACATCCAAAATGTTGATGGTTAGTCTTGCTATGATGGAAATGAACATGAAATGAATGACTTCACAGATATTGCGTTTGGACTACAATCTTGGCTACAAACTAATTTTACCGTTTGGGACACTGCCAGACTTGTCAATAACCTCGCTGGCGTTGTCATGGACGGAGACGATAATCTCGAAAGTAGCTACCTGTTCTCTGTTGAGTGGGTTGCGTACAAACACAGCACCTGCAATTTCATCAAAACACATTTAATTTCTTAGAAAGATTGCATTCATGTATTCGACCTAATCACACAGCAATGATATTAAACCGACCAGTGTGCAAATCAATGCCAAAGGATTCCTGCAGGCCATCTACCGGGTTGTTTCCATCATCCTTTGCTTCCACTGAGATGATATAATATTCCAGTCGGGGATGCAGGTCAGGATCCTCAGCTGTCAACGTGGCGACCACCACCCCGGGTGGCGTGGACTCATTGACATTAATCATGGTTAGGGGCTCTATAAAACGCGGCCGCGAATCATTGACATCGTCGAGGATGACCATTAGGTTGGCCGTGCCAGACATGGGTGGCGTGCCCCGGTCGGTTGCCATGACAACCAGGCGGTAGGACCCACGCTCCTCCCTGTCCAGTGTGCTGTTGCCGACCAGAACGGCTCCGGAGAGAGCGTCGACCACAAAGCGATCCTGAGCACCGCTTACCAAGCGGTATGTGAGCCAGCCGTTCGAGCCGGAGTCAGCATCGATGGCGGAGAGCTGGGTCACCACCACACCTGGAGGAGACATGGAGATCTTAAACAATGTCATTCGTCCCTGTCCCATTTATTGAAACGCTACCCAATATGCAACGCACCGGTGGGGCTATTCTCGGGGAGTCGTACACTGAAACTGGGAGGGCTGAAAACAGGTGGGTTGTCATTCTGATCCAGGATTGTCACTGTGAGAGGGACACTGCTGTTTAATCCCCCAATGTCCTCTCCAACTAGTACCAACTCTATCCGAGGCTCCTGAAACGCCTCGCGGTCCAACTTGGCTCCCAGTTGCACACGAATAACTCCTAGAAGAAGAAACATTTTGCAGCTTCTCCCTATCATCTATACTGTATTTGCTCATACTTACCACTGTTAGCATCCACAGTGAAAAGATCCACCCTAGGTCCCGACAGACGATACTTCACAACAGCATTGGGTCCAATATCTTTATCTACAGCCAAAACGGGCCCGTTCAGCACTGTTACAGTACTGTCTGAGGGATGAACAGATAGCAAGGTTTGAACTTTTTTCCCAGAGAGTTTGCATTTTTCCCATTCAACAATGCAACCATTTTGATTTGAGGCCTTGAAGACAGTTTCAGTACAGTTAATATGATCATTGAGAATTAAATGTTGATTAGAGATTTGTAAGGCGCCAATTAATCTAATGTGATCTACTTATTAGTTCACAATCTAGGAAAATACATTCTGCAGTTCTTAAAGTGAATGTAAAGTTCAGACTTCGCGTTTTGGTTAATTGTGTGAAGTTGTGAAAAAGAGACAAGTCTAAAAACAGGAAGTGGTGCAGACGCGATAAACACAACTTTCTCAACATGAAGCACTCAGTAAAACAGACCAAGCACACACTGGTACGCATGCACATAGGTGCTACCTGCTGCAGAGTTTTCTGTGATCTCTGCCCTGTAACTGTTTCTGGTAAACACAGGTCTGTTGTCATTCTCATCCAGTATGGTTATGACCAGGAGGTCGGAGTCCTGGTGGTGTGTGACAGAAGAAGAAGAAGAAGAAAAAAAGAAGAAATGCAGGAATCATGAAAGAAATCAGGCAATTGTAGCATGATGAATGGAGAGATTCAACAGTAAATGCTTGACAACTCGGTGCTGATGTACAGTACATGCATAACAACGTGTGACTACCCTGCGAGCGATGCGAGGGTTCTCCGGGTTATCTTTGACAGTGATGGTGAGTCTGTACTCAGCCACTCGCTCTCTGTCTAGTGGCCTGTTCACCTGCACCACACCTGACTGGAAGACATGCAAAGGATGAGATTTTCTCTTGAGGAAATGTGAAAGCTCAGCATCACAATGGACATACAAATGTTAAGTTTCACTTCCCCATCATTTGTCAAAGCACACACAAATAACAGTCACTGCATAATCAACACTATTTGTTCCAGGTTGGTGAAGGGAATCACATATATTGTGTCTCATGTCATGATAAGGGATCTAATGGGCAAAATCTCAAATTACTAGCATTTGTATCTGATTCACTAACTGTGTCATTGACGTAGAAGGCACCATCCCTGTTGCCAGCGGTGATGTTATAGGAGAGCAATGCGTTGCGCCCACTGTCCGCATCTCGAGCTCGGACTCGTGCCACTGATGTATGTACAGAGGCGCCCTCGCTCACACTGGTGTTGTAAGGCAGGTTTAGGAGAACGGGGTCGTTGTCGTTGATGTCTCGGACGTGGACCCCCACGACGACCTGAGGAAAACACAAGGCTCTGAATATGAAGGTAGTAAAATACAAATGAGGCTGTCAGGTGCTGGTGTCAGCAAATTTCACAAGAGAATGTCATCACTTGTCAAAGTTACGGGTAAGGATTTAGCGGTTGATTTATTTTTACAGGTGTCTTACAAGCAAGCAGTGGTGGGAAATAAAGTGCAAATAATTTCTTTTTTAAGAATCTGTATTTGAATTTTATCCCTTGTGTGCCCTGCGATTGGCTGGCAACCGATTCAGGGTGTCCCCCGCCTACTGCCCGAAGACAGCTGGGATAGGCTCCAGCACCCCCCGCGACCCTAGAGAGGATCAAGCGGCTCGGACAATGAATGAATGAATGAATAACTTTTATCCCTTCTACATTTGAAAATAGGTATCTGTAAGTTGTGCTGCTTCCTTTTTCAAAAGAGCCTGGCTACATTTTTCACAGTCTGCAGATGATGACATGACACAACACACACACACCCACACACACCCCACCCCCAGCCCCAACCACACATACGTAGAGAAGTGACTGTTACTTTGGTCATAACTTTAGCAAAGCTACGGGGAACATGTTTTGACAGTATGAAAGCAGCAGTATGCAAGCAGAGTTCTGAAACAACAACATGCAACATGGAACTGGATTTTTTTTTCTTCCCAGTACAAGCACAATTAAGCATTAAGCCTTTGTCATTTGTCATTAAAGTCAAAATAGGCATTAATGATAACAGTGGTTAACTTTTTTATACAAAGAAATAAGAAGTCTTTGTAGTTGCAAAATTTGAACATGTACCGTACGTTAGTTGCTCATGATTAAAATCTGGTAAGCGAATTTCCTTTGTCCTTAAAAATTATGCCATTTTGGCAGATTTCAATCATGTGTAACCAATGCACATGTTCAAATTAAGTCAATTTACCGTTACTTACTTAAATTCAAAGGACTTTTTTGTCACTGCACTTGGCACAATATGATTTAAAAAAAATGTGAATTCAAAAATTAACAATCGAATTAATCGAGGTTATATAATAGTGACGGGTTGATGCTCGAGCTGATCAGTTGTACTTCTGTTATCATCTAAGTGAATAACTATTCAAATTAGAACAGAATCAGCCTCTGATTTCTGTGAAAAAAAAAAACACTATGGTGGCAATGTGTTTGCGTCATATGCACCCACCGAGCTGTTGCGCGACGGTGTGCCCAGGTCTCTGGCTGTGACAGTGATGTTGTAAAAGGCAATGTTCTCTCTGTCCAACTCAACATCCTTCCTCACTCGAAGTTCCCCCTCCACAGGAGAAATCATGAATTCGTCTTGTAAAGCAAGACAGAAATTTGGTCAGTCACGCTGATCAATTACTGAGCAACATTACAGTTCGGAAACAAAGACGGCACATCAACACCAACTTTGATGATCTCCACCAGTGATGCTGTACTCCACTTTGCCATTCAGCCCTGAGTCTTCATCAGTGGCTCTGAGTGTCCAGACGCGAGGACCTGGCTGGCCCTCAGTCACCACAAAGGGGCCTTCGTAGGCACTGGGGAAAGTGGGTGTTACATCATTCACGTCTAGGACGTTCACCAGCACCTACGGTAAAAAGGAGAATTTAACATGATCGCATTTCCTTATGATGAGAAATCAAGATGACATATGGTACTTCTTTAACTCTCACCAGTATGATACAATATACGAGTATACTGTACATACGATAAAAAAATAGATTACAGGTGCATAATACAATTTAACCTTTACAATGGCAATACTTTTCCGTTTTCATTGTCTAATGACACAACCAATACAGAGTGTCAAAATCTTTGGAAAGGCAGAATTTTAACAGTACTTTTGCGATCTTGTGTTTTGCAAGTGTGACGATACTGTATTGTCCTCACTGAGTCCATATTTGATGAAATTCAAAAAGAGGGTGTGAAGAGTTGAAGTCTTGTACGTGTTCTTAAACAAAGAGGAAAAAGGATGAAGAGTATCATTACGGTTGTGCTAGATGTCAAACGATGAGCAGGATTTGGACTTTGATCTGTCGCTGTGACCACCAGAGCATAGTGTCCATTACTGATCTCAAAGTCAAGCTCCTTCACAGCTGTAATCCTCCCCTAAACACACATAATCGGTACATGAAACTTTTTTTAAGACACAAGTTGACGCTACAATTACACTGGCCTATAAACTTATATATATATATATATATATATATATTTTTTTAAATCAGAGATGAAAACAAAAATAAACATATCTCAAACAACCGATCCGCAGGAAGAAAAGTTAAGACATTAAAAATAAAAGTCTGTGTCAAAAACACATTTAAGAACACATGAAGCCATATCTTGTAAAAATTTGACCAGCGTTATCATTATGTAAGCTCACCGTGATGCTGTTGATATGAAAAGTTTGGGCCAGGTTTCCTTGAGTAATGGCATATCGCAAAGTGCCATTCAGATCCTCATCTGGGTCAATGGCTGTCACTGTAGCGATGGTGGCGCCCACTGTGTCAGGGCCCTCGCTCAGTACGGTGACATACTCCTCCTCGGGAAATTCAGGGGCGTTGTCATTTTCATCCACAATGTGAACATGGATGGTGGTGGAGGTCTGCGTGAGACAAAAAAAAATAGCATAGCTGTCACATGTGTAAGGCATTGTGCTGAGTTATTATGATGAATCCTATGCAAATTAATATGCGATTGGCCAATATGACCTAAATAATATTGATTGATAAATTGTAATTTCTGATCTCAAAGGCAAATATGAAACACAAACTTGAAACATTCTATTTCCAACAAAACACCCAGAAGAAAATGTGTTCATGTGTCCAGTCTTAATTGATTGTTTTTGATGTATTGTTTTTTTTTTTAACCCTTGTTTTTAATGATCTTTTCTATGACCAAATGAGAATTTCATTGGATGTTTTTCAAACATTTTGTCTTATTCTGCACATCAAAATCCATTTTTTGAATGTTGAATTGTTGAATCTTATGTTGGAACAAATGAATGTAAACAACATTCTTCGACACCAATAGCCTAGATTGAAGGGCGGAGGAAAACATTCCATCAAGACTCTGGTATGCCAACGAAAATTGTTAGGATCCTTATATGGAACCAAGATTAAAATCAACATTTACCATGAGAAAGACCTTTTCCTGGGCTTTGTACTGATTGTGCAAAAAGCGCTATATATATGTGCTTCTGATTTAGTCAGTCACTGGTGATGTTGAAAATATTCCAAAAATGAGGAAACATAATTATTAGACTTTACTTCACACAAGGGGGGCTTTTGAATGATGTGAATGACAACCATTTAGCGGCGCATTCAATAACATTCAAACCTGACTTGCTGTCGACAGAGTGACGCATTAGAACTTTCCAATTCCATCTGAGGGCAGCAACCAAGAAATCGCATTCGGTGAATTAAGTGGATGTTCAAAGTAAGTAGTGTTAAACTAGCCAATGAGTCACAAAAGAATGTAAAACTAATGTCCATCCAGCCAGCCATCTTCGATATTGCTTGTTCTCATTAAAGTTGTGAGTGAGCTGGACCAAATCCCTGATGATTGTGGCCAAGAAGCAGGGTTCTATTTTCGTAAGGAGCTAGTCTAGTGCAAAATACAGTCTAACTGTGCACATGAGTGGAGTTTACTTTATTTTAAGATAAGATGAGATAAGATAACCCTTATTTGTCCCATACTGGTAGAATTGGCTGTAAGGGGCCTTTGCGCCTTTGTCTGCCATTGTGGGATGGAAATTGTCTTATTTCTTTACTTTTAAATGTTTTCTCTTAATGTCTTCAAATGGTGTCAACCTACATTCTAGTCATTTTTGCAAGCTGCTTTTGTTATCTCTGCCTTGCTTTTGAATATGGTTCACTGCTGTGTTTTTAAAAGCTTGTTGGTGTGTATTTGCTTGTGCGAAGCGCATTGTGTTGCCTGGTGTGTGAAATACGCTATATAAATAAAACTACTTTGCCTTGCCTTTTCCTGGTCAATCCTTGTGGCATGCCCTCATTTGCAGAGAAATCAGTTGACCAATGTGCCGCCCTGATCATGATTACAATTCGTTCAATGAGCTGATTTCTACAATGATTCGGATGGATTGTCCCACACCGGTGTGATATTTATGAATGCACACCCATGACACCCACCACAGACATTTGCGAATCGCTGAATTTGTCTGCCTGCACCTTGATCAAATAAATAAAAATCACATAAGACCTCCTGCACTATGAGTTGGATTTTTTTTTTGATTGTTTTGTGAGTGTAAATTCTAATCTAGTTTTTATAACCAAATTGGCTGACGAGCCAGGGGGCGAGCCAGAAACACCCAGTGAGGCATAACAAGTCTACCAAAGTCACAAACACCCTGAACTAGACCATTGCCGTGGCAGAAAAATGATGATGTACCAAGTGCAGACCTTCTGTTGTCTGATGAGTGGGGGGCAAAGCAACTCGGTGCGCCGGACAGGCGCAACACGGCCCCAAATACGCTAAACTAGACTTGCACTGGCACAAAAATTAACTTATACCCATTTTTATTCCAAAGATACAGATATTAATTGTTGTTTTTGTCACTGATTATGATTTTTTAAAAATTTGATTTTGGAGCCGTCCATTCATTAATAAATATTGGAAAGGCCTTTATAATTTTACTTCTATTTTTATGGAACCACATATTTCCTTTTGCTTTGAACAAATATTTATTGGCCTTCTTTAGTTGAATATGTGACCCCCAAAAATGTTTTATTGCTATTTTTTAAATGGCGTTTTTCCCCCCCAACATTTTTTTCTAGTCATGAGCATTAAACTGAAGCGCCTGCGCATAATCTGTCAACTACGTCAGTGTCCTGTTGCTTTAAATGTTGCTGCCATAAAGAATTGTGGCAAATATCATTTTGGTCAGAAGTAACAGATGCAAATACCTTTCCAAAACATTTGAAGGATTGGAATAGTCCTATGCACCAATAATTTCTGGGTCATGTTACTCGGATAGGATACTTCCTCGACAAAAATGAGAATTTGAAGAGCCCCCTGACCTTGTTGCCAGCCAGCACATCAGACAAACAGCCATTCAACAACACATTCACAGCAATTTGAGTTTTCAACCAATGATCTCTCGACTATGAGGCAGATGTGATAATCACTTCCAGACCCTCCTAACAAAAAATGAAACAAATCTTGTGATACTCAAAACTCCAGTTGTAGTCGTAGCTTAAGCCAACACCTCAGAAAGTGACAATTGCTTTTATCCCAAAGCTACAACGAGTTATCTTTTTGGCATGTTTTAAAACATTAAAATATAAATTATCTAAAATATTTTGGTAACAGTGTTGGAGTTTCGCTTGTTCAAGCAAGTGGGTGGAGTAGGCGGTGCCTATGTAAACGCCAGAAACGTCACGTGACTTGAGAGTGGCACAAACTTTCCAACATCAGAAGCAACACACGCAAGAGTTGGAGCGCCGATGATCGGTCCTCTAATTGTAATTCCAGTGAAGCTCGAGTTCTGCTCTAGTAGAGTCCCCGTCAAAATAGTTTGAGAGAACGGGCTTCATAAGGTCTACACATGCGAGCATGGAGTCCGGATTACTTGGGAGTAAAACGATGTTGTTTTGGTGCTGTTGCCTTGTGATGTCCACAAGTGGAGGTGAGTTCATGATTGTATGACTGAGCGGGCGTGTGTCAGCTTGTTGCCCATTGTCACGGCGAACTTTTACGACAAAAACATCAACATAGACTTTGACATCATGTTAAACCACATTAACGCTTTTCTGTGCGTTTTTATTTTATTTTATTTTTATCAAGCATAATGTGATGTGGTGGATGTAGAGCGACGGAGGCACCGTACTAATAAACTTAACTTGGTGAGATGCGTGACATGTTTTACCTTAATACTGTGTGTTTTGTCATGCAATTTATGCCGGTTGCGCCAATTTATTATTTATTCAAGTTGAGCTTTAAAAAAAATGAATACCTTGTATTTCCTAATGACTTACTGTACAATTCTCCCCATTAAAGATTCCCGAGTCGAGGTGACAGAGAGAAAATAAGTTACAGAGAACACAACGATCACAAGCTTTACAAATTCTCAACTAAAGTAGACAACATAATGTAATTGTTTAAAAGACACTTTTGGAATGTTTCTCAGTCTATTTGCACGAGATGTAGTGTTGGGAATGTCTTGTCGACAGATGTGTAGTGTTAAAGCATTTTTGTGAAAGAAATCTGGTCTTAAATTGCACAGTACATAGTAGTAACCTCCTTGCTAAACAAAATGATTTGCTATTATGTTGGCGTAGTACTTCACTTAAATGTGTCTTTGTCAAGGACTTTGTTTGCCATTGCAAGCTTAAGCAGCTGACTGTTTTATAAAGAGAGGGGACAGCTGTTGGCTTCAGGCACCTTACTGACCACTTTGCACGCTAAGCATTATCCCATTGACATAAACTTTAGCATATTATTTGAATGACGTGATTTAGATATTAGAAAATGGTTGTTATGTATGCATACTGTTGAAATTATCGAGGCGAATTTAGAAAGTGTCTCAAGGGCGTCCTCCTCCTGCTCACAGCCTTGTTACGTCTTATTTGTCTGGAGGTTTTCCTTCCTTTGAGCCCAAACAGCTGTTAGTACCACTGTCAGTAATTGCGTTCTCCACAAACCATAGGCTGAAAGAAAAATATAATCAGTGTCTCCAAGTAGAGAAAAAAACACTTTGCTCCCTGTGCAGCACGGTGACAGTCAAAAATGGCAGATGAGCACCAGACAGGATGTGACCATGTCTGCTCCCCCCTCCGTCCTTGCGAGCACTGCACATGTAATCCATCAATCCTCTGTACTGAATAAGTCAATATTAGGGGGCAGTGATTGAAAATGGTTTCCTGGGTCAGTCTCATCAACAGGATGTGGCCTCGGGGAGTTTTTCTACTCTGGAAGACAGGATGTGAGTAGAGAGAAGACACCCATTTTTTTGGGGTATCTTACTTGTTAAGGCTATGGGAGTGAATACCATCCAACAGGCCTCTGCTCTGCTGCAAAGTCTCTCCATGGTTATTTTCCTTAGTATCAAGGATACAATGACCACCAATGACAAAACCTTGACTGCTTCACTACCAACAACAATGTAATGTACAAAATAACCTGCACATCAAACAGAAGAAATTGAACTCTTCTGAGTAGTATTTAAACTAAATGTGCAACAGTTAATTGATTAATCGACAACTAATCGATCAGAAAATTAATAAAAACTGAATCATTTAGAGACATTAACTCAAAACTGTCCAGATCCTTGGAATTTCACAGATTAGCTTTTCATTTAAAGCACTTGCCACCGTGTGGTGAACTAATGGAAGGAAATTCACAACTCTATTTTGATAACAAACAAATAACATTCCTTACATTTTAGATGGATAGATAGATAGATAGATAGATAGATAGATAGAGAGATGTGTGTTTTTTTATTAATGGTGGGATGGAAGTTAAAACAAATGTTTTTTTATCTGATTCATTCATAGAAAAAAAGAATTATTGATGAATACAATAATTATTAATTGCAGCTCTATTTTAACTTCAAACTGCTTGTGTGGGAAACAGCCTCGGCATGTTTCAGAATGGTAGCTGCAGGTAAAACGTTGTAAAATGCTTACAAAGTGGTGGTTATAAAAAGAGGAAGCGCGAAATCCAGGCTTTTGCATAGTTATAAATCCGCCAAGCCAAGTTAATTCGACCTTAAATACGAGACATTATTGGCTGAAATACCACCTACATTTTCAGCATTTTGAGCAGTAAAAATCAAACGACTTTCTTTGCTTTATCTTTGTTTTTGCTTCTCCCAGTGGCTTCAGCAGAAACTGTGTGTTGAAGGGATATTCTGGGTTCCTGCTGCTGGCTTCATTAACTCTTAATTGTCTGTAATGCATTTGCATTTGTAGGAGGTGTGAAAGGGGGTGTGTGCCTGGGGAGGCACTTGAGCAAACAGGTCGTGAATTCTCATGAGTCAAATGATACCAGATCTACCAGTTGGTCACTTGTGTTGGAGCAGGACCTCTTTTGTAGAAACTGAAATGAACACATCAGTGTCCTAAGTAATTTTGGAGGGCTTCATAGAAATAAACAAGAGTACGGGAAGGAGGCTTTGTTGTCAAAAAGAAAGCTGTCAGATGCAATGTGTTTTAGAACAGGTGGCATTGAGACACATGAAAAAAGAAGGACTGTTTCTGCACCCTGAGGGACTCTTGAGTGTCCTGAGACCAGGGGAAACTAAGATTGTAACAAAAAGCGTTCCAAAAAAAAAGGCCTAACCTATCCCTAACCCCTGTTTGATTGATACTCGGGAAAACACCACCCATCACAGACCACGCCTATAGTATGATATTAGACACTAGAATGTGTTGTGGTCAAATTCAGTTGAACATACAGTATGATCTTGATGGCGATTCTAAAGTTTTGCCTTACAATCATCTCAAAGTTTACAACAGTTACAGTATGTACATTTAACATGATTTACAACAGAGAGCATGGAAGAGATGTCAAAAAGGAGCCAGAGAGGAAGGCGGGGTGGGTGTGAAACCAGAGTGGACAAGGGCTTCCCCTCCTATTGTCCCTCCACAGTGGCAGGAACAGCCACGGGGGCAAGATTCACGATAATCAGCCCTCTGTGGTCTTCCTATTGCCTCCAGCGCACAATGGATGGTGCAGAGTTCATCATCATACCAAATGCAAATATGCTCAGTTTATCAAAACTATGCTAAGCAGTGGAACAGAGTTGAAACCAACGAAAGAGCCCACTGTCTTTCTCGATAAAAAAAAAAAAAACGAGTCCAAACAAAACCTTGTACGCTTCTTCATTTTTGTTCTAGCTCACCCAAAAATCATTTTGCAATTGGATAGCAGGGTGAAAGTGTCAGGTTTTGAATACACTTGGACTGCTCTCTATGGACTTTTCTTTTTCCAGACCAGTGCTTCCAACAAGTGACTTTGTGCTCATCAGCAGATGGAAAACACCTGGTTTTGCGTGCAACCAGTTTAACATGTCCTCCTAAAAAAACAAGCAGCTTATTCCTATGTATATTCGTTGTTAGTAGCAAGAAGACGGGTGGGAGGGGTGAGGAGGAGAAGGGGGTCTTATTTGTGTGGCAGGACAATTCAGGAAGGATGTCCACTCCTCAAATTCTGACACACCCATGTCGAAAATACCCACAGCATGCCTGAAATAATATACACCGAGTATGCATACTTATTGCTTTATTTGCACATAATTCTAATGGCACACACTCATACACTGCCTTACCATAGCCACGTTTAATTCAGCCCATTCACAGATTTACTTGAAAAAGAGACACAAATGGATAGATAGAAAACGGAAGGTGTATGTCCCCAGCTCACAAGCTGTCATGTCATGTCATAATTAGCAAAATTATCACAGTTATCAACATTGCCACAATATTGCTTAAAGAAATGCCCCCTCCCACCCCAAGATACAACCACAGAAAACATTGCTAGTTTTATTCAGATTACGAAAATATGCAATCAGCAAACGATGACACTTTTTCCAGTTAGAAATCGCAAACACCAACAACCAAAATTCAATTTCATGCACGCAGTCATTTAAAAAATCGGGAGGCTCTGGATAGGTTTGTCATGTTTTGACAAACGGAGTCACTATGGCAACAGAATTGAACCAGTCACTGCTAACGTAACAATTGGGCAAATTTACAGAAAATGTCCCGCGCAACAACTTTCACTTGCCCATGATTTGACAGCTGGGTCGGAGAAGACCCGACTTTTTCAAGTGAAAAAAAAAAATACACCATTATCTTCACACCAAAACTTAGCAGAGCTGCAGTATTAGGAGCACAGATCGGCATTGGCTTCAAAAGCGGGACTTGATTGTTTGGTGACATGTCCAGAGTCCAACGTGTCTCTCGCACAATGTCAGCTGAGGTAGGCTTCAACTCAGCCTAATGACAACGAGTGGGAAAGAAAATGGATCGATGTCTCCTTGAAGATATCTTTTGCCATGGCCCTGAAGTGTGACTGATTTAGCACACGCATTAAACATTAGCTTAATCTATATGAAGACTCCTGTGCTGCAGCGAATAACAGGATGTGGTTAAAACTCTACAGTACAAAGAAGAACCTCGTGTGTGTTTTTAGTTTCTGAGAATCTAGCGGACTTGCAGACGCACAACAACAATCTCAGTCTGCTTTTTGACTACAGTGACTGTTTACCACACTGCCGTCATCAACTGTGGTTGTAGGAGAGACCAGAATTCAATCCCGCCCTAGCTTTATTTCAGTCAAAAATAGCCCAGTGTTTAGAAACTGATAATACACATAAACCACACATGGCACTGGCTTGAAAACAGATGAAGTGGAGTCAAATCACTTCTCGTGAAATGCACCCTCAACTATAACCACATATGACACACGCACATTCCACGCTGAACACAACTGTCAGGGAAGAAACACTTGCTTTGGATGACAGAACTCAGTTTTCTCTCGTCAACACCGCCAGAGGCCAAACACTAGCATTTCCAGATGCAAAAGTCAAGTTTTGTAAGAAACCACACATGCCACAAGGCAAAGAGCAACTCATTCTCGTGCATTCCCTCAATACCAGACTCATGCCTTGGGTGTGAGGACAAACTAAACGACAGCAGTCGGCGTCGGCTCGAGCTATGCCTTTAAACCACAGACTGTGCATAGATGACTGCTACATTTAGACCAAACCCAAACATAGTGTTTCCGGGAGTGTTGGAGTCATGTGTGTCATTCAGTAATTACATGCAGTCATTAGTCAAGTGAATAATCCTCTTTTTATTAGTTTACAATCTTGCCGATCGTTATCATTTTGGACGAATTACACCACCTCTGTGACCTTAAGTGGTGAAATGCTCCTCCTTCAGTTGGCATTAAAGTTAGTCGCTTACCTGGTCATCATTGGACGCTGATCGGCCACGCATGTACAGTGAGTCAACCTTGCCTTCCCCGGGAATACGAAGCGAGCCCTGCCTTGAAGCCAAAAATCCACGAGTAATTTACGCCACCTCCTATCCCCAAAAAGGTTTGCTTATACATGCCACAAAATGTCCGAAAAGCATTACTTAAATCGGAATAAAACTCTTCAACTAATTTCAACATGGCTGCCCGGTAGTCCAGTGGTTAGCACGTCGGCTTCACAGTGCAGAGGTACCGGTTCGATTCCAGCTCCGGCCTCCCTGTGTGGAGTTTGCATGTTCTCCCTGGGCCTGCGTGGGTTTTCTCCGGGTGCTCCGGTTTCCTCCCACATTCCAAAAACATGCGTGGCAGGCTGATTGAACACTCTAAATTGTCCCTAGTTGTAAGTGTGAGTGCGAATGGTTGTTCGTTTCTGTGTGCCCTGCGATTGGCTGGCAACTGATACAGGGTGTCCCCCGCCTACTGCCCGAAGACAGCTGGGATAGGCTCCAGCACCCCCTGCGACCCTAGTGAGGATCAAGCGGCTCGGAAGTTGAATGAATTGAATTGAATAATTTCAACATATTTCTTTGACACCAACAGGGTACCCCCTCGCAAACATTTGTAAACAGACACATTTAAAAATGACGAACCACTAATCTTCCGGCGTTCACTGTACTTTTTAATGCTGACTTCTTTGGCAAAGGCCAAATGGGAAAGACACAAACTTCACGTAGACATCAGATTGCAACCTGATTAGGATTAGGATAGCTAATGTCTTCATGTGCAACAAATGTAGCAGAATCTGACACACATGCATTGGACCACACAGTTATAAGTGGCAGTGCAATGCAACTGCAGAGTAGAACGGCGCAAAAATCTATTGCTGAACTGACGTTTAGCTCAAGACTGAGACTGTAGAATGTAAAGAAAGCCCAGTACGATTCCCAGCCGATCGGACCGAATGGATGCAAAGGAAATTTGATTTCCCATCAAATGACCGAGGTGTTTTTTGTTTTTGTCCTGGGGTCACCCAAACAAATTTTAAAATGCATGCTTTCATCACAGTAAAGCCATATTTTGATTTTCTGTTTAATTCATTTACAGTACTGTGCATGAAATTGTTTTCTTGTTGACCTGGCAATTTGAATCTTCCAGATGCTATGTATATTCATTTAAAGTGCTTCAAACACAAGTTTACAGAAGAGGAAGCTGTATGCTGCTCAGGCCAAATACTCACAAAAACCAGGAAGTTTGTAATGCACTGAAATAGGCCAGTCTGTTGTTGTACTTGGTATGAACTGTCATGCCCAAGGGACTGGTCGTTAGTATTGTGTTTGCATGGTAAATGTTTCTGTTTTGACTGATAATACTAACCAGTCCTTTGTTGCTTTCTTTATTGTTACAAGTTTTGCTGTATTTCATGTTATGTGTCAATCCACGAAAAGTCTCTTTTACTGGCATAAAAACATCAGTTCTCATCTTGCCTCCTCATTGGGGAATTGTGCTCCGAGTTGAGGCTCTCAGGCATGCGATAATGTCCACAGGATACAAACCCCACCTTTGAGATTTGAATTGTTAATTTAATTCTAGGAGGAACCGTAAATGGAATTGAAGACATTTTTTTTTACATTTAAATAAGCAGCTGCTGAAATGACTAATGGTGCATAATGTATTCATGTATTTCATGTTTTTCTTCTTTGTAGTGACCGGGAACACATCCCATTCCCTTTCCCCACTGAGCATTTCTACCGCTCACCTTTTCTGGACCTGTCCGGAAGGGGCAACTTTTGCGCCCGACTGTGCTCAGACAGGCCTTCCTTTGGCGCCCTCTGACGTCCTAAAACACGCCTGGCTTTTCACGCCGCACAGCAACAAACACTGCACGGGACGGTTAGGCCCACGACACATGACCTACGGTCATCCACATGGAAACCACAGCTTGCCACCAGGGTTCAAATTTGGATATTCAAAAAACAACCTCTGGATGGTTCTGCAGAATGTGACCATCGCCGACCAGGGGCGGTATTGCTGTATGGTCCTGGACTTTCAGCAAGACCATAAACATACCAGCCTTGTGCAGAGTTCCCACAGTCATGTTATACTCCACGTGACACCACGTAAGTAAGACATGATTGCGATCATGATGTTAATTAGTCAAAGGTGTCAGTATAGCACAGTGCCCTCTCTGTCCCATGCAGAACTTGAAGTTTAGAATCGAGATTTTTGATTTTATCCGTTTTGTCAGTAGACAGCGACAGAGTACAAACTACAGCAAATGATCCCTGAAATAATATGGATCTGAAAATCCTATTTATCATTTACAGGAACAAATGGATCTCAACAATGTTCCATCTTAGAGACTGCATTACCCGGAGGTTTGTCATCACCTCAACATAACTTGTGAATTATTCTGTTTAGCATTTACTGGAACTGGCACCGTTTCTGCTCCATCTTCAGGGGCTGTACCAGTGGCCGTGGCCATAGCAGCCTGCATTTTGGCTCTGCTTTCGCTGCCCATTATTCTGCTCCTTGTCTACAGGCAGAGACAGAACAACCATTCGAACAGACGTATGTATTGCAGATACAGTATGCCACGCTAACGAGACATTTCGTGAGGTAGACCTGCACAATATAATAGCACTCAGTGGAAGTACAGCAAAACAAATATTAAATAAAGAAATTATTGACAAATGTAATGTTTAGTTTTGAATGAAACTGTGAGTGACGTTAAATTAGCAAGATACGTTATTGTGGTCAGAGTTTGCAGCGGTCTACAACAGCATTGCAGCTTTAAAATGTCACTATCAAAAAAATAGGAAAGTAGGTCCACTTTCAGCCTAAATGAGGCTGAGTGTTGCACAAACAGTTCCACTTCAAACGTCAATTGCCCTCAATATTTTCCTCCTGCTTTGTCTGAAAACCCATTTCCTGTTTGAGAGTTGAATCAACTGTACACAGAGGGAAACTTGTTCGCACACTTGATATGCGGTTCGGCTTTGTTTTGCTTCATACACAATAACCTATTTCCTCTGTCCCAGGTGCACAAGAGCTGGTGAGGATGGACAGGTATGTTTTCCCACAGTCCGCTTGGCAGCTGTTATGACAGGACGTGTTTCGGAACACATCTGGTCTTCTAAATGTCTTCCACATGGATTGTTTGTCCCGAATCACTGCCAAATTTAGTTCATCTGTAGATCCTTTTGGACAGCAATTATGCATCATAGAGTTTAATATTAACAATACTACTGATCAGAAAAACACATTTTGGGAAGAATTGCTCAACCGCGACACTCGTCATGCGCTTTGTTGTTTGATATGGCTGGTTACTCCCTGACTGTGTTTTGAGGCTTACCGAAGTCATTTAATGATTAGTAAAGAACACCAGTTATAAGAAACACGAAAAAGCTTCATACTCCCAAACTTCTTTCTTGTTTTGTCTTCAGTGAAGCTCACGGCCATGAGAACCCAGTGTTTCGTCGTGAATCACCCCGAGTGAAGACCGTTACTCAAATTATGACAAGGCAGTCCTCGGGGACTGGCCGCCGTCTGTTATCTGACCCAGGAACCCCCATGACTCCTTCTGCACATGGGGACGTTTTCTTCCCAATAGAAGGTAAGACACTGGCATTTCTATCTAGAGAAAGTATACACAGTTTTATCCTCGCCAACCAACAGCGCAAAACTCAGGCTGCAAGACCAACAAAAAAATAACTACATAAAATAAAACTTGTCTTCAATGCTGTTGGTTTGGAGGTGTTGGAGGCTCCCTAGGTTGAAGACAAAAATGGGTCTGCTTGACAGAGTAACTGCCATTGAGCAAGGAAGTTAATTTGACTGCTGTGGGCTGCGGCACTGATGCACGCCGCTGCCTTTTTGCATCGCTCATCAGTATTAAGACATCAGTACAATGGAACTTCGATGACTGTACTTTCAGTGGCACACTCAAATGATCGTATTTCTCGTGAACCTTTACCGCTCTTGGAGGCTAACTCCTATTTCAGAAGTACAAAGGAAAGACTTGAAATATGTGTTTCAAAATTTGAATGATAACAGACTCTGACGCAATACAAGTGTAACCATGGTGTGAGAGTGTTGAAACATCCCACATTTGCTGGAAATGTTGGCGGATGCTTGTGTAAAATTGCGTGTTCTCATTCGAATGAGATGGCTTGCGACAGATGGGACTAAGAAGTTCAGTCATTCTCCACCCCACATAGCTGAAAACTACACTCTTTGCTTTTTTAAAAAAACTTCATTTTCCAACTCAGCAGTCTTATCTTTTATTTCCTCTTTCATCTATTGACATTATAGTACAGATTCACTCACTCTGCTATCCGAGGGAAAAACCCACCCACACACACACCAAAAACAGTCAAATTAACAAAAATAAAATACTTGCACTTTCGTCAATTTGGATTTTCCCAGCCAGCAGTCAGATTCTTCAACATATTCTTCTATGGCGCAAATCAGACAACCCAATTTCGTGTCACAGTTTTTGTTTAGTGTGACTAAAAGCCACACTTCAGCTTTCTTCTTCATCTTTTTTGGCCTGTTGAGAGGAACCTACCAAGAAGCTAGTTCCTTATATGGTGAAATGTTGCAACTCTGACTTTAAAACTTTTCAAAGTGTTTTTAAGGGCTTCTAGATTATGATTAGTAAGATATTGAGCAGTTGTGCGTTGAATCCACCAAAATATTACCATTCTTTTTTCTTTGTCCTACCAACAGTGTTATTCCCATTTTAGCACAGAGACGTGACACACGCATTTGTTATACCTGCGATGGGATTTTAACAGTGTCAAGTTAGAAATATGCTTGAATTTGAATGTAAGTTTAAATTGGGAGTCTCAAACTATCACCCATGCACTGCAAAAATCTGAATGAGGGAAAAACAACAACAATAACAAATGCAATTCGATGCCATGTGATCAAGCTCATTGTGATTACAGCTCTCGTAATGTCAGTTACACTTCAAGCGTGTATTAAACAAACAAAAAATAAATATATAATAGGCTGACAAATTCAAATTGACTAAAAATGATTACGAGTCTAGGCCGTTTGGGAATTTTGTTCGGTCCATGTTTATTTCAAACTACGTGAAAATTGAATTTGGTTAAATCTAGAGAAAGCCTGTGAGGATTACGGTACCTGTGTAATGTCTCTGTTCTCTGCTCTTCTTGGCCTCCTTTTTTTCCCTCTCTATTACAGACACCATCCCTGAGTCTCCAGACATCCTCCTGCTTTAAAGAGGGATGAGACTCCCTCATCGCTATAACTGCTGACCTGGAAACAGCTTTGCAACTTTTTTGTTTTCTCCTCTGTGCCTCCAGAGCAACGTTTCCCTCAGTCTTTCTCACAATTACCTCTGCTGGGAATCTCATCTGTGCACTGTGTTTGGTCTGTAGGAGGTAACTGATTGACTGCATTTTGATCTCAAACACTCCTTCCTGCACCTGCAAAAGCTGGAGGCTAGAAAGAAGTAAGCTGTTATTGGGAACTCTTTTGCTGTGGCAGGGTCGAGGGTACGTATCTGGGCGTATCCCATCTAAACACAGACTACTGCTGCGGATGGGTTCCACTGTTTGAAACGGTGGAGTATTGAAGGCTTTGTGCAAGATTTCTGTGCCAGAAGGTATCAGGTCACACAAAATGTATTGTTTGGTCTTATTTGAGTTGATTTTCTTCCAGTTTAGTAGCCAGGCTTTCATTTAATAGTTTAGTCCATCCATGACATGAAAGGTTCGCTGCTGAAAACCAATCTCGGCTAACTTTGGGAAAGGGACAGGTTACATCTTAGGCTGGTTGGAATGAAGCATTGGTGGAAACTGATACGACACCGGATGCACGAACGTTAGTTGTTATCACAGCTACACCAGCGTGCATGTCCAGACGTCACAAGCTTTTTTTTGTGTGTGGGTGTATTCTCAAATTGAATGCTTTAAAATAATCTTCCATGCAGATCAGGTTGAAAGATTACACTCAAGAAACCATATCTCTTAACTGAGGTAGTAAACCTGCCGTATTTCTCGAAATGAGTACAGTAATAACAAAACTTGCATTGGCCAAGGGAAGTACAGTTCTTGTTTCCTTTGCTCCCGATCAGGTGAGCTGACCTGTAGATTTGAAAGTGAAAAAAACTCAGTGGTCTCAGTTGCTTTTTACTGTGCTACATCAGTTCACTTTCAGCTCCGCTCCAAATCCACATTCCTTCTTAGCCTCAATAGTCAACAATTTGCCGTGGGATAGATCCACATTCACATTGCAGCACATCCTTATCCTGCAATGTTCTGAGTACAATGAAAAATCGTGTAAAATTTGATAACCAGCCCAGTTGCCTTATTAAAAAAACAAAACAAAAAAACAATAGAACACATTTAATCACTGCTGTCTTTGTACAGTTTGTCTGGTGGTGGATTTGATTTTTTTTCTTTTTTTATGTTGGAATTTCCGCATTGAATTGTTTGAAAATAACGTGAATATCGGAGTTAAGTGTGGTTGAATGACAGCAGTTAGAAAATGTAGCTTTGTGACTGTGAGAAAGAGTTGCTTTCTCACTTGGAGTGTACAGCAAGTGCTCAATGGATATTTTCCTGCAAGTTCTGAGAACAGGGTATTCTGTAAATACTGTACGGTATTGTGTGTGTATTTTATTGTCTTGGAGATTTATGTGGCCACAAAGATGTTATGCAAATTTGCCTCCGTGTGAATGAAAACATATTGTTCTGTATATTGTCCTTAAATCATAGAGTTTGAAGCTTTAATAATAAAAAAACATAAATAAAAATGGAGCTGTTCCACCATAACCTTCTGTCTTTTTAATTTACTTGCACTAAGAAAATTTTCCTTGCCTGGACGCGGGTCACCGGTGTTAATCCGAATAATAACTCCACTTGTATGTTGGTCGTAGCGTTGAGGGGGGTCCGTTTTGGTGGCCTCAGTATTGCATCCCTGCTTTTTGCAGATGATGTGGTGCTGTTGGCTCCTTCAAACAGGGCTCTCCAACTCTCACTGGAGCGTTTTGCAGCTGAGTGTGAAGCGTTTGGGATGAAAATCATCACCTCCAAATCGGAAACCATGGTCCTCAGTCGGAAAAGGGTGGAGTGCCCCCTGCGGGTCGGGGAGGAGATCTTGCCCCAAGTGGAGGAGTTCAAGTATCTTGGGGTCTTGTTCACGAGTGGGGGCAGGAGGGAGCGGGAGATCGACAGGCGGATCGGTGCAGCGTCTGCTGCGATGCGGACGTTGTATCGGTCTGTCGTGGTGAAGAAGGAGCTGAGCCAAAGGGTGAAGCTCTCAATTTACCGGTCGATCTACGTCTCAACCCTCATCTATGGTCACGAGCTATGGGTCGTGACCGAAAGAACGAGATCCCGGATACAAGCGGCCGAAATGAGTTTTCTCCGCAGGGTGTCCGGGCTCTCCCTTAGAGATAAGGTGAGAAGCTCGGTCATCCGGGAGGGGCTTAGAGTCGAGCCGCTTCTCCTCCGCATCGAGAGGAGCCAGATGAGGTGGCTTGGGCATCCGATTCGGATGCCACGTGAACGCCTCCCTGGTGAGGTGTTCCGGGCATGTCCCACCAGGAGGAGACCCCGAGGAAGACCCAGGACACGCTGGAGAGACTATGTCACCCAGCTGGCCTGGGAACGCCTCGGGATCCCCCGGGGAGAGCTGGAAGAAGTAGCTATGGAGAGGGAAGTCTGGGCTTCCCTGCTAAAGCTGTTGCCCCCGCGACCCGGCCCGTAGAGCAGTAGAAGATGGATGGATGGATGGATGGATGGATGGATAAGAAAAGTCCTATTGTTATGCTTAAGTTTGGAGCACCAACACTTATTGTTTGGTTAAAAGTCATCCACTACATATATGGTAACATGGTCAGAAATCACCTCAGAAGAAAACAAAACAAAATAACATTCAGCACAAATTGTTCAATATTGCAGAGCATTTTGAGCTGGAAAAGCCACAGTTTTTCTTCCTCTTTTTGTAAACGAGGCTTGTGGCTTTCTCGGTGAAGGTGTTTCCTGTGCTGTCAGTAACTTCTCATTTTAGTCTACTTTGAAGGATATGCGATCTAAATTCTAATTGTCTTTCATGCTGCATCTGTCGCTCTAATCAATGAAGGCAACCGTGAATGTAAAGCCTGAATTGGCCAAAAGAGTGGTGGTAAAATGGGATGACACTTGAGGAAAATAGATTCCACCGTACAGTGGCAGGAAAAAAAAAGTGCAAAACTTCTACCTTGACATAAAAGAACATAGATCCTGTCAGTCATGACCCAATGTGTGACATTTTAGAGTTGCTCAAGTTTCTTTCTGTCATGTTCCGTATTCGGCAGCAGGTGGCACGCGTTCTCTTCTGCCGGCTACACACCTGCTGCCTATTTCCCACTGATTACACCTGCTATATCTAGGCGCGCCGGCGTTTGACCCATTGCCGGAGTATTTACATGCCGTGCTCCTGCTGTTGCCCATATCTCTAAAATTATTGTTCGATACCATTCGCGTTAGTTACATTTTCATCGGCCCAAGGGAATCTTTATATATTCGTGCGTGAACTAGCATTTGTATCAACATACGTTCCTTGCCGTTCTTTGCAAGCGTTTTCTGTTGACGCATTTCCTTATTTCCTGGTGCTCGTTTTTACCAGCGTTTTCTGTTGTCGCGTTCTTTATTTCCCGGTGCTCGTTTTGCCCAGCGTTTTCTGTTATTTATTAGGCGGGATTTTTGTTTATAATAAATACTATTGTTTTGACAGAGTCCTTGTCGGTGCCTGCTATTTTCGGGGATCCGCTCACTTTCGCTTTCTCTGTTACGTACGAAGCAGTTCCTTTCCCTGCTTCGTGCGTAACGTGACACTTTAAACATGGACGAGGAGATATTCAATGGAAGTCACGGCTATGTTACTTTTTCGTACCGTACATATAAGTTACAGTCACGATTTCATATTAATTTCATGTTAACAACGTCCAACTGAAATTCATGAAGACACACATTCAATGAACTACGGGTAACATAAACACACTTAAATGCTAATGATTAACAACCTTATGATGGAAAGGGTTAAGCATTGTGTTATGCATCGTGCTGCAAAGAGCAGCCGAAAAGTACACAAACGTCCAATTTTGTTTTTCGTTTTTTCACTTCACAATAACCATTGACAGTTCATTTGCATAAAGTTGCCCATCATCCCTGGTCTAGTTTTACGATTGCTGTTTCCCAGAACAGTGGGCTCTTTTGGGAAAGCATTCACATAGGCCAAGCACTTGCATGTACCCTTACATAATTTAGTGATGGGTCCAGCGACACCGATGCATTGACACATGCGCCGGGCTCACAGGGCAAACCACGTGTCGATGCATGTGCTGCTTCATTACGTCACGTGATCGACACGTGAACTGCATTGACACAGTCCAGGCTTCTAATTGACACACCGGCTGCGTTGACACAGTCCAGGCTGCTAATTGACACATCGGCTGCTGTTGACACAGTCCAGGCTGCTAATTGACACATCGGCTGTGTTGACACAGTCCAGGCTGCTAATTGACACGTGAACTGCACCGGTGCAGTTTAGACTGCATCGGCTGCTTGGCACAGTCCAGGCTGCGCCACTTTGTCCAGGGGGCGTCGACTCAGTGCAGAGGGCGTTGACGCAGCAAAAGCCCGCCACACAGTGTTTATAAGGAAGTGTGTTTGGCTAGTGGCTACAATGCCACCTGCCGAAACAAGCCAGACCTCACTCACGCTCGCTTGTCGAAGTTCGTGTCAGTGCAGACTTCGTGTTCGTGCCTTGCCTTCCTTGCCGATTATGGAGCAGAGATGCAAATCATCCGCCGTGTGGGACCATTTTGATGTCCTGGAGACTAAGGTATTATTTATTTATTTATTCAAATCGTCTTCTGTCGCCGAGAGGCACTCGCCGAGTGCCTCTCAGATTATTGACATGTGTTGTACCATTCTAATCCAAATACATTTCAAGGTAACTCTTAGTTACTTCTTATTCACATTTCATTACAGGTGAAATGTCAAATTTGCCAAGTCGAATTGTCATACACCAACAGAAGCACCTCCACCATGCTGAGGCATTATCGGGCCAAGCATGAGAATGAAGTTCGCGATACACCCAGTATTACGCCAGGTATACAAACGTTCACTCATCTTTTCACGGTTGCTATGTTGATGATTTAATTGACAATCAGTAATTATTATTGGTTGACTCTCCACTCCATGTTTGACAATCAAGGTTCCAGGAAGCAGCTGTTCTGGAAGGACCAACACACTTCTTTCCCAAACCTCTCCCACCTCGCAAAGGAGTTTCTTTGTACGCCAGCCTCATCCGTCCCTTGTGAGCGTGTGTTCTCCACAGCAGGAGAAATTGCTTGTAAAAGACGCAACAGGCTGAAGTTTAAAACATTGGAGCATCTTATTTTTCTCAATAAAAAATTGTCAAAGCCCACAAGCATCCTCATTCAAATGATCTTCACATTATTTGAACACATTGAATGTTGCAAAATTAATGCATGGATGTGAATGATATTGTATACACTTCATCATCAAATCGATGAATGACCTTATGAAAATGTCTCGGAACAGTTGTAGATGCAAAACCATGCTGGCAGCTACATAATAGATAATAAAAGAAAAATATCCCAAACCATAGGGATCCTCCCAAAAACTAAGGATGTGCTGAATAAGAGATCCTTGTACACATACTTTTATTACTTCCATATTTGACCTATTGTGTGGAAATATGGGGAAATGCCAGTAAAACGCACTGTTTTAAAACTACAATACAAAGCGATCAGAACAATCACTGGCTCCAAATATACGGAACCCACAAATCCACTATGTATCAAATTAAACAATGAAATCTCATGACCTGGTTGACTTCAATTAATGTACAAAGCACACAACAACCTCCTTTGCCAAAACATCCCGAAGCTTTTTAAAATTCAAGAAAGTTGTCATAATTTAAGGGGTACTAACCTATACAAAAAAAAAATCCAAAATGCGAACAAACATCACGCAAAGGAGTGTATCTGTAGTAGGTGTAAATCAGTGGAAGGATTCTGAAACGGACCAGTAAAATGTGTAACTCTCTTGCTGAGATTAAAAATGAATTCGAGAGTAGTACAAGACAACTACACAAATCAGAATTAAGCTGATAAATTCGACACACTCATGAAATATAGCAATACATCAGAAATCCATTGATGAGATTTAATATATTAAAATGTAGCATCCATTATGAATATGAGAAAATTGACATATACATGTGCTCCAATGAGTATGTACTGTATATACAAACCACAGCATACATAAGGGTAAAAGCATTTGTCGATATGTAGACTTTCTTTCCTATTTTGATAAATGATCAATTCATATATAAGGGGTAGGACTCGGGGTAGGTTTTTTACTTCTTTCTACTCCTTTGAACACATATTTATGATGATGACTATTTTCTTTTCCTTTTTTTATATCTTACCTTCACTTTTTGCCAATTTATTACCGAATTGTATGTTTATATGTTCAATATACAAATAAATGTATCAGTCAGTTCAGTCTGTTAAGTGGGTTGGCTGCAGGGATCTTGAAGGTCCAGCAGGTGGCAGTGGTCAGTGACACAGTATCAGCACAGTATCAACACAGTGTGTCAGTGTGTCGACACGCCTCATGAGGCCTCATGGACCCATCACTATTACATATAAACAAAATGGGACAGACACAGTCCCTTGGCTATTTTGGACCAATTATATACCTTCATAAAGTACGGTACATACAAAGTGCATTCCAGTAAAGTGCTAACCATAAAGTTCAAAGGTTATAACTGCAATGAAAAATATGCTTTAATTGAAATATTTTTGTCATCAACCTGACCTGATGTCTGTTGCCTCTTTAGTTATTGTTCATTAAGATGACAGAAAAGCACTTCACCTGATTTCAGCAGGAATCCAGAATGATGGTGTTGTTGGAGGTGAAGGTCAAAAGTCATGTGATGTAATGTTTAGAACGGTTTTGTTTTTGTCCTGCACTTTTTGGGGATGGGTGAAATCACTCAATCTTGGTAAAAAAATGTTACTTGATTTAATTATAAACCTGTGTGACAGTTCATGTTAAGAACTAAATTATGATGACACTTTGCAAAATTCATACAAACAGGCACCTGAAAAAAGCTAACTCGGTTGTTTAATTTCACACTTGATGGTTGGGCAGGCACTCGAGAGACCCAACTATTTGTATTGAAGCAATTAAAAAGTACATTTCCATTATATGCTACTTTTATGAGTTTTGTAATGGTGGCAGTTTGGACTCTAGGAAGTCTAAAAATTATAATTGATCTCATGGGGATTTCTGTTTTGCAAGTCACCAAAATCAAAGTTTGTGCATGGAATTGAACATGAAGGTGCCACTTCATTTGTGTGTTTGTCATCCTTACCGACAAAGGAGGTGTGCCATCATCCTCCACGGTCACAATGAGTGTGTACTCCTGCTGACGCTCTCGATCGGGAGGGGCGGGCCGTGTCACCATCTCCCCCGTCATCCGATCCATGCGGAAGGTCAAGTCTTGGTTTCCCGCGGTGATGTAATAAAACAGCATGGCGTTAGGACCCGTGTCCCAGTCTGTCGCCACCACGCGCAGGACTGATGTGCCTCCTCCTACGTTCTACATTTGAAACCGTAAAATCATCCATTCCAGTTGTCGCAGACAAAAGACCATATTAAGCAAGGAACATTTGAATTCAAAAGTGCAGGTGAGGCAAAGCTGTCTGTGGTTCTGTCCCACCTCACTTATGCTGACATTGTAGCCCCTTGGACTCTCAACAATAGGCGGATTGTCATTGACATCCAGGATATTGATCGTGAGGGAGTGGTCCGTGTGTCGGGGAGGTGACCCGTTGTCTGTGGCACGCACCTGCAACAGCATATACATGCATATGAATCGGAGCCACCATTCATTTGAACACCCTGAACAATGTGCTTGTCTGTCAGCAAAAGTTTAATACAATGAAACATTGAAACAAATTAAAATAGTTTGTTCCCCTCCCCCGAAAAAAAAAATTGCGAATAAGAATGGTATTGATTTTTTTCCTGTGCTTGCGTGGGTTTTCTCTGGGTAAATCCCACATTTCAAAAACATGCGTGGTAGTTTCATGCGACACTATGAATTCCATCGATGTGAGTGTGAATGAACTCTTTCCTCCCTGTCAAACTGCACATGACATGCTCAGGGAGAGCAGACAAGACATCCTGGTTAGAAAAACGCTCACCAGTAAGTTACATTTTTGTTGGCGACACAAAAAAATAAAAATTAAAAAAAAGTGCCACGGGGCACAACTTGAAATACTGCTTTGGCACTCGTAATTCAAGATTACCACTGCAATGTCCTTTACAGCTCATTCTATCATAAATCACGTGTATTCATTCTGACCTTGAGCAGGTAGCGATCCACCGACTCCCTGTCCAGAGCAGCATTGACATAGACCTCCCCATAGGTGTGGTTCACTGTCTTGATCTTAAACACATCTTCCATATTGCCTGCGACTAGAGTAAAGTTGACCTAAAATGGCATGAGGAATAATAATGGGAGAGATGAATAGAAGGGGCGAGAGACAGACGATTGAAAGAGTGCCTGGGCTCATCTCATTGGAGTAGTTATGCAGTGAGTGCGTGCTATCCAATGGCAATAAATCACATTGAAGGACATACATGACAATGTTTTCTCTCTCTCGCTCTTACCAGTCCATTCAATCCTGCATCTCGATCTCTTCCCAGAACTACAGCCACTCTTTTCCCCAGGGCGATGTTTTCCAGAATGTCCACTGAAGTATCAGATGTGATGTCAAACACGGGACTGTTGTCATTCTCATCAAGTATAATGATCGACACCTGTCACGAGACAAAGTCCGATGTCGCTCCGAAAGGCAACTTGAGATGAACATCATTTGTGTGAATGCTGCAGATGACCGCCAGCTCTTACCTTCTGTTGTTCCAATAAGAGATGCAAATAATACAAAAGGGAGAAGGTAAAAAGTTCGAAGATAAGACTGGCTAATATTTTTTTACTTTTTAAAATGATTAAAAAAAAATGTTTCAGGAACAGCGGTTACTACAGTGGGCCACTTATCATGTTATCAGGTTCCAGGGTGCATGAAAGAGTTCAATCAGAGATGCAAGTAAAGTGGAGATCAATCCAGAAGCAAATACCCATACCACAGTTGAATCTTTTTTTGGTCCTCCGTCATCTGCGACCACAGTCAGGCTGTACATGTCCCCCTTCTCTCTGTCGAGCAGGCCTGTAACTGTGATACGGCCCTGAAACATCATCCTAATGTGTTTCACCCTTCATCCAAATTTTGAGCAAACCAAAGAAAACAAAGACGCATTATTTCTTTCTCACCGTGACGCTGTCGATCTTGAAGAGGGCCAGGGCTGCAGGCGACGTATCTGGATCAAATCTATAAGTTAGCTGGTTCAAGTTGTCAGCAGACTGCGCCTGCACCTGAACCACTTCCATCCCCGTGGCAATATTCTCACGTAGCGACGCTTCATAACTGGCCGAGGAGAAGGCCACCGACTCGTCGAGCTCATTGAGTAAAGTGACATAAACCGTGCAGAAGCCTTGGTGGAAAGGTGGGGCCTGGTCAGTAGCTGAGATGTTCATCAGATAGCTGGTCTTTGTCTCATAGTCCAAGTAGTCCACTGTGGTTACCAGGCCGGTGCTGACGTCTACATCAAACTTGTGATCTGAGCCAGATACAAGGGCATAAGCTACTGCTCCACCGTCACCTGACCAGAAGGGAAAAAAAGTTTGTTGGTAGTGGTAGTGGTGGTGGTTTGTTTCTACCAGTAAGGGTTAATTGCGGTCTGTTTCTGGATACGTCTTGGCCTATTTTCCAATGCTTTAACTTTACAAAGCCGTCATTCAAAGCTCATAGTTCCTGTTGTGTTTTGATTCTTTTTTTAAATTGCATTTTATGTTCTGTTAGGTATTATAGTAAGATATCTTTAATTAGGTACTTAATTTTTTAAATGCCTTTGTTGTTTTTAAATGCTTTTACATCACAGGTGTCAAAGTCAAGGCCCAGGGGCCAAATCTGGCCCGCCACATGATTTTATTTGGGCTGCAAAAGCAAATCAAACATGGCAGCTTCCATGAGGCTTGCTAAACTATGTACCAACATTTCAAATTCTCATGTGTAATAAATTAAACAGACCTAAGCATTTTGTTGTTGCCAACACCTCATTACAGTCACTTAAAAAATAGTTGAATAAACTGTTATTCTTGACTTCTTTATATGATTTCAGTCATAATAACCCTTCAAGGGAAATGGTAACTAAAACGTGGCCCGTGACAAAAATGGGTTTGACACCCTTGTTTTACATGTACTTATATATATATATATATATATATATATATATATATATATATATATATATATATATATATATATATATATATATATATATATATATATATATATATATAAATCTTATATGATTTACATGATGACATTGTAAGTACAGTACAGCAGTGTGAAACTAATAAAAGTCAAGTCATGAAACCAATAAGCTGCAGCTCCTTAACTGATTTCCCGCTGAACTCACCCGTGTCAGGGTCTGTGGCACGAACCACAATCACCGATGTGCCAACACCAGCCGTCTCCCGAAGGCCAAGACGGTTGTATTGTTGCTGGGTAAACACTGGGACCTCATCGTTGGTATCGTCCACATATACTATTACCTAGATGAGTTTAGACAAATAAAAGGTGCATAATTATCTTCGAAAACGTCAATGACCTATCTAAAAAATAAACCTCTCTTGTCTCTCATCTGATATTACAATGATGCAATTACATTTTTCCCTGGAAAAAACTATTCCTGAGCGATGATACTTTGAATGTTTAAATTAGGAAATGAAAATTTTTTTTTCAAAATGCCACCTTTCTGATTTGAACACAAACACACACACACACACGCACACACAGAGCCCCATATAATCAGTGACTGCAAAAATGTGCATGTTTTCTTCAGGCTTCATAAATCTCATTGGAACAGCACCAAACAAAAGGTCATCATCATCATCACCTTGCCCAATAAAGATTTGCGATTTGTCATCTGAATATCACTTTCATTTGCTCGTCCACAGTCCATGATTACTTTGCTTTAGCCCACTGCTGCCTTGTTTTTTTCCCCCATTTAGGTGTTAATGATGGTTTCGTTTTCGTCTCTCTCTTTCTCTCTCAGTATCTATAGATATTTTTTCCCCTGAGATTTACGTGATCTTATTTTTTTCTGCACTTGCTTGAATTGTTTTTTTATTTTACTGACTACAACTTTCTTTCTCGCCTTTTTTGTGTTGACGGTTTGGATTTTTTTGGTCCTTTTTCCTCCCAAATTAAACACTCAAGTGATCAGCAGAGAGTGGCATTCGGAAATTTTTGTCAGGGGTTGGTTGAAGTTAAACTAATTCTGTGCTAACATTTTCCAATTGTCAGCGTCTCTGTAATGCTGCGTTGAAGCACAAGAATGCATCTGACATCCTCTTCATCTGCTCACCCTCACAGAGCTCCTCATGCTTCCCTCGTCACTGTTGTAGGCTTCCACTTCTAACACGTGAGAGCTGCTTGTCTCTCTGTCCAAAGCACGGATGCCTCTGGTCAGCAGCCCTGTTTGTTTGTCAACGTTGAACAGGTTTTGGCTGTTTCCTGTATGAAAACACACATCATGTAGCATTCACACACATGCACAAGCACGTGCACACATTAACACACTTTTGAGCCCCCCCCCCCCAAAAAAGAAATTGGGTGAGCCACTTTCACCTGCTTGAAATGCAAACGTGATGCAAATTTGAAAACCGTGACGTTGACACTTGCTTTTCCAGAGAACTGACAACTTATTTTAGTGATCCATTTGCGGATTTGATCACAGAATCGGGAATCATTATTTTTTTCGGATTGCTTTTAGTTGTTTTTTTTTAAATGCATGAAATTAACGAACAAAGACCAAAATGAAGGACATTTTCATTATTATTTAGTTTTAGTTTGTTTTATCAAAGTAAAATTTAGTTTGTTAGTTTTCATTTCCTTAAGCAGGATACAGTATGTTGCTGACATACAACCTGTCAGTTCTTATTTGGGAGTCCAGTCCAGCTTTTGGTTTGCTACGTTGTGTCTGGTCTTTTGCACTCCTATTCATTTAGTATTTTTTAATTGCATATGCCTTTTTTACATTTTTTGTTTTATTTTTGGAAAATAAATACCTTTTGTTCCCTCTCTGCGTTTCGTTCATTTTTTTTTTGCCACAACCACCACTTGCACGTTGTGACAGAAATTGAAGAAACAAGGATGGTATCATATTTTTTTCCACGCCTGTAGACAGGTGTACAAAGTTATATATATAAAAAAAGAATATTTTGGGGTAGATTAAGTGAGCTAGATTAATTTAACATGTTGAGTTCTCACAGCACAGTGGTTGGGAATTGCGGCATTAACTTAATGCATGAAAACCACATGGAAGAATTGCAGTGACATTCATACCAGTGACAATCCTGTAGAGGACGAGGCCGTTCTCCCCTTGGTCTGCATCCGTAGCTTGTATCTAAATAAGCAGACAAGTCAGACAAACTTAAGAGAGCCATCCAAATCTAAATATACCCACACCAGGGATGGACAACTTAAACGCTGGAGGGGCCCGTTGCTCGTTCCTTGATTCACTGTTCTGCAAATGTATAAATGCATATCCACAGCAATCAAACAAATCGTACATGTGTTATGACATAGCCGGCAAGTTGATGGATGGATAGTGAGATTCAGTATCAAGGTGTACGTACAGGTATTATTGTCTTTGTCCACCCCAGAATCATAATGGCGGATTGATAAAGTGAACATATCAATCAACAAAAGAGCACTTGTCTTGTGTGGGTCGCATACAGTTGATCTCATCTGTTGTACGAGTGCAGTTCATTCTTTGATTCAAGTTTTTGCTCATCCAACCATTTCCACAGACATTTAGAAGACTGTTGACATCTTTTCTTCTAGAACCACTGCCAGCCGGCGTCTTGTTGCCACAACAACATAACAACCCCACACAGCTCGGCATCGAGAAAGCATCTCTCGCTCTGTCTGTTGCAGGCAGATGTCCAGGAGCAGCAAGGAGCTGAGCACAGACAGCATGGCTCCTTGGAGCATACGCTGATAAAAAGTGGCGCACGCTTGAATGGACCATGTCATGGGACTGACTTCTGAATCTAGAGATCTGCTGGCACTGGATGAGGCCGACTTCATGGCTCACTGCGATCCTCTGTGGATGTGTCAAAACCCACAGAGGTGCTCACAAAGTGCATAATAAATTGCATTACGAAACACAGTCAAGCACATTTGCTCAGGTATGCATGCACACACACACACACAAACATACACACACACACACACACACACACACAAACACACGCACACACACGGCACTACGAGGACGGGTCCAACTCTCATTAGCTTTATAAAGAGATGTGGAGAAAGGGGAGGAGGGGCAGGAAAAAAAGAGTCTGGGGGTCAGATTGGTGAGTGATGAATAGAGTATTCCACACCGGACTGCACCACTCCAGCCATGAAAAGGGGTGCATCAATTTAGTAAGTATACTGAAGAGCCAGAGGCTGTCATGGTAAAGACATATGTTGCATGTGAGCAAACAGTGGTGCACCACTAAGCTTCAGTATGGCATAGCTGAAGCGAGTGTACTCGCTTTGCTATAAAGAAATAAAAGTGAAACTTATTCTCTTTGACCCCCATTACCCGTGTTACAACTTCACTGTTCCCATCAGCGTCCCCCTTGGCCCCCCAACCCAACATTTCCCCTCCTGTCTCTGGGAAAGGAGCAGTTCAAGGGGGGGAAAACAAGTGCGTGGAGCCAAGGAATAGGTCTGCCTTCAGGAACTAGTGCTGTTCGAAAGAGTAAAGTGGGGCTGTGAGTAGTCATATTTTTTATATGTTTTGTTTGAGAATATGACGTACATAATCAAGGCATGTCAAATAAATGTTAAAATTTTAACATACGTAAAATATAGTGATATGAGACAGAAAGCGTAACGATGTAGTAATGGTCTATAAAAGTTGCAGCGAGTGAAAACTCCATGTGGGGTATGCCAATAACTTTGCGTAGTTGTGTGTGCATAAAAAAAAAATTAAAAAAAATAAAATAAAGCATGCGTTTAAGTCACAGACTAATGAAGGGACTCTTTAACAAGCCTCTTGCTCCATTGGCCTATGTCACAGCTTACGTGGCATTTAGTCTGGAAAATAATTTCACATCCCAGTGTGTTTCCGTTAAACCGATAAGCCACACTTTGTCTCTGCCGCATTAAAGACGATGACATTTACAAATGTTACAATACTGAAATTGGGGGTGCGGAGAAAGAAAAGGGGATAATTGGAGACCTGCATAGGAGTGGTGGGCGCCTTGCATTTCACAAGGGCCTTCTTAATAAACCCAATTTGTTTTGCATTGAGGAACACTTGGCAAGCGATGGCTCTTTTCTAACCTTGATTTAATTGCCACATAAGTGTTGCAAATGCCAAACACTTGCCAAATCTGCATATCTATATAAGTTTGGATCATTTACTGTATGTCTGATGTGTCTGCATACGTAGGAAAGCCCATGAGTGTATGATCCCAATCAAATCAAACATAAAACAACTTAGTTTGGTTTACCGTAGCTCGTAAGGCAAAACATTGCATGTCAAAGGGAGCTGACAGTTGAAATGCTGTGACACTTTTTAACACTGCAGTTGAAAACTTCTCATGGCCTTTTTTTTTTAACCAGGTGAACGGCAACATGAACACTAGTGATCTAGGAACCAACTTTGACCTCGCCTCCACCAGAGAGAACACAGTGCTCAATGTTTCAACCACCACTATCGCCTCCACCACCTCCATGTCTTCTTCAGTCAACCATGACCCAGAATTCACTATTATGGTGGTGTTGGGCTTATCACTACTGCTGGCAGGGTTAGCGATCTTCATGGCAGTGTGTCGACGCTCTGAACAAGACTTGCAGTGTGAGACGAGCCCTGGTTCAGGAGAGACTCAGAAACATGGAAGAAGCCAGTCTAGTGAGCCACAGCTCAAAGTGTGGAAGAGGCTGGGCTCCTATCGGCGCTCCTACAATCTGTCCTTCAGAAGACCCCCTCATCGGAGGCCACATGAGCATAGGAACACACATGCTTTCCATTCTACAGCCAAACGGATAGCGCAACCGGGGGTCACCACAGAGATGCACCTTACTACGCCTTGTCTGTACGACTATGTCACTGAGATCTAGTAGGACAAATAATCAAGGACTGACTGTTAAACTGAAACGTCAAGTCACTCAAACCAGGCATGGGTATTGTCATGCAAAAACTATCCAGGCGAGTTTTGCTTTCCAAATGTTTTAATGCCTTTCAGCATTTTTCATATGTGGAAATACGTACTTTTAAAAGCATTTTTTTTGTGTACGCATAGATTTATAAAGAGTGAAATGAATGCAAAAACAATCTGTACCCTCAGCAAGCATTTCCCGTATCATAGAGACAAGATTACTTGTTAACAATTGATTTGCACAATTTAACAATTTGTCAGGTGTAACATTTAAAATGCAACTAGCTTAAAGTTGGTTAGTGAGGGAGCTTGAACAACAAGCATTATTCCTCGGCATCACATAAACCAGGAGTGTCAAACTTATTTTTGTCGCGGGAGGGCTGTTACGACATTGAAACGGAATAAATGCTTAATCATCAAATCGTATAATTACATGTACACACCAAATTGATGGTGTTATACTAGTCAACTATTTGTTGTTTGTTCAATTATTGTTTAAGTGTGTTTGTTCAATTATTGTTTAAGTGAGTGTTAAAGGGGTAATACATTTTTTTGCTAAATCTCAACGTTATTGCACATGACAATTTGTCATTTCCGTACAGATTTTAGCAAGGAAAATTGAAGATGACACACATGATTTACTTTTGCGGGCCTCATAAAATAATGTGATGTCCTGGATCTGGCCCCCAGGCCTTGAGTTTGACGCCCGTGACAAACACTATCTGTAGCTAATAATAGTTCCGATGCAATGCAACATGTCCATCTACGCCATGCACTCATTTTCTAATACGCTTATCCTCACAAGGGTCGCGGGAGTGCTGGAGCCTGTCCCAGCGGTCTTCGGGCAGTAGGTGGGGGACACCTCGAACTGGTTGCCAGCCAAACGCAGGGCACACAGAGACAAACAACCAGCCGCGCTCACACTCACACCGAGGGACAATTTTGAGTGTTCACTCAGCCTGCCATGTATGTTTTTGAAATGTGGGTGGAAATTGGATTACCCACGCAGGCACGAGGAGAACATGCAAATGTCCATCTACTCTTCAAACTTAATTAGGTCAAATATATTCAAAATTCCACTCAACATTTACAGTAGAGAAACACAGTGATTTTTTTAATGCTGCATTTGGCAATAAAGTCTTTTTAGTCTGACTATGACAGTGTAGCTCGTATTTACCTGGAGGATGCTGGCTCCCTTGGGCACAGTCTCCAGTATGCTAGTCTCATAGCTGTTTTGCAGGAAGATGGGTCTGTTGTCATTCACATCCTGAACTTCAACAAACACGGTGGCTGTGCCTGTCCTCCTGCTGCCCGCTGGACCATTGTCTGCGAGTACAGACATAATCACTTACAGAAGTAGTCGACATTTGGTGGAGACATACACATAAAATTTTGTTAAAAGGCACAACCTTAATTTGGAATGAGATCCAATATAAAAGCGGCATTAGAAACAATTACCTTTCAAATACAGTGCAGTAATGCAGATAATGCTGCCAGAGAAGTGTTGTGTTATTCATTTATTTTTTGGGTGGTGCATCACATCAAGTAAGATAATAGGAAAAACCTTTATTGTCTCACAGTGGAGAAATTCGCAACTTCTACATATATACCTGTATATATACTATATACCCCTTCCTCTTAATGACACCTAGACTGTTCATGTTTTAAATGTTTCATGTTACTATCATTGCTGTCAGATAAATATTGATTCGGAAATGCTCCAGATGATATTGCACGCTGTTTTACTGTCATGCGTTTTTATAATACAGTAGTATGGGTGGGTTCTAAAATTGAGATGCAATAATGATGGTATTAAACGGTGGTTTTAATAGATATGTCCCCCTAAAGGCCACGATACCAAATGCATGGCCTGCCAATGTATAACAAACTTAATGCTGTGTTCAATGAGTGTATACAGAATGCGCCTATAACTTTCCAAGCTTTTATTTTAAAATAACACTGTTAGCACAATAGTACACATGAAATTTTGTTTTGTAATTAAAGTTTTGCATTCTGTCTTCATGTCGTCAACTCTTTTATGTCACTTGGCCCTCTGCAGATAAGCCTTTCTGACTCAATCGTTTCCGAAACAGGAAAACATCGGTTCTTTCATGTCAGACACCAAAGCAAGTTCAGCAAAATTTAAGATGGCTTGATCATCATCATACAAAAAAATAAGTTGCTTTGAAGATAGATGGTAAACAGATGATAAAATGATCAAATGTGACACACCGATAGCTTCTATGACCATTGTGTACGCTGCCTGGGTTTCTCTGTCTAGGCCAACCACTGTCCGAACAATACCGTCTCTGAAGCCGACACTGAATTTACCATCTTGATTCCCACCTACAAACATAAACATGTCAAGAACTCAGCAAAACATCCACATTGACTCCTTTAGATTGATCATTGAACAGCTCAAACACAATATCACACAAAGTATGGGGAAAATGCTACAATACATTACCTGCATATACTAGAGTTAATGTCATTGTGCAATTAGTTGCCACTACATAGAACTGAAAAACCTCCGGCAGTGTGGCGTCTAACCTGTGATGAAGTAGCTAAGTTCAGCATTGAGCCCGGCATCGTTGTCTGAGCAGCTGAGGTGCGCTACAATGTGGTCTCTCGGCACGCTCTCCTTCAGGGACACATTGTATACACGAGGGTTGAAGGTGGGTGTCTCGTCATTTACATCCAGAACTGATATAGACACATAGACAGAAATGAGTAGGATTGACAGTTGTGATTTTTAACACGGCAATTAAGGCAAATGAGTACATTTTGAATTGTAAATCGGTCAAGGTCACTGTGTTGTTTGACTTTGGATAGGTTATCATTTCTCAAACTGCTTCAAACAACAAAGCGTCCGTGTTTTATGTTATGTGTTGTGTTTATTATTTTACTTTATGTTAACTGTTTTGTTAAGCGCTTTGTTACAGCTGCCACTGTTGTGAAAGCGCTATATAAATCAGCATGTATTGTATTGCATTGTAAGGTCACTTTTTTTTTTGAATGATCAAGTGCCACCAGCAGGTGGTAGTATCTCTCTTAATGGATTCCACAGAAATGAGATTACAAGAGGCAAACCCCCTTATGATTTATGAGAATTTGTTCATTAAATGCTTCAACTGTTTCATTTGGCAGATAATATCAGGAGAGCCAAGGAAATCAAGTTGCAATTCTCACGATCAAACACATTTAGACACTCACCGGTGACAGTGAGGGTAGAAGTTGAAGTGCGAGGGAACTTTCCTGCATCGTATGCTATAATCCTCAAATGGTACTGTCCAATCTGCTCCCGATCAAGCATTGCAGATGAGGTGAGAATGCCGGTAGAAGTGTTGAGGTAAAAGTCCAAGCGAGGCATACCCATCTGCAACGCCATGGTAATCAAACCGTTCTTATCCTGATCTGGGTCCTCCACCTGAACCTAAAAGAGGAAAGGGAGGGTGAACGGTCAGGGGACAGTTAAGAGTGGACAGAAACAGAGTTAATAGTGCACGGACAAATATACAAATCTCCATTTACATTACACAAGGGGGAGCCGAACAATAATATTGAGCAGTTTCCCCTTTTGCAGAAGTCAATTTTTCGCAGAGAGTTGTTGTTTCACACTACTCGGTGCGCAATGACAATTTACAGTGCAATCCAGACTAAATCACCATATTTGCATTTGTCATTTAAATTTCCCCAAGAACCACTTGCGTGAAGAGCTAGAAGCAGCACGTCTGCTGTGATGAAGTTGATAATACAGTTTCGATTGGAACCGTCAGAAAAGTAAGCATTCACTCTCTATGCATTGCCATTCTCTCGACCAAAATATCAGTTCACCACTGCAAAGTATAATCACAATAAGAAATATACACTATAAATAAACGGAAAAAAAATGGACACAATTGCAAAATTATCATTACTTCAGTATTGTCACGCAGGTGTAACCATTTTGTTGGAGTGCACCAAGTAACAGTGCGGAGCTGTCAGGGCCCCTAACACCTGCACTGACCAACATTGACAACCAAATTCTAAAATGGGTTCCGTGTAGTCAGCCCAGTGGCCCATTGTTTAGCGCATCGACCTCACAGTGCAGAAGTACCGGGTTCAATTCCAGCTCCGGCCTCCCTGTGTGGAGTTTGCATGTTCTCCCCAGGCCTGCGTGGGTTTTCTTCGGGTACTCCCGTTTCCTCCCACATTCCAAACACATGCATGGCAGGCTGATTGAACACTCTAAATTGTCCCGAGGTGTGAGTGTGAGTGCAAATGATTGTTCGTCTCTGTGTGCCCTGCCACTGGCTGGCAACTGGTTCAGGGTGTCCCCCGCCTACTGCCCGAAGACAGCTGGGATAGTCTCCAGCACCCCCCGCGGCACGTGTGAGGATTAAGCCGATCAGAAAATGGATGGATGGATGGATGGATGTTCCATGTTATGGCCATAATTGACTCCCAACAGTCTATTCTCTTCATTTCATGGCATTTCCCTTGGTTGCACTGCTCCCATTGAATGTGGATGGATGATTTTTATTTTTATTTTTTTAGCCCAATGAGATTTTAGCTTGTTGCGGTGTTTAGTGTAATCTGGCCTGGTCCTTTAGAACTGAACAGAATTACTGGTGCTGTGATTTAGACTATATAAACACAGGGACCGCTGAGTATAATGTATTTTAGTGTTTTCTATTTTTGCATGTGATTAAAGAAACAGTGGTTCTGACCTGCTCTCGACGATGTAAGTGGCACAGATGCTCTATCTTGCATTTTTGTATATTATTGATGGTTTCAATGACTGTAACGTAATAACGGCGGCTCCAAGAGGTGGATTAAGTGGGGTAAATCACCACTTAAGTACCTAGGTACCAAATGAGTTTGTTGCCTTAATGGTACCTTAAACACTGAGGAACCAATAGGGAGTCCCTCTGGTACTTCAGCCACAAACGGGAGGTTGACAAAGGTTGGGTCGTTGTCATTGAGATCCAGCAGGTTGACAAATACTGTTGCGCTTGCTGACGCTCGCAGGGGAGGTACACCACCTACAGAGGGCACCAGAGAAACATATAAAGGCATTCCTCGGTCAAGGGAATTTATCGTGCCCAATAAAACTTTTCATGGGCAACATAAAACTTAAGGACTAAGGCTTGAAAATAGACATTAATCACCCAGAATTGAAAGCACTCTACTCAGTACGACATAAAGTCACTGACGCCTGCTTTACAGATGAGTCAAACAAACAGAAACAACTCACGGTCCACAGCAGAGATGATAATGGTTCTCATGAGCATTGTGACCTTGGGATCAGTGCTTTCCCTGTCCAGGGTTACCCCGCTGGTGCGGATCTTCCCAGTGTTGCTGTTTATGGTGTAGAATCGGTTTTCTACACTGATGCTGTACACCACAGTCCCATTCTCCCCATTGTCAGAGTCCAGTGCCAGCACCTGGGCAGGAGAGTGACACACCTTGGTTGATCGGGCTGATCAACAGGTGCGCTTTACTTCTCACGGCTTACCGTGAGGGTAATATTCCGTGGGTTTAATAGCATGTTAGCAGTTAATAATAGTGTCCTGAACAAGTGAGAACTAATAGGAGAGACGACAGCAACTGACAGATGACAGGAGGGGAGGAATGATAATGTGAGTACACTTGCGTTTCCCACCTCAGCTGGAGAGTATCTCACACACGCACGATGACTGGCGACTGCTCGCTCACAACACTCGGGAATAAGAAAAATGGTGACGTCTCTTTAGGTGATCTCGGTGATGAATGCATTGGAAGAGGAATCCGGCTAAAACATTTGCTGGATTTTAAAGAGCTGATCAATTATTCAGTGTGCTGACTAAAAACGCGGCACAACGGTTAATTGATCATTAGAGGAACAAAGGTTTTTTCAGGTGTTTAATTATTAATGGGACATGGTAAGCACACAAATTGGAGGCCTATTGATACGCAACTGCAAAGAAAAGTGCAGGTGTTATAAGCCTCTTATAACACCTGGGCTCAGTTGAACTACCGATAATCACTTCTCTGTTCCTCATGCCACATATTTCATGTCCAGTATATGTAATACAGTATATATCCAATATAATGTTAAAATCCCCCCCCCCCCCCGCCCCAAAAAAGGTATAACATAAAAACTTACTAAAAGTGGATTTTTGTGAAAATAAATAGTTAATAAATCTGAGATTTTACTTTAAGGCCATATTGCTCAGCCCAAGGCTGTCGGAGGGAAAAAAAAGGTGGAAGGACAAATATTTTAAAAAGTCAATATTTGTCTTTCTTCACTATTTCACCATTGGTCTTTGTGCGAGACGGGTTCTTCGCTTTCCTGCCTCGCAGCTGAATAATTTGCAAAGTGTATGACTGCAGGCTACATTTTAATTAGCAATCGGACTCCCTTAATTACACTCAGCGACGCCTCTTTAATTAATGAATGATCACGGCTTAATTTCCAACAGCACGGAGCCAAAGACACCAGCAGGACAATGGGAGAGTTTGGGAGCAATATTCAAGCATTTACTTTGTGATGACCTACACGGTGAGTGTAATTTGTCCATGTGGTCTAGTGGAGCGCTAGTATGTGTAAGATAGATAGACTGAGTATTCGACGTATTCTTTGAACACATGCTCTTTAAATGTTGTCGGTTAAAAAGCTTACCCGTACTAAATAAAAGCCATATTTAGTACTATTGATCACACTTACACCAGTGGTTCTTAACCTGGGTTCTATGGTGTGTGTATTTACACCAGAGGTTTGATAAATAGGTCTCAGGGTTTCGACGCAGCTTCTGCCACGGAGGTTAAGACACACCCGACTCAACATGTCAATGAGTTATGACACGTTCGCTTGGCCATCACTGGCTGCAGATGATCACATGACATTTCTTGTCCAATCGGTGCTGCGGGAAATTTAGTTTGGTCAGCAGTCAATGTTTGACTGTCATGATAGTACGTTGTGTGATTTTGTTTTTTTAGAATATTTTAATACATGCTAAATATGTCGGGCAAAAAAAAAAAGTGGTTGGACGAATATGTACCACATGGATTCACATGCATCACGGAATGTGATGGGACTCAGCATCCTATCTGCATTATTTGTCATGCCAAGTTGAGGAACTCTAGTCTCGCACCAGCATAACGGAAGGAACACTTTTTGAATCAAATTTTTATTTTTCACTAAGGGTTTGGTGGATCTGCATATGAACTGGTTGAGTTTGGTACCCCTAACAAGGTTAAGAACCACTGACCGAAACATTCCTATGTCAGCAAAGGTACGCATGCGCACACACACACGCACGCAATTGCAGACTGCTGAGTGCTAACAACTTCCGGTGACGTAATCACACGCGACTGTAAATTCAAGATTTACCTGTGTTATTTTATTTTTTAAATATTTTTGGGGTGAAAATGACACAGATAAGATGATTAGGGTGCAGCGTACATTAACACAAAAATATATATTACTAACATGTACAAAGACACATAAATGGTTGGTTGTTTTTTTTCTCCTCGACACTCCTCGGATCTACTTGGGACCTGTCTTAGATCTACCGGTAGATCAGGATCGACGTAATGAGCACCCCTGGTATAGACATATTGTACAGGAAATCTAATGTGATTAACTCACTTTTCCAGTCCAACTCGAAAAAAAGACAAATGTTAGATACAGTAATGTGTCTTTTTGGTGTATTAACAATTATAGTAGGCAGTGTTGTCAGGTTGGGTTTGGCACACTCACAGAGATGACATCTGTGTTGATTGGGCTCATCTCCACCACATTGGCATGGTATGGCTCATCTTTCCACTGGGGGGCATTGTCATTAATGTCCAGGATGGTAATGTTCACCTACACAAAGGGCGAAGCAGCGGAACGGTGGTAAATTTAATAAAAAAAATGAGAGCAAATTTAGAGTTTGTTGAACAGCAAATGAAATGAGCGCATTTACCGTGGCAATGCCAGTCTTCTGCTGCGGGCCAACCCCTCCATCTACAGCTCTCACGATGAGGATGTATTCGGATTTCAGCTCTCGGTCCAGCAAAGCTGTGGTGGTGATCTCTCCTGAAGCACAAACACATGTTTAATGACGATATATTACGATTATGACAAAAACTGGAGAGCGCTGAAGAAAGGTCAATGGAAATATGTCCAGCAGACACAAACAAGAAACAATGGAGTGTGATGAACTAGAGAAGGCTCTCTGATATCTTTGGACTGTCCAGAATCACTTTACCAATAAAATAGGATCCAGTTTGTTATAATACACAATCACATGCACACGTACCAGAGCGTGAGTTAAGACGAAACTGAGAAGAGCCCTCCAGGGAGTAGATGAGGGAGGCCTGGCCAAACTCTCGAGAGGCGTCCAAATCAGTGGCATTGACGACCAGCACTGTAGCTCCTGTGGAGAGGTGGCCAGAACACAATCTTTCAGAACGAGTGAAAAAAATATATCTGAAGTGACAGTCAGGGAGATGATCAGTGTATACATTTGATTTAATGATAAGAGGTAGTTTCCAATAAATTAAAAAAAAAATTTTGTCAAAATTGCCAGTCCATCAGACAGTAATACATGAGAAAAAGATCTCTGTGGCCCCATCTGTTTTTTTAAATGTGATTTGATAGAAACACGGTACTGACAAGGTGCCAGTCATTTATTGTGCATGCGTTGGCATAGCCCTGACCTGCTACCTCGGGCTTCAAGAGCTTTGCTGAAACTATGGCCAAATAGCCACCTTTGGAAAATAAAACAATGCACATACTTCGTTTTCTAACTGGGCTAATGTCTACAAGTAGCAAACAAAAGCAGCGCAAGGGGACCCAAAGCAATAAAGAAGCAATGTAAAATTAGCAACATTTCTTTCAACATGCAAGTTCATTATCGCTATGGTGGGGTTCTTAATTGATTACACATTCCCAAACATAAATCTTGAGAGGAATAACATTCAGCGTTACAGTAACATTCCGTTACAAATAAGTCCCGCTGCCAATTTAGCAGTCATGACTAATGTTGCTTGAATTGTTCATGTTGTTGGCATAAGGCTAATGCTGCTGAAACTGCATATGTGCTCTTTGTGACTATTTATCCCGACTACGCGCTGTCACACTTGCATGTCGTAATGAATGGCCTGGTTTGAGAATCATACTGTTTGCACATCGGTATGAGCTGTGGGTTTAATCAGACACTTAAGTGGGGGGGGGGGAGGGTTCACTTTTAACACTGCAAACTCCTCCTTTAGTACCATCCAACAATATCATTGCCCAGTGTTGACTGACGCTGTCAGAGAGGTTTTTAATAACATACTGTTTGTGTTATTGTTGTGTACAGTCATATTGTGATGCATGGTATAGAGAGGTGATTGCAATATATCTGTGGCTGAAAAAAAATAACAATGAAACCCATCTAAGAATTATAGTACCACAACAATAAGAACAACACCGCTTGCGTTTCGAACATCCTATTAACGTAAAATACAACACATAAAATACATCTTTATTCAGATCACGTTTTTACAAATTGGAAAACAATGATTGGAAATGTGTTTTTCACAGGACAGAGAAGATATTCATACAATGAAACAAACCAAAAAACACAATGTCCATGGCAGTGTCTGTCATGTACAATTACTTTTGCGATGACATCATTCTTGATACAGCCCTTTGCAAATTTACTACGTTATTTTGTGTCTAGCAAATGTCAAGGATCTAGGAAAGATACATTGTAGACAGACAGAAAGGCTAACACTTTCCTGGATAAAAACACAAAAGTGGCATTCATCAACCTCGGCCACATCTCAATTTTATGGGCGTCGCAGTGGGTTTATGGATGAGCAGGCCATCAACTTGTTTGGAATGGGTAACTGGCAGAGGCCGGCTCAATGAACATAACCCAGGGGGTCACCGGCCCTGAGCATGGCCTTGCAGCCCAAACCAAATGTCCTCAGGACAAGCCCAAGAGCTTTTGCCACATAGTCCTGTAAATCTCAACGCTAGCTCAAACTGCTCGGCAATGTGCTCCTTCAAATCGTCTCTGAGACACAAAAAGTGGCCTGAACTGAAACTGGAGCTCAGAAATAGCGACTGAGAGAGAGAGAGAGAGAGAGAGAGAGAGAGAGAGAGAGAGAGAGCGAGAGAGTGAGAAAGGTGGCAGGCAAATATCTCATTTCCCTCTAGCAAGTGGAGGCTAATCTAATGTCTGGGATAAAAGGCTTCTCTTGAATGCATGCATGAAAATGAATATAGCAGCCAGTGATTTAGCTTTGAATAGTCAATAGGCAGCATTTGGACTATTTGAACGTACAAAATCTAAACAAATGAAATAGTATGAGCTTGAAGACAATGAAAAATGGGCTGGATGGGGGGGGGTGTCTGAAAACAGCATCCCCTAAAGCACAAGAGGCAACATAATGTGATTTATACATACATAGTTGTAGGTGTGTGTGTGTGTGTGTGTGTTGGATCAACCAGTAAGTGCATTGAAGGGACTTGACAGGAAGTCTAAATGTAAAGGTTTACTCACCAGCATTAATGTTTTCTGGAATCTTGACAATGTAGGATGGTTTGCTGAACTCGGGTGGGTTGTCATTTTCATCCTGGAAGTGAGATAAACATCAGCAGCTGTTCAGAAGGAGGGCTGGGGGTGGTGGTGGGGGGCGGGGGGGGGGGGGTACAATGAGAGCACACATGTTGCAAAAACAAGTTGTCACCTTTCAAACAGCTCGGAGATTAACACATTTCTCCTTCAATTGCAAAGCACTCAAATTTACAAAGGAAAAATAGTTTAAAATGCACTCTCACAATGCAGGTTGTCAAACAGACTCAGCCATGTATATTCACGGAATTGCGCATTATTCTCTGGCCATGTTACTAATTTGTGCAGTCATTTGTTGCGAGGGAGAAAGGAACACACTCTTGAAAAGTGAACTTATGCCATAAGCCGACCTCAGAACTGTTGGCCATATGTGCTAACCACTCATATGCTGCTCAATATATGTTGAGTCATTCAGATTCATCACCCAATTGCATTGCTACATTGTAGGGAAACGTGGCAAGCTTTTTCCAGCAGAGCAACATCTGGTGGATTCGGGATGGCAATGCTCCACTTATCGCTCGCGTAAAATCCACAATGGTAATGAATGCATTTCACCAAGGGAAACAAGAAAATGACACAATGGCAGTGGACATCATCCAGACATTCCTTTAGATAAAACAAGATAATTAAGATTTGAGAGTTAGACAGATCTATATTATGTTCCAGCATCAACCTTCATATCCCCCACAGCAGGTGCCACATCCTCCCACTCATATTGTATGACATTTCAGTCTTTTTGTCACGCCAACATATCTCAATGTCTAGTTATTCCTGGTGAGTTATTTTATTTTTTTTCTGTGTGAGCCTCAGAGAAATGTTAACCCTTCAGCAAAAGTAACTGGCACCATAATCTATGCGATCTCCACGTTCCACTCGGGCATTGTGCGCGATGCTGTCATCAGCTGATAAACCGCTGTGGCATGAGTCACAGCACTGTGGCACACCGAGGATGTAAAGCGCACGTGAGAAAGATATAATTATGATCATCTCTCCCTTGTGATTTTTGCACTGCAGTAAATATTTACCCCAACGGCATTTCGTCCACATGCAGGACGCGTGCGGAAATATTTTCTATCTTTGGTTATCAGAGAATTTGCGGGCTGGCGTCCCACATGGAAGCTTCTTTCTGATCTTTAGAAACTCTCTTAGGAAGCATCAAGACAATTAAATAAAACACAAAACTCAGGTTTAGAGAGTTATTTCTGCTTTTGACAACTAGCATTGTGCGCACATCATCACGCAGTGTATTGTTTTGATCAGCAATATGATCCTCAATAATGAATAATAAACACTAGCCATAGTGAATCGGATACACGGTATTCTCACTTTCATACAACATGGAAAATATTTTATTATGTTTTTGAAGCAACAGCACAATGTAATTATACCAGAGCAAAGTAGAACTTGATTGATTTGATAGATAATATAAGAGGTGTGATGATACGTGTTATGGCCAACATTATCCGTATGGATATAAGGCCTAACGATTTGACACAAAGCGATAGAATCACTCTTTTGGAATTATACAATTTGAGACGATAAAGGCGATTTTGATACGATCTGTTTATACGATAACAATGGCCCGTGAATAAACCGATACTAATTGAAGGTAATACCTAATAACCACATTAGAAACTTGTTTTCACTAGATTTTAATTTAAAACCAACACCGCTTTACTGATTCCTAGCTATTTGTCCTCATTCTAGCAAGAATAAAGTGAAACAGAACAATCTAGTTCTCTTTTTTTACAATTCAAAAAGCAATAATAGTCTTTCTGACATTAATAAATGGGGGATAATTTTTATTTAGCGCTGTAGAGAAAAGGGGCATTTTTGCAGGTGTATTGTTTCTTCATGTGCAGACAGCACAACTGCATTAAGGCACACTCAGTTATTTCTGTATGACTTCTATTGTTTATGTTTAGCATGTATTATCATGGAGTGGTTTTAGACCGTTCCTGTTTCAAGATTCCACCTCCAGACTAATAGTGCATGCTTCTGGGGTACCCTGTGACATGGAACACAGACAGAGCTTGTTTGGGTTCAGGAGCAGATCCCACAAACGCAGACCAGGAATACAAAAAAAATATTGTAGAGATGACCACAAGGCACAAGACTGACAAAAACACATCTCATACACTGGTTGACATGTATGAACACATCTATATGGGAATGAGGAATCATGTCCAGTGCCGTTTTGTGATAATGTCCCCTGGAAGCTATCAAAATACTCATGATCATTTTATTTTTTTGGGATCCCGTAACACAACAGATCTTAATATTTGTGTCTAAAAAAATAAAATTAAGTCATGGTTTCAAAGCAAATTTTCTTAATTACTTTGACCTAAAGTACCCTGTAATAATCAGTATATCAAGTGCCAAGGTTTAATTACTTCTAATTTGTTCAATGTCAACATGTGTTAAATGTGACCCAAATAGTATAAACGAGTTGTTTTTCTTTCATTGTGGATCTTCACACATGCCAGAAAATGATTGTCAGGATTGGCGTCCCATCTTTCAAGCTGTTTTTGCAGTTTTACTCTTAAATCTTTTTTTTAAATATTGGTGATTTGTATTCATGACTGTAGTTTTAAACAGCATTAGGTTTAAGTTTGTCCATTTGTTGGAGTGTGTAGTGTGGAACACTTAACGTGGACTTTAAAGTGTTTCACATATTGTTTTTAAAAGTACTTTATTTGAGTTATGTTAAATTGCAAAACAAACAGTAGAGCCTGTCCAGAAACCCACTTTGCAGTTTTGATAGTACTTGTAGCAAAAGGAGGGGAAGACACAGAATCAGTGAAAGATGGAGGAGTTTTTCCCCCCTTTGGCGGAGGTATGATGCTGAAATTGCTGAACACAATTCAAACTATTCAATGCAATTTCCATAATAGTTTGAGAGTTTTATGATTTGTTTTTTTTTTATTGCATTCTCCATCAATCCCCCCCATGTTCCACCACTTTTCCCATTTAGGGTCACAGGTGCACTGGAACCCAGTCCAACTGACTTTGGACAGCTTTAAAGTCTTTATTGCCCTAACATGCATGTTTTAAAGAACGTGTAGAAGACACAAAGTACACAGAAAGGTCAGCTTGGAGATTTGAACAGAGAACTTTTGATTATTAGGCAGATGTGCTGCCCATGTTGCCTTATTATTATGAAGCTATATCATAACAACATCAATTGTTTCAGGGGTTAAGTGGGTTTCGGACAGTGCTCTTGAATCAACGATGGTCACCAGTTTGAGGACAGCAGACCATTTGAACCACGTTGAGGGAAGATGTTTTTTTTCTTTTTCTTATTGTTTTACATTTGCGATGTTATTGTGCTATAGTTGTGCAATAACATGTGGCCACGGGGATAGGACAATGCCCAGATTACATTTGCCTTCATGAATTGCCACGAGCTCCATTTTATTGTTTCTGAATAAAATTACCTGAGGTTTTGTACTCCAACAGAGCTCCATGAGGTTTTCGCCAGATTCTCCAGGTTCCTCTTACATTCCAAATTCATGCATGTTTGGTTATATGAAGTATTGTCCTTAGGTGTGCATGTGGGTGTGAACGCTTTTTTGTCGATATGTGCCCTGCAATGTTCTGGTAACTTGTTTATCATGTACATGTACACAATCTCTTGCCCAAGGTCAGATAGGATATGATGCAGCTGACACACGACCCTTGTGAGGATAATCAGTCCAGAAAAAAGGATTTTTTTTCCCTTACATGTTCTGTAAAGCTGAAAAGTGTTCTCTTTTTTTCTTTACAATTTAACCTCCCAAAGGACTGTTTCCTTCGACATGTAAACATCACATAAAATGTTATCAAGGACTACTAGAGTCATTCTATACTTGTTCAACACAGTACACATGGAGCATATATGTGTGTGTGTGTGTGTGTGTGTGTGTGTGTGTGTGTGTGTGTGTGTGTATGTGTTTTGCAGGGCTGTACTTACGATAACCTCCACTGTGACAGCGACAGTATTATTGAGGGCCGGGTTTCCTCCATCTTTGGCCATCACTGTCAGATGGATCGTTCCACCAGGAACCTTTTCATAGTCCAGAGGCCTGGTTACACTGATCACTGAGGAAGGGAGAATGGAAGAGAAGGTAAGGCTTTCCAAAATGGTGAAGACTTTCCACAAAATTCTATCTAGGGAAATGTGTCCATTGATCCATCCATGCACTGATGTGAAACGAGAGGTCAAGTGTGGCCAAACTTTATCCTATAGCCTACTGTGTATTGTATTCTTGAACCTCATATTTGTCGTGCTCAGCACACCTGCATAACCTTCCACCATGATGATACTGAAGTATCCAGGAAAGGCCGAAGCTGAAATGATGGTGTATGTGATCAAGTTGTTGGGAGGAGAATCCTCATCTGTTGCCTGTGGGCAAGGAAAGGTACAGAGGAGATCTATACTTGTACATTTTGAGTGAGTAAGTGAGTAAGAGTGCACAAAGAACAACAAAAAACAAAATCAGTGCCAGCATGTTATTGTGGATATTTAAGCTGGTTACGGCTATTTGTCCCAGGATATTAAAGTGCCAACTCAGCTAAAAGCTGGCCAATTGAAATCTTTCCAGGGCTAATCCACAACATTAAGAACAACGCTCCCTCATTATTTTGTTGTTGGCTGGACTTAGTCGCGACTGTTCCAGTGTACTGGACGTCACTGGCATTATTCTGTTGGGCACATTGTCAAATCTTCAGGTTACATGCATGAGCCCACTCGTTGATTTAAATCCATTTTAACAAGGACAACCACAGGAAACTAAATCCTTCAGAAGAAACAACAGCAAATTCTGTCTCTGTAACACATCACCTCCTTCTGTCTACTTCTGGTATTTCTACTACAAACCAATTTTCACAAATTGTGGAGTGGTGTTGTGGCTCTTTCTGCTTGTCTTGTTTTTTCTTTCAAGGCAGAATGCTGATCCAGCCTTTGGTGAAATTTGGCTTCCCAGCTCCTCCATTAAGGCATCTTATTCATATCAGAAGTGTTTAAGGTTAGCTGAGACCATAGGGGTCAAAACTCTGGTCCTGGAGGGCCGCCTTCCTACATGTTTTCCATCTCTCCCTGTAGCAACACACCTGATTCAAATGACCAGCCTATCAGCAAGCTCTGCAGAAGCCTGATATTGATCCCGTTTATTTGAATCGGCTGTGTTGCAACAGGGAGAGACGGTAAAACATACAGGACAGCGACCCTCCAGGACCGGAGTTTGACACCAATGGCTTAGACTAATCAAACACAGTGAGCCGGGCGTTGAACCAAGTAATCGCTTGAAGTCCTGCCGTCTAAACACACGCCACTACTGTGCACTGCGGAAGCGAAAGCAATCGCTAGACGCTCTGTTACAAGCCATGTAATAGGCTTTCTTGGGGGCACAATCAAAGGAAGTGCTGAGCCATTAGTTACCATTGCACCTGTGCACCTCTGGCTTTTGTGTGGCAGTGACAAATAGCCAACACACCAGGTCAGCCCGAACCTCTTGGATACAGTGCACACAAGCACACAACTACATGATAATACAACAGGGAGAAAAACAGGGAACTAGGTGAATGAAAACATCAATGGAGAATACACTGTATACTGAGGTCTGAAATGATTTCCACATCAATAAAGTCTCTGACTACCTATGAATGACTAATAATATCGATGAATTATCCTACTTCTAAATCTAAATCTGCAAGTATTCAGCATTAGCAGTTATTAGCCCCTCACCCTGACTCGGGCCACTGGCTGGATAGCCTGTTCGTTCTCTCTCAACGAGCCTACGTACACCTCCTTCTGGAAGAGTGGCGCGTTGTCGTTTACGTCCAACACGTTGACTCGAATTCTCCCGGTGGTCTCCTCCCCACCTCCATCTCTCGCCAAAACAGTCAGTGTGAAGCGACGCATTAACTCGTAATCCAAACTGGCCCGCAGAATCACCCAGCCTGTTTCAGCATCTAAGGAAAACCTGCAAGACAAGACAAATAATTGGATTGATGATCTCCGCTATAGAGACATCACACTGGGCCTGATTTATTTCTGTATTTATTTTTACCCCCCCCAAAAAAGTTAAATAGTGTGTTTACTCAACAATTTGCGAGCAGCATTGGTGGACCGCGTTCTCTTAAATTGCAATAAGATCCAAAATAGCGGGCAAAATTGCATGTTCAATCACTCTAAGAGATTAAGAGATTGTACGTTGGCAACAGGTGTAGACATGGCTGTATTTTAATATGGGATTTGTGCTTTAGGTCCCGCTGATGTTTTTCATCATGATTTGGGATCATTTGGAGAAGCACCTTAATTGGAAGTTTAAAGTTCTGGAATTGGAAATGCCATTGAAAGAGGGAAACACAGATTACTGAGTAACAGAAAATGAACTCCATTGCTCCGATGATTTGGGGAAAGCAAGCAACCGCAGAAGCCAAGTTTTGTGAGATTGAACTCATATCAAGTGAGTGCCATTTGGACGTATGGGCCCTTCCCGATTAAAATTGCATTTAAAGGGGAAGTCAACCCCAAAGTTTTCTTTCAGAGAGCATGTTCTATGCAGCTCCACGAGTCTAAATGCAGCATTTTGATTAATATTGCGTTTGTGGAATATGAGTTAGGTAGTAAAAATCCACCCGTTTCGATCCATCTGAGGGGGCGGCCATTTTGCCACTTGCTTTCGACTGAAACTGACATCACAGTTGCTTGTGGCTCAGGAAACAACCATTTATGGCTCAGCTTCAGAAAAACGGTGAGCCGTGAGCTACTGTGATGTCATTTTCAATTGAGAGAAAGTGGCAGAATGACCGCCCACTGAGATGACTACAAAACAGGTGGATGTTGCTGCTTAACTCATTCCACAAACACAATATTAATCAGAACGTTGTGTTTAGACCGGTATAGGCACATAGAACACAGTGTGAAAAAAAAATGAGGTTGACTCCACTTTAAAACCTGGGACCGCAAACCCTGACATCTTCTCGAAAGAGGCCAACAACAACTGTCACAGTACACTGAAAAGATCCAGACACGCGCAGATGTCATACATTTTGTCATATGCCATGACTGCTTCTTGTGACTGACTCCAAGTCAGCCCTTAGCACATTTAGAAGCTCCAAAATTGCATCGCTGAATAGCTCAGTCACATTTTTTTTCCCCAAAAATGTTTATACAAGCAAAGAGGATACTACCCCTCCCGAGGGCCTCCTTTCACTTTGATTTCCAATTTCATCTTCATAGCTGAATTCAAGAAAATAATTTATGATAAAATGTACTTGGAGATGAATCTTACTGGTCTGGCTCATCGCTGAAGTAGTAACGAACAATACCAAATGTGCCAACGTCCCCATCTGTAGCCTGCATAAAGAATAAAAAAAAAAACAGTTGGAAGAAACATTTGTCACAGTCATCAAGCAACAGATTTCTTGGAGCAATTAGTGGATGATGATACAGAAAGTAAAGCTAGGTTGAGTATATTTGGTTCATACTTATTTCATATCTAGACATGTTTGGACAACATGACCATCAAGAATACTGTACAAGCTGTGTGGGCTCTAGCACAATTGTTTGTCAACAAACACCACACACAAGGTGGATATTATGCGCTAATTCTGCAGACATGCTTTATTTTGCCATAATTTCAGAAGAAAAAAAGGATGGAGAAACTACAGCCCCGAGGCTACAGTATACATGGCCTGTAAAAGTATAAATAATAAATAAATAAACCTTCAGAGGAACTTTTACAAAAAGCTCCCAAACATTGAACCTGCAACAGCTCATCATATGTAATATTGAACATCTGTTTTATCGTTTTTTTTTGTAAAAAAAATAATAATATTGGTGAAGGCTATGAACCTAAAAATAAACAAAAAAAAAAAATCATCCATCTTCTGTCCTGCTTATCCTCACGGGGGTTGCAGGTGTGCTGAGCTTAAACCAGCTGGGGCGAGAGGCAGGGGACAGCCTGAAGTGGTTGCCAACCAGTTACAGATTATAATAAACTTTAAAATTTAAAATCGCCATCACTGTCTCCAGCCCTCTACATGGGAAGGTTGCATCACCAAGGACATCTAGCATAAAAATTTAATCCTATGGACTTGGTGTAATGACCCTTGATATATTAAGAATTTTCAATGACCTCTACATTCTTTTGAGAAAAGTTGCGGTTATGTTCAGACTTTGTATCATAGTTTCAGAGACAGTACAAAGGCAACAGCTACTATCTGCTTTTTCCCTTCTTGTCCAAGAAAAAAAAAAACGTAAAAGTCACCACGCTGTTTTACTCATTCATTCATTCATCTTCCGTACCGCTTGATCCTCACTAGGGTCGCGGGGGGTGCTGGAGCCCATCCCAGCCGTCTCCGGGCAGTAGGCGGGGGACACCCTGAATCGGTTGCCAGCCAATCGCAGGGCACACATAGACGAACAACCATCCACGCTCACACTCACACCTAGGGACAATTTAGAGTGTTCAATCAGCCTGCCATGCATATTTTTGGAATGTGGGAGGAAACCGGAGCACCCGGAGAAAACCCACGCAGGCCCGGGGAGAACATGCAAACTCCACACAGGGAGGCCGGAGCTGGAATCGAACCCGGTACCTCTGCACTGTGAAGCCGACGTGCTAACCACTGGACTACCGGGCCGCCCGCTGTTTTACTCAAGTCTGTAAATACATAGGGAGCTTCCTCCACGTTATCATGGATGGTAAATCAACGTTTCTTTTGAATGCCCACACCTTTGTTGTTCAATGCACTGAAGCACATGTTGCAAACTTGCAAAGAGGGACACCAAATACATACAAAGTCTTTGGAATTCCAGTCAGGTTCCTTTATTAACCTCTGAGGCTTCCTCTGCGGTGTCTCAAAGAGCTCATCCTTAAATGTAACTCATCTCCTTCTCTTCCTCTTTATTTTGGAATTTCTCTTCATCCCTCCTTCTCCCATTCCTCCTTTATCTTTGCCCCAGTCCTTCTGTCTTTACCACTTCTCTCCACATTGCATCCTCCACTCCACCTCTCTCCATTCTCCCCATACACTCCCTCTCCATATCTCCTCTGCACACTCTTTCCTCTTGATGCTTCGGTCTCTCTTTTGCTCCTTCGCTCCCAGGTGAGTGACAGGCCCATAAGTGCTCCAATGATAGCAGTGGGGGTGTTAGCGTGACAGCTATCGAGGCGGCGACAGAAGCTCCTCTGGGGAACTATAGTATCCCTCTTGCCTTTGCGACAGAAAAGGAGAGAGGGAGCAAGAGAGAGAGATGGGTGAGAGGTTAAGTAGTAAAGGTGATAGCCATCTTTTCTTCCCCGCACCATTAGTCATTAACTCCCATCCTCTGAACAATCAGCATGACAGTGTGGACAAGTCACTTTGCCAACTACAAGTCAAAGACTTTCAACTTTAGCTGCATACAAGCCCATTTTAGATCGAGGTTGTAAAAACTGTTCCTACTGCAAGTCAGAAAGTCAAAATTCCAAAAGTAGTTTCATTGATAGTTGTATATGTACACTACTTATACTATATTTTGAATATGACTGGACTGTGAATGTGAAATGGTTAAAATATAGACTGCGCTTACGTATGATAGTCAGCATTCGTTTTCAAAAAAGTTGTTAAGGAGTTGGTGCACATATAGTCAGTGAGCTGCTCTAAAACAAAATAATAAATAAATAATATAAACTCTAAAAAAACCCACGGGGCCTCAGGCACTAACTACAAAAGAGAAATTAGTTTTCAGTTGACCAGTTTGGTTAAATGATGTGTTTCTTTCCATCAGAGAGGGGAGGCCAGCAGGCAAACACACTTATACTATGTGTATACATCTCACAATATATGAATACCTTGGAATGTGTTTATGTGTGAGTCCACACGTCTGATAATGGAGGTACTCTGCGTGATCATGTACAATAAATGCCTGGTTGTAATGAATGTGGGTGCACACACAGTGTGTGGATATGTGTGTGCGCACGCAGATGTACGCGCGTGCGTGTGTGTGTGTGTGTGCGTGTGTGTGTGTGTGTGTGTGTGTGTGTGTGTGAGACTACACTGGTGGAATGGAATTGCATGTTTCCAGGAGTATTCAGTAATATATAGTGCATGACACCCAACAATTTCCATTCTTAATCCATTATTATTATTATTATTATTTTAATCCATCCAGCCATCCATTTTCTGATTCGCTTTATCCTCACACGGGTCATGGGGGGTGCTAGAGCCGATCCCAGCTGTCTTCGGGCAGTAGGCAGGGGACACTCTGAATTGGTTACGAGCCAATCGCAGGGCATACAGAGACGAACAACCATTCGCGCTCACAGTCACACCTAGAGACAATCTAGGGCAGGGGTGCTCATTAGGTAGATCCTGATCTACCGGTAGATCTAAGACAGGTCCCAAGTAGATCTGAGGAGTGTCAAGGAGAAAAAAAACAAACAACCATTTGTCCGTCTTTGTACATGTTAATAATATATATTTTTGTGTTGATGTACACTGCACCCTAATCATCTTATCAGTGTCATTTTCACCAAAAAAATATTTAAAAATAAAATAAAGCAGGTAAATCTTGAATTTATGGTGGCGCGTGATTACGTCACCGGAAGTTGTTAGCTGTCAGCAGTCTGCAATTGCAGCTTCTGACCAAAGCTGTTGCGATCTATCTTTTATCGACATTATTCTCATTCAGGGTTTGCTTCGTGTACAATTCACCGAGGGCACGGGCAAAGAATAGGAATCTCGGAAGGCCCAGGGAAGCACTTTAAAACGGTACGTGTGAGCTACGATAGTTAACAGGCTGCAAAAGTGCGTCGCATGCCTCAGTTTCAGGCTGTTTCTCATCAGGCCGTGTGTGTGTGTGTGTGTGTGTGTGTGTGTGTGTGTGTGTGTGTGTGTGTGTGTGTGTGTGTGTGTGTGTGTGTGTGTGTGTGCCGGTAATGGTAGATCCCGGGAGGTTAGTTGATCGAAAAGTAGATCTTCGATCCAAAAAGTTTGAGCACCCCTGATCTAGGTTGATCAATCAGCCTGCCATGCATGTTTTTGGAACGTGGGAGGAAACCGGAGTACCCGGAGAAAACCCACGCAGGCGCAGGGAAAACATGCAAACTCCACACAGGAAGGCCGGAGCCGTAATCGAAGCCTGCACCTCTGCACATTGAGGCTGACGCGCTAACCAGCCGACCACCGTTCCCATAGGTAATGTCATTTTTCCAAACTCTTTCCAAAGTATGTATTGTAAACATGTTGTGTAAAGTATTCTTAATAATTCAGTAGTTTAATACGCAACATTGTTTTGCGGTTCGATCCTCTCAATTACTGTCCTGCTGAGCACAACCATTCACACTTACAGTCACACCTAGGTACAGTTTAGAGTGATTCATTCATTTCCCATTCATGTTTTTGGAATGTGGGAGGAAACCCGAGTACCTGGAGAAAACCCATACAGGCACGGGGAGAACATGCCCTTGTCTTTAGCAGAGGACGATGCGTCAGTAAATTTTGCCGGTCCATCATTCGTCATTTGCCAGAGGCCGGGCCACCCGTCCCACATTGTCAGCCTGTCATTATTTCAAGCTGACCAATGTCTCCAGCAATCGCTCTCTGTCTATCTGATATACATACATGACCCGAACCCGAAGTAACAGTTTAAAAAATAAATTTCACCACATTTTAACAGGAGACCATAAACATAAAGGTGTATATTTAATATATAGACATACAGTATATTAAATATTAGACTCAAAGATTATTGATCACTGTTGTCACGGCAACTGATCAAAGGTAATCCGAGTCCCAGTGCATTAGCAAACTTGTGAATCATAACAGTGTTGATCTTTGACTTCAATTTAATCCCATATGAAACAAAAGGTAAAGAGTACGCATGGACATAACGGTGACAGTAATAATTCTGACAGGCAGATGCTGCATTTTTGACATGTGTCAATCAGGTAAAGTTGTCCTTAGCAGATTTCTCCATCAAATGACGACATCAAGGAGCCATAGCTCACATTACCCTAAAACATTTCTACCTCCTCTCTCCTAGGTGCAAGTACGTCAACAGAGGAGCAGGGACGTACGAATATGCAGTTTGAGGAATGAAATGAGCCCAGAGTCAATGCTGTCCACTCGACGCAACCCTGGTGTATATTCACCTCCACGAAAAAACACGCAAACCACGTGCATGTAGCGCGTTTTAGTGCACGAGGATGAATATATATTTGTCAGCGAAATGGGAGTCTGTCAGTGACAGACTGAGGAGGTCCGTCGATACTGACCTGGTTCGTGATGATTCTGGTGATGGACAGCTTGTGACATTTTTCTTTGGTGGTGTGATATGACATGTAAAATATGTGCCTTGGTTCAGTAAAGGTTAGAAAATCATCCAAATTTATCAAACAACAATCTTTACAGATTAAAGACGACAGTCACAAAACAAATACTCTCAAATCCATTTATACATACTGCAACAAAAAAAAAAGAAAAAAAGTAACTTCACGCTTTGAATATGCCCTTAAGACATACAAAAAAGCTAGTTTGGCGAAAGATCACATGTCCTAATTTGAGACTATGACAAAAGATTTAAAACCAATTTTCACAAACCAGAGGGGCCATTACATTTTGGTGTAATCAGTAAATTTGATTATGCATAAATTTTATTCTTAAGGTAAAATAATATACGGTACCCGTTGGTACTTTGGGTAACAGTATAAAACACCCATATTTTGGAACCCCAAAACACAGCTAAAATTCTGCCCTAATCAAGATCAGTTTTGAGTAAGACTGTAAAACAGTAATTAATGTGTTTACAATTGCCCTTGCCGTCTGCATAAGTGCTAAACTAGACTACACCATGCTGTTCGGTGTTGTATCATTGGTTTGCTCGTGTGTTCACGTGGCACAGCGGCAGTGGTCCACTGTTTAGTTTGGAAAGCTATAATTATTCTAACCACATGTGAAGTGGGCAAATATAGCCTTTAACTCAGAAGAAAAGCAAAGAGGCACAAAGAAAAGGTGGGGGACTGTATTGGACGCACAAACTGGAGATCCAGTTTGAGCTGCCAGTGGAAAGGCTTAAAGCAGCTGGCAGCTCTGAGTTGCTGAAAGGCCTTCATCCTCCCCCTCTTTTTCTGCCTCTGTCCTCAATGATGAAGGAATGAGATTAGAGAGTTATGACTACACTGAAGACACACACTGAATAAAAGGGACAAAGCAGCAGTATCATTGAACGATGAGGGAACATAACTGACATCAAGACATGACACTGACACAATAGTCATGTTTAACGTGCAGCCATAACTAGGGCAGGGATGTTCTTTTAACGCAAACGTGCATTTAGTGACACGATTAAAGCGCATACCATCCCATTTATCTGAAATATATTGTATTCATGCTTGATATTTTGTCAGAGCAAATGAAATGGAGACCAATTCACCATGTTTTTGGGACGATTTTTTTTCTTTATTTACAGTATCCTCTTACAAGGGATCCTTACACCAACTCCTCTCCTTTATGTACATGCACTCATCCATCCATTTTGTGATCCGCTTTATCATCACAAGGGTCGCGGGGCGTGCTGGAGCCTATCCCAGTTGTCTTCAGGAAGTAGGCGGGGGACACCATGAACCGGTTGCCAGCCAATCGCAGGGCACACGGAGACGATCAACCATTCATGCTCACACTCACACTTAGGGACAATTTAGAGTGTTCAATCAGCCTGTCATGCATGTTTTTGGAATGTGGGAGGAAACCGGAGTACCCAGAGATACATCAAGTCATTCTATTAGTATTAGAAACCAGCTCAACACTGGCAGGTTTAAATTGTATCTCTCTTTTATGTTATCTTGACAGAAGTCATAGCGCACATCTCTCCAACCAACCAACCAACCAACCAACCAACCAATGACTGAATCACTCAAGGGTTGAGCAAAGGAGTTTTAGATCTCCTGACACCTCTTTGTTCGATAAGCTTGTGAAAAACCATATTAACCCACAAGGAGCACAAAACAGCGAAAAAGCACTCGCATTGTAATCCTAAAACAATGAAAAGGACAGAGGAGACATAGACTCTGTAACCCTACACTGCAAAATCACATTGATTTCTACTCACGTTAGCAGCTGCTAATATCTAGTCTCAAGAGTAAAAAAAACAACAAAAAAAACCAAAACTAAAAGGCAAAGAGACAAAGTAAGAGAGGAACGGATAGAGACAAAAGAGTAAATCACAATAAATATTTATACTGATAAGTAACACTGTAAAGCATAAATATTAAACAGCTGTGTTTGTGTGTGTACTTATGTGTTAGTGCAAGTGTCCACGGGGATGCAGGAGTGGGCACTACAAAATGCATCAGCTACCTCTGTGCATCAGCTCTGATCAGACGAGCAATGAATATTAACCGAAAACGAACCTTTCAGCAACATTATCAGATTGCTTGTGGGGCACTTTTGAGAAGAGTTGGCAACAACGTGCATAATTCCAATTAGCATAGGTATAAAGCATTGTGTAAACATGACCCAGACTCCACCCTATATAAGTCTTCTCTCTCCAAACAATTGGGATGGTTCTCAGCTGGAGAAATGCACGCAGCACACACTTCGTGTCAAGAAAGCAGTCATTTTTAATTAAAAAGAGCTATCTCGTAGCACGTGACCCTTATTTGATGGCTTTCTTTAAATATAAAGGTGCACGTTCTCTAAAGAGGATTCTTGATGAAGATTTTCAAAAATACTTGACTATTTTTACAAATTCAAACCTATTGATGCCTAAGTACTGGAGTTAGAGGACAGATGTCACTACTAAAGCATCACAGTGCAAGCGTAAAGTGCTCAACTAAGTTGCAGAAGAGTACGCAAACTCAGCTATGATAGAGAATTTGCATTTTAGCTATTTTACAGAGCCATGCACTAACTGAGACAAGTAGTTGTAAAATAAATAAATAAATAATAATAATCACCATCACAGACCACCGATCAGGCGCCCCTGACAAGACTGATAATCATTTGGTAAACCATCTTTTGTCCATCACAGACATTTGAAGCCTTGAGGTCTCTCAACACATTTCGGCGAGTAGAAACAATGAAGCCGTAGAGGACAATGAAAAGAGACGTTACAAAGTCATATGGCGGCTGGTGACAAGACATTAACGCAAGGTTCACTTGAGAGTATAGATGCTAGATTTGTAACAACAAATAATGTACAACTCTTTATGATGTTTTTTTTAAAGCCACTAAAACTATTTAAACAGTATTATTTATTTATTTATTTATTTGCTTCCATAAAAACAAAAATTGGATTTGCTATGTCTTATTTTTCAACTTTGATGTTTGTTGATTTATTTATTTGCAGTTTCGGCAATGAGCATGATAAATACATAGACAATGGAGAAGTTGTTTTGCTCACGTGTCGTCTGATTAGTGTTTCCTGTCCAGGGAACACAAACGTTTATCGTTGACCGCACAGTTTTGAAGGTAAGTTTGCTAATTCCTCTCAGTCTATCCACAAAACATTGTAAATATGACAAAAGTCTTTATAATGTCTTTCTTTGTATGGCTGTTGTTTCATATTAAACAGACAGTTTTATGAAGTTGATGTACAATAATGAACAATGTTTAAGCTGGCAGCTGGAGACCTCATCGGTAAGTGGTACTGACTCATATTTTTTGCAATAGTTTGTGTGCTCATTGTTACGTTAAAATGAGTTAGTAAGGGTGAATTAAAAGAATAGAAATGCCTTTCATAATTTGAATGTCAGTAATGTAGTTAAAAAGATTAGAATCCAAATCATCTTTATTGTCCAAGTATGTAAAACACAGAAGTAATTTGTCTACAGTATATAGGAGCCACACTTGTATTGCAATAACATTCATTCATTCATTCATTCATTCATCTTCCGAGCCGCTTGATCCTCACTAGGGTCGCGGGGGGTGCTGGAGCCTATCCCAGCTGTCTTCGGGCAGTAGGCGGGGGACACCCTGAATCGGTTGCCAGCCAATCACAGGGCACACAGAAACGAACAACCATTCGCACTCACCGTCACACCTAGGGACAATTTAGAGTGTTCAATCAGCCTGCCACGCATGTTTTTGGAATGTGGGAGGAAACCGGAGCACCCGGTGAAAACCCACGCAGGCCCGGGGAGAACATGCAAACTCCACACAGGGAGGCCGGAGCTGGAATCGAACCCGGTACCTCTGCACTGTGAAGCCGACGTGCTAACTACTGGACTACCGGGCCGCCCCTATTGCAATAACAATCAACTACAATAAAAAAAGACACGGCATAAGTATCAAAAGACCTTCTGTAATGTAAGGGCACCATTATGCAGTAGTAGCGCCCTATGACAGGCGTGCAACAATTTGTAAAGTCATCGAGCAGGAAGGAATCAGTGGTGCAATGCAATACTATGACGATGGTGCAGTTGGTACAAATCCCGAGTTCAAAACGTTTCCATGTTCCATTTCTAGTCACTGTGTAACTTATTTATATCATAATAAAATAACAAAATGTAGCACTTTCTCTGTGATTAATCTATCTTTTTATCCATCCACCCATCCATCCAGTATTTCCTACCTTGGTGGCTGCTGCTGTACTTTCCAGATAAGGTTTCAGTGAATGTGAGACTTTGTAAAGAGCAATATAAGCGCATTGCATTTATCCTTTTGATCAAATTGAATTTTTCATCTCTTGGAATATGACGTGTTTTTTTCAGAAAAGTGCAAAAGATACGAATCAATTCAAAACCGGTTCACCGACGTCAGCATAAATAGCGAATTGGGAGTTTGAGTGCAGGATACAGTAACACTCGCTTCAGAATCATTCCAGAACGGCAGCACCAAAAGTGTAACCCACAATGAGGAAATACACTTTAGACCTGTTATTATGGCATTTATGGTAATTTTTTTGTAATAAAATATATTTGAAACAATACAAAAAAAATTGGCGTGCATAATATATGAAGATCAATTAATATTACAAATGTACACATTATACATACCTAGAGAAAACCCACGCAGGCCCGGGGAGAACATGCAAACTCCTCACAGGAAGGCCAGAGTCGGGATCGAAGCCACGACCTTTGCACTGTGAGGTCGACACACTAACCACTGGACCACCAGGTCATCTTAAATATATACTGTACATGCTACACAATTTTGAATGAAATTTTGTCATATCTAAAACCAGATTGAGGCAGCATGGCAACATGACAATCAGTGGAGAAAATGGATGGATGGCTGAAACTCCTACCTCAACTTCAAATAATTCCTCATGACCACTACAAAGACATACGGGGGTGACCACTCACTTGTTTATTCAGACGGCAGCATGAAAATAAACTGCCTGCTGCATTCATTGCATTACAAACGTTGTAACTCACTGTCTAAAATACTAATGAACTAAATTATGACAGACTCACACTGGTAAACAAATCTGTGCAAACACATTACTGGACACACACACACACACATACACGCTTACTCAAAACACTAGATTGTAATCATGTGGTCTAACTAATAGAGCAAAGCCTACAATGACACTGTCTCATTTTAGCCATGTGTTGACTTTGAGGGAGTTGAAGGAGATAGTGTGTGTAGGAGCTTTGTGTCTGTGTGTATGTACGAGTTTATTTCCATTCCGCTCTTTTAGTGAACAGCTCGCCATGAGTGGCTGACATCTGTTTAATGTTTGTATTGTGTCTTCGGTGGCATTCGGTGTGTATACGTGTATTCCAGCCGCTCAGAAAATGGACACCTTCACCTAATGGTGAATACGTGTCCATGCCTGTACAGACCTCACAGTGAGTCTTCACATCTTTTTCTCTTGACAGCCGGCTCACTCTCTTAACAACAGTAGTCCGTATTCTCAGGCAGGCTGCACAAGAGCAACATCGGCCAGATTTACCGGGTATTAGATTGCCTTGCAATCTCCATTTCATGAGCACCAGTCTATAAACACTATTGATTTTCACACAGAAGGATTTGCACTTGAATCAAGTGGAATGGGGGTGTGGCTGGTTGTGTTGACTGGCAATGAATAATAATCCCGTTTTAGAGTTGTTTTTTTTTAACAATATGCATGACAGTAATGCATGATGAGCAAACATACTGACTTGGTGCCTTAATATTATGGGATATGCTTTGGTTTTATTTCCAGCCCAACACCCGCCCAATGATGCTCTCCAATGCTGTTCCCATTCCTAAATAAATGGTATAAGAAAAAAGCCACACAAATCAGCTGAGTTGGAAACATGACTTCCAGGGGGGGACTTCAGACCACCAAACAAAAACGTCAAAAAAGTATGAAGACTGATGATCATTTTACTTGCAAATAAGCTCAATGTAAAACCTGGACCTGCCTGATTGAAGACAAAGCTCATATACTCACAGGATAGACACAGGTTTATTGGAGCTTTCGCCATTCACTTTGTTGTTGGCATGAAGTCTTTCATATGAATTGGGTATTCATCATTCACTGGGTTTCGCTCTTTTTGAACACTCACCATGATTTGAAGCAGTGAGGTACCGCGGGGTGTATTTTCTTCGAGACTGATGTTGTAGAGAGATTTTCCGAAGATGGGTCTGTTATCATTCTCATTGATCAGGTCAATAAAAATACGGGCGAATCCCACATGGTCGGACATGGACTCATTGGCAAATAGCTGGATAGAAGAGGAAAAAAAGGTTGTTTAAGCTGACGTGGATGAAATATGCTGATATACATGTATATCAGTCGTCTAAGGACACAGAAGGGACACATCAAGGTCTCAAAAACGTCAGTTTCTAAATTGTGGAGTTCAAATAAGTCTTCAGTGTTGTGGAAGGGATTCTTCATATTCACAAAGCTGACTACCAAACAATTTAGAGCATCACTTTCTGAACATCCTTGTTGCTCAGAAATGGCTCCTGTTTAGATCAATGTCATTTGTTTGAAAGTTTGAAAGACAGGGCAAACTTGCTTTGTGTTCAGTCATCAAAGGAATTGTTTCAGTGAACCTGCGGAACTGATTTTAGCAGTCCGTCTTCCATGCCTCCTCTTTGTTTCTTTTAAAGGAGACAATGTTTGGATTCTGTTTCGAGATCCGGAACTTACGGAAAAACTGTAGCTGCGGATGCGCTCGTAGTCTAGTGGCATTGCAACCCTCATTCTGATGTCAGCACGCCCTTGTACAGCCGTGGGGGAGATGGTAAAATATTCGGAATTGTTGCCTGTCAGGAACACCTGGAACATGCTGTTCACCCCCTGTCATGGATAGCATCAGAGTTTACAGAATATTATTGAATCAGACAAAAAACAATTGCGGTGTGAGAGAAGACACGTCTTCATATGCATTAACAGTAGCCTACATGCTTTAAAAAAAGATTCATAGTTGAACAAGGTGATTTTATTTTTTTTGTGTGTCGAAATAAATTGGCATTTAGAACCATCATTTTGTATTGATTTTGGGTCGGAAGGGGGTGAATACTTTTTCACGGCACCGTGTGTTTGTGTATGTCTATCCATCTCTAATTTTTTTAAAAGTATTTGTAGAGAGAGTTGAGAGGATGAACGCTGGCGGCTACACAGTGCTGCCGAAAACTTTCTGATTCCACTTTCTCTGTCTGGACATTTTGTTTGGACAGTCTCCAAAGGGATTTTCCAGTAATTCTTTTTACATTTGGACACATATCAGAGTATATGATTCTGTTTGTTTTAATACATTTAAGAAGTGCTTTATGAACGGAAAGGGGTGTTATGATCGCTGATGACAACCGTGACTATCTACCTAAATACAGAAACGTACATTGGGGATTTGGTTCTGGCTCACAGAATGCTGCTTTGTGTGGGTTGGAGTTTGAGTTGGAAAAAAGTGCAAACTACTGAGCTGGCTCTAGAGTAGGCACTTTACAATTATTAACTATGATGTGCAAATCCATTTCGATCCAACGTGAAATTCCAAATAAACTCTATAGAGAGCGCCTAATGTCTTAAGTCTGCCTTTCACATACAGATAATCCCTCAAGTACAAAAGTATGAATATAAATCAAGGTTGGGTCAAAATGACACCCCAACCATGCGAAGTCCATGGCTGCCTTGAGCCAAGAAACCATCTCTGGAGCCCCGCCATCCTCTTGAAAGCTGCAAGGCAGCTGATCGCATCCCCACCGTGTCAGACGGAGGAAGATGAGTGCACGGGTCGATTGGTATTTTGCTGGCAGCTCAAATAGCCCCCTTGTTTTTGTTTTTATCTGTGCGAGAACCATTGTGGCTGATGGCTCCTATTTAAAAGACCATCCAATATGCAGGGATGTCACCTCAAACTGCCCATAAATATAATTGCTCGTCCATTTACTTCAGCCTGTAGAGGCCCCTGATAAAAGTACCCTGTCAGGAGTGACATCCACAAAGTTTGTTGACAGGTTCCAGTCGAAAAAAGTTTCATAGACGGCAGCCAAGCAGAAGAACGGATGGAAGAACTAACAGCCAACGAGAGAATGAGAGAGAGGTAACTACCACTTATGTCATAGTCTCAAAAAGAAAACATCTGCCCATAATTCCCTGCACTACAGGAATGTATGATTCCTGTGCAGGTGTAGCGGAGTGTGAATGAGTGTGCACGTCATTACTGACATGTCGCTTTTATCAGATCACGACAGTAAATCAAAACAAAAAACAAATTACCTCGAAAACATGCACGTGCATGTGAAAAGAATACATCGAGCTCTACATTCCTTGCTTCCGTACTTCCCTGTAGTAGAGGAGGGAATTCGAGAACCGGTTCAGGCTCATCGATTCCATCGGAAATGTGCACCTCCATTGTTATCGATTCTTCCTTATGATGCTGCCGTGTCAAAGTTCAGCAGTATTGTGGCCATGGGGGCCAATTTGTTTGCAATGTCATGTTGCCGTAGCACAGCCAGGTGCATATAGAATGTGGAAGGATGTGAGTGAGAGCGCCTGCGTAATGCTGAGTTTCACAGCTAAGCACGAGATCACAAGGGAATATGTGTCTGTGTTTTGCAGAAGTATAGAGATGGCGACCGGGGGATTGTTTAGTTAGCCACAGAATATTTACTGAAACCAATGTGCAGTGCACCTAATAAAGCCCCATCTTCACCGTGTATCATTCTTTGCCACCTGCCTCGCTCTGGTCGATGAAGTTAACCGCAAAAAGGACAACTTTTGACCTCTCCAGACAACTGTCAGGTTACAACAGAAGCAGGAAAGGTTAACATTGCATGAGCGTAGCTGACTCCATTCAAGGTTATACCCATTTCAGAAAACAAAGAAAATCATGAAAAGGAAAGTTAGATCACACTACATGTTACACTGACAAAACTAACAAAAACTAAATATGCCCTTTGCTTTTTTCATTCATCTTCCGTACCGCTTGATCCTCACTAGGGTCGCGGGGGGTGCTGGAGCCCATCCCATCCGGGCAGTAGGCGGGGGACACCCTGAATCGATTGCCAGCCAATCGCAGGGCACACAGAAACGAACAACCATTCGCACTCACACTCACACCTAGGGACAATTTAGAGTGTTCAATCAGCCTGCCACGCATGTTTTTGGAAAGTGGGAGGAAACCGGAGCACCCGGAGAAAACCCACGCAGGCCCGGGGAGAACATGCAAACTCCACACAGGGAGGCCAGAGCTGGAATCGAACCCGGTACCTCTGCACTGTGAAGCCGACGTGCTAACCACTGGACTACCGGGCCGCCGTTTGCGTTTTGTCTTTTATCAATTAATTTTATATGTGAGTTTTTGGGGGTGGTTTAAAATATATGTATCTATCTCTCTTTACCAAATCACCATCATAAATCATAAAAAAATCCTGTTCCATGCAGCAGTGCATAACTTATTTAAACTTTTGCTCGCATGCAGGCTCCCTTTAGTTGAGGTATTTTTATGGCTTCTCGTCTCCTCGTTACTGTTCCACACCATCCACTTGACTAGTAGTTATCTGACAAATTCCACCCTGACTGCTTCTGTGCCTAAATCAATCAGGGTTGACTCGCTTTCTGCTTATCTGCACCCACGGTGATTGATTTTCCTCGTTAGGCATAATTCGATGCTCTGTTCCATCTCTTCCAGAGCAAATTAAATTGTAGTGTGCAATGTGCAGGTGTCGGCTGTGTGCGCAAGCATGTGCGCAGCATTTGCGAGCGAAACAGACTTAAAAGCCAACTGTGTGTGCGCATGTGTTGTGACTGACTGAGAAACAGATTAGGCTAATGGTTAAGTGGCAGGAACATTAAGTGTGCAGTTTAAAAATGTCTAAATGATTACGATTGATGGACAACATTATCAAGTGGACATTATAGTGAGGAGCAGCAACCACGACCGACCCACCTCATCCTTGTCCTCCGCTTGAATGAAGAGGGGCAGTGCAAAGCCCACCTGGGCAAGCTCGGTGATGCGGACGCGGTACTCAGAACTGTTGAACTTTGGGGCATTGTCATTCTTGTCAATAAGCAGGATGGTGAAGGTGGTCCTAACTGTTGCGTCTGATGGACTGCGATCTTCTTTTAACTCGGTGGCCTGCAGGGTGGCACGCGAAGGAGGCAGCCATTGTGTGGATGACGAGACAAAGACAAGAGACACAATACTTCACACTAAATGTAATTTCTGATGGAAGCTGCCAGCGCACAATCGAGACAGGCATTTACAGCTTTTCATTTATCGAATCAAAAGGAGCACATGCTGAATCAGAGGGCTCAAAGTGGGGCCAAAGGAGGACCCCCCATGTGTGGACCAATACACACGCAGACACAATGAGATTTAAGAGAAAATAGTACAATTGAGAAGACCTAATTACACAATTTCTCTCTCTGGCTGGCTGAGTATTGAAGCTTCTGCAGAGTAAAAAAAAGGGGGGGGGAAGAGAAAGATAGAAATGGGCTCGGGCTTTCTATGGCCTGATGATCGTTGATAGAGCAGTGCTAAAAGCAGGAGAGCATACTGCTTGTGCCCAGAAAATAAAGGTAATACAGCCTCAATTATCCCAATGTCACTTTACCTTCATAATCTCAGCATTATCTAGCCTAAAGTTGAAAAAATTAGTCCTATTATTCTGCTTTATAAAAATCAATAGCACCTCCACCACCACCACCACAAGGAGGCATGAGCTGAGAGAAAATGTAGGTAGGGAAAAAAAAATCTATAAGTACATTTTTGGGTGACATTTTCTTTCCAGCACGTTCACTTATTCTGTTTTTCTGCTTTATATTTATTGATTTCAACAAAAAAGATGAACTAAGGGTGGAGCCCGTTGGCAAGTATCATTTTGTGTTAAACCAGAGCGCGTGTGAGAGAGAGAGAGAGAGAGAGAGAGAGAGAGAGAGAGAGAGAGAGAGAGAGAGAGAGAGAGACTCTTGGTCTCGCACTCAAAAACACTGTCACCTGCAGCTTTGGATGAATGTGAAAAGCAACTGAATGTGCAAATAGGTGTGTGTGTTGGTTTTTTTTGGGGGGGGCGATGGGGTGTTATAGATTAAGCACATTTATTGTGCAGCTCAAGTGCAAATGATTTGACTCAACCTAACATTGAACTTTACACTTCAACGTCACAGTCACACTGACAACAAAAGCTCTTTGTGTATCTTTCCACTTGTAGAAGCTCTTTGACATCCATTTCACGCACCCTCTTGCACTCTGTGAAAAACACATTGTGCACAACAGTGGCTGAAAAGAAATTAGTGATGGGGGGGGGATCGGGGGGGGGGGGGACAGAGTTTGGAATTTGAGGGGATCGAGGGTGTGCAAGGCAAACGTGATGCACTTTAGGCTGTGAGCAGGCACGGAGGAATTGAGAGACGGCATCTACTTCAAAACAGGAGGACAAAGAGGAAAGGGAGGGGGCAACATAGGAGCCCTTCACATCAGCTAGGGCACTAAATTCCATTCCTTTATCTTGTGCTACTAAATTCCACTAACCCTCCCTGGACAGATTGCAGGCTGTTTACTGTTCACAAAACTGCAAAGGGGACATTATCAAAGCATCAAACCACAACTGCCTGAGCAAATTATCAGAATGACAATTGTAAAGGAGCATAACAGCTATCGGCCTACATGTGTTAGTTGAACTCTTGACCTTGAAAGTGATTTTTTTTTTATCAATGGCCCTCCAATGCGGCCCCCATTGACCATATGGATCGTCTACGGGCCTCGTCTGAAATTACCTTTCCAATGATGGGACATTGTGATTTTCAAAAAAAAATTGTAGAAGTTGCATATTGATATTTATCTGTTTGCTGATTATCATGATTTTTGTCTTTGGATAAATGAATTCAATACATACAATAACAAACAATAATAACATTATAAAAAGTGACATGAGCACATGTTTCAGAACTGTTGATCAGACTGGTAGCTCTTTGCTATAATCAGTACCGAAGAAGTAGCTCTCAGTTTAAAAAAGGTTGGTGACCCCTGATTTAGACCTTAAGATTTCCAATGAAAGTATTGTACGGGCAAAGGTCTGAGACCGGCATTCAATTTGTTGTTTTTGCAATGCCATCACGATATTTAACCATAACGGCACTAAGTAGAGCTGAGACTTCCACCCGAGCTGTACTATAAATAAAAGTGAAAACAAATCTTAGAGCTCTGCATTTCGGTTTGTGGGAGGGGTCAAAATTATTCTGTGTTTCACTATAGAGAATCAACTGCTGTTTTAGTACTTTTTTTAAACAACAGGATTAAAAAAAGGGAAAATTGAGTCAAATGCGTCAACGCATACTCTTCTGTAGCTCGATGGAGATGAGGTTGCGGGATGTTTAGTGTTCCCTGATGTGACAATCCCTCCCAGGACATGAACCTCCAGTGCCATTTATCAGCTCACCTTGACAGTAAGCGTGAATCCTGCTGAGTAGAGTGGGTTTTCTCTGTCCAGCTGGCCATTCACCGTCAGGGCACCGCTGATGTAGTCCAGGGAAAAAACACTGTTGGTGTTCCCTAGATGGAATGACGGAAGGATGGATGGAGAGTGAGCGAGGAAAAAAAAAAGATAAGAACGTCAGAGAGCCAAACGGGGCTGGTGGCATTGTGCTTAATTCAACAGAACCCCTGGGATGCAGCACAGAGCCTCTAGAAGGGGCAAGGTGGTGGACGAGCAATGTGAATTTCTCTTTCATGCAATATGAATGTAGCTTCTGCTCCTGTTCCTTTCTTCACTCCACCTTAGGCTCACCCACCACTTCGAACCTGTTCACACTGTATCCGCTTGTTTCATCCCTCACGGCCCGAGCCCCTTCCCTGCTGCACTTTCTGTGCCAGCTTTATGTTATCGATGGGAAAATCATCGTGCTTATTGTCATAGTTTATCAAAATCATTCAGTTTTAAGCATATCAAATTGAGATTTTGTCAATAATGATCTGTTTGTTAGGTTCAACAATCTTTAGTTGGTAATCTATTATAATGGTGCATTACTGAATGTTACTTAGAGAAATGTTACTTATTTTTTGTGTTTTTGTGTGTGTTCCGGATGACAAGTAAAACCAAACTCAGTTTTTTTAATGCTCAGCTTTCTTGCCATGTTGAATGTTTGCGGATCAGTTTTATTTTCAGCTGTTTTCTGAGTTTGGCCAGGTGATGTTTGCAAGCCAACCCGTGATTGGTCATTACCTGAGTTCAGAGCAATTGTAATGCTATTTTCAGTTGACTGCAGGTGATAAAATCACCACCCCCTCGAGATGGATACAATCTGTGGATTTTGCTGCTTAATTCACATTCCACATACACAATATTAATCACAGTAACATGTTTATATGAGTGGGGGCACATAAAAATAACATTATTGAAAAGAAAATGTTGGGTTTGACTTCCCCTTTAAAGGAGAAGTAAGGAAACCTGGGCCTGCTAATTGTGACATGTCACAGTTTTACATTTAGCCTTTGGGGTAGTGACACTTTCGCGTCTTTATTTAAGGCTTTAAAAATATTACTTTGGTGTGATTTGCTTTTTTTCTCCCAAAAGTAGAAGATAGAATTCAATATGAGCGTACATCAGTGTGATCCCGCCCTCCCCCATCCCAATTTACAGTGAGTCATCAAGATGGCTATGTTGAGGAGGATCTGAGGATCCCAGAACAATGCTTCCAGGAGTGGATAAGGTTGTGGCAGAGAAGGCTGGTAAAATGATTTCGATTCCAGGGAGATTACTTGAGAGGTAAAACCTTTGAGTGGATTTGAATTACACCTTTGGGACAGTAACTCTGGAACTTTTTTGATACACCTCAGACTCTCTGTTCATACGAATTTGGCTTGTTTTATGTAACGACTATTTTTTCAAGACTATTCGCGTAAATGACACGATTGCAACCACTGTTCCTGCTGCATGAGCTCTCTCTCTCTCTCTCTCTCTCTCTCTCTCTCTCTCTCTCTCTCTCTCTCTCTCTCTCTCTCTCACACCCACACACCCACACACACACCCACACACACACACTACACTATATTGTTCAGAAATGTTAACTGCTCCCCCACTTGCATTGTAATCCATTTTGAGAGCCCCAGTACGCATTTGTTGGAGAGCTGGCGATGCTCCTTATGCAATCTGTAGATAGACACAACCCATACATGTGAATGTTATCAAAAAGATCTTCTCAATAAGAAGGCAAACAATAGAGCAGACAGAGCCGAATGAAATAACCCTGAAAGTCAAGTCCGACTGGAACTAATTCACTTACCTGTATGCCTTATGTCAATATATTCTGTGCTGACCAATTGACAGAACACAAACTCTTCTATCTCCCCGCTACATTGTGTATGCTAAACTGAAGACTGTGCAAATATGCTCAGCAAAAACTATTCACTGCTTATGAAAAAGAGGCACATTTGCGATAAAGTGTGTCAGTATACACACTCTTGAGTGCGGAAAAACAACTTGATGGGTTAAACCACACCAGCACTGCCATGAACACTTTACAAAGAAATTTAGACAGTCAAAAGTAGGTATTTATACTTTGACGCAGCAAGTAGGTAGAAAAAAAAAGAAAATCCTTCATACTATGGATTTTTTTCAATATCTTTGCCATTAATTGGACATGCACTTGAGGACAAATGTTTTGGCAGTGACTCCAACTTTGTGTTTTTAACTTTTTCTGATTCATTTTGATTCTATATTGTTGGAAAGAGCAATCGTTCAAATATGGTGTTATGCTCAATACATCCTGAATAAAAAGAGCCAATCTTGTAAATCTAGACCCCCCCCCCCCCACATAAAATAGCAATTTTTAGTATTTTTGTATTCCAAATTCAGACAATGCTATTTACAAATGAGTATTTAAAAAAAATAAATGCAAGAACAGTAGCAAACTCAACATAGAACGATCTGGACCGACCACCAGAACCCATGTTTGAACCCAGAAGCTTTACCAACGCCATTTCAGAACATTTACAGAGCCATTCCTAAAATCTGCTCTTATCAGTCACTCTCCTCAGACTTGAATAAGAATTTAATGCTACTTATATGACTACAAATTCAGCGGGTCTGTCAATATTTCATTGCCTTTCAGTGATGCACCTTTACTAGAAATCGTCGAGTACTTTCCCATTCTTTTCGTGTGCAGGCTTATTATGAACCTTGAGCTGAACTTTGAGGGACGAGGAATCATTCTCTTCAGATCATTTGTAGCATATTAGAGAGGAAATGCAGTATGTCCAGATGCTGAGTCCAAAGGGCACAACAGCTGAGGTCAACAGATGAACCCATGTCTGTGTTCATCAAAGGGGCAAAGACATAACTGTGACCGAGAATTATCTCAGGCTTTCACAGCATTCTGAATTGTGTGGAGAAATTGAGCTACTGTCTGTCTGAATGTGATATGTTTGCAAGTACGGTTGGAGCGTTGTTCTGTCAGGTTATGTTCATTTTACAACTTGTCAGTTGTATTTTTATCTAAAATTACAATTACATATTGTATAGCTCTCTGATGCAAATTGCAATGGTACTGTATATGAAGTATTTGTATGCAATGTTGAATTCTTGCCCCATATTGTCTCCATATTTGCGTTGGTTTCTTGCTCCAAATTGTTGTTCATTTCTACAATGCATATGAAGTCTACTCTAGTGTCTTCTGATTGCAACAGAGACTGAAATTTGAAAAAATGAAAAAGCCGCTACCTGATTGACGAATCGGATTGAAATAGTGTCCCTTATACTTTTGGTATTAATGGTATTTCTGTTACTCGATAAAGTACTATAAAAGTAAAGACAGCTCGGCTACATTTTCTCTTGTTTGGTGTAACAAGCTGGCATACATTCTGATGGACCTGAAAACATTAACCATGACATTTTCAAACTTTTGTGGAAAGAGAAGAGTGATCAGCTGCGACGAGTTAAATGATAAAGACTGACCCACGTCTGCTCTTGCAATAAAAGATGCAACCCTGTCAGATCGCTCTGACCGGTTGATAAATTGAACAGGGCACCCCGACCGTATTTTCTCCTTTTGAACCAACAAAATCTGAAACGGTAGTCAATGTAAGGTGGGCATCAGATCTGCACTGATCAGTTAATATTCAAGTACATCATCTGTATTTACCTTGCATTCAGCAAGAATAGGTGAGAGCTGCCTCACGCAATCAGTGCCAATGTATGCACGTAGCTTGGATACTGTGTATGGGCCAACACTGTAGTAAAATTTTGACCAGAATTCTGTGCCCTCTCAGAAAGGGTAGAAAAGATATTCACGTCAGGGAAAGTGCCTGAGGCATCAGGCAGGTGAAGTGAACCAGCTGTATTCACAAGGTCTGCATGCCATTTAATGTCCAGGCTCTTCAGACCACGAGAGTGACATCTGTTTTCTGAACTTTTCTTACCAAGCTTGTTTCCATGGCAACACCTGTCGTCACAAAAGTTTGCGCCTTTGGAGAGTAGTGTGGAAAGATAGGAATAGAAAAATCATTTTACTAGTCGTCTAGGTAATGTGCATATAGGGGCATATTCTCCCATATGTACTGAAGTCGATTTTTTACGCACCTTTTTTACGTACTTTCAAGACCGGGCAATTCTCATGTCTAGGCTTCTGACACACCCATCGTGCGTAATCTGGAAATATGTGTGCAACCATCAGAGTGGTGGCATTCAGTGAATTCTGTAAGGGTGGCCCTGATTTCCGACTCGTGGAGTTTCCGTGAGACAAGTGAATTCCATAGAGATCCATTTTGAAAATATTTGACACTTTGAGTATGCAACTAACTCAAAAATCTCATCCCTAACCTTGAGAGGGCAATCCACCCTTCTTCAACTGAGAACCACAGACTTGGATTTGAAGGTTCTTCAGTGAGTGTTGGAGATTGCGTGTTGATAAAGCCATCAGAACCACATCATCTGCAAAAAGCAGAGATGCACTTCTGAGGCCATCAAACTGGATATCTGTCCATATCAAGATTATGAACGTTATTGATGGCAATGGGCACTTTTAGCGGAGCCCAATTTTCACTGGACATTAATCAGATTTTCAGGCAGCAATGCGGACGAAACTCTGACATTGGCCTGAGTATCTTACAGGGGTTGATCAGAACCCTGGTGTCAACTGGGACAGCCTCATAAGATCCAGAGCTTTTAGGAATTCCAGAGGGATCTCATTCACACCCGGGGCTTTACCACTAAGGAGCTTCCTTTCGTCAACCAACCCTAGAGATTGGAGATCCCACCTCAGTCCAGAGACTTTCTCAAAGGAACATGCGTCAGGAGGTCTTTTGTATTCTCCCTAATGACTCACAACGAGGCCACGAGCAGTCCATCTCAACTATAGTGTTAATGTTGCACTGCTTCCCTCCTCCCAAGTTGCTGAATGGTGGTGCAGAATTTCCTTGAAGCTGATTGGAAGTCATTTTCCTTCGCCTCAAATTGGTGTATTGGGTTACAGATATAGGAAGCTTCCTACCTGAAATTGCATATGGCATGACAGCTTTATGTATACAACAACACCCACGACAACAGGTTTGTGTTGATAATGATGCTGGTGTGTGTGTGTGTGTGTGTGTGCGTGTGTGTGGTGGTGGTGGTGGGGGGGGGGGATAATATAAGATTGAAGACTCTCAGTGTGGGCATCGTGCCGCTAAATTGGTTTGTCAGCTTCAGTGACCTGATGAGAATACCAATCTACAACAACCGTTCCTCATGCAGGTGGCTGGCCATTGAGCCTATGGTGATATGACACCAAAAGCTATAACGTGTCACATCATAAGTCAATACAATTTGTAAATATGTACCGTATGCATAAACTGGAGTTTTTAGACTTTAATAGTGGCTCCACTCAACTGAACCTGTCGAGAGAATCAGGCTGAAATCACACGCAGTGACTCCCAGGGAACACCAAGGAACAAAATATAATCATATTCTAATCGCTGATAGAGAATGTTCTCCAGTGATCTGGCAGAACACTGCGATTAGACACCGGAGAGGCGGGAGAACTGCAGCACACAGACACACACAGTCGAATTCAGAAGAAATTACTTTTGGAATTTGGCATTTATACTTTGCGGCTGTATTTATGTTATTTATATTTTTTGTGTGTGATTTATATTTTTTGTGTGTATTCAAACGTGTTCCCAATCGGATTGTTATTGGATAATATAAAAAGGCATTGATCTAACAGGTTCATGTGACCACTGCATGACAATAACTTGCTCAGTACAAATCAAAATTTGAGGAAAGCCTAGCAAGAGTTCCCCGAGTGTAATCACCATGCCTAATCCAGTGACAACTGTTTTCTCTCGTTTGTGACAACTCCACGGGGGAGCCAGAACATTTTAGTAATGCGATATGGCATGCAGCCAAAGCTCTGTGTCTTGAGGCGAAGATTTTGTGCTCTTTGCGAAATGTACACAAATTACTGTCACTTTTAAGGATAACACCTGCAGGCATATCAGGCTGATGATAAGGTTTGTGCTATTGTTTTCCAAAGTACGCCAACATCGAATTCGTAATACCCAGTCGAGACATGTTCATCTGCGGGTTAACTGCTGGACTGTAAGGCCACAGCGTACTGCTAATCATGAATGGAATTTGTATACGAATAGAGAGATGAGTGTCTTGCAATTTGAAGGCCACCTGATTTTGACAAATGCTAAATAACATTTGTCTTTCAGGTTTTTCCTTTTTTTAGTTTCCTTTTTATTGATTGAATCTATATTCTACGGATCGCTCTTGATTTATCAGGTGATAGGCACTTTCACTGTAGCTATTACTGTCACATTCAAGTTTACTGTGTTCACTGCTTGTTAGTTACAGTGCAACCTCTAAAGTTGAACATAGTCCATTCCATGTCTCTGGTTCACTTCCATCCATTCATCCATCCATCCGTTATCTGATCCACTTTATCCTCAAAGGGTCATGGGCAGGCGGGAACCGAGCAGGCAGGATACACCCTGACCTGGTTGCCAGCCAATTGCAGGGCATACATAGACAATCATTTACACAAACAATCACACCTAAGAAAAATTTAGAGTGTTCCATTAACTACCATGCATGTTTTTAGAATCTGGGAGGAAAATGGACTACTCAGAGAAAACCCATCGCAGGCATGGGGAGAACATGAAAAGTCACGGCCCTGGATCGAACCCATGCCTTCTGCACTCATGACTACTGTGCTGCCCTACTTCCAAGGTGTTCTAGTTTTAAAATTATTTTCCAAAGATGACATTCACAACAAATTTATTTTAAATTAAAAATGACAACTTTTCCATTTCAAAGTAACCAACTTGGAGTCTGCCGCTGTCAGACTTCTCTGCCACACATTTATTCACTCCTGGTAAGATTATTCCGGGAGTCTCCTCTCTTGCATGGATGACATCAAGATAGCAACGGTCAATAAGTTGAAAAAAATAATCAAAGAAAATAGTCATCCTCGTCCTTGTTCCACTTCTGAAATGAGCCTTCCTGAATTAAAATTATACAGTACATGTATACGATTCTTTGAATTTGAGATGACCAAATATTAGAAACAGCTCAGTTTGATCTAGGGCACTTCCAACACAATGACAATCACAGTATCAAAATAAATTATTGATTCAATACTGTACATTTCTGGCAGTGTCAATCAAAACTCAACTATGTTTAGAATGCCACTCATGTATTGGATCCCAATAAAATATTGATCAGATGTTTACAAGGATACTCAATGTCACGAGCGAACTAATTTCTATGACCCATTGAATCAGGGAGGAAAAAATAAAAAATTAAATTAGAGGAGTGATGAGTACCCCTCTCCATTCTGAACTCAACTAGGGTTAGGATTGCGTGGTGATCAGTGTCCCGTCGACTGTCAGCCTTGTCTGAGAGATTACAGAGCAACAAGCTGTGGAGAGCCTCAGAGCATCTAATTGAAAGCCAGAGAAATCCCAACATTCCAACAGTCACAATGAGAGCTCTCCCCAGAATAACAGGTATGAGCCTTGTCCAGATTACAACTTGTCTGCTGATACAGCTCGGTCATCACAGAATGGAGTCAGAGCATCGGGGTGCAGCGGTGCAGACAGATATAGATAAGTGTTGAAAGGAACACTGGGTGGGAGGGGGGGGGATAATTGTGTTTACGAGAGTTTAGCACAGGAAGATATGACTGCAGGTCCCCACACCCAAAAAAACCCCTGAAATAGTCATGTTTGAAATCTATTTTCAAAAGTTATTGATGGTTAAAAAAATATATTGGTTCCTTGCAAAGGAAATCTTTATTGACAGAGCAAATAAAGGTTTGCTCACTAAAATACAGTTTTTACATCACAGAAAGGTTGCATAATGGTAAAGATCTAATCAGCTTCATAAAAATCCCGAGTTGCACAATTTACATGTGTTGCCCTTCAAACTCTGCGGCCACAAGTGCATAAATAAACCTAACAACTCATTAAACCCATTCCATGCTTGCCTTTATACAATCATAACGGTAAAGACAAGCAATAGTTCTGACACTTTCACAAATTCCTACACATCTTCGAAAACACACCATTTGTTTTGATGTCTGCGCTTCGTTTGTGTGAATGCATAGTGGCTGCCTTACCCTGACACTTCAGCTAACAGTTCGCCCAGGTTAATTGCAACAAAATAATAAGGCTCCTGAAAATTACATTCACAAGAAAGACAGCTTGATTGACAAAGATGAACCATTTTAAAATAATCCAAAATAGGAACGCTTAACACACTAAAATGCATTAGCGGTAGAGTTCCTGGAAAGGAATATTAGGCAAAAAAAAAAGCCTATATATACATTCATTCATTCACCTTCCAAGCCGCTTGATCCTCACTACGGTCGCGGGGGGTGCTGGAGCCTATCCCAGCTGTCTTCGGGCAGTAGGCGGGGGACACCCTGAATCGGTTGCCAGCCAATCGCAGGGCACACAGAAACAAACAACCATTCGCACTCACACTCACACCTAGGGACAATTTAGAGTGTTCAATCAGCCTGCCACGCATGTTTTTGGAAGGTGGGAGGAAACTGGAGCACCCGGAGAGAACCCACGCAGGCCCGGGGAGAACATGCAAACTCCACACAGGGAGGCCGGAGCTGGAATCGAACCCGGTACCTCTGCACTGTGAAGCTGACGTGCTAACCACTGGACTACCGGGCCGCCCCCTATTTACACAGTATATCCCAAAAAATTCAATTGTCATGGTCAGTACATGTGCACTTTATTTGGGATAGAGAACAGAAAGACATTTCAGTAAAAGATTATGTTACCTTTTTTTCTCAGTTACAGTTATTACCCGAACAATACAGCAAAATTGACTGATTTTCAAGAAGAAATTCAGTTGGCTCATTACCATTGATCACATGATATGAAAATAACCCCTATTATGAACAGTAAAATCCAATTGTACTTTTCAATTTAGTACTACAGTACAATTCAGAAACTGTGCAATAATTGTAGTTTTACCTGTCTTTTTTTTATTTTGGTACCACTCACTTTTGATGTAATGATATGAAAATGAAGGTATCACTGTGTATCTATTTTCACAATTACACTGCCTGGATAATTCCAAGACCAAACCCCTTGAGGTCAGTATTTGCTGCCGTTCCTCAAACGGAACAGATGCAATCCGAAAGAAGAATTGTCTAAAAGTAAAGAAAAGGATGGAAAAGGGCTTAGAATGGGATTAGTTGTTCTTGCATGTGACAAAACAGATGGAAGCACACAAAGATGAAGAAGAGGCTGATATAAAAGGCTTCGGGGATGTCCTTTTATTTGCGGGGGCTGCCGACTGATTTTTCCGCTGCTTGTTCTTCTGCTATCATTCCAACACGGTGGCGAGGCGACACAAACTTTACACAATAGATTAACTCTTTTCTTGGCAGACAGCAACGTCTCATGTTGTAACTTACTGTAACATAAGTCCCACAGAACCAAGACAAAACTTTATTCATTTTTGCATTCATTTTCCGTACCGCTTGATCCTCACGAGGGTCGCGGGGGGTGCTGGAGCCTATCCCAGCTGTCTCCGGGCAGTAGGCGGGGGACACCCTGAATCGGTTGCCAGCCAATCACAGGGCACACAGAAACGAACAACCATTTTCACTCACACTCACACCTAGGGACAATTTAGAGTGTTCAATCAGCCTGCCACGCATGTTTTTAGAATGTGGGAGGAAACCGGAGCACCCGGAGAAAACCCACGCAGGCCCGGGGAGAACATGCAAACTCCACACAGGCTGGCTGGAGCTGGAATCGAACCCGGTACCTCTGCACTGTGAAGCCGACGTGCTAACCACTGGACTACCGGGCCGCCCGGCATAACTTTAGTGAGCATAAAACAAAAGAATATATATATGTATATATATATATTCATTCATTCATTCATCTTCCGAGCCGCTTGATCCTCACTAGGGTCGCGGGGGGTGCTGGAGCCTATCCCAGCTGTCTTCGGGCAATAGGCGGGGGACACCCTGAATTGGTTGCCAGCCAATCGCAGGGCACACAGAAACGAACAACCATTCGCACTCACACTCACACCTAGGGACAATTTAGAGCGTCCAATCAGCCTGCCACGCATGTTTTTGGAATGTGGGAGGAAACCGGAGCACCCGGAGAAAACCCACGCCGGCCCGGGGAGAACATGCAAACTCCACACATGGAGGCCGGAGCTGGAATCGAACCCGGTACCTCTGCACTGTGAAGCCGACGTGCTATATATATATATATGTGTATACACACTCTCCCCACTGCTGTTCTGCATAGGACTGAACCCCCTAAGCCAAGTAATCACCAAGACAGGCTATGGATACCGCCTCAGAAATGGAGCTACAATCGGTTATATATATATAGTGACAAAACTACTGGCGAGTATTGTACGCAGCCTCATCTCACTTAACTGACCAACCTCGAGTTCTCTGATCCTCACTCATGCGCACGAGCGTGATTCTCAAATATGGCCATTTATAATTGTATGTGAAAACAAATGTGTGTAGTTGTTGTCAATAATCACAGCTTCAACAAAATAGCACCACTAGAAATACTGAACTACCATTAGTGTACTCCACCATAGCTTCAGCAAAGCTCCTGAAGGCCAAAATAGGTGGTCAACGTGAGCATGTGTCTGGGATGAGTGTGCACAGTAAATGCTCGTCACTCATGCCTTGTGTCTCTGACTGGTTACTTTTCCTCTGGAGGGGAGGTTGCTGTAAAATTTAAAAAATGAATTAGAAGTAGATGATTGGGCCAGAGAGGGCAGATTTTTTTTCATTGAGCATATCACTTTGTTTCTAGTGTCACATCATACTGACAGCTTTAACTAAAGTGACAAAAAGTAATTGTTTTGAAAACTGCAAACCCTTGAAGTCACTACAAATGACACTTGGGAGGTTTACATGTAGCCATGTATTCCGCTTGGAAAGAATGCGAATGACCAAATGGAATGACATTGCTCCATAACATCTCAATCGGAATAAAACAGACGAATCCGAATGCTGTTTTATTCAGATTCACAAAGGTGGTAGATTAATTTAGCCAATCCGAAAGGGAATCATTTAAACCGTTCAGTCATAATAAGCAAGTTTCGTCCGGTCTGCACATTCTCTATAGTGACATAAATGAGACTGGAGAACTTGTGGTTTTTAATCAAGATGTTGCATTAATAAAAGTTTTCAAACTACCACAACTACTGTAATAAAAAAGACCAATCTCCATCTTGATAAATGTTTACAACCATCTGCGCATGTTATGCGGTTGATATGATTTACAGAGAGGAACAGCTAAATGAGAGATTTGAAAAGATCACGTCACATGCAAACAGTTAACCAGAGATCTTCATTCGGAATGATTTTAGAATGACAAAAAAACTCTCCATGTAAATCCCGCTATTACCAATGCTGTTTAAGTGCTCTTCGTGAGTATGTGGTTTGTTTGTTTTTTGTACTTTTCCTTTGTTTGTACAATATACAGACACACTAATTATTCCATGCACAATATGTCTATATGCAAATAAAAAACTGGCCATGGTCTCAGGATAAGGCCATTAGGGCTTTGGTGTGTCATTCCTGTGGGTCGTTGATGTCAGTGAGACGAGGCGAGATTGTCTACACGCTTGCCTGCTTGTCTTTGGGGGCAGTTTGAAGTGGATAATGAGTGACGTGGAATTGTTTGAACTGGAGGAAAAAAAAAGCTCAGATATCAGAGTGTGCTAACATGACAAGAAAGAAATAAAAGTAGCTATTAAAATGCCTATTGTAGGGTCATTTCTTTTTATGGAGTGTGCCGTTAAATGATCCCAACTGCCTAATGTTAGAAATGGTCGACGCCCGAAAGTAAGCGTATTGTCGATCCTACGTTGAGTATTTCAACTGACAGTTTTTATAGTGTGATTTCATGAAAATAACTCATGGCGCAATGGCAGATGATGGAGTTATGCTTGTGATGTAAAAAAATAAAATCCCAATAAATAAAATAATAATAAAAAATAATACCACCTATTTTACTAGCCCTGACTTGTTGTTATGACCCCTTGGGTGAAATGCGGATCACATACATTGTGTAGACTGATAAGAGCAAAATCCAAAATTAAACTAAAAAGTTTGAATATCAATTAAGTCTATTGGTGGGAAGGACCATATTAATGTCAGCCATCTAATGTAAAGCTGAGGTCATAAGAGAACTGAAATGTGGTCGACGCATACAGCAAATATCAAGAATATGAAGTCCATTTCAAGCGTGTCATTTACATTTTTGCTCAGCAAGGTGGCCCATTTCTCATGACCATTTGAGACCTTTTGATAACTAATGAGAGTATTAAATCAAAGGTCCAATAAGAAGTTGGCCCTTTCATGTGCACCAGAGATCTTGGCATGTATCATCCCCTTCCAGTATCTTTGTTCCATCACAACAAACAACTGCAGTGCAGGAGCAATTCCATTGTGTTCATAAAGTCCCAGACATGACTTCTGATTGGATGAGGCAAGGAAAATCCACATTTTAAGCCCTGCAATAATTAACATAAATCACAGCTGCAATTAAGACCCTGTTTATCTTAATTACTGAACTAATGGGACGAGTCCCGCAGGAACAAGCTGATCTCTTTGAGGACATGGAGTGAAGAGCAACACAAAAGGCTTTCTTCAGAGTCAACCTTACTGTAAGTCGGTGTTTATGCTTTTTTTTAAAATATGAGAGCCATGAGAGATGTAATAGATTTGATATTCTTTTAAACACAAGTGTACCGGCACTCTTGTACACTTTAGTTTTTGTTACAAAGAGGAGACATTCAAAACCCTCATCCGTCTTCTCGAACCTTTGCCGTTCCATCTACATGTGCTGCCGCGGTATCGCCCTTCCACTTTCATTATCTTTTGAACTTATAATGATTTTATCAAGCCCCACTGAGGCTTAGCGGCAGTGCAGTAGCTTATTTTTTAAATGACTGGGAATACGTTACGCAGCATAATTAATGTCTTTTTAATGTTCTTCTCCTCTGGAGCTTGACTCGTCCCTTCAACTTTGAAACAACACAGACAAAACAACAAGGCATCTTGTTGTCTACACAGAATGAGACTGAAGATGGGAGCAGGAGCATGTTTACGAGGGACTGAGCTACATGGTGGCAATGGCTACCCCTTGTCACTCTCTGGCTACCCTCAAACCGAAGAGGAAGTCGGTGATTTTTCTGCCATTTTCAAATGGATGCAGCATTTTTAGACCCCTTGCCACAATTTATTTATATGAACGACATATTAAAAGAATATACAATGGACCTGAATGCAAACTCAAAAATAATTTGTCTTAAATAAAGAACATTCGATTCTTACAATCAACGTCAATCAAAATGATTACTTTCACAACATAGCAAAGGAGAATTTTTTTTTTTTTAAACAGTCATTGATTCAGGGGGAAAATGTACCAATCTTGCATTCACATTTTCACACTATAAGCAGGATCAAATCTTAGTAAAAAGCAACGTTTAGAATTGTGAGGTAAGAGGTTTTTGTCAATGGGCTTTTTAGATATGATTTGAACAAACCATTGATTGCAATACGCAAAATGACACCGGACATCAGGAACAATTGCTCACTCTGATTGGATGTTAGCAAATCAGCGCATTGGATAGGAGTAGACGATGACATGCAGTACTACACAAAATTGTTCTGATAGGTGTGAATTGTAGTTCATGAAAGTGACTGTTGGTGACACCCCTGGTCATCCCTTCACTGAGGCCTTGTGTCACACTGGTCACCCCACTGCTACATTTTTGGCCATGCCCCTAATGCCTTCAGTAAGTTGTACAAAGATAAGTGCTGGTTGTGAACTCGGTCTGAACTCAAGAGAAGGAATCATGTGCATGTTAACAAACCTACCCCCCCCCAAAAAAAACAACAACAAACAAAAAAAACGCATGACGACGTGTGCTCAACTTTCACACATGGAGTCAAATTCCTTCATTTGAGTGTCAGGTCAAACGGTGACACAGCAGATGGTCTGACAATGACTATCTCCATCATCCCAAAATTTCTGTGGTTCGCCAGGCTAATCAAGCAGTGCCAGTCGCTTTCTAGCCAGCTGGCAAACCTGGTACCACCGATGTCCTTTCATCTTGGCCATGCTGGGGTTTGACAGGGCATGCATACTTCACACGTGATTGTAATGCTCCCCTTTGGTGTTTGTTTTCACCACAAGTTTTACTCACTGAGAGATTGTTTGTCTTCATGGATTTAAGAAAAAAAATGAAACATGACAGGAATGTTACAGAGTTTATGTGCCACATCTCATGGAGGTCGATAAGGTACCACCTATGGATCTTATCAGGTCAGCTACAATTTATCGGAATTACGTAAATGGCCAGTGCCTAGTCCAGCCAAACCTTTGAGCCAATATTTGTGGTTAGACCATGCTTGAGTAAAGCTAAAAACATCCAAACATTTGCTTTATATTTACTCAGGCCCAAGCTACGAAATTACGGGATTTTGAGTCATTTCTGTATTTTCAAGTCAGTTTACATGAGGCTCGAAAAAGAAGATAATAGGCCAATCCAATTTTTAGAATCCCTGCCTTGGATCAACACCAACATCTCATATGACACTCCTTGTCCCAAAGTTGATCTGTCCATCAATTTTCATGAAAATCTGTTTACAAGTTGATGAGATATCCTCCTGGCAGATAGACAAAGTAACTGGCAGGCAAAACATTGCAGCCCTGGCAGAAGAAAATTCACTTCAGGAATATGTAAACAGGATCGCTGCTCCAGCCTTATCAGCAGCATGCAAACTGCAGCTTCTCTTCAAATTCTGTCACATTCCACAACGTTAAGATTTCACAATGATGGATTTCGGTCCTGACACTTCAGATTTTCCTCAAACATTTTGTGCCATACATCATATAAAATAATTGAAACAACTTTTAAGTCGACAGGAAAAGACCAATGTGATCACCATGTTCATTTAAAAAAAAAAAAACCCAAAACAGTTATCCCAGTTTGGATGGCCACCGCCATGTTAAATAACACTCAATGAAGCCTAACTTCCTCACATCGTCATGTTTAATAATCGCTTAGAGGCAAACCTATTCTGTCATTCTGAGACGCTGCTCCCCACTGTTATTGACTGCTCTGCTTGATGAGGCTTCTGTATTTTTTTTCTGTGGGATTATGATAAGAGGTGATCGATTCCACTCTCTGTGCTTTGGATGTCAAATTGATTGTGTGACTCAGACTCAGCTCAGACCTGAGATGATGGTGTAGCCGATCCCCCTCGGTCGTCCCAAATCCTGATCGATGGCAGTTATCTTGCGTACTTCGTAACCCTGCAGAGACAAATACACACACATACTCTCAAAACATACATGCATTGAACTCCATCTGGATACAATGTCATTTGCTGTACCGACATCAAGAGCGCTCTCTCTTGACACCAATTATATTAAGAACCATCTTTCAATATCACAAATAGCCAATACAGCCATTCTCTGTTCTGAGACATTTCTAAATCCATATGGAAACAAACTTATCGCCTCTCATGTGCATCTTGACTAATGAGCAGGCCAAAAAAAAGATCAGCTGACATGCGCGTACATTCCGATGCCTCCGGTCCTAGATAAAATCACCACTCAGCTATATGGAGTCCAGGACAAAACAGAGAAATGTAAGCAAAGCACTTTGCTAAAACATTAAGTAGTTTTGATTATTCTGAGGAAAAAAAAACACATGTACTCAGTCCTGATAATTCTACATGCATTGATTTAATCTTCTGAAAATGATTGGCTCAGTCAGTTCCCCAAGAGACACAACAGCATGACGTGGTATCACAGATTTATTTTTTTGTCATGTATGAAATGAAATCAGCACATGCAATATGAATCTTTGGACGCAAATGCAAGACACAAGGTGAGAAAGAGCTCCAAAAGCACAATGTTTAATATTAACAGTCATGAGGCAATAAAACAAGGTGAACTATCAGGGCCAAGGCTCATGAAAGTCAGTGGCATGAGGAAGAAAGCTGAAATGTAACAAATGAGGTACAATGAACTGGCAATAAGACAGAATGAGAAGAAGAAGCCCGAGTTTTGTGTCCAGCACAAGTTGAGTGCAGTGCGCTGTCTAATCACTTGTTGTTGCGCCAAGTGGTCAAGGTGAAGCAATTCAAATATTTTTAAGATGATCATGAGAATAATCCGTTCAATTACTTTTTCTCCTACAATGATTCAGAAGGACTGTCCCACACTGTTATCAAAAACATTCACCACAATACTCCACAGGGGCACAGATTCTGCGTGTCTATGTCTTATTTAAATCCACAAAAATTAAAGCACCTGTGCCACAAGTTTGACCTGGTTTTTGGTAGTCCATAATGTATTCTATTTTTTTGGTCACCAATTTTCAAGATGCAACAGGGGCGTGCAATCGAACATGCTGGAACCGCTATTAAGGTTTTAACAAACATGTTAAACTTGCCCTGGCACGAAAATGAAGATGTGCCTGTTTTTTTGCCAAGCACAAAAGAACATGCGCAGCCAACTTTCCGTGACGAAATTGTCAAATACATCGGGGGAGCACCGGTTTTAGCCGCCGGAACACCCAGTGAGATTGAACAAGGTCTCAAATCAGTAAACTAGACTTTCCTGGAGGTTTCATAAAAATGAAGCTGCGCCTTTTTTGCTGAGCGCATGCAAGCCTGTCTACAAAAATATTATCCAAAAAGTTAAATACATGAGGTAATCGGGAATGATAAGGCAGACATGGGAAAGCACAATCAGAGCATGAGACAAAGAGAGTGACAGGGCGCATACACGCATACACACACAAACACACACACACACACACACACACACACACACACACACACACACACACACACGGCATGATATATATGTGATCATGTGGTACATTTCACAGGATGAAATGAAAACTACACTTTCCGCATTTTGTACACACTGAAGACGGACTTTTTTGAACACCTTTGAAAATGTGTTTGGAAGATGAATAGTTTATCGTACAACAAGAAGGTCATTTCATTTTACTTTTCATTTTTCAATTAATTGTCAATATTGCTGATCATATAGTGTTTCGCAGGGAAACACAAATTTAGCTTGTGAATAAAATAACCAAATGGTCTCATTTATTTCTAATACTTGACTGCAACTCCCCCCGAAAAACAGGGCTGGCAAAGCATTGCATGACTTTTTCATTATTAGCATTTCGTTGAAATGCATTTCTCTATTATTTTTCATTTAATTGACAGAAACATAGTATGGCAGTGGTGGGGCGGGGCGGGGGGAGAACAAAGAGGTAAATGCTTTTTGAAAGTCTTTGATCTGTTGAGCTTTCTCACCCTCCGCGCTTCAATCAGACATGGTGGTGATGGTTAAATATCCTCGTGCTGCAGTGTGAGATGGAGCAACCCGCCCCCACTCCACGATTGCTGTTCCTGTACACTCCTCTCACTCTACACACACAACTCTGTCTCTCTCTCTCTCTCTCTCTCACTCTCTCTTTTCTCTCTCTCTCTCCCTCTCTCTCTCTCTCTCTCTCTCTCTCTCTCTCATTGATCCTGCAAATTGTGTCTGAGGTGTGTTTATGCTCCATTTCTGCCAAAGCTGCAGCTGTCATTGACCAATTACAGCAGAATCAATTACAAGCCTTTTACAGACACTGATTCACAAGCGATTAAAAGCGGAGAGGGAAAAAAAAGAAGTGCTGTTCACACTCAAATTCACACACATTTTTGGGTAAGGACGATGAGAGGAATCAGCGAACAAGAGTAGAGAGCAAGCCTTGTTTTCATGAAGGGATTAACACAGCCTCCTCTAAAAACTGGTCGAAACATTTAATATATGTTATGATTTAAAATGACATATTTTCAAATCATTCTTATGTGTATTTAGGGGATTCCGAGCATTTAATAGAGAAGAAAACCGGTAGATATTTACGATGCGGGTGACGCATGGTAGTCAAAGCTTTTCAGTGATTGTTAACCCATCTCAAAGCAAAGATGGACAGACAATGACCTGACATATCTTAAAGGACTGTGTCAGTTGGGACCTCATTACTGTATTTCAGCTCTGATTATTGCAGCACACACTCTGAATTAAGTCACCTGTACTAGATGTCAGTGCACCGATCTGGGTGACTTCCATCATTTTTGAAGAGTGTGAAGAATTGCGTTTAGCCTTATTTGAGTTACAATTTGTTAATCATTCAAATTCAATTATACGTGACCGTTTTCAGCAAGGTAAGGGATCTGAATGGCTCCAGGATTCATTTTCAATTGCTCATCTGTTGACTTTTCGACTGTAAGATATTTTGTTGGGCAATAGAACCCATTTTTCTTGCCAGATTTGATGTCATAAATGTACTGTCCGTGGTTATAATTATTCATTTATAAATAGTACAATTCAACAATTACAAACTCCATTATAATAATTTATGAGAGCCATCCACTTGTGTTTCATAGAAATACGTCAATGATAAGAGTCAGATGAAACTCTGATGAGTTCAATCTTCTATGAGGAGTTAAATATATACAGTTCCAACCATATGGACAGAAAATCTATCGGAATGTGGTAGTACCTGCGTAACATAGGTTTTTGAGTGGCTTTTTTGCGTCTTTGTTATTGCGGCTTATTGCAACCACGTTCCCATGAAGCAGCCACCCAAGAGAAAACACGACGAAGTGAAGTTGGAATCATGTGGGAAATATTGTGAAACTGTCCACATAATATTTAATATAATATGGAATATGTTCACTCATGTGACAAAGATACAATTTGCATTCCGGCAAACACACAGACGCTTGCTGGACCGTCCCCTCTCCCCACCTTCATCCTTTCATTTCTCTATGCAGTGCATTAGCCATCCAAACCTCCTTCCTTTTCTTCTCTTTACCCACACTTGACAGCCAAATTGTGTTTGTCTTAAAAGGGGCTTAAACGTCACTCCAAGCAGCATGGATTCACAGCTAGATAATAACCCTGCCCTGTGATCTATTTTTTTTCAACTCTCCGTTTTCAAAGTATTCCACAGATGACAGGCTGAACGTGAAACAAACAGAGGCTGTAAAGGGGTATGAAGCCACATCTCTGAGAAATCCCAAGTGCATATCGCTTCACCTGTCTCTGTTGCAGCCTTGAGAAGAGTTGACACTTCTGTCCCGCAAACATTGCAAACATTGCCCAAAATGATACCCGCCTGACGGAATACATCACGAGGGCTTTCAAAAAAAATGTTGTTTTTTCTGGTTACTATCCAATACTGTATGTACTATACGTGTTACAGGGTCAAAGGGCATCAATGATATCTGCAATACGGAGTCACAGTCATAGGGTTTCAAGCCGCCCCCTGTTAAGACAATGTTTACGATCCTTCTCAACAATATTATCAGGGGTTTATTTATATGCCAAAATATGTTTTAAACCGTCGAATTTAAATACTTGGATTCTTTTTTTTTTTTTTAATGAAAGGGCGATCCTTACAATTTTTTTGCGACTGTCCCCCAATCTGTAGCACTGAATATTTTTGCAGTTCTTTGACCGGTTTCCAAATACCAATTCACCAATTGGCTTCATCTTTCAAGCCCATCCAGATTCCCTCATCTTTTCAGTCCTCCGCCTCCACTTGTGACCTTCGCAGTGACAGTTGATGAATCAGGGAGGTGGGGAGACACCGGGCGTCGACTCCGTCACGCCCCGTTAATATGCATGCAAATGTAGCACTTGACATTTCTACTACAGTGCATGCGGGCAGGGGACGAGGGACACGTGGCTGGGGATCTAGGGTTGAGTAAGGTAGGGGAGAAACATCGAGAGAATTGAAGGGAATACTGCCAAAAAACAAGTGAGAGAGTGAGAGAACAGCGATTAGGAAGGCAACTACGATGCCCGTGTGTGTAATTCAATCTCTACCAGTGCAAACATCAATAGTTGGACCATTAGCCACCTGGGAACCCAGTTTAGAAGCCTGAGCCAGAGGAGAAAAACACATGGCGTGCAGTGAAACACGCTGTCGGTATATTAGATGCCCATTGAAACCTTGTGATAAAGACAAAGTTAAGGTCAGGGTGAGACCGCACCGCTTAAAACTTTGTTTGAGTCCCTGTGTTATGAACGTAGCTGTATGCACGGCATGGTGAGATAAAATAGGCCCCTGTGACCTTTCTTAGAGGCTCCACAATTCCAAAGCACACTGTAAATCTCACTCGGTCGTTACAGTGTACGGCATCCACATTGCTGTGTGGTGGAACCTGAGTTTGGTTGCGTGAGGAGAGTGATAGGACAAACTGGTCTACGAGAAAACAAAAGTTACTTTTTAAGATGCCTTTCACATGCACCCACTCCAAACACATTCAAAAGTAGCTTTGTTTTACTCACCAGTGGAACGTCTTCCTCTATGTTGGTACTGTAAGGAAGATTGGTGAAAATCGGGTCCATGTCCTGGACGTCTGTAATGGTGATAGCCAGGTTGGCAAGCCGAGACAAGGGTCTAGTTTTATCTTGATCCTAGGTATAAACGAAGAAACATTTAGACGTCTTACGCCATTCGATTGGGTCATATTATGTTGACATATGCAGGAAATGTTTGGCGTGAGCTGACCGTTGCGTTGACAGTGAGCTGGTAGGCTGAGGTAGCCTCAAAATCCAAAGGTTTCATGACGGTAACAGTGCCTCTGGCGCCATCGATGCTGAAGAAGGGAGACGGTGGCTGGAAGGAAAAGAGCACACTGCCTCCGGTGCCCTGGTCTGGGTCCGTAGCGTTGACCATAAAAACTAGTTTGCCCACTTTTGTATTCTGAAAACCACATTCAATCACAGAGCCATACAATGACATTAAAACCAAATGGTGGAGATCAAGCCAACAGCAAAGCCATGAAAGAGCCTATTTGTTCTAGTAGCCAGTATCCTGGAGAAAATAACGCCATCTATGAAATTACAATTAAAGCAGTAGGTACATAACACGCAAATACATTGTGATTGGTGAGAACAGGTTTTATTTAAATAAAATTCTGGGTACAATGGCACATATACTGTATATTACATTACATAATATTGTATCATATTATGCATTCATTTTCCGAACCGCTTGTCCTCACACGGGTGTGCCGCAGCTTATCCCAGTTGTCTGCAGGCAGTTTTGTTTCTCTTTTTTTTCAATGAAGTCAAATGAGTAAGGGCACACACACATATTTGGTTCTGAAATGGTACGTACACTGTTTCTGTCTATCCAATGACTGGTGACCAGTTCAGGGCTTAGTCTGCCTTTCCCCACAAGTCAACTGGGATATACAGCACCTAACGGCCACCATATGATGTTTTGAAAATGACGAGATGGATCGCACTATTTTCCATAACGATAAGATTTATAGTAGTTGTAACTAAAATGATGTAATCATTTGTATTATTACAAATTACTAATGATACCTGGGTGGGTAGTTGGGTGCACATTTACATTATGTTCATCCAGCACGGTTTGCCAAACAGGAGTGTGAAAATTTCATAGGAGATTGAGAAGATTATGTGTATATGCGTGAATAAAATATTAAATTGTTCCTGTGGTCCAGAATATGACAGGGCCCAAAGTATGCAGTTAAGATAAGATAAGATAAGATAAGATAAGATAAGATAAGATAAGATAAGATATCCTTTATTCGTCCCACACTGGGGAAATTTACAAAGAGTTAAGCACCTATGTTGATCTACAGGAGAGCATTTGAAACAATGAAGTCATCACGTGTTCAATTTTCAAAATAAAAACACAGCACACAAATTTGGATTGTTCAGTTGTGTCCAAGTCATCGAGTTCAAGCCCTGTTCAAATCTTGGCTGAGAAGCACAAATAACATTATAAATTTGGTGGTCTCATTTTATACACGAACTTGCCTTTTGAACAGGGTTGTGTGTACTTTATATTTCTCTCCAATGTCAGTGTAGCCCATTTAACATCATTTTTTTGATGACAGACCTCTTTTAAGTCCATTTCTGCCACTGTAGTTCACAAGCGGCATGACTCTTTGAAGTGCGTCGGGGTGCTAATGGCGGCCAGACATGTGTTTTCACCTTTTGCTAGCGCTCAGTGACCTCACCATTCAACCACTGATTGGACTTTTCTGATAGAGAGGGCAGGTCAATAAGAGTGACAAGGCAGAAAGAGCTTGACAATGTAAACCTTTGTTTGCATTCGCCTGGGAGAGACTTCCATCAGCGCTCACAATAAAGGCAAACAATAAAGTGTGGTCAGCAATGAATGACTGGAACTGTTGCTGTGCTGTGAAACATACTGTGTATGTGACTGTCTCTTTCACAAGTCAGAAATTCCTCTCGTTCGCCATGACTAATATATAATACCACACAGCCTGCACAAAGTGGGCAGCAACTCAATTGATTGGTTCCCTTTGGGAAATTGAGGGATGAGCAGAGAGACACTTCGAAAGATTTGAGGTGACTTTCCCGCTGTGACTGGTAAACGGCACCTCTTCTCCCACTGAGAGGTGTGACTTCACCAGGGAAAGTCACTGATGCATGGACATGAGATATGTCATGCTAATCTGTGGCAATTCGTATGAACATTGCCATCGATGGTTAGGTGCTCGGAACATGATTGAATCCAAAGGGAGTCATTCAGGCAAACAGTGTTGCCAAACCCGATGCGTATTTCTGAATTTCATTAAATTGTTAATCCTCCCACTTTATCTTTCCAATTTTCAAGCATCTGGGTAAGTCTATTTATGTTGGCAATTCCAGTCATGTCCTGGTTAATTTGGAGAGTGATCCCAATAGTGTGGGAAGAAGAATGTTTGTTGAAGCCTTGTGAGTCCACACTCAAGAGGATTTCCAGCAGTTAAGCCGAAAAGCTCACTTGGCTTAAAAATAAAAGAAAAGAGACAACGGTCACAGCGCAACATTAATATTTTAACGTCACTGCATAATTATTATTTGTATACTAACATAATTATTTAAACTTCCGTCATCGCTAATTTGCAGTTTGTCATTGTTATTTTAGGACCATCAATTAAAAAAAAGGTTTACATGGGCAGCAGCAGATCATTTTATTTATTTTGTATTTGCATGCCCAAGTCATTATGGGATACATTATGGGATACAAATTGCATTGGTTTGCTATGCCATAGTATTACCGCAATTCCTTGCTTTGTCTTTGGTTGAACTGTTTACTAGTGAGAAAAGTCTGTCAAAAGTGATTTTCTTTTTTAACTTGGAAAGAGGACTACCGATGAAGTCTATGATTAATTTATGACCTTTTCAAATTTTATAAGAAATGTTAAATATATGGTGATTGACAGTGATCCGCGTCTGCTGTGAACAGAGGCAGAGCTCTAACTGTTCACCACAATAGAGCTGTGATTACGCCTACACTCTTCTACAAGGTATTTCGTACCTCCCCAACTGTCTGCTCTGCTTCCAACCAAGCAGGCGTCTGGTGATTTTACCAGACCCACTCCCCTGCCCCCTGTCCCCACCCGCTTTCTTTTCATGCCTTTCACATCAGCTACTCCATGACTGCCTCATTTCTGATGCAGAGTTATCCTCCACCATTACGGGGGTTGTTCCAGACCCCATCGCAATAAGTTCCGCAAAATAGAAATACCCTAATTTAAATAGGTCGGTTTTTATATTTATTTTTTCCCCAATTATATAGTTGTGTTCTGTAAATACAAACGTGGGACAGCTGTGGACAATTGGACAAAAGACCTTAATAATTACAGAACTCACAAACTAACCTACGAAGTGCGAAATATGGTCCTGTCTAATTTAATACAAAACTGATCACACTCGCAAGTAGCTAGGGACTGGCGTCTGGCATTGTTTCGAAATTTCTTGGCAACGAGAAAAATTGTTTGGGACAAGTCAAAACTCTTTGTGAATATTTTTGCAAACTTTTACCAACCCTGACCAAGACGCAACATTCGCAAGCATTTACAAGCATTCAATGAGACAGCTGTACTAATTTCAGGTCTATCTCTACCAAACAACCAAAGTTGTGTTCCAAGCCTTTACCTCAGCTGCTGACTGTACCTCTGCTTCAGCTATGAACCAAGACACTCAAAAGCCAGTGTCTACTGACAAAACACTGACTTGGCTGAACTTAAGACTCAGAGTTGTCTGTCCCTTACCAATGGCCAAACAACAGAAACTCCCTTTAACAAAATCAAAGAGAAAAAAACAGCAGCAATTGACTCAGCAGTCAAGTTGGCAGTGGAAGTTGAGTAGAAGATGGCTTCTGAGATGGTAAAATGGAAAATAAACGTGCCCAAATAAAAATAACTTGGGTTGTTGTTGCGTGTGCACAGCGGCACCTTTTGTACAATTTTATTCTCACAAATGTTCGTGTATGTTTTAAATTCTATATTTGGCATAACCACAGCATTTTAAAATGTTTTTGAATGGAAAGTTTCAATAGCTTTCGTCAATGGTCAATCTTAATTCAAACCTTTTATGTCATGATGTTACAATCATCCTCAAGGCACCGAAAGTTACAACTGACCCATACCATGGGCTTACTTCTAACATTTCAGCCGTTGTTTTTGAGATTATGTCATACATTTTCCGTTTCTGTTACACTGCCTTTTTCCATGCCATTCATCAGTTGACACTTATTTGCATAGAAGTTTGAGCATGCAAGTTCAAAAGACTTCAAAGGTGGAGACAAGAATGTCCAAAATGTAACAATTATCTGCATGCGTGGACCACACGGGCCCATAAGAGGCCAAGAGACATGTACAGCAAAACTACAAGGTAAACAATGCTCACACAACTGAGCAGGACAAAACCAATGAACGGTCGTACAGTTAAAAAAAAATGTGCTAGGATTTTATCATTTGAAGACTTTGCAGAAGGATTAATCAAAATAATCACTTAAATTAAACTTTGATGCGACACAAAGCGCCATATTTCACCATTAAAATTAGTCTATAATTTACACTTATTGAAATGCAACAGTTTCATTAGCCACATAAATCCAACAGTAAATGCAAAATATATATATATATATATATATATATATATATATATATATATATATATTATTCCAGTATATATCACGGAGAAACTCGATGCTCAAAGGCTATATGTCGTTTAGTTAAACCATGTCATGTATTTGTGAATATTTTTACATTGGAAAGCACAGGCTTGAGGCAAGTGGTCATAAATATTACATTGCTGTATTTATGTCTGAAAAGCCCTGGGCCAAACAGTTCAGAGAAAACCCTGTAGACATCCAAAGAGGATGTCACATGGCTTTGTGGGTCATATGTGCAATGCAGCTTGTTGCTTTAAAAACAGATGTAGTGAAACACTTAATTTAATGTTACCTTAAGATAACAAATGCCCCAGCCCAGAGGAGACAGTAAAAATGTTTAATCACATGTCAGCACAGTTGCACCCTCAAGCTGATGGGATATCCCAGCTCATAAAAGAGATGTGCGCAACATTGGTATTCCGCTCACAGGGAAGTTTGTGACAGGACTTTCTTGACTGAGATGCAATGTGGCAGAGCACCGACCGCCGAGCTCTTGAGCCAAAACATGCCCAAGAGTAACTAGGTAACCTGGGTAAGTGACTGGCTGCCCAACAGGTTGGACACAGTTCAATATATTTCTGCACACATGAAAGTCATCCTTTCCGGTAAGTAAGATGTTGTTTTATGTTGTGTCAATTAATATGATGCTGAACTTTACTATCTACTGTATGTGGCATAGTCACATGCACAGTAAAAAAAAAAATAATAATAAATAAATAAATAAAAAAGGATACCGCGATCAAAAGTTGTGTGTGAGTGAATCACTACTATAATAAAGTAAGTCAAGGCTTTTTTAAAAACATATAAAGGGAACATTCATCAAAGTCTGCAACCTGACATCAACTCAATAAGCATAATTTTCATGTTACGGAAAAGGGAAAAATTGAAGGTAGCAAGACCAGAATCTCAAAATTGTGTGATGTCCTTGGAATCAAAATTCCAGCAGACATTTACTCCAAAATATTTTCTAAATTCTAAAATGGTGATAATATTAATGATGAAACATTGTCGCAATTTTTTTGGATCGCAAAAATGAAGGTCATCGGCATAAAAGTGTTGCAACACATAATTGGTAAATGGTATTTTAAAGCTGAAAGTCAACACATCAAATCAATAGCGGTGGAGTCGAAAAGTGTCAAACTGTTTTCTGTGAGTGAGGCTATAGGAATAAACAGAATGAATGCTGGTTAAAAAGTGCCCTTTTTTTGTTGACAATATAAGTGTCGAGTAACTTTGTATTTTAGTATCATTACAGTGTAGATATCGTAACACCTTTTTCTGTTGAGCAGCTACCAATGATTCTTGTTTGTCGGCATGCTTCTCAGACTCTCCCGGTCATAATAGCTTTTCTGTTTCTCAGTTCCACCTGCCATGGCACCTTGAGTCCACCTATTTTCTGCAAACTCCAATTTTGCTTGTCTCCATTTGTCCATTCTTAGCTGCCCTGAAGAAACTCCAAAAAGTAGACTAAACTCTTATTTTAAATAGTGTGAAAGAATCATTGACACTCTTTGCAAAGCAGTCACAACAGGGGTCAACAACCTTTTTGAGTTACTTTTTGGGTTCCTATTAATGTGAAAGGACTTATGAAATAACGCGTTTGTTAAAAATGACCTTCAATAATGTTCATATAATTCTTATTTATGTGATGACGGTCACCGATAATGGTAACGATTTGATCATTTCTACAACACTACGTGAAAATCACAATGTCCCATCACAAATGAGCACATTTTTTTAGAGCAGGCCCACATGCTACTCATTTGGGCCTTGAGGGCTACCTGGTGTCCACAGGGACCATCTTGGTGAAGGCTGCATTAGGGGTGCCTGTAAGTGTTTGTATGCGTGGACGGGTCCTTTCAACCGTTGAGGGAAGAGACAAATAACAACCTTATCTTCTGATTAGTCTTCTCCCCCAACTGTCTGACCCCCAACCTTCCTGTCACAGCTCATGGTTCACTGCCTCCAAATAGCCCAGGCTGTTTGTTTAAATGTAAAGGTAATCAAGTCCAGCAAGCCACATGGATCTACACAGACCGGAAAAGACAGAAGAGGCAGACGGGTCGCTCCTTTGGGATGGCAGCAAGGACAAGGCCGCATCAGCAAGTCTTGCAACACCTGCTTGATTCTTATGGAAAGTTATCCATCTTGACTGAGAAACTAAGAGTACAGGTAAACAGTTTTGTATTCATACAAACATTCATTAAAAGGTGAAACTTGGAGCTCGGGTGCTTTGCTTTTCAGTGCAATTAGGCGGCCTTGTTCAGAAAATTTCGAGTGTAACCGAAGCAGTGGGCGATATCTATTTGATCTGGACATATATAGAAAAACTTTAAATGACACACAGATACCGAATCATATGGCAAATATACACTTGGCCCTTCAATAGGTCCACTCTATATGGGTGAGAATGCCCAATTTTGAAAATTGCCACGAACAGAGAAGGAGTGATTTCATAATCCTTCTCTCAACAATACGGTGGTGGTTGTTTGCCGTGGTGTAGCACTACAACATACCGATGAGTGTTTCTAATATTTGTATTCACTTCTTGTAGTAGATCTCATTTGAATTGTCCAGTGAATGCACATTATCATATAAACCATCACTGCTGCAGGCCTACTCTATAACATTTCAAGCTTTCTGTCAACCCAATAAGAAGAAGAGTATGTAACTGGTTAAGGTGCAGATTAACCTCAGTCGGGGGGAAAATGGTATCATAAAATACCTGGATTGAGGAAAAAGTTACTTTCTAAAATAGAACAAATAATTTAACCTTCGGCAGAATGAAATAGTTTTACCTCAGGTACTTTGTTTCAAGAGGTCGCAAAACAAAATTAAATGCAAATGAGAGTCAAGCTGATTATCATATAAACGCACATATCCTGAGAGACAAGGCCTTTATGTGCTTTCAAATTTCTACATAAAATGTCACTACCACTTCACAATAGAAAAGACAGAAGGTAGTATCATCATCTAGGTCTACTTCATTAACATCCATTGTTGATGTACATTTTTCAACCATAATGGTTTTAAATAGGCAGGTATAATAGTAGTTGTCCAACAGCAGCAGTGGAACACAGTGTGATCAGGTCTATGCACTAGCATTTGAATAAGCACATGCATGGAAAGCAAATCGAGAGATATTTTCTTGGGGGGGGGGGGGGGGGGCAGGTGAGAAAGTGGCCACGCACACTCACACTCACACTCACACTCACACAACTCTCCTTGTAAAATGTATTTAGAATATCTGAGTGAAATAACTTGACTTGTTTTCTTCAAGCACATATTACTCCCAAAAAGGTTTCAGTGTGGTAGCTCTTTTGTTTTCAGTACTTTAAAAGCAACACTGCAGTTCAGTTTAGATTTTTTTGCCCATATGTGACATGTGTAAATGTTTTTCCTGCAGTCTAAATAGTTCAATTCAGTTATTTTTTTGAATCTGACCTAAGCCTCTTTCATATGTGGATATAAATCTGATGTATGCCACGCATCTGCAGTATAAACCTTATCCGCTCGCACATCTGATCTATATATCATCAAAAGGCCAATATGGGGTGGGGTAGAGTGCTTGGGGGAAGACTACTGACAGTTGTCCGTGAATCTGAAAAATTGTTTTTGAGTCGTCTTTATATTTGACTTGAATTCAATCCCACTTGAACTATGAGGCATAAAGGGGACACTTGTAACAGCCAGATAGACAGTTCATTTTTTTGCGCACAGGAATGATGTGACATCATCTTTAGTTAACGTCTCCATTAAATGAGGTGATAGAGGGGTGGCGCTCCATATCCCCAAAATATTGCTATGTCTTACCGCCTCACTGCTCTGGTCATATGAGATAATAAAATGAGATCCTAAATGCAAGACTGTATTTATTTCCGTAAACATTGCTACATGTGATGTCGTTTTTCTGGGGCACATCCCGCTACGTGGTGCTTTGTGCGCATGCGTGTCACATTACGGACAGTCACATTTGTTTTGGTAATGTGACCGAGTACATAAAACGATTGGATTTAACAAAAAAAATTAAAGCTCCATGTAAACTACATTCACACATGGATAAAACTGGAATCGTCTCATCAAATATCTTCCATGAAAATACGAGGGGTGTCAGAAAGTTCTACTACTGGTATCACAAAAGATGAAAAAAAAAATCTATATATATATATATATATATATATATATATATATATATATATATATATATTCCATTATATATATAGCCGCTCAGGCAGTGGCTCACTACGATCGCGTGGGCATCTTAGCGAAAAAATTTTGTCTACCCACAAGCATTGCAATGAAATTGTTAGTTATTTAGTAGAGCTAAACATCTCTTTATTTTCGCGATAAGCAATGAAGATGAACAAAAAGTTGAACCAAGCAACAACACTTTTGTGGGCCAAAGGCCCACCTTACCAGCCTTCCGAAGGAACTAGCTGATGAGCCGCCCGGAGGGCGGCGAACCAGCTAGTATATATATATTTCACATCCAAACCACAAGTTTTCCCCCCTCAAATTAATCCCTCAGGAGTCTGATGTACTTTCACGACCGTCTCTGCCTCATCTTCCAGCACTCCTGGAAGAATTATTCTGGGATCCTTAGCAGTGCATTCATGATATTGTCCGCATCTTCAAAATGGGTACGCTTAATGACCACTATAAGGTTGGGAATGATGGGAGGGGTGTGGGGGGGTGGACAACACAGTGCCACAACGGGTTTGAGTAGAGTGGCTCCTCCAGCTCGGCAATGTTCTCCGCAGTCAGGAAATGTCGTATTATGAGAAGACTTGTTTTCATGGTGAAGCAGCCAAAAGTTGTCCTGCCACAACTTGCACCTCTTCTTACTCACCGAATCAAATAAATGCTGCAGGACTTCTTTGTTCAAGTGCTGGTTTATCATCTGGCCCATTTCGAATGGGAATACCATTAGTTTGTTTGGAACACACATTCTCAAACTCTTCTGATACAGTTCATAAAGCGGTATTTTACAGAATTACTAAACCTTGTAATACCTAATACACCGGTTAGCCGTCCGCTTCCAAAATTTAATGTTTTCAAAACAGAATATTTCAAGAAGCTGAACGTTTTTGTGGGTGCCATCATTTCACCAAGAATGAACTGCCGCGCCACTGACAGCACCTTTAATTAATTTACACCCGTAGTTTGGTCCAACTTATTCCCAAAGGATATTATGCAAATAATGTACCAGAGCATATGTCCACAAAATTTGACGGCTGAATGCAGTTTGCACCCGATTTACCCCCGACTGTCACACATGGCTGTGTAAATGGTGGCTTTGCACAAACAACATTGTCAGAATAATGGTAGTCAGGTACAGAAATATAAAATGATCAGAAAGGGAGCTGAGGAGGTGCAAACGGGACAGTGAGAAAACTGTTATCAGTCATCACCAAACTTCATATACATATTTCTACTAATGCCCACATACATTTCCAAAAAGATCAAAATGATCACCTCAATATTTTGGACTTTACGGACATAAGCGCTCTCCTCATTGAGCAACATTAAGCTGCAGTGAGCGCCCATAGAGAGGAAGACAATGTTACATTAATTGATATATATACATAAAGTCCAAAATATTGGTACAACCATTTTGATAGTTTCAGAGCTTGCTTGATTGAGCATATGAATTTTTTTTCTTTACATTAAGCGTTTTAGACAGTCCTGGCGTGAGGCCATTCCTCAGTACAGTACTCAAGCAAGAATAACACAGGATTTCTTCTTCCTAATATTCACTCATGGCATCAGTGCCGCAGAGGACAAAATTGTGGCCCTAAACAAGCTTTCATTTCGGAGCCCCACTAGAATCCGTACTAAATTCATGCCCCAAAGAAATTTTTGTCGACAGGCGGAATACGGACGGAATTTAGACGACATGTCATTTGATCGTTCATGCATGACGTGCAAAGGATGCCAGGGCTGAACGGCCGTAGTTCATGTCCCGTAATTATTTTCGTCGACAGGAGGTGCATACGTAATTTAGGATGTCATATCTTGTACATGTCCTAGTGTTCCCTCACAATTAATCGCACAGTGCATGATCTGCGTGTAGGGAAGAGCGGCTCTGCCTGGCATGACTATCCCTTCTCCCTGTTACTGTTGCCAGAGGTGTGCCACATTTACACAAGCTTCCAATACTTACTAGCTTCACTGAAACTGAGTGTTGCTATTACACTTGGTGTTAATATTAATTAATGAGCCTTATTTGCATACAGTTGGGCAATATCTCCACCAAATATATGCATGTTACCTACTTTAAATACATATAAATACCACTGGCGCACCGATACGCATTCTGCTTGACACCACAGTTAGTGAAGTGTTTCACCATGTGCGTGTGTGCTTTGTGAATTTAACACTGTTTGGTCCATTTTTATTAATTAACGCCATGCAGGAAGTTGACTTTAATTACGGAAGCATGGAGCTGCCAATGTGGAATAAAAACATTTTGACCAGCAAATAAGTTAAAACATACTTGTGAATACATCCAAATGTATTTAAAGATGGTATTTATGTAGGATTTTTGTACGTTCTAACAACTACATTAAAAAATGCTTACATGTTCAAGCATTACTCACAAACATATGCGAAATTACTCGCAAGTATGTTCCAAAGTACTCTTAAATACCTTCTTTAGGATAAACAATATTTGCTGATTTAATTTTCAAACATATTATTATTATTACTATTGTTATTATTGGTTTAACTCACTCAGTACCAGCCAATTCTGGACCAAGTCTGCAAATGTGTTTAAAAACGTCTTTGGGAGTGAATGAGTTAAATAGAAAATACTTAGGTTGTTTTTTTCCCCCCGATAATGCCACGTGGATGCGCAGAAGTCAAAGCCGTGGCATCATGGGAAAAAAATGCTGAACCTAAATCATGCACTGGAAACATAATAAAACAATAAAATTAGGAATTAAAAATGTTTACTGATATAATTTCGGAACGTAACGGTACAATGTAGGCCAGATGCTAAAAAAAGAAAAGAAAAAAAGAAAAACAGCTTTTTGACTCATGTGCATGTCAATGCCTCATGGCATGATGGGAAAATGCTGTCTGTGGCATTTAGCCTCCAAGTACGTTCGAATGTATCTGCAACTGCGTTCAAACATATTTGCAAGTATGTTTGAATGTACATTTAATTATTTTCGAAGATACTTGCAAGTACGTTTGAGCGTCTTTGCCAGTCAAAATCCTGTTACTCTACTTTGGCAGCTTCCGGCTTCCGTGCTTTAACCTTTAACGTTAATCATACATTCTGCTCTATGATCCAGTTTCTGTTAGAGGCTGATGACCACGGCAAAACTTTTTCAGCTCAACTATACCAAAGTTTCATCTTTTCACTAGAACACCATATGGGATTCAATACACAATTGACATTTTTCAAATGGTGCTCTCTCTCCTCTCCGTGACTGACACTGTGCACTCCTTTTCATGTCTTGTGTGTGTTCGCGTGTGTGTGTGTTTTCCAGCAGTGTGACCTGTGGACCCCTGAATCTCCCCGTTCGACTGCTTCCTGCTCTAAGTACACCGCGCTCTACAGCATATCTGAGTTTCTTTCTTTCTGTAGTGTGGGCAATGCGGTATTGTCAGGGTAGAAAAGGACTCTATTCCCATGCAGCTAAATGCCTGAGGTGTTTCTCAGTAGAAGAAACATGTGCTGTCATAAGCAAGGTGAATATCGCCAACGAAAATGAACGAAGGAATGAAAATTACAATTCAAAGAAAAACCACAAACATTTTCATTCATGAAATGAAATGAAACAACTGAAACTATGTTGTACACTTAGAAAGTAACAAAACTATAATGAAAAGGTCCCGTTTTCATCTTTGTCGATTACCGTACTTGAATGCAAAAGCTTTTCAAGTTGATTTTAAACGTATTCAATTCGGTTTGGTGCTTGACCGGTTGCCTCAAGTTGGAAGGTCAAACTAAAACAGGATTTTTGAGAAAAACAAAAAAAACAAAAAAGAAAACTAATGAAAACTATCAAACCCGCTCTGCATATTACTAAAAACTAACTACCGTAATAAATAAAAAAATCTCAAAATGAAATAAAAACTAAAAACGACAATGAAAAATGCAAAACTAAAACTCCATTCCCTCTACAGATCGTCATGTGTCTGCCTCGTTTGACAATCAATAGAGTCCATTCTCCTAAAACATGTGAATGAGATGAAGGTATAAAAAGCTAAGTGTCTTTAAACATATTTTATGAATTTGTATCATTCTTTTTCTATCCATGGTTATCAGTGCATAATTTACACATGATCGTGTGTACCTGTAAACTTACAGTTATATAAATCTATATTATTATAATGAAATCAATCCAGCCATCCATCGATCCTTTGTGATGATACATATACTGTATATTACCTAATAATATTACCCATTCATTATCTGAACCGCTTTATCCTCAGAGGGTCATAGGCGTGCTCGGGCCTATCCCAGCTGTCTTCGGGCTGTCTAGGTTGCCAGCCAATCGCAGGGGACACCTAGAAAAACAACCGTTCACGCTCACATACACACCTAGGGACAATTTAGAGTCTTCCATTAATGTGCCAAGCAGGGAGGAAACCAGAGCACCCAGAGAAAACCCAGGTAGGCATGGGGAGAACATGCATACTCCACAAAGGAAAGCCGGAGCTGGAATCGAACCCTGCACCTCTGCACAGTGAGGCGGACTTGCTAACTAGTCGCACACCGTGCCATCCTGAAACATAATCATTTTAAAAAAGTCTAACAGGTGAATGAAACACGAAATTAGTTGTCTTTATTTGTTTTGAGTGATTACGGTGAATTACAAAAAACAAGCAATTTGCAGACCTTCCTGCAGTACATTAATCCAGGCTACTTTTCTTCAATGTTAATGCCAGTGATCGTTAATTTTTCACACGTTATTGCAGTACTTGAACACTAGTGGCCGCCCCCGCCCCCCCAAAAAAGTCAAAGTGTCTCTTCCAGGAGGTGGCCTTGCCAACTGAGACAAATCCCAAATTAGGCTCTGCTACACCATAAATATGCTCTAGATTTCAAATGGGAAATTGTAATAACTATGTGTCTTTATGAATTGTGAGTGTAAATCCTGCAAGTGTCTCACTTTCACATACTGCACATCACTGACACCTGACACATGACTATACTGCTTTGCTTTTCTCCTTCAATACATACATAAAAAAATGAGCCAATCTAGAAGGCGTGAGACTAAAAGTGAGAAGGAAAAATGAAAATGAAGAGAAACAAAATGTTTTGATAAACTGTGAAACTACTGTTGGCTGTCATCACTCCCACTGACAAAAGATTATTGCAGTGACACCTCCAAAGTCTTAGTTCCAAAGTTGTTTCATCGCTTACTGATCTCACTTAGCAGGATGGGACATACACGTCACTTTAAATGACATCTTACACATATTTCGATTACAGATGGGATCACCACCCCCACCCAAAGAACACAAAAGATTAAGACAATATTATACAACTGCATTTATATGTTAGTAATTTGATGCTTCAGTTGATGATTGCAGTTTTTGTCGATGGGGTGCTGAAAACTGTCAACAATGTTGCTCAATTCACTAAATCTACACGACCTATGCTTTTGTTCTTTTTTCGCTGTTCCTGTTATTCTTGACGAGTCCTACAAGGGGCAATTATAGGGGAAAAGAATGAAGGCAAACAGTGGCCAAGCACAACTCAATTATACATCACAGCACTTAGTTTAGGGACACCACAAATAAAGAGATGATAGAGTTCACTTGGATGAGAGCAGCATCTTGGCTGTGCGGTAGAGGTAAGATCGGGCCGCCCGAGCCCAAGCCCGGTCGGGCCTTAAAATGTCAATCATTGCTTCGGGTTCGGGTCAGGCTTCTCTCTCGCTGACTTTTTTTTTCTCGAGGCCATCAATAGTTTTGGCCACCTGAAACCGTGGTTCGCAAAAAAAAAAAAAAAAACACAAGTCGCCTCATCACAAACATGTACTGTTCCTGTCTCTATGATCCACCCGTCATTATTCTTTTTGTCTCTCTTCTTTTCTCTCTTATAGTGTCGTGCTAGATTCTTAAGGACGTACTGCTCGCGGTGGTTTACGGCCCGATTTTCAACGCGTCAAAATGACGGACGGCCTTAAATTTTCCCCGTCCACTCTAAAAAAAATCCGTCAATGACAGAAATTTGTCGGTTAATGTAACCTCTTCAGAAACATAAAAGATGTCAATGTTTATACAGTCTTGTTTAACTTATATTTCGTTCCAAAAGACAGGCTTTGTTATCAGAAATCACCTCCCCCCCTCCTCCTGAGTCCTCACAAGTAAAATATAAAATGTCGGGTTTGCTTCGGGCTCGGGCCTGCAAATCAAGCGAAGTGATGGGGCTCGGGCTGATTCGGGTCGGGCTCGGATTTTTTAGGACAGATCTTGGCTCTACTGTGCGGCTAGAACCACAAACATCCTTTAACGGGGACACATTATGGAAAACGGACATTTTAATTGGCCGTATACACACTGTATATTTGGGTCACTGAAGTATCTGCATATGCATCAAGTGTGCAATTTCACAATCAAATACATTTTGTAGTTTTTGTCCAGGCCCTAGAACAGTGGACTAGCTCAATCACATTTACAAATGATTATCGCAGTGACAACCCCAAAAGTCTTAGCTCCTAGGTCCTTTAAGTCCTTTCATCTTTGAAATCTGATCTCACTTTGAAGGATGGACGATAAACATCACATTAAATTACATCTTACACATGATATGACAATAATGGATGGGATCACCACTCAATTAAGAGGATTGTCGCACTCTTGGGAGTAATTTTAGCTGGTCGGTCACTCCTGGTAATGTTTGCCACTTTTCCCAGTTTTATCCATTTGTGGATCAGGGCTCTGACAGGTGGTTTGCTGTCGCCCTTTCAGTAACTTTTTCTCTCATTTCTTCTTGAATTTCACTTTGTCTGACAGATTCTGTTGATTTTGACTCAACAATTGTGGTGCTGAGGTGTAGCCTGTGAAATTGCACTCCGCTTTACCCAAATTGTCGCAAGTCACAGTTTACTTTGTGATTTAACAAAGGGGGTGTCAGGGGGAGGGGGGGGGGGGGGCGGGACAATTACTTTTTCACATGTCGACAGGTAGTTCGGGATATATATATATATATTTTTTTTTGTGACTGAATAAATGAAATTGACACCTAGAAACATCTGTATTTCCTTGGGGAGTTTTTGTGTGCTATTAAAATGTGTTGAACTAAAACCTTTGTAACACAGAAATCCGGGAGGGGGAAAATACTTTTTCACAGCACTGTATATCTGCTCTGAGCACTCAGAGTGAATCAAATGGGATGCTCACAAAAGTGTGTTTCAACAACCATGCCTGCACTTAGTGTTCACGTGTGTAACAATAGGCAGAAGTGAAACTTGAGTAAAATAAATGCAAGTGTTTTCTTTTTTGATTCTGTTGTTCTGAAGACAAGATAAAAGTAAATCACCTTCGACAATTTCACTCACATGGTACATTGTTGAATAGACAAACAGCATTTCTCATTCACACTCACAGCTATGGAAAAGGATCTGGACATGTCCGGTAGTGTAATGACACTTAAGCTTCCTGCACTGTGCCGTTCCCCTAAACTTAGTACTAAGCGGACGTCCATTATATATGTATAAATAGCCCGTGCATCTACAAAATAAGACAACTAAAAAGATGCACACCTATCATCTTGTTAGTCAAACCGTGTCAGAATTCTCATTTCTGCCAACTGAATGTCATTGCAATGGAGAGAGCCGAAGGCATTGTGGGGGGCTGGGATGGAGGGGAGGGTCCCCACACACTTGAAAGAAAAGGCAGAGAGGGACTGACAGGTTGATTTATTCAAAGAGTAAGGAGTGGGTGAATCAAACTTTAATGGCTTTTGGGAGTGCAAGCCGTTCTCTCCCTCCCTTCAATCTTGCCCCACTCATGCCGTCTTTTCTTGTGTGCACCCACTTTCCTTTCTTTGCCTCCCTCTTTCTCACCCCCCCCCCCCCCCTCTCTTGATCTCATGATGGTCACTCTGTAACAAAAACCTCTCCGTTTTTTGACAGATAAATATGCACTCATCTCGACATAGCTTGTAAATCAAGGTGCTCTTCATGCTCGGTGAGCTAAATGACAGAAAAATAAATAGAGAAAGAGGAGGTGATTTAACATCACAAAGCACATAGTCCATGTAATGCCTCTGTAGCATTTCAGCATTAACCCGTGACATCCAAAGGATGCAGGGAAAAGTTGTTCTATAGGCCAAGCACATTGGAATAAAAATCTTTAAAAGTTAAACTAACTTTTAAAAGACAGAAACGAATGTTTAACAAAGTCAGTCAGGTGAGTCTCCGACTTCTTTGCGAAGGTGCTTTGCATCTACTGTATACCCATCCTTCCATTTTTGTTCAGAGAACTTGTGCCCAGGTGGCGAGGGAGCTGGAGCCAGTCCCAATTGATTTGGGGTGAAAACCAAACAGAAAACACCTATGATGCTTGCTGCATTTTTGACACATTCGAAATAGCAGACGTTTGATGTGCTTTACAGTAAGAGCCTTTTTGGTGGAATTCCAAATGAAATCGCCTCAGTGGTGTCCAACTTCAGCTTCTTAAGTAATTTGACCTATCCACAATCCCAATATATATACATTCTCACTCAATTGACATCAACATGTCCATGTTTTTATAAAGACTGTGAAAATATGTCCTGTTGCTTGACAAACAACTCCGTGCTCTATTGCTACAATATGGCTACATTTAGGTTTTGGAGTGGAAAGCTACATATTATGCCATCCATAAAACAAATCAGTGGTGCATTTCCTGTTACTTTTTGATAGCATTGTTATTTCCAGCGTGTCATTGAGCACTGGACCTGAACTGTTTATCTGTGCTCTGATATTTAATTCGACAATACTTTTATGCAGCAAAAAAATTAAAAAAATAAAATAAGTACATATCATTCTCTGAATATGCATACTCTTTATTTAGTGTTTGCTCATGTAATTATTGGAAGTAGTCTGACCCGTAAAGTTGAAAATGATTACTTTATACCCACTGAGGTTTTTTTTTTTAATCAAAAGGTCAAATCTTTTTTTTTTGTTATTAAAATAACAAATACTGCTAACATTCTTTTCATTTATCATTGCTGTTTCAGCCATTGTCTTTCATCAAATGTGATATGAATGTTCAAAGAAACAACCTTTAGGAGTAAATGAAGGCTTCCAACATACAGTTTATGTATATTTGTCCATATAAAGTGAAACACTCAGCGCAAATATAACAAGCTGTATGCATGAAGGCGGAAACCACTTACGCAATCGTTTCTGTTTGAAATACACACGCAAACAGCTGGTTTAACAGCTTGAGTCGGAAGGTAATGCAACCAGATGCACTGTACCACTGTACCAGCTGAGTGAGTCGGATTTGAAAAGACCAGATTCATTTGTGGAGGGACTCATCATGTTACTGCACATTCCAGTCAGAAGTGGCAGGCATGAAGAAAAGAACAGATGGATAAAACTGTCGTGGGAGAACCAAAGAAATGTTTTGACAGGAAATCAAGTTCAAGGAGGATCTAATCTGTGGACAGGTAACAGACATCAATAACGTGGTCCGGGGACTTGAGGGTAAAAGCAGAAAAAAAAATACAGTTGGAAAAAAAGGGCACATTTTTCCAACTTATTTACCTGGTTATTTTCTGCATAAATTTATTTACCTGGATTTCTGCATAAAGTTTTTTAAACTAAACCACTTAATACCACATAACCAATGACTGCATATATAAACAAGTAAACAGTGAAAGGTATGAAAAGTATGTGAACCTTTGTCTTTATCAAACAAGAAAAGTCACCTAAATTCAATCTTTGTGAAAAATGTGAACCTTTGAATTGAACACGAAAACATAAATGTTTGAGTGCTATTAGCTTAAGCGGATTGTGTTTGTTTAATGTTGTGACTCATTGTATATAATACGTGGTTCACATGCTTTCCTTGTGTTCCTAAGTTTACTAGTGGCCCAGGGAGGGGAAAACGTCCGTTTTGGATCAGAAGACACATAAGGCAAGCAGGATGAGGACACGCTAACATTAAAATGCAGGAAAAAGCAGCTCGAGCGATAATTTGTCATCTTCTTGAATAGGCCTTAAATTATTATTTTTTTTAAAGGAAAAAAACAAACAAAAAAACGCCCACTCTCTGTAGTTCTCCACTGATTACAATCACATTCGTTGTAGGCTGTTTTATGGTGTTTGGTAAAATGAAAAAAAAAAAAAAAAAACAAGGGCAGAAATGGGAAACTGAACCCAAAGAGCGCATGTAGACTGTAGATCAATAACAACAGCAGGTACAGTAAATGAGAGCGTTATTTGGATAGCATGCAAAGACTAAATTAAATACGCATGAGGCAAAGTGATTTCAAACTGGCAAGGGAAGTAGTTTGGAGACATCTGGAGGTTAAGTGAATAGAGGGTGAATATAATAGAATTCAGAAAAACAAGAAAGTTATCAAATGGAGCCAGCGATAGACACAATTTAATAGGGGGCCCTGGGAGCTGTCACTTGTTTCGCACTTTTTTGCTTCACACCTTTTTGACCTCATTTACCTACTGATGATGCAGCAGCAGGAGCAACTGGGGATTCACAACATTGCTTGAGGGGGTCGAACCCCCAACCTCTTGGTTTGGAAACGGTCACTCTACCAAGCGAGAAGACACGGTCTTTGTACTTCATATTCACATAATTTTTCTATTTGGAATATTGTAAAATTCTAACAGCTATATAAAATAACTGCTTGCCATGACAAAATATTTGGGACTGAATTATGGCACGTTTTCTTGAACCTCCCCTCAAATATATTTTGAACAGTTCCTTGTCCTAGAGAATCTCAGACAGTCTCTATTGGATAAATACAGTTTAACTACGTTGTATTCCATTTATATGTAATTTAGAGACAGTACTCATCATAGAGTGATTTAAGTCTGTACCCATCTGCTGTTAAATCCAAACATTATTCCTGGGGATATTTGCAGTTCTGGCATCCAGATTCTGTTGGCTGAGTGTGCGGTTTCGGCTTGCATTTCATTAACACGTACAGAGGAAACCATTGGAAGCCCACCTGCTTCCCTTCAGCCTCTTTATGGCTCTACAAATTAAAATGACATTTAGACACACGACCTCCAGGGCTGCTTGACTTGTGAAACACATTGCACTGTGCAGCACTCCTTGTCTTTGTCAAGGTTCTGTTCAGCAATTGCCATGTTTCTCTATTCTCTCTCTCTCTCCCTACCTTTCTCCATCGCCCCTCTTCTCTCTCTCCCGCTCCATCCCTCGCCCTCTGTGTTTTCCAAGGGAGTCGCAGGAGGTGGGCCCCAACTTGGATGCGGAGACACACCCTCTTAATTAAGCCACATCAGCCTGAGTAGATGGCAGCCTATTTAGCCAGCTTTTCGCCTTGGTCCGTGATGGAAGATCCTTGACTTCCACACTGTGAATCGCTACATTGCTGCTTTGTTCCTCCTGCCGCGTGTTGCAATCAACAAAACCCACAGCAAATTTAAAATAAAACATTCTATATTTTTTATAGAAATCTCAACTCATCTGATAATGAGCACCACCAACCAGAAGTGGACATTTTTTTTTACAACTTGATATTACCTTCATTAACCAAGGAAGCACACTCTTATTACAATCCAAAAACTGTTCTTCATAAGATGCCCAACAACAGATCACCAGAGCCTGATGGATTTCCAGCTGAATTTTGTATGCAGTTCTGGGATATTTTATCACCTCTATTCATTAGTCACTACAAAAACCTAAATGACTTCCACTACGCCTACCCCTATGAATTTGGCAGTCATAAAACTTGTATTAAAATCAAATAAAGACCAAATGCACCTTATAGTTACCGCACAATCTCACAAATCGAAATAGAAATAGTCACTCCCCCGCCGGACTTTGATCAATCCTGCCGAAATCGACTTCATCAAATTTAGACATGCCTCAGACAACACCTGCACTTTTTTTTTTAAACAAAAAGTCAAACAATAATCATATCATTTGACACAGAAAAAGCATTTAACAAAGTAAACTGGCTCTTCCTGTTGAGCACACGACGGTACATACATTTAAATTTTGATGAGCTGTTAACAGTCCAGTCAAAGCTTACCAATATTTTACATGCAGACACTCTCTTTTTATATTTACAGAACCATTCGGTATCACTGCAGAAACTAGTCAACATTGTGAACAATTTCTCTTTGTCATCTCATCCCTCCATAAATTGCAATACATCATCTATTTTATCTGTAAACTAAACTGTCTAAAACAATTCCCTCACACTCCACCTTGGCAATGTAAAACATTTGGGAATCAACATCCCTCCCGGGCCGGCAGTCTTATTCAATCTCAATTACGTCTCATTAAACAAACAAATGGAAACGAACCACAGACACTGGACAAAATTCCTACTTAACCTCACTGGAAAAATTGCTTCTGTAAAAATGAATGTCCTGCCACAGATCGCTTGCTTATTTTTATTGATTCTCGCAACCCTTACTGGTAAATGGTTCAAAACATTACATCCAATAACTTAACAAAATGTCAAGAATTTCCATTTCAATATTACAATCAATCAAAGAGTGGCTCAGAAGCAACATTTCCATTTTTACTTTCACGACAATCAAAATTAAAATGGATAGAAAAGCAAAATCACAATACTTCCTGCACAGTTACACACCTAGAACAATCAAAGGTTTATGTTAAACAACCTCAATAACAGACTTCTCTTTCCTACCATAATCTATCCAAAAGTTAACTACTGTAAATACTCAACAATTCTAGGGAGACACATACTCACGGTTGACAATGAGGGACTCTAAAGTGGCGACACAGATGTGAAATTTTGGCGGTTACGTCTGATTCAATCTTTTTTAACGTTTATACAATTATGGGAACCAATGAGGCGCTGTGAAGTGGCGACTCCAGTGGACTATATGAGGTGCAGATCCATTTTTGGGGTGTAACATCGCTAGCTCGCTAGCTGACTGCACATCGGAATTGCTGACGTGAACACAGGTGCTCATGTTCTTCTATAGTGGGGAAGGGGGAACTCATTCCAGACCCCAGATGTCACTGGATCCAGTTTAGTCACACCCCAAAAAGAGGAAAATTGAAATTGTGAAAAGTTATAAATCTCTACAAATAACCGGTAGATAGTTGTCAGTTTTTGCACAATTCTAACTTAAAAAACGATCTATTTCGAAGCAAATGTCTGAATTGACCTCACAGGGTCGCTACCAAAATGTGCATAGAAACCAGTCAAGATGGTGAAAGTGGTCCAAGAAAGGTAATGGGGCGAAATCACTTCCGACAACAGACACTTCGATTTGAATTGCCCTTCTTTCTTAATGAAACCCAAAAGATTGAACTCGTCGGGTGTGTGCTATTATACAAGACACATTGACAAATGCGTTCAGATAAGTAATAGGAGTCTAACTTGTGAGTAGAGAGAAAAACATTACCAGCTAGTGGCCCAGTCTAAATGGTCCTCTGTTATTTGCTTGGCTTGAAGGATTGGGGAGAGAAAAAAACAAACAAACAGCGACTTTGAAGATTTGGCGAAAACTCTGAAAATTATGGACTCAATATAAACACATGTTGTGTTTGTGTGTGTGTGTGTGTCTGTGTGTGTGTGTGTGTGTGTGTGTGTGTGTGTGTGTTTGGATTTAGCTCCCTATTTGAAGTCCTGCACTCCACTCTGGCACTTACTTCATATCATGGATTAGATGAGTAAGAGGGCAAAGAGGAGAAGGATGGAAAGTAGTGCGGTACCAGATCCAGCGAGAGGTCAGAGAAGCACAGTGAGCGCGTTACGGGAAAAGTTTGAGGTCCCTCAAAGGAGAATATTTTCCTTCCTACAAGGTAGTCCGTACAGACTCTCAAACATTAGCTTGAAGCAAATTCCTCAAATCGTGAGTAGATGGCCGATGCACGAAAATACAACAAAAACAATCTCTTATTGTTAGTTTGACATCTGTAAGGTACATCCTACATCCTAGGTTTTACTGTCATTGCTCTTTCATGGCCGTCATAATTTGCAATTCTGATTCTGATGACAATTTGAGAGTAGAGTATTGCGATTTAGTTTCAGAGCTTCAGCATGGAAATGATGAGCCTGTTAAATACATTCAACATCAACCATTGATGTATTCACCATGTTAGATGCAGGAAGAAGTATGTTATTCGCTCATTTTCTTTATCCTTACCTCTGGGATGTGTACGGTGTAAGGTTGCCCATGGAAGGTCGGTGCATTATCGTTCACATCTCCAATTTGGATGTTGACTGTATCTTTGACCACCTGAGGAGGAAATATCGAGGTCTAAATATGTAATCCTTTGGCAAAATGAAATCTAGATTCCGGAATCTTGTAAAACAAACATATTTTTAAAAAATAGTTTCTATATAGGTTAAAATACAACACACTCCTAAAGACCAAACTGATGCAGTTTGTCAATAATTGGGTCCATTTACATTTTATCGTTCAAATGTTTATTGTAGAGTGAATTGTCCCTCAACAACAAAGTAAAGAAAGCATATAGCCTAACGAGTTTTCAATGTAAATCTTTGCACTTCACTGAATTGCTTGAAGAAATATAACCACATACTTTTTTTCCATTACTTGATATTTGTGTATTATTTCATGTATTTATTTAATGTACATTTTATTGTCTCTTCTTTAGAATATCTATTTTATGAACAAATGGGGGGGGGGGGGATCATCGAAAATTCCCATGAATTGACAATGACAATATATTTACAGTTGACCCCCTGCCATTAGCGGAGAAATCGGGACTAGGCCGGTCCACAAATGGCAAACATTAGCTTATGTTTAATGCCAATCGTTTTAAAGTTCTATCCCATAAATTTCCTGGTCCTGCAGTAGATTTTCCTCCATGAAGCCCCTGAACTAAAATGAGTTTGACACCCCTGGGTCAGAGTAAATGGCTTCATCAGCGAAGCGATTTGATTTCGATCACCAGCTAGACTACCTCTGTTTTTTAGAGCTGCATTTCTTACTTTGAATGTCACATAATAATTTCGTTAAAACTTATCATCTCAACTTTATTCATTCTGTACTGCAAAGCAACCGCAGCTGTAAGAAAGCACTATACATAAATGATAAGACAATATTTACAATAATATAATCATTAATAACTAAATAAATGTTATCTTCTATGTGAACTATGTAATAGCTTCCTCGACATAATGCATACAGGAGCTGCAGGTTCATTCCCTCTTGCGACGACTACTTGTAAAGCCATAATAGAACCGCTCTCTCTCTCTCTCTCTCTCTCTCTCTCTCTCTCTCTCTCTCTCTCTCTCTCTCTCTCTCTCTCTCTCTCTCTCTCTCTCTCTCTCTCTCTCTCTCTCTCTCTCTCTCTCTCTCTCTCTCTCTCTCTCTCTCTGTCTCTCTGTCTCTCTCTCTCTCTCTCTCTCTCTCTCTCTCTCTCTCTCTCTCATAGTATATATACAGTGTATACTGTATATTAATTAGGGGTGTTCCAATGGGTTTGATGCTGCCGATTTTGATACAAACATATGCCTGAGATCGTCCAATACTGATTCAGGTACTGATCAGATTATTTGGAAATTTTAGAGCTGCTCAACTGATTCTTTTGTGAATTATTTTATTTGATTAATCTAACAAAATTGGCTTATCATAATCTGTGACTGTTCAGAGCACCCCCAAAAATGTATATATATTTATATATATAAGAACGGCACAGTGGTTGACTGGGCGACTGGTTAGCACATCCACCTCAGAGGTACAGGGTCTGATTCCGGCTCCGGCCTTCCAGTTTGGAGTTGAATTGCTCTTCAAATAAAGTTAAACAGACTAAAGTTGATCTAAGACATTAGTTGGGTTATACAGAGGTGCTTTGTGCTTTCCAGTAACGAAGATGAACAATGCAAGACCCTTTGAAGTTGTTTTATTATTTATTAATAATATAGGAGGGTCATAATGGAGGACACAAATCTGTCCTTACCTCTTGAATGTCGCTCACATAGAACTCAACCTGCATCTCTGACTTGGTCTGAAAAATACACATACAATACAATTTAGCAAGAAGTACCAAAAGACAGAACAAAACATACAATTTCTTCTCTGAGCCAACAACGACGCTTTTATCCAAAACCTTTTAAAAGAATATGTACTGTTGGGTAAAAGAAATCACAGTTGCGGGTGCATTATATGTTCTTACCTCGCGGTCAAGCTGCTGTCGAAGCCACACAACGCCAGTGTCTTTGTTCACTGAAAAATACCGCATTGCCTCCTCTCCTGAAACCCCATACATGAGCGGTTCACCCTCAGGGTCAATTGCCTTTAGTTGAGCCACTGACGAACCTGCCAGACACATCCGCAGATTTTAGAAATGTACCAGATTTTTCATTTTTAAATGAAATTTGGAATCTAAATCTAAAACGTTAACACCAAGACCCGTCCTTCTCTTTTCACACATTTGCCAATCACAGTGGTCAATCACCCGCATCGCGACACATCTGCTGTCACACACATTGGCACACCTTCTTCTTCGGTGTGTGTCTCCTTTTTTCTTTTGGAGTTCAGGTTGGCAAATTTGCGGATTTTTACCAACAACTGGGCTGAAGTTTTGAACAGAAGTTTGTCAGCAATAACATTCAGGAGATATATTTTGAAAATCAAGGACAGTCGAGTAACTCAGCCAAGTACTGAGACACATGCATTAATGTGTGCATAGAAGAATAATATTCTAGGTTTGCAACTCTGTGGTTTTTACTGTTCTGACAATACGGTGAACAATGCACAAAATGTGGTCCATTAAGGAATTGTGAACAAGCTTGAATGTCCTCTGACCATACACATACAGTAGATTTGTGGATGCAGGCATATACAATACTCTATCACTACATTATCCAGTTGGGTGTCATGGGAGCTCCGGTAGACTTCAATAAGCACAATGTTTTCTGTCATGATTCCTGGCCATGTAGGTAGAATGTGCCTGAAGAGCAGTAGCAGTCAACAACAGCATTGGTACGAATGGATATCTGTGTAATTCTTGATCATTTTCAGTTCATGATTTGCTCTGTTGATAAGGTACTCTATATGTTGCTAGAAGCCTTGCAACCATTGCTAGAAAAAAAACAAAAAAACAACTGAATTCAATGTCTTCTTGCAGTGACTGTCCGAACTAAGGTTCTTCCCTAATCAGTCTTGCAATCTCACAGTTTTCGTATGGGATTGATAGTTGCCTCTTTAATTTGCCAATATAATAAACACTTTGCTGGATGACCACTTTGGTGTTAAATATGCTTCATATTTATGACAACTGCAGTGAGATGTACTGCTTATTGTTCAATCTCTTTCTTTTGAATATGGATATGGAGAGAGTTGTACGGTAACTATATCGAGTAAATGATTCACACGACCAAAGAGTGCTCACACCATGAATGCGCATCACCGCATCTTGCTTGCTGGTACATCATCAATAGGCTGGAAGTAAAACTAGATCACTCTCGTCATTTGTGCACCAAACTGCTTTACACAACAACAAATTTGGCTCCACGAGTACACTCCCTTCTTGTTGTAATAATACACCCTGTTTTGCTAAAAAAAAAAGTGTGGCTAAACTGATTAATTAATATAAGGATTTATGAACCCCTCTCATTGCCTCTAATGAGAATTATGCAAATTCAGATTCTTTCAATATAATTTATAATTTGGTGGAAGACGTTGCAAATTAAGCATTCTACCTCATAATCATCAATAACTTTCCCCCCTTCTCTGCTCTATATGGGTAGGCATACTTTCAAGTGACTCATAACAAATGGTCACTCACGACTAATGGTATGTATGAAAGCCACTTATGGAACATTAACTCCAACTTTGGAAAACAGTGTTGAACTATATGGTCAGTTGACAGGGAATAATGGATTCTATATACCCAATGAAATGATTAGAGCAACTGATACACACCGGGCCATATACTGTCGAGTAAATTTGCCTCAGTCTATTAAAACAATTACATCATTGTCAAGCTATAGTTACATTAGAACAAATCTATCTATGTGTTTCATTTGCCTATGTGTCAAGTTGTACGGAAGATGTTGTCAAATAGTGTCATCACCTGTGTTTTTTTGTTGTTTGGATTATATTTGGTTTTGTTTCATGTTATATGTTGTTTTCTTGTGTTCCATGTAATGAGTTAAAACACATCTTTACTGACATAGCGCCGTCACAAGACCTGCAGCTGTAACAGAACGTTCCACACAACATAAACATAAAAACATTAACAATAATGACAACACTGGTGTTGGTACACTTCGAAAAAGAACATTGCTGCCGAGTTTAAATTGAATGCATGCATTGCAAAAGTTAATTAATGCAAAAGTATCCTTCCATTCTTATCTGTAATGTTGTTGCACACGTGACTGGTTGAGGAATTACTGCTGTTATTCTCTCTCGGGCTCTATTACTGATACATTGGTGTACACTGGTTCATTATGCAGATTTGCATCTTCATTTTTGGCTATGTTTACTCAATGGCTTGGGAAAGGCGCTCACCTGGTACTAAATCAGTCAACGAGGGCTGTCATTCTATTCGAGATCAACAGAATTCAAGTGTTATAGACACGGACCTGTGAGAGAGAAGAGAGCTGGATGCTAAAGCCCTGTTCATTATGTCAGTGACATCTCAAGACCTGTCATTCATCTGAGTGCTGATTCAGTGGAACAAGCACTGCTAAGAGTCCAATTTTATGCCTGTTGTGAATTATCATTGTGAATTCTGTGTGCCCAGTGGCTTAAGAGGTATAGGGAGCAATGTTCAGTAGGCCACCTGGCAAAGCAGGGACAAACAAAAAGGAAAATACACACAGACAAGAGAGAGAGAAGAAGAATCAAATCTCATAATAATACCTGATGAAAATTTAAAAGGCAGAGTCACCGAGCCTCAGGAATCCAGTCATACAATCAGCAGCCTGATGAGTCAGTGGGCTGCCACTCATGTTACCACGGTGTCCATCCACGGACAAAAGGAGCCTTCAAACACATCAGCCATGCCAAACTGAAGCCTCGCTAAAGCCACACTGGCTCACATCAATCACCCCCATCATAATTCAAACAGGCAAATACTGGCAGTATGAGCTCATTCAATGCAGCACTCTTGCTTACCTATCATATTTAAACAAATGTGTACTCGGCACAACAGAACCCTGTGTCTACAAAGTGCAACCTCTACTAAATAATGTTGACCTGCGAATATTGAAATTGGGATTTAAATCTGGTATTGCATGTACACCATTAGGCCTGAATTTTGAACACTTCGAGATAAATTGAGAATCATTTTATCAATCTCTTCAGTGTCGAACAATGGCCCCACAGAAAATATTATAATACAACTTCAACTTGTTACGGTTGTTCAGTTTTGGAGTCTATAAAACAGCCATCAATGTGGTTGTCAACGTTGCTTTCACCATGTGCAATTTTGAGATTATCAGCTTACTTTTAACGATAACGATTTACTTTGATTTGTGTCAAAGTCAAGGCCCGGGGGCCACATCTGGCCCACCACACCATTTTATGTGGCCCTCAAAAGCAAATCAAGCATGTCAAGTTCCATGATGCTTGCTAAACCAAAATTTCTAATTGTCATCTGTAATTCACAATAACATTCATTATTCTTGACTTCTGATTGTAAAACTAGTTATTGATCAGTTTGTTGTGCACTGTGTATTTAATATGTGGAGGGGATTAAACATTTATATGGTTTCCCAAAATTCATAATTGCCCTCAAAGGGAAACCATAACTGCAATGCGGCCCGCGACAAAATTGAGTTTGACACCCCTGCTTTAGTTGCTGGAATTGGTAGACTGTGGCGTATTATACAACATCACTATTTGCTGATACATCCCATTATGGACAAAGTGGGTGAGCTAAATTGTCAGACACGTTCACCAAAAACCTCTTCAAACACCTTTTCTCATTCTTATTGCTATAGTTGGCAGTGTTAATTGTGTACTTACTGCAGCTGACAATGAGTGACATATTAAACACAGAAATCATTGACAACACCCAATGTAGCCTGGAAATAATTTTAATTTACTGATTGTTAAGTAATGCTGTCGAATATAGTTGTGCGATATTTTGCAGATGATGCATGAAGCAATTACAAAAAATTTTTAAAAAACAGTTATTGGTCAGAAATGCTGTCTATCCATATTTGTTCTTTGAAGTGCAAATTGACAGTATTTTATGCAGAATATCATCAAATTATCATTATTGATTATTTATTATATCAAGATTTATATAATTTTAGCCCACATCGCCCACTCCTAGATGCTATATTACATACCACTTGGAAGATAATTTCAAAGTCCGTTTCAAGGGATAATTCTGGCTCATCCTTTTAAGGGATCTCTTGGGGGTATCTGCACTTACTAGCACCCTTACCTCCAGACGAAAACAAAATATATTCTGCTTTTGTTGCTTTCATTGAAAACACAATGGAAATGAATTGAAATGATGTTATCATACCGCTCCTCTGCCTTTTGTGAAGTGCACCATATTAATGTTCGGGAGTTTGGCTTCCTTCGGGGGAGGCAATCTCGATGAGGACATAAACTTAGCAGATCTAACTCAAATTATTATAGTGGGGTGGACAGAAATGTGCTCGGACCTCCATTTCCATACAGAGAGATGTTCAGAGGCCATCTTTAATAGAAGAGAGAAGCTTGTGTGCAGGCAGTCCATTTCTCTGTTTGATAAGGACGTCTATGGCGAGTAGTTTCTTTCCCCAGGGAGGTCAATTAGACAACTGGCAATAAAAAAGGAGAGAAAGAAAAAGCCAACCGAGCGTGTTTGCAAGTCATTATGTCAATAAAATAAAACCATCATTAGAAATGAAAGAAATCATGACAGAAGTGGAATTGGGGTATCGGATACTTTCTTTGATATTAATGATCTTTGAATTGTAGCTCCCTTAAAACAAATTTTGACTCAGTGTTTTCAGGGATTTTCTTATTTTCCAGTCCTTTTCTGCCGTGTGTTTGTCTGCGTGTCACATCAATAACGGCAGCGGCAATGAGCTCTGAAGATAAATAGTATCACGCGTCTCCTGTGTTTCACAATGCAAACCACTAGAGTCCTTGGCAGTCTATGTATTAATCGAACAGATTTATGACTAAATCTGTCACGGATGGGAGGAGAATAACCTCTTCCTTTACAATCGACACCCCTTTGAAAAAGGTGCACTCCTCGACTGAACTGTGCATTAGACCATCCAAACAGCTGATTCAAAAAGTCCAGACACTTTCAATTCATTTTACAAACATTACAAACAACAATATACACTTTTTTTTTTGTCTGCGTCATTTTTTTTTTTTTATTGTCTGCATATAATATTGGAGCATTCTTCAGTGGCAAAATTACTGACCTGATAGCAACTCAGAGTATTCATTGAAGTCCGACTCAGAATTTGATGACTTTAAGCCAGGGGTGTCAAACTCTTTTTTTTTTTTTAGTTACCGTTTCCCTTGGAGGGCCGTTATGACTGAAACCCAATTTAAAAAATTATATAATAATGGTGTATTTAACGATTGTTTAAGTACCGGTAACTGTAATGAAGGGTTTGGTTACAAGATTACAAGATTTGCTTACAAGTACCAGCAACTCTAATGAAGGGTTGGTTACAAGATTACAAGATTTGCTTACAATATGTCTCTTATTTGTTACACATGAGAAGTTTAAATTTTGGTTGTGATTTTAGCAGGCATCATGAAGTTGACATGTTTGATTTGCTTTCGAGGGCCAAATAAAATGTGGCGGGCCAGATCTGGCCCCCGGGCCCTGGGTTTGATACACGTGTTTTAGGCAGTCATTGACGAAGCATAAGATTTTTATATTGAACTATTTCATGTAGTTGTTTCAGTTTCTGCTATCAATACAGGACAAGATACCGGCACGCCATCAGACTGGAAAATAATCTGTTGTAAATGTGTGATAAACTGGGGTTGTGTAATGTTTATAGGCGATAGGTTGGTAATCTGGATCTCTCAAGGTTGAAATGGCATTAAAGGTTTTTACTTCTCAAAGCGGGGGGTGGGGGGCGATTGCTCCTCTTGGCGACACTGTGGAGTTTTGAGTTTTAACACGTTTCGCATGTTGTCACAACATTTAGCAACTGTTTACATGATGATTGTAAATTAACATGCCATCTGTGTTTGCATGCGAGAGTCCTGGACCCATAAAAATAGGGTAAAATGCCCTTGCCCCTTGGGCTTTCTCATCCAACCTCACAACAGTCAAAAGTTGTGGAATTCTGAAACTGGCACATAATGTCATGGTCGCGCCAGTGTTTTTTTTTTTTTTTTTTTTAACTTTCAAATACATCCTGCTTCATCTGGGAGTGAAGCCCCAAGTGGGCTAAATTTGGCTCATGAGCTATATGTTTGATCCTGCTGGGTTTTTCAAGCTGTGCAAATTGGGGAGTTGAATTCATGAAATGTCTACGCGCATATAGTAGAGTTGATTCTTATATAAATCACAACGTCACCTCTTATCCAGTTGGACTGATTCATGTCAGTCGTGATAATCGGAAAGTTCTCTGCTCTCCGTTGGCTTTCTAAGCCATTCAAATGATGAAAACAGTGAGTGATGCGGCTGTGACTAACCAATCACTTTCGGAGTCAAGTTGGACAGTGAGGGACATTAGCGGACATTCATCTCAGGCGTTGCTGAAGATTGACAGGCAAGCCACTGCAAATTCACATGCAGCTATGGCCACACTCAAATCGCACATGAAAGATGCCCCTCGTTTCTGTTTTAGTATTCCATTTCACTCTCCTCCTCTTGTTTTTTTCATCCCTTCATCAGCCTTCATTCTGCCTGTTGAGGACAGACAGACGGACGCAAGCAGCTCTGATTGGAGTGGACAGGTGGTTCTGAGGATCCAAGAGTGACAGCCAAACCAGTCTGCTCAGTCACTGTCAGGGGACAACCACCAAAAAGCGCAGCACTCCAACGAATGTCCATCAACATTGACACGTTCTGATGCCTGCCCAGTCCTACAAATCTTGTATTCTGCTCTCAACATTCAACTTTGCTGCTCAGTTAATAATAATGGTCTTATTTTGGTATTTGCCTTTCTTTTCACAACACGCACATTCTTACATTGGCCCTCGGTGACCTCAGTCTAGCTGTCTATTACCTCAGACTGAGCTAAATCATGGTCAGGTAATGGAACATGTCACCTTCAGTGTGTGGTCACATACAAACACAATCACAATGAAACTAAAGGCGTTTTATGCCTTTTCTCTTCAGTTTACATATCTACCATTTGGTCAGTGTGTGACATAGGACTGAAATAGGGTTTTTAATAAATAAATAACTAAATACATCTGGCAGCGAACCAAAGTTATTTTTGGGAAAATCGTCTGAACTTCTCTATTCATGTCATTTCCTAAACTTTTTTTAACACTTGTTTATGTACTTCCGGGTCATCTGTCAAGTAAACAAAGCGACAAAAATGGAGCGTTCCTTTTTCATGTGCATAATGTCCACATGAGTGACATTTCTTCACCTCAATTACCATTTAAAGTCCTCCATGATGCTTGCCGTCTCCACTGAACTGCTATTTCTCCAAAAAGTTATGCATTACAGATTCAGTAGCCAACCTGACCTTGAAGTACAATTAAATAAATGCAATGCATTCCCACCCCCTAACACCCAACCCCTAAAAAAAAAACAACAACAAACAAACACCTGTGTGATCGCGCAATGATTGTCAAAGATTTATTTTATTTTTTCAGAGGGAACACAGTGTTTTTTCTTCTGTTTCACCTCAAGGGGCTCTGCGTGGAAGTGGCCAACCCAAGATAATAATTAAATTAATAAAAAGAAATAAAATTAAGTTATTTTAAAGTGTGGGTTCTCCAGACAACAGGAAGTATTTTCCAAAGCAAGTATTTCCTTGCTGACACCTTGTAAGACTGAAGGCTCCCGTCTCCGTTCCTCTTCGCAAACACTCAGCAACTACGAGCGTATACCCGGAAGAGGCCGTTCGTCTTCAAGTTTGTGAAGTCACGTGTGACCACAAGAGAGCTCTCCCCCACAGGAGTGGATGCTTGACCGGTGTTGGAGGAAAATCTTTTTGTGTGCGGGGTGCTGTGTTGAGATTATCTGAGCACCCCACAAACAACATGACCAAAATGTGAAATGCCAGATTTTTTTTTATCTTCATGTGTGGGGTCTGACAAAGGTAAGAAAATATTTTTTGATTCAAAAAATCCTTATGCTTGTACACGGCTTTACTGTTGGTTCACTAATGGCATTAGTTGTATTTACCCACTTTTGACTTCGAGTCCAGATCTACACCAATTCTAACCACCAGGCCGGACCAGGCAGGGCGTCAATCAGGAGTCACGGCTGGGGATATCAACGTGAATGGCCCAGAGTGCGTACAAGGTCTCCGCCGCAGCCTGCACACAGACGGGACCGTATGAGGCCAGCTGGGACAGGCCTCAGCCGTACTGCCGTGCACCTGTGTCGCAGCTCCAGTGACAGAGAGAGGCTGGGTTGCATGTCTCTCACACACACACACACACACACACACACACATCTATCGGTTCTCTTTCATTAGTGCTGCTTGCGCGTAGCGAATTCAGCATCGAAATATAGCACTGATATTTTTAGATCTGAACAATTATGGAAGAACCGGAATGTTAGACTGTCTGTAGTCTGTTTTGTTTTTTTGTATTTTTTTCCAGTCTGTAAGACGCCAGACTTGTTTTACAGATTATAAATGAACTCATTATCTGCAGTGGTCATTAGCTGCAGGTCCTAATTAGCCAAAATTGATATTGTTGCCTGACAAAGGCATTGGCACTGGCAAATTGGCAATTGACCTCTTGGTCAATCTGTAAAGCAAGACAGAGACAGCACAAGAACATGTAGGAGATGAGAAGAATAGATGAACGGTAACAGCCTCTTTACTTAAAAGCAAACTTTTTTAACCAAGAATGCCACTTGTCTGAGAAACTTTCTCCAAAATAGTGTGCACACTAGTCGGGTGAAAAGGTATTGATCAAAATCAAAATATTGTCACAGAAAGCCAAAATTGAAATGCAAACTCAGTCAGGTCTGTTTAAACCTCTCAACAATTGAAAAGTACATTTTATACATTTGATGGCCACACTGCGCAGGGTGTGGCAGTGTTACAACTGCAACAGCAATATACTGTGTACATGATACAGTATCTTATAAGAGTCACAGGTAATATCGCCTTCACACCCTCATTATTTACTGACGAAGAACTTTCTCAGGATGGGGGTGTGGGTGTAAAGATGGCCATGTCTGTACGAGGATTGCCAACACACTTAAACTGAGCTGCAGCATAGTAATTAAGACCATATAGAAGTTTAAGAGGACACGTTGCACTCAGACCCCACCATTTGGTCAACTACGGTGACCAAATAAATTGAGTATGCGAGCTGAGTGTCATATCCAGAGATTGCCTTTGGAAAATACACGCGAGTGATGCCTGTGACAGGGGTTGGAGGTGCGGGTTACGCAGCCAATCGAATGTGTAGGTGTATATGAAGTGGTGTGGACTCGCTTTGCTGGAAAGGAGAGAGGAGGGGAGGTTGCGAGACAGCATTGCTACAGGAGCTGTCTGCCGTGCCTGAACCCGCAAACAATTTGTGCCAGGTTCTGAAGCAGGCCAACAGACTGAAAAATGTTCCCAGACTGACACCCTTCTAGCTAGGCCAGTTGGAGGCTCTCTGTGTCCCACAAACACAACTCTCAATTCACACATCTTTCCCATTGCTCACTCTCGACAGGCACATTCTTTTGCACACAGTCGCCCTTGACTCAAACCCCAGACCCAGACATGACTCTCCAATAGAGTTGGGCTTCGAATATTTTGAAAACCCTGACTCTGATATTGTACAAATTTGTCATATCTGAATGATTGAATAAGCACTGATATATTTCTGTCCTAAATTCTGTTCATTGTATATACTGGAACTGCAATTTGTCATAATTTATTTTCTTTATCAATATATGATATAATCTAAAGGCAACATTAGTCTCCTGACCATTCTTTCTCTTTAACCTCAAAATATGAATAAACTGCTTCACACCAAAAATCCCGATTCTCTCTCCCCCGATGTCGTCTTTTCTAATTTGCTACTATTGCAAAAACATGTGCAGAAGAATATTTTGATGAAACCTGTTGAACAAACGCGTCGGACCCCAGCTGCACTTGAGTCATGAAAGTGATGCTATATCATCCAAGGGACACAAAAGATGAGCCACAGTATATCAGTCACACCAGCATGTATGAAAGTTACAAACATACCAGCTTTCCCTAAACTCACAACTATAGCTAACCTGCAGTGGAGCAAAAAAGGGTGGTTGCTGATGTGAAACATCAATTTCCAGGTTAGCTGCTCAGCGTGGCTCAGGCTGGTATCAGCTGTGACCCAGCTGGGCCCGATAAGCAGCTGCAAAAAGCTGATCGGCCATCCAGCAATGCACCTCTTTGTATTGGAGAATGTGCTAATGCCTGCACACGCAAACTTGAGAGAATTAATTTAAATAAATTCATTGCTGTTTGAAATGTGTCCATAAAGTGCAAACATAAAAATGACCACCATGGAAGGAGTGGGAAAATAATTTCATCTGATCTAGACAATGTTGGAAGACATTAAAAAGGCTACAGTGCACTGGGAGGTTCAACAAAGGTCTATGAACATTTCATTACCAAGTTCATTCACATCATGCAGTGGTAACTCTACATCAGAAAATAATAATAATACATTTTGATGATGACCTTAGCATTTGATAATGTCGGAAAGAGCTGAGAAGTGTACATCGGGTAATCATTTGGGAATTTGCAACCTGTTCGAAGAAAAGAGAAGCTGCTTTTTGATGTGCACAAATGACACAATGTATTTCAGTTTTGATTAAGAGCAGCCGTCCAAAAGAAATTCAATTCTAGAACAATTTATCTGAAACGTCACACTGTTTAAAATTAAAAACAAATCTGTCCCTCTCTCTTCAGCCAATCATCAATGTGTTTCTTGTGATGTGGTCACATGGTCAGAAGAGTGACACGGCCAACCGGATCGGATGCCTGTAACATGTAAGTGGTGAGTGCGCCGTGGCAATGATGCGAATCAACTTGGCAATTGGCTCATTGGCAACACTGCTCACCCTGCTATGGCACCGTCTTCCCTCACACAAATTCAATTAACTTTTAACACCCACAAAACTATTACACACACAGCCAGCGGCTTTTCAACTTGCTTCTGCAGTCAAAGTAACAAACGGTGTTGTCGTTACACAGGAAGATGTGAAACTACCGTACAAAAGAAGCAATAGTATGTTTCCATTCGTGAGAGGGAGTAGAGACCGCTACGATGTGAGGTCTCTAAAGCAGCATTTACACCTTTTACATTGAACATTCTACTGCACGCTCCAAACTGAATGCCAATTGGTTAACTATCACGCCGCCGCACTATTTTAAAGAGTGAGCTGCTGTGCTTTTTAACGACAAGCACTTTGAAAATGTACGTGTAAATAGTAAACTTACTGTGACATCAAGTTCAAAATGTACGAGGAGAGTCATGGTTGGTCACAGGCTGCTCTTTTTTGTGTTGCCTGTAATTCAAACCTGAAGTGACACATGTGAGGCAGGTAAGCTCTCCTTAGGTATCAGATCCTTATTACAGCCATCACCGCTTCCAATTACTGAAACACACTGTATCCATGTGCATTTTTAATCAATTTCTTCACAGAATAGGTGCTTAATTTAGAAAGACTGAGACATGTGGAAGGAAAACAGCAAAAATAATGATATAAGAAATGATGAAAAACTAAAATCAAAACTAAATTAAGAAACTGGCCTAGTCCTAAATCATGAACAATTTGTTAGCTTTGTTGGCATACAGGCCTGGCACTCATTCGTGGCAAGCCCGGTGAATGGAGAGCGACCCGCGGGCCGGAGGAAACATTCGCCCGAACGCCGGCGCCGAGAAAACTTGTATTGTAAAGTGTGAAGTGAATGCAATATGACGAAAGCTGAGCCTTGAGATGCTTCATTATGACATTAACGAATCATGCGGTAGGAAAATCTCGCACGGACTTATGATGGACGATGTGTTTGCGGACGCTGCTGAGCTAAGCGCCCCATTATTCCTGGGAAAGGAATGGATGAGCAAGGCACGGGCTCGAGATAAGAGATGATTGACTCAACCAAAAGAGAGGTCCCTCATCTGTGGCAGTCAGCTGACAGTGTAGGGCGGCCATTGTGGGACAACCAAATGACAGCAGAGAGCTGTATAAGGAGGTAAGAAAACCTGAATCCTTTGAAATAAGGTAGGCAAGAAAAAGTCGCAGACATTAAGAATATCTCTCGGGTATGTTGAGACTCAATCTCCTGCAGAGATCAGGTAGTTCAAACCTCAGCGGGGATAGCTATTTGCCTTCTGCAGCTGATATATAGGATTTGTTAAGGTAGGAAACATGCAGACAGAGAGACAGTCACTGTGATTCTCACAGCTCATCCACCAACTCAAACACACAAATGGTCACAGATCGAGCAGAAGCTGGCAGAAATACTTAGGACGGACACAATTTGACTAAATCAGAGCTGACCGTGGGAAAATAGACTACTGCACTGGCCTACACAGTCGGTCATCAATATCTAGAGCATGTCTTCTACACCAATATGATGGACCTGGATACCTGCCAGAAACCCAGAAAAGTGAATCCATGGAAAGAAGTAGCTTTTGCCTTCCTCTCCTGACGCCTCCTCTTTACCTTGATTACCCTTGTGTTTTATCACAGCTCACTCCGTTTCCTCTCCGGTTTTATATTCATTTCAGCTTTAGATAACCTAATCTGTGGAATCAGACAGGCGGAAAAGTCTTGGGTAAAGTCTGATTCCTAGGAAATGTGCCCGCTGAGTCATTTTCCATTCACACTGATTTTGATGAGACAGAATTCAACATCTAGAAGGACCAGAGGCCACAAGCATCTTGAGGTAACATTGCTGTGGCTATTACAAGGCATCAACACTTGCTCGTTTTCTATCCATCCTTTGATAAAAAGATCGCTTAACTGACCAAATAACATACTACTGTACTTTAAACTAATGCTGGATAATATTAACAAACCAGTCAAACCATGCTCAGCAGTGTTTTATGGTAAAATATCCAAACTAAATAAGGTATTTTCACGAATCAATAAATGAATCCTGATACTTGAACAGACATGTGGCTGTATATATTTTGAATATGGGATACATCCAATTCCTTCTCATTAGGTGTCTGAAGTATACACTGGAGTAGATTGTGAGGAATATTGTTTGCCTGTTGACTCCAAATGAATATTTAGGTGTACCATTTCTTCAAGAAAACCATTTATCAGCGTCATGTACGGCTTTGGGGAAAACAAGAAAATAAGTCAGCATCCAGCTACAGCAACTAACACCGATAGCTTGTTGATTTGTTACGAGTGCAGAAATGCTTGCACAATCAATATATATTGAAGGAGAAAGCTGAGGAAGACCACAAGTGCTTTGGAGAGGGTTGACAAGCCATAGTTAAAAAGCAGTGCATGTTCAGTAGCTGACAGCAGGGGAGACACACTTTATAAAAATGTTCCGTTTGGAGGAGAACAGCATGCAACATACATGTCTGTATGGATTACAACATATTTTGGGACGACAATGTTTGCTAGGACCATTCATCTTGAAACAGATGATGCAAAATAATAACTTGGGTAATGTGTTTGTCTTGGTGGAATTAAGATTGATAAGACAAAATTTTTCTCTGCTCTTTCCTCTGTGGCTTCTATAAATTTTGATTCGCAAAATCAAAACTTTCAAATTGAATCTCATTAATCTTCATTAGAAATTGAACTTGAATAGATACGGACCTACCGCTCCACTCCTGGGTATAAATATTTTATTTTAAACGAATATTGTCTTCTTCCTGAGACTTGCTGTCATTACTGCGCTCAAAAGAAAGCTGTAGAATCGGGTCAAAGTGCATTAAGAGATGAGAGCAGTTACGGTATTTTCGCCACTATAAGGCGCTTCGGATTATAAGGCACACCTTCAATGAATGGCCTGTTTTAAAAGTGTTTTCATACATCGGGCGCACCTTATTATAAGGCGCGCAGATAGAAACTACATTAGTGGCTGCAGTTGCGTTATGCATCAACTAAATGGAGCTACGCGAATACTATAAAACACAGCTTTGTTTGTATACAGCTTTCACAACTACTGCAGCTGGAGCAAAGGGCTGGACAGAACATTTAAAATACTACGTTCAAGAAATTAGAACATTGATCCATATATAAGGCGCATCGGATTATAAGGCACACTGTCGGCTTTTGAGAAAACTGAATGTTTTTAGGTGCGACTTAAAGTGCACAAAATACGATAATCACAAGTCCATTTACACCTGCACTTTAGTAGTAGTTTACAGGTGGATCTGCTCTATCAAACACGATACTAAAGGAGTGCAGCAGCGAGTCACACCATTTAAGGAGGCATCAATGCATACAAATCTATAGTATCAAATTCACAGTCAGTTTTTTTTTAAATTGCATAGTTTCTAGTTATAATCTCCATATTGTCTCATATTATTTTCATCAATTAAATGCAAAACTGATGTGAAGCTGAGTTCATGATTCTGTGATCAGCAATCTGTGAGCTTGATTGTGAAATGAATGTAATTTATCTGCGTCTGTAGGTATCATAATGGGCTCTGAAGTTATATTTTGTAGCGTTGTGTCTGTTTTAGTCAGGTTCAATTCTCGTTTCCCTCGTTTTATAAAAAGCATATTCTTTGAATCCAAATAAAATGATCTTGGGATCACCCTCTTTTCACGAGGCGGTCTTAGCACTTCGCATAAGCATACTGGTGAACAGCGTTGCCAGGTTTAGGGGCGTGCATGACACAACACTGTTCTGTCCGAAACAAAATTCACAATTATTTACAAATTCAGATTTTCAAATGGAAAGAGGTTCCCATGATAAGTCAAAGTCAAGTGGAGTCTCATTAATACCAAGTGTCCCCACGCCTCTGCTTATCTGTCGCACATAAAACTGAAGTCACATTGAGTATATTAGTATGGGAACTTTAACTGTGTTGTAAACGGTGCACCTTAGCAACTACGAAATACAAAACAGACCCTATGCTGTTTCCTCAACAGTTAGAATGAGCTCAACAAACTCCCCAGTAACTGGAGTGGCTGTGGAAAACTGATCACGCTTCTCTAGTCATACCGTTTCTTTTCCAAGCAGTCACACATGTATCGGTGTTTAAAGTTATGCAAAATAATGGCCGGATAGGTACAATGTGACAATTAATTTTACCACCTCCACTGTAACTTTTTGTATGCATTTTGTATTCTGGTCCAACCTTTCCACTCATCTGAGAAATACTATTTTCACCGTACTCTCTCTTCAAATCAAGGGTGAGAACAATGTCGGCACCGAAACAGTTCTCAGGTTACTGCATTATGTTGCCTGATGGTGACTTATGGCGGGTTTTGACTGGGAGGAAAAGTACGGGTTGGATGGCTTTCCTGCTCACAGAACATACAAGCAGTTGCTTGCGTGCTTGTGCGTGGCCTCGTGTGTTTATGTATCGGAGGGCCTCCTGGACGAGGACATCTGCCGAGCTAATAAACAATAATCTTGACAAACAGTCACTGTCCAATCTCTCGGCCCACCCTCATCATCACACCACTGAAGAATCTATCACAGGCTAGGCCAGGGACATGACTGACAGAGCTTTGGACCACTGGAATGTACTGTGCTGGAGCAAAGCCCAGCTGCTAGAGGACACAATGATTCATTGTCAGAGGTCAGCCCAGACGGAGCAGTGCGGGAAATAAGCGGCACCCAAAAACACAGGCCAACCCTTTATTGATACAAGCTGGAAAAATGATGGAACTCTGCCAAAACATGACATTGCTTTTGGGTTATGATGATGATGATGTACTGTTGCCGACAACGGTGAACAGACAACTAAGATGATGATGATAAACATGACGAGAGCAAAGGTGTCCAGAGTGCTTGCAATAATAATGAAGATGTGGCTTTTTTTTCATACTCTCATGAGTAAAGAACAAGACCTTCAAGTTGTTAGCGGGCAGAATGTAAACAACTCACAGGCTTGAGGTGTGAGAGAATAGGCCTTGATAAGCAAGCCTAATATTTCACGGGGTGTTGAAAAGTCATGTCACCAAAAAAAATAATAATAAAAAAAAACCCCTGCCCTTTGGATCAATCTAATATAAAAGATTTCCTGGCCTTTGACACATCAGCAGATTATGAGAAGCCCAGCATCATCAAATTGCTCTGTCAATCTCCACAACCAGCAGGAATGACATCAAATAAATGTGAGGAGGAATAGAAGTGTTTCACGGAGGACTCTCAGAGGTGTGTGATAATTTACCCAACCAGCTGTGACATATTCCATTCGGTATAAGAATATTAATATACGGTACTGTATGGAAATCAGCACCAATATCCACTTCATTGGCTGAAAAATCTGACTATACCCCATGAGTGCAGTGCGGGCAGTAGAAATTTAAATCTATTTCTGCTCTCGGTTCACAGAAAAACCGACAGAAAAACACCCAGATCGAAGACAGCCATTGTGATAACTTGTCACTTCTTATTTTGACGCCCCTTTGCTTGTTTTCCTTCTCAATTTGTGTTTCCAAAACTCAGAAAAGAGATGACAAAGAATGTTTTTACTGTACTTTCTTCAAACAATGTACAGTGGTACGTGATATGGAGCACCGTGACAGCTCACACAGACTCACCAACAGGCATATCTTCGTAGATGAGAAGGTACGTTGAGAAGAAGTAGTTCAGGAAACGTGGCGGTTGGTTAGATCCTGCGAGACAGAGGACAGCAAAGAATAGTCATTCCAATTATAGCCAGTAACATTTTAAGAGATTTTTATTTTATGTTATCTACATTTTATCTCACCTGTTCATGAGTCATGTGAAGTATTAGCTAATGTTATCAGCAAAATAATAATTCGGTATGTCAACATAATGTCCGTTATGCTTCTTCTTTGCAAAACACGTAATCAATCAAACCTTTGTTTTTATTTTTTTTTAAATACGTCCTTGTTTCTTTCACCTCTAAAGATCGATTTCAATATGTAAAGTAACAAGTCTGACCACAACTTCATTTAAAACAACTGCAGCTGTAACAATGCGGCACATAAAATCAACCATTAACAACACAATAAATGTCATAAATGAAAAGACATACAGTACATCCTGTACATGGTTCATTAATAACAAAGAAGAAGGAACATGATTGAACACTGCGACTGAAATTGTCCTCTCACAATCACAATGTGTCACTCGTGTTGGCTTCAAATTGGAGTTTCAATATAAATAAATCACTTTCTCAGTTTTCTAACAGCCAATAGTCTGTCCGTTGGTGAGTAGCACACATACAGAAGAATGTTCGAAAGCCCCAGTTTTGTCCAGTCTTCGCACTTGCTGCGTCGTTTTACTGAATTTCAGCATTGAAAATAAAATGTTTTTAATTGAAAACACACATCTACATACACACCCTGTCTGTGATTCTTTGTAAAGAAGTTCATATACCTACATAGTACATTTAAGTAGAAAATGGAACCATCAGTTAACTTCAGTGGCACACATTGCAGGCTATGTTGAGAGTTGAAGTTCAGAGCTATCAATGTTATCTGTAAATACTGGAAACCACCCCATATTGTCTAAAAATTATGTATAAGAGGAGGACAGGTAGTTCTGACAAAATCGTGGACTGCAGTTGGGTGATCTGACTAGCTAATTTCACGTGACCTTAAATATCTAATCGGTAATTCGGTTATTTTGAAGTATAAACTAACAGTGGGAAACGCCCCAGATGCTGCTTCATCCAAACCAGGCATGTCCGGCTCCGGGCTCGGAGGGCCACTGTCCTGCCTGTTTTCCAGCAACACACCTGCTTCAGATGGTCAGCTCATCAGCCAGCTCTGAAGCAGCATTAGAACGTTCCTCCTGATTTCAATCAGGTGTGTTGATCATGGGAGAGCTGGAAAACAGACAGGACAGTGGCCCTCCAGGACCGGGGCTGGTAATGCCAAACACGTGTTCACCGGTAGCAGCCTGCAGTGGTAAATTTCTGCTGCTTTAAGAACACCAAGTGTCCCTCTTTTCCCCTTGAAATAAAAATATATTTGACAAAGATAATCTGGAACTTCAACCTTTCAGACAGCTTGTATCAGATGAAGTACTGTAGTTTCATCGGGAAACAAGACACAGTAGATGAAGAAGAATAAACATCAGCATCTATGGTTCTAAAATGTAATTCAGTTTGGATCCCCCTGCATCATGTAGAAACTGACATATCATCAGTGGCAGTAGTCAGCTTTTCAGTCACTGGTCATGCAACTATTGTATTCATTGGAAAGTGCCACATGTCAATCATTGACTAAATGGCCTTGAAGATGTGTGTGGCAATCATTACTGTCCCAACATGAGCACCTGGTCTATCTGATTGAAACATTATCGCTTTGGGCTATCTGACAAATAATCAGCCTCCATGATGGAGCGAACTCTTCTAATTCGTGAAAAATGAGTTTTACAGGGCCACGTGTCGCTAAATGCCATGCTTGGGTCACAAAATGCAGATAAATCGTAGCCGGTAAATAATGACAGCAATGCTCATCTATCTAGTTTAGCGGATGAGTAGGGGCACAGGTTCAACATGCTAATGGATTGGTAAAGACAAGAGAAAAGTGAAGGTGAAGTGGAGACAGCAAAGGAGAGAAAAATGAAGGGTGCACAAAACCAGAATGCAAACACAAGGTGTCAGATAAGAATAAGCGGGAAAAGGGTAAGGAACTCCAGTTATTGGAAAAAACACACACACACACACACAGACAGATAAAGTCATTGCGCTTGATGGAAACATAACGTTCTCTGCTGCTTCACCGCTGCGTGTGATTGGATGTGTCTCCTGCCTGTCACTGAGAGACATTTTGTGTGACTTTCCACTGCGCTGAAGCTCCTTCACTTTGTCTGACTCAGACACTCATACGGCTCACTCAGCGAGAACACAAAAACATTATGAAGAAGTTTGTAGGACAATCTCAGACAAGGAACAAGGAGAACAGAAAGAAAAACGGCTGGTAGAGATGATGAAATGTGAAACGAACTGCATTGGTGTCAAAAAAAGGTATGAGCAAGCTTCATTTGCAGAGGTGCAACAAGAGAATCCTTTCAGACAAGTGAACAAGGAACTGCCTGCCCCCCACCCCCTAAAAAAAGATTGTCTGTCAAATCTAGATTGTTAAATTGAAGAAAAGGTTTTCACAGTTGACTTCACTGATATGTCATTAATTATTATTCTTTGTAACAATCAATATTTCTGGGAGTATTGGTTTTTCTTGATTTACATTTTATGCCAGAAAAAAAATATCCATCCATCCATCCATCCATCCATCTTCTACCGCTTATCCGGGGCCGGGTCGCGGGGGCAACAGCTTTAGCAGGGAAGCCCAGACTTCCCTCTCCCTAGCTACTTCTTCCAGCTCTCCCCGGGGGATCCCTAGGCGTTCCCAGGCCAGCTGGGTGACATAGTCTCTCCAGCGGGTCCTGGGTCTTCCTTGGGGTCTCCTCCCGGTGGGTCATGCCCGGAACACCTCACCAGGGAGGCGTTCAGGAGGCATCCGAATCAGAGGCCCAAGCCAACTCATCTGGCTCCTCTCGATGTGGAGGAGAAGCGGCTCGACTCGGAGCCCCTCCCGGATGACCGAGCTTCTCACCTTATCTCTAAGGGAGAGCCCGGACACCCTGCGGAGAAAACTCATTTCGCCCGCTTGTATCCGGGATCTCGTTCTTTCGGTCACGACCCATAGCTCGTGACCATAGATGAGGGTTGGAACGTAGATCGACCGGTAAATTGAGAGCTTCGCCCTTTGGCTCAGCTCCTTCTTCACAACGACAGACCGATACAACGTCCGCATCACAGCAGACGCTGCACCGATCCGCCTGTCGATCTCTCGCTCCCTCCTGCCCTCACTCGTGAACAAGACCCCAAGATACTTAAACTCCTCCACTTGGGGCAAGATCTCCCCCCCGACCCGGAGGGGGCACTCCACCCTTTTCCGACTGAGGACCATGGTTTCAGATTTGGAGGTGCTGATTTTCATCCCAACCGCTTCACACTCGGCTGCGAAACGCTCCAGTGAGAGTTGGAGAGCCCTGTTTGAAGGAGCCAACAGCACCACATCATCTGCAAAAAGCAGGGTTGCAATACTGAGGCCACCAAAACGGACCCCCTCAACGCTTCGGCTGCGCCTAGAGATTCTGTCCATGATGGTTATGAACAGAATCGGTGACAAAGGGCAGCCTTGGCGGAGTCCTACCCTCACTGGAAACGATTCCGACTTACTGCCGGCAATGCAAACCAAACTCTGACATCGGTGGTATAGTGACCGAACAGCCCGTATCAGGGGGTTCGGTACTCCATACCCACAAAGCACCCCCCACAGAACTCCCCGAGGGACACGGTCAAACGCCTTCTCCAAGTCCACAAAACACATGTAGCCTGGATGGGCGAATTCCCACATACCTTCGAGAACCCTGCTAAGGGTGTAGAGCTGGTCCACTGTTCCACGGCCTCAATCTGAGGCTCGACTTCCTGACGGACCCTCCTCTCCAGCACCCCTGAATAGACCTTACCAGGGAGGCTGAGGAGTGTGATCCCTCTGTAGTTGGAACACACCGTCCGGTCCCCCTTTTTAAAAAGAGGGACTACCACCCCGGTCTGCCAATCCAGAGGCACTCTCCCCGTTGACCACGCGATGTTGCAGAGGCGTGTCAACCAGGACAGCCCCACAACATCCAGAACCTTGAGGAACTCCGGTCGGATCTCATCCACCCCTGGGGCCTTGCCACCGAGGAGCTTTTTAACCACATCGGTGACTTCAACCACAGAGATAGGAGAGCCCACCTCAGAGTCCCCGAGCTCTGCTTCCTCCAAGGAAAGCATGTTGGTGGAGTTGAGGAGGTCTTCGAAGTACTCTGCCAACCGGTTCACAACGTCCCGAGTCGAAGTCAGCAGCGCCCCATCCCCACTGTACACAGTGTTAGTGGTGCACTGCTTCCCCCTCCTGAGACGTCGGATGGTGGACCAGAATTTCCTCGAAGCCGTCCGGAAGTCGGCTTTCATGGCCTCACCGAACTCTTCCCATGCTCGGGTTTTTGCCTCGGCGACCACCAAAGCTGCGTTCCGCTTGGCCAGTCGATACCCGTCAGCTGCCTCTGGGGTCCCACAGGCCATAAAGGCTCGATAGGACTCCTTCTTCAGCTTGACGGCATCCCTTACTGCTGGTGTCCACCAGCGAGTACGAGGGTTGCCGCCACGACAGGCACCAACCACCTTACGGCCACAACTCAGATTGGCCGCCTCAACAATAGAGGCACGGAACATGGTCCACTCGGAGTCAATGTCCCCCGCCTCCCCCGGAACATGGGAAAAGCACTGTCGGAGGTGGGAGTTGAAACTCCTTCTGACAGGGGATTCCGCCAGACGCTCCCAACAAACCCTCACAATACGTTTGGGTCTGCCAGGACGAACCGGCATCTTCCCCCACCATCGGAGCCTACTCACCACCAGGTGGTGATCAGTTGACAGCTCCGCCCCTCTCTTCACCCGAGTGTCCAGAACATGCGGCCGCAAATCCGATGACACGACCACAAGGTCGATCATCAAACTACGGCTTAGGGTGTCCTGGTGCCAAGTGCACAAGTGGACACCCTTATGTTTGAACAAGGTGTTCGTTATGTGAGGCAGAGAAGAAAAAAAATACTCATTTATAATTCTAAGTCTCAAGTTCAACTTGATGCTTTCCACTCCATCATTTGGCTGCTACTTGTTCAAATGTGTTTTTGACGACAATAACGACACAACGGCTTGCTTCACGTTGCTCTGGAAATAGCGCCACAAAAGGGGAGAGAACTTACCCATACACAAAATTAATGTTAACCGTTTACGATTTCATTGATTGGCAGATTTTGATTACTTCATTACAAAAGAGAAGCCTCTTCATTTTAGAAGAGAAGCCCGACTCTGATTGGCTGCAGTCGCACACATTTTTTGCCGCATCTGAGAGAGTAAATATGCTCAGCGCTTGCAGCTGGTAACACAAAATCACGATTCTCAATGTTATAATGACCCAGTCCAACTTATTTTGGCCTTATCGACAAGATGGGGGGATGATCACTTTGAAATTATTATTATGTTGTTGTTGTTTTTGTCTTAAATGCAATTGTTTAAAAGGATTTACTGTCATTGTATAAATTACAATGCAAAATGGACACCTCTCCTTGTAAAATTAAAACTAAATCGTAGTTTTCTTGAAGTAAACATTTAATATGAAGAGTGAGAACAGCCCACCTTGACATGAGTGTAGAAGAAGGAAAGAAAGAAGGATCTTGGCAAATGTCATCCTGCTGCCAATACCCAGGCTCAATGACGTCACCTGAAAAACACAAACAAAAATTGGAGTTACAAGATGCATTCAGTCAACGGAGTTGGATTCACAAATTGATTTAAATACGGATACAGGTTAAAGCTGATTCTCTGCCGCAGGCGTTTAGGTTGTATGTATGAATTGAAAGTAAATGGACCACAAACACAAATGCTTTTTATGTAATCAAGATATTGGATTTGTTTTCTTTTTTGAGAATGATATCCATGTAGTCTCAAGCTAAATGCCACAGTACAGGACAATACCCAAAAGAGATGTCATAACCGAGATCTACTTCTCCCTTGCCTGATTGCAAGCACTTGGATCCACCTGTGCTTTTGCCTCAACTCCACCATAAAGAGCTCCAGTTTTGACACAATGACCAAATCTCTGCGAGACCCAGCGGGAAGCACTGCTCGCCATCAGCCTTCCGACAAAGCCCACCTACAGACAAGTCCTCTTGTTCTTTCCTACTTGTCCCTCTCACCGCCATCCAGTGGTTCTTGTGTCTCCGACAGTAATTTTCCAGTTCCTCCACAAATGTTACCTTCCCCTCCACACATACTGCCTGCCTCTGATGATACTGCTTTTAAATGTTAAAGCTCATACTATGTACGTAATCTCCTTTGTGATTCTGACTTTGATTCTGAAGTTGATACCCATGATTCCTCCTCTTGTTCTTTGTCTCGTTCTTGTGATCTTTTTCGGATCTGTGTCCATCTTCACCTATTTCTTTTCTGTCTAACTTTAGATGTATGTTACACATACAGCACATTTGACAATAAAGTTGTGCTTGACTTGAGATACGTGTTAGGCCATATTGGACCAGTGTGTGGTGGCCAATGGAGGCGCCCAAGTAAAAGTCATTGGTGTTGGTTTCACACAGTTTCTCCCTCACCACCTTTTTCATCATCACCTTGTTCCACACCAAGCCTGTCACTTCACCTCCAATGATGCAAGTCTGTTTCCCCGCTCCAGTGCCTCCCTTGTGTCTGGTGTCCCTCAAACCCCCATGGCAGAAAGGCTGATCAGCCAAACGCAGCATCAGTTTCAGCTCGGTCGAAGCTTACAATTCCAGCTTTGGTTTAGTGGCATTTCAAGCCTCAAGTTAAGCGGCACCACTTCCTGGGCCCTGTTTCTGACCCTACTCCGGAGGTGTATTTCTTGCGACCGCCATTCAACATTGCATGACATTCGGTCCGAACACAATGTTCCTGCCATCCTGGCCATCTTGCAGAAATGCATGTCTGAGCACATTCTGTCTGGTGTCCCAGATACCTTGACTGGTCTTCATTTTGAGGTTTTGTTTGTTTGTTTTAATATCCAGGGTTTTGTGTTCCCATTTCTCCGATTTGTCTCTGCTAGCTTGTCATGTCTTTGTCTCGACCTGGTCTCATCAATTCTGCTGCTCTTGCATTATCTCTCTCTATTATTTATTATTTATATTTTATTTTCATTTATTATTTTCTTCTCCAGGTGTGTCTGATGTTTTTTTTCAATATTTTATTTGAAAAAGACTTGCCTTTCCTGCTTCCCATTCGTTTGGGTCGACGTGCTTTTTTGCCTGCACGCCACCACCACAAACCCTCTTTGGAGATGTCTAGCAATTGTAATATTGGTTGTTTGACTTTCAGTTTTTCTTAATTCTCTCCGTCTCCTTAAGGAAGACAATGAACACTCACTTTCTCTTCAAGATGTCAACAAGGTGCACTCCCCACCTGGGACAGATTTGTTGTTTTCCACTTTGGTTCAACCACAGCGCAAATCTGTGCTTTCTCAACTCTATTAATACTGATATGCTATTAGATACCTTCCCTCAATGAATGTGATCATAGTGGCACAACTCAGCTTATTCAGACTTGAAATATTTAAATCCGTTGGCTTCAGACAGATTTTGAAAGCCTGCAAGGCCTTTCGTGATGTCTCCAGCCCCACTCCCACCTGCACAAACACAAAGTCTTCATCCCGCCTCCTCCCTCTCCAAGCAACCACAGTTCTTGGGCAGCCTTGCAATAGTGACCAATCTTAAATGGCAGCAATTCTATTTTGAAGGGCTATCTTTCTAAATTCCTTTAGTCCCAAGTGCCCTCACTGGTACAAATGACGCTAGGTCTTGAATGCTTAGTGCATAGCAGAATTTTTCCTTCCACTTATTTGACTATAAAATAGCAGAAAACAGATGTGCATTTAAGAACAAAAACGTGTAACAGCATTAAAATGAAACATGTGTACTCCGTCATGATAATTGGTGTTGTTTTGAAAGAAATTGCTTAGGATTAAATTCGGACAAAACAGAAAAGATTGACAAGTGAATGCGAAGGAATATATTGAATCGTCGCAAATGCCCTACTATGTTTGCTTTTAATTAGTCACTGCTGATTTATTACTTTTTTTTTGGGTGCACATCTGTAACAATGCATGTAAAATATCTCAATGTTTTCGGTTGCTGTTGAAAGTATTCAATCATTTCCCGCACAATTGGAAAATATATATCCAATTCATGTCCGACAAAAACAAGTACATGGCAACATGTGCACTGATTTAAGTAGGGTCAAGCTCACTCCAAGCATGACATTATGCAGAACATTATTTTCCATTCATCCATCCATCCATCAATTTATATCCATAGCACTAAAATCTCTTTCCTCACTGACAGTTTTGGCTATCACTTCAGCCTTTATCAGAGTAAAAATTAGGTCTAGTATTGTTACAGAAAGTAAGTCTTGGTATCAGTGACCATTAAGGTGGCACATTGAGCAAATACTACAAATCCACAACTGTCTTGTTTCTATACACTTGTATAAGCATGTTTATATGTGCACATTTCATATTGCCGGATACCATCCAAGCCAGCTGAGCAGAGGTGAATCCAATTCAGTCGGATATGCCCACAGGTTAGTGATTGGTGTAAAAACACAATTAGGACATGCTGGGTCGTTCCTCTCACTCACTTACTCTTGTATGTGGCAATTAAACTGTGGTAGACAAGACAAAACAGCAGGGCTAATGCTGATGCAAGCTGCTCCCCACCGTCGTCCTGCCACTCTCCGCTTACTATACTGTCACAATTTTGTAAGTCTTCACTTTCCTCCTTCTCCAACTGGGTTCCTGCTAAACTCACCTCCTTCACTCCTGACGGCTTTTCGTACCAGTCTCTCTTGCCTTTTTGTGTCGTTCATTGTGGTCATTTGTAACTCTTTATATTATATTATACATATACACACGCGCACACACACACACACACACACGCACAGACACACACACACACGCAAATGAAAAAAAAGTACCATAGTTGTTTCACATGATTTTAATCACTTGCAACCAATATACATGTTCGAATACATATACAGTATATATTATTAATATATAATATATAATAATTTTTGGTGCATGGAAACTGTTGTCACGTGACCACGATCAGCGGATCTACTTGTTCGATCGATTTTTACACGTTGGTCTCAGTTGATTAAAAAATGTGATGAACAATGCGCAGTGATATGATTTTTTATTTATTTTTTTGTCATCAGAAGGTGCATTACGGGCTGAAATTCACTGGAGGCTTTGAGCACAATATGGAAACAGTGCGCGACTACAATGAATGGCATATGAGTGGATTGAGAAATTTAAAAGTGGAACTGATCTGTGATGGCATAAGGTCTGGTTAGTAGTTGGATTGAAGGGGGCTTGGAGGTTACCTGGGAGTACTTTGCGCTCTGAGATTGGTTGGCAACCAAGTGGTCGTTCGCCTCTGGCCCAAACTGAGCTGGGTTATACTCAACTCACCACGGACCCCAATGAGGACAAGTGTTATCGGAAATGGATGTAAAGATGGATTTGTTTTGGATGTATTAAATCGAGTCCTGTAACACTAAATCTAATTTAAAGGTAAGCTATTGAGAACACACATTGCTTCCAGTGGGCACTGTCGGTCAGACGGTGAAGGCCCTCGTTATCGAGGAATGCGGCCCCCAGGACAAGGCGACGGCTCCTGGTGCTTGTGTCTCCGATGACTGTGGAGGCCCAGTCTTCCCTGAAAACCCCGCCCGCAGGATTGACAGAAGTGGGTTGGGGGGCCGGGCGATTGCCCGGCCCTCTCCTTCCTCGGCGCTCGCCGATCCTCCTCCACAGCGACGCGTCGAGTCTCGAGGACCCGGACCACGCCCCACACAGCCCCACGCCAGGCCGCCCGATCCACGGTCAGGTCAGCCCACTGTGGGGGAATCCGGCACCGCTGAAGATGACCCTTAAGATGGTCTTTGAATCGTCTTTTCGGGCCACCACGGGGACGGGTGCCCTCCAGCAACTCCGCGTTGAGGAGCTGCTTCGGGAGACGGTCGTCGCTCATCCGCTGCATGTGGCCGACCCACCGCAGTTGGGCCAGGGTGATCATTGCCTTGATACTCGTGACGCCAGCCCGGGTGAGGATCTCATTATTAGTCACTCTCTCCTCCCAGGAAACGTTGAGGAGAGATCGGAGTCGTCCTTGGTGGAACCTGTCGAGCCTCTTGATGCTGCTACGATAGAGGGTCCAACATTCGGCGCCATAGAGAATGGTCGGGAGGACGACAGACTTGTACACCATGATCTTCGTGTTGGTGGAAATGGCGTGATTCCTGAAGACCCGACGACCGAGGCGTCCAAAGGCTGAGTGGGCTGCCTGGATACGGTGAGTGAGGTCCTCCGTGAGGCCGGCGTCCTGCTGGATAATGCTGCCCAGGTAAGGGAACGCCGAGACCTGCTCGATGGGTTCGTCGTCTATGGTGATTTGGGGTGGACGATGGTTCAGGTGGAGGGTCTTTGTCTTTTTGGTGTTGACGGAGAGGCCAAAGGTCCTGTACGCCACGGCGAAGCCGTCCGCGATGAGCTGGAGGCCCCCGGAGGAGTTGGAGACTGCAGCATTGTCATCAGCGTACTGAAGTTCGCTGACGGTCGTGACCATGTCCCCCGCCTGCTCCTTAAAACGGCTGAGGTTGAAGAGAGACCCTTCAGTTTGGTAGCGTAGAGTGATTCCGTGCTCCTGGACAGGGGTGATGTGGTGGATGAGCGCGGCGATGTAGAGGCAGAACAACGTCGGCGCCACCGTGCAGCCCTGTTTGACACCGGTCTGAGCTATTGAGAACACACATTGCTCCCACTGGGCACTGTACATCTTAATCTAATCCCACGTCTATTTAATGAGCGGAGGTTTTTCGGGCATATTCAAGAGTCATGTGTGATTAAGGCCATATAAAGAGATGAGTAATATGTGGATTCACTGGGATATAACCATAGACATGATAACCGTTTCTTCAAGCTTGAGCACACCAAATTATTGATTACAGGACCATTATCTCTGATTGGCCTCAACTCTCATTACTGGAAGAGGGAGATTAAGTAGGCAAATCACTAATAGTCTCCAGTTTTCTTTCTGTCCTCATGAAAAAGACGTCAGTCATTAGCAGATGATAAGGCAGATTAAGACATTTAGCTTTGTAAAGGGGGATGAAGGTGCAGCGCTGCTCTGATGAGCTGTGTAATGACTACTGTGCCACCCTCCTGATCTCTTTATCTCAAACATGACATGACACTTAAAGGCTGACTCGGCAAAGCTCATTTGACTGACATGAACAACACAATCATGGTGACATTTCGACAGCAGATCATGCCGTGCTCCATAAATAACCCCAATTCTAATGAATTTTGGATGTTGCATAAAAATAAATAAAACCAGAATTCCTGATTTGTATATCCATTTAGGTCTGCAGCATATTTAAATAGCATGGTATTGTGCAAACTGATGAACGTTATCGTTTCTCTCATTTTCAATTTCATGTCTGTAACACTTTGCAAAAATAATGGGGAAGGGGCAACAAAAGACTGAGAAACTTGAGGAACTCTCATAAAAATAAATACCTGTTTGGAACAGTTGAACAGGTTAGACAAGGACAGGTGTCATGATTTTGTATGAAAGGAACATCCCGAAAAGGCTCAGCTGTTCACAAGCAAGCATCACCATTTTGTGAACAACTATGTAAGCAAATAGTCCAAAAGACTCGGAACATTTATTGTCATAGAAGTGCAAGGAAGTTGGGAATTGCATCATCTACGGTCGATAATAACAATAAAAGACTCAGAGAATCTGGAGAACGCCATGTAAGCAGCAAGGCCGAAAACCAACATTGAATGCCGGTCCATTAAAAACAAAAAAACAAAACAAAAAATAAAAACCCAAAACATGGGTCAGTCGGTCCCTTTTAGACCCTATTTGGGTTATGTTTCACCAAATATTTTTAGAGACTATCATTAAACAACCTCACTAGAAAAGAAGAAGGCTCCCGTCTGACTGGCTTATTGAAAATGTAGCTTGGCTGAAACCTTCTCTCAATGATAGATCAAGGAAAACTCTGCCCATCAAAGAGAGGACATTTATCAGGCCAATCGCTGCACTTCCACCGGAGATGCTATGAGGAACCACTGTGATTCTGTGCACACTGCCAGAGAAACTGCATAAAATACAGCGGGAGATGATGCGCTTTACACAACACCTGTGGTGACAGTGATTATTAAGACACAGGCCGTACCACGTGAAAGACTTCAAGTCACACAAAAATATCCTGTGCAATGTTTAACTGCCAATGATGAGGATGACTAAAGTGTAAAATACCGATACACATGTACATTGTGTGACAATGCACTAACGGTGCATTGAAAAAGGTCACGTATTGACACAGTAAATGTCAAGCATATGTGCCAACATTACGCAAAGTGTGTGAGTGTAGCAGAAGTATTTTTGTGCAATACTTTGAATCGTCTTTTGTGATTGAAAAATGCGGCTTTCCTGTAGAAAATTTGTTTTGTAATCCATTGTGTTTGCAACAAATATTACTTTCCCAGTATTTTTTATTTCTCCGGATTGTAGTTTCAAAAAAGCGTAACTTGGAACACAGCCTGATAGAACTGTCACAGAATATCTGTTTGAAATTTGAGAAAGAAAACATGACTGAGAATATTCTCCTTCATCTAGAGACTTGTCGCACCTGGATTGTTCAGGTTGTCTGAGATGTTTCGCCTCTCATCGGTTTATCCCAAAAGACTGAACCCATTCTTGGTTTGGGCGTGTCTTGACATTACAGACTAAATAGGTGGGGCCTACTCCATCCCCTCAGTCCGAAGCTATCCTGTCTCGTCTTTGATCAGGAACTGATTAAACTGGTTCGAATGAGAGGCAAAGCTTCTAGGACAACCCGAACTAATGCCCTAAGAATATATATAAATATATATAAAACATGACAGCGGCCCGGTGGTCTAGTGGTTAGCGTGTTGACCTCACAGTACAGAGGTCGTGGGTTCGATCCAGCTCCGGCCTCCCTGTGTGGAGTTTGCATGTTCTCCCCGGGCCTGCGTGGATTTTCTCCGGGCACTCCGGTTTCCTCCCACATTCCAAAGACATGCATGGCAGGCTGTTTAAACACTCAAAATCGTCCCTAGGCGTGAGTGTGAGCGCAGATGGTTGTTTGTCTCTGTGTGCCCTGCGATTGGCTGGCAACCAGTTCAGGGTGTCCCCTGCCTACTGCCCGAAGACAACTGGGATAGTCTCCAGCACCCCCCGCGACCCTATTGAGGATAAAAGCGGTTCAGAAAATGAATGAATGAATAAAACATGACCAAAAAGTATTTGGACACTTGGGAGTTATTAACTTTGTCTACATGATACAAATAACGCGGGTCATATCCTCAAGATCCCGACAGAGCAGGTATGGAAACATGTCCTAACACAGCAAAAGAATTACATCCATTAGATCCAAAGGGGCCGTGAACAGCAATATAATTGCAGTGTTTGAAACATCAAATAATACAAAAGTTTGATTAGCTTAAATTTTGACAATCAGCTCAATGTGCTAGTTTTAATGTGCTCTACAAAACAGTGTCTTGTGAATGTAAACGTGAACGTAAATAGTGAAAGTCACACGAATGTCAATGACAACATTGGTAGAATTTTGTTGTTGTTGGTGTTGTTGCTTATTCTGGACAGGTTAACAGGAAAGACTGCTTCGCTCCAAGGTGATTTGGGACAAAAGTCAGGGTACACCTTGGCCGACCCTAGACAGTGAAGTCAGCCTAAACAAAAAAGTAGTAAGACATCGGGCAATTACAGTTGTGTTGAAAAATCTTGGCGTCTATGGAGCCATTAAAATAACATTGCCTATAAAATTCCACTGCAGCGGTTCCTCGTTTGACGTATGGAATACGTTCCAAAAATAATCATTGAAGTTGACTTTTCTTTTGAGTGGGGAGGGGCGTTCACACCTCATTTGAGCCATAACCCCCCCCCCCACACACACACACACAGTTCTCCCCCTTCTAAAGCTTTGTTACACTTCATAAATGTAGCCTTTAAAATGCCAAATGAATAAATACAGAGCTGCTGATTATAGGCTTTGAACCGTACTTTTCATAATGACAATAAAATATTTTCTTCAAACTTATGCCTGAATGGATCTTGCTGTCATATGCCTCAAGATATTTTGTTTTCTGTTCAGGTCTACAGTACTTCTCTGTGAAAAATAAATAAATAAATACAGTCAACACATCATGAAGAGTGTTCCACCCTTGAAATATTTGTCAGTCTTTTGTGTTTATCACCCACGGTCTCTCATCCCGAGGCCAACATTTTTTGCAATATGCTTGGCAGCAGAGATCCCCGTGTACCGAAGACAACATAAACACAAACAGGCAGCGTCAGAGTGCAGGCAATTGCCTGGAGAAACTCATTCATCTCCTTTTTTTCCCCTCGAAATTTGTGCGGAGTCCGAGCGCCCCTGCGACATCTGATGGTTTTTATCCTGTGATATCGTCAAAGCGCACCATTTAATACAGTAGCTCCTCCTCAGCACAGATGACCTTTGCATCTCAACACTTCACCTCCCTCTTGATCCCGCTGCCTCTTTCATTTAACCCTCAGTGCCTCTCCCTCTATTCTGGGTCACCACCCACTATTGCAGAATTCCGTGTGTGAATATTTTTAATAAATGACATTTTGTCACAAAACAGGGATTAGAGTTGCCACTTGCTTGTTCCGTAGGATTCATGCAAATTATACATTGTGGGTGTCGACAGGAATTACTTGCGTGCAATTAAAAAGAATCCATCACTCACTTTTGTGTTTTCTGCGTTTTGAAAACATACATTTGGCAAAAACTTCTGATCATTTGGGCCGCAGTAAGATGGAGCCTATCACAGCTAAATGTTGTCAAAAAGTAGGATACAACTTGGACAGGTCGCAGTGAACACACAATCTTAAAGTATTATAAATGATTTGTTGTGTGCCACATGTGTGACTGTATGTATGACTGAGCAGAATAATCTTGGTCTTCCACTCCTTACTGTGTGTTCTTCATTTCTGCCTCACCGCCTTTGGTGATTGAATGACAACACACACCCGGTAGAATTAGGCGGAAGTGTGTCTGTTTTATATATATATATATATATATATATATATATATATATACATACATACATACATACATACAGGTATATTGTATATACATATATAGATAGAGAGTCCGGTGGTTAGCGCATCGACCTCACAGTGCAGAGGTACCGGGTTCAATTCCAGCTCCGGCCTCCCTATGTGGAGTTTGCACGTTCTCCCCGGGCCTGTGTGGGATTTCTCTGGGTACTCCAGTATCCCACCACATTCCAAAAACATGCATGGCAGGCTGACTGAACACTCTAAATTGTCCCTAGGTGTGAGTGTGGATGGTTGCTTGTCTATGTGTGCCCTCCAACCAGATCAGGATGTCCCCCGCCTACTGTCCAAAGACGGCTGGGATAGGTTCCAGCACCACGCGCGACCCTTGTGAGGATAACGGATGGAGACACACACACAGAAAATGTTTGGAACACCTTGCAGTGTGATGCATTATTGAGGTACTCCACTGCAAACGTCAGCAAACTTGTTACATGTATAGTTTTTCGTTCTGATAAACATTGTTACATAGATAGATCTCCGATATTGCCAATCAAGAGCAAAGTTAACATTTGCAATTAGTTTCTTAACGGGCTTATTTAATTGTGCAAGTGCATCTACTCATTACTGTGTTCAATGACACTCTTCAAAATGTCCCGACCAATGCATAACAAATCATCTAGTTACAGGAGTGATGAACATTCATAGGCCACAGTCTGATTTAATCAAATACATATATGTGCCAGATGAGTTTATATTTAGAAGCCTTCACATCCTGGCACATGCTGAGCCTTCCCCAAAGGATGACGGCTCATCACAACTTCCACATGGCAAAGCAACAAGAATTATTACAGGCACCATGCCAGCAACTACCACTACAAAATAAACAAGTTTTTCCACATCACACATCGCCTTCTATCCCTTTCCCCACTCGACACTTTTCCACCTCTTCCAATTTGATAACACTGAAGTCCTTCCTTGAGCTCACATTGCTTTGCCTCCACTCCGAGACCTCATAACTCAGTCCTCTCTTCTTTATATTGTGTTCCATTTGAGTCTGTCAGTCACTGTGTCAGATATGGACTCTCCATTTCGGATTTTTTTTTCCTGTTCTGAATGAATTTCATGAGTGTGACGCTCCATGAGAGTGACACTCAGAGAGTGAGTCCAAGAGTCAGACACATACGCTCACTACATAACAAATGAGAAAAAGGCTGCAGCTTCCATCGTACAATCATGAAACTTGTATTTCTTGAATTCACGATATCTTGTAGAACAATAGTTTACACATTTGTTTTTAATATCTATGTCTTTGCCATGCTTACATTCAGTAGGAGTGACAGCTTAATGGAAAACCAACAAATAGAACCAAGACTGAGCATGTCTCGCCAGTATATTCAGTAAACTACGAACAAGTTCACTTGCACTATCGATAAAGCAGAAATGAATATTCTGATATGCATGCTGTGAACAATTGGATCGAAAAGTTGAATTGCTGATGAAGCTGTACCACCTGTGGCAATGGGCTGCTGGTTTCTACAGAGTCTGCTGTCATATACTGCAGCATAATTAAAAAAAAAACATCTGGCATTTCTCCATTTTGCATCAAACAAACAAGTCTTGACTAATTAATTACTTTGACACCAATAAAGGCAAAGGAAATGAATAACATCTGTATATCGCTGGCATTGGGCCACAATTGTCACTTTCGGGAGGCCTCCAAAACGATGTGTTTGGTCAACCAGTAAAATTGCATCATCAAAGAGAGCAGGTCATTTTTAACACTTAAGAGCTGTCAAAAAAATAAGCCCTCCACAAGTGTAGACTGAGCAATTGTACAGTTTTCAAATAAATAAATAAATATTAATTACCTAATACTGATTTATGAGGTTTCACTCTGACCCCAGTGATATGAAAGTACTCATGAAAACAGACAAACACCATTCCGATATGGCGGTGTCATAAAATTAAAAACTGGGGAGTCACCACAGAACTTAAGTGACGGTTGCATCGAGTTACAGATGCATGAATAAGTAAGTGGGTGCAAGCCGCTCCCCAGCAGGCACATCTGAAGTCATGGTGCAGCTACCCGAGATAATGTTCACCTGACACCTCTGCGCAGGCGCTCTTTCATCCATTTACTCGCCACTTAATTACGCCCATGAAACAAGCGGTAATGGAAGTTGTGGGAAAACTTTTAATATCGCTTTGACATCGCATTTAACTGCCATGTTAAAAATCAGTTTCTATCAACGTCCAATTAAAAACAAAAAACAAAAACAACACATTGGGACGGATGGATTATTTTATAAGAAGCAAAGACTCGTAAAACAAATCCAAATTGTAAAATAAATGAGATGTAAAATGCGTAAAAAAACGTGATCCATTTCCATTAAATGAAACCAAAAAACGTGATCCAACGCCATGGTACCCCCAGCTCACGGAGGAGTTAACTAAATACTGCACTGATGACGATAAGGAGGAGGGTGATAATTAGGTTGAAGTCTTTCTCGTATCATCCTACCTTCCTTGTCCGGCTCCGTCTCCGGCTGACAACCTCTAGATTGGATCTCTTATCCTGCTGTGATGCCTCACCCAGAATGTGATCCCCTCTTTTCCTCCCTCTCTCCCTCTCTGCCTCTCTCCACTATCCCTCCCTCTGCCTTGACTCGATCACCGCGCAGCCCGACCTGGTCGTTACCCATCGCACACCCGCCGTGTTGCAAAGGAGCCACACACCAAACCACGTGCGCTGCACAAGGGTGCAGCTCGTTACGCAAGTTAGATATCCGCACAGGTGCTGTCCATGGGATATTGTCCCATTTGGTGACGCTGGGTAAAGGTAAGCAAAGCCACTGTTTCTACTGAATAGTTTGTGGCAAAAAAAAAGAAAAAGAATCAAACACTGTAATTTTGCACAAACTTTGTGCAAAAGGTGATTTCCAAACATGGTAGTTCCGCGCCTTTCCAGATGTACAATGCAAACAGTTTTGGTAAAATATGGATCATAAGAGGAAACGAAGAAAAATGATGAAAAGTTTCCCAGAGTCAGATGAATGTTTAGATTTCACTTGCAGTTGATTGCCTTGAGGTGATGTGTGTGTTTGATAATTGTACTGAAGTGGAATCCGAATGTGCCACTGTATTTTTATTATTATTGACGAGCTCCGTATTTGCCAAAACAATAGCACCATCTGGTGTAGGAAGGATCAAGCTATTCACTATAAGACCAGCACACACTTATTTCTTGTAATAAAGAGAGAAAGAGAGTTATTTAAGTGCAATAAGGTTTTTTTTCTCTAGAACATTTGTTCCAACATGCTTATGATTCTTTTCCACTTTGAGTGTTGAGTTTCGATTTCCTTAATCATTCACAACAAATGCAAATGTCCCACGATACTGAAATATCTAACCGAAAAAAACGGGTTAAATGTCTGATTTCAATACATTACTATTCACTGCTGATAGTAAGAATGGAGTTCAAGAAATCTATTATTTTCCTTTTTAAGAAAAAATATATGATCTCAACCTTTATTTGAACATCAATAAAAAAAACAACAACTCGCCTTTAGTGTGGACAAAAAACATTATGTAGTTTTTTTCAAGATTATGCTACCCTCTAGTGGAATTAAAATTGACTGCATGCACGCTCTCTCTTTTTTTCTTCCTTGAATGGGATATACTACAGTACTCCTAATTTTGTTGTATTTGAGCGAAACAATTAAAACCAAACATCTATTATTAGACCAATGATGACCCCAACTGAGTAATTATCTAAGGAGATTAGTGGAACCTATTGCTGTAGTAGAATACAATCAACACATATCTGCATTTGCTGTGAAAAGTTGTCTAAAAGTCTTTTTTTTTTCTTTTTATTCCCCTTTGAAAGACTCGCTGCTTAACATTGACGTCTAATATACAGCACATTGATGCTTCATGTTCTCAAACAATGTGACGGGTTACTGGAATTTGGATCCTTACATGTCTAATTGATTGGTCATTTGTAGTGTAGTGCACAACTAGTCCTGAAAGGAAATTTAATTCCCCTATAGAGTTATTATGAAAAAAAAGCCTGTATATCTTTCGTGGTTATGAGTCTTGATGGTTTGTATGGTATTTTGAGCCCTCGTGTGTAGTTTGCACATTCCTCCTATGCTTGCATGGATGTTCTCCAATTACTTTGTCTCATTCCCTCATTACAAAAACGTAAAGTAAATTGGACACTCAAAAATTTTCATTGGTGTGACTTTTTGTGTGATTTATTTATTTATTTATTGGGTTTGTTTGTCTCTATGTGCCCTGAGATTTGCTGGCAGCCTGTTCAGAATGCACCCTGTCTCTCACTCACACTCATCTGGGATAGGCTCAAGCTTACCCGAATAAGGACAAGCACAATAGGAAAAGGTGGCTCTTGTAGTGCACAAGCCTGTGCAAACCGTAGCCTGGCCCCAAGCCTAGAAACAAGTAATTGCAGATGATTGCGTCAGGAAGGACATCAAATGTGAAACTTTGTGAAACAATTTGTGTTTATCTTAAAAATGTCACACCTGATCATTCATGGTCCAGGTTTGACTCGGCATCAGCACCATTCATTTAGTACCCATTGAAATTCAGCAACTGTGTGTCTGAGATGAAGGGCAGGACGAAAGTGTGTCCCTAGCCAGAAAGAGAGGAGGAAACCACACAACCTAAAACTAAGACAGAACAGTAGGGGGCGGAGAGGAAAATTTTAATGTTCTTTCTAGGAGTGACCCAGTTGGATTGAATTAAAAATGAGACTGTCAGATGTATAGCCAAGGTTGGAAGATTTGGAGATGAAGTTGGAGAGACGAAATTTCAATATTGGAAACATTCAGAGGAGAGAGAGTGAGTTTACAAAGTGAGCTTTGACTTTGTTCAAAACCTAACCTTCAATTTACCAGATGAGATTATAAAACCCATTGCTCATTGCTGTTCATATTATTGACATGTTACCTCCTGTTTCAACACGGAACAGCTGCAAGTTTGTGCACTGAGTGAAAGAGGGCCTGAGCAGTGCTATAGATCAGGTGTGTCAAACTCATTTTTGTTGTGGGCCACATTTTAGTTACTGTTTCCCTTGGAGGGCCGTTTTGACTGAAACCATATTTTTTTTTAATCAATAATAACGGGTTATTCAACTATTGTTTAAGTTACTGTAATGAGGGTTTGATAACAAGAACATGCTTACAATATGTCTCCTATTTATTACATATGAGACGTTTACATTTTGGTGGAGATTTTAGCAAGCATCACAGAGGTTGCCATGTTTGATTTGATTTCGCGGGCCACATAAAATGATGCGGTGGGCCAGGTTTGGCGCCCGAGCCTTGAGTTTGACACCTGTGCTATAGATGCTTATGAGCAAACAGGTGCCATGCAAAAGGTGCCTGAGGCTGAAGAGACTTTGGCCTCCTAACACTGGCACTGCTACATCTTTTTTTTGTTAATTGCTAATCGAGTCACCAAAACATAATCGGCATTGAATTGTAACAGTGGCTCTTGCATTTGTCTCAGGTCCTCACTATAACAATACAAGAGGCCAAAAATTGATACCTTCTTTATACTATTGCTGTACCATCATCCCCACTCCAGAGAGCAACTGGACTAATACAATTTTGATTCATGTAGCATTTTTCATGAAGATAATGGTAGTTTTCTATTATCTTTTTTTCTATATGTTCATTAAATACATATTTTGTATAGAATACACAGTGGTTAATTTGGGCCGACTATGGCCAGCTTATTAGTCAGTTGGTCCCTATTGATGTTTATACTTAAAAAAAAATATCTCCCCAACTGAATTAGACCTGTTTGTGGGCCTGAAGCAGCCTGCTGGCCATATATTTGACACCCTTGCTATACGATCAATGTCATTTTTGTTGTTCGTGATGAGAGAGAATAATGCAGATGAAAATTTGCTGGCACGAGAGAATAATATCTCCTTGGGGAGCTAGCTTTGTTGTCTGCTTCGTGCACATACTTCTTAGTCTCATACAAAATCTGTGTTTTGTTCAAATAGTCACAGAGTGTAGACTTAACTGCAGACTATCTGTTGTCAACAACGCTGCAATGATTAAATCAATAAAACTCTTCATTTAACAACATTTGCTTTGGGTAAATAATAGTGGATTTTTGGTTTCTTTTTAAAACTGCTTTGTTGTACAGGGTATTTTAAGAGAGCAACTTTGTGTTTTATAAGCCCATGTGTTATAAACTGCTGTCCGTAATTATAGTACTGAGATACAGATTACAATTTTTATTTTCAATAAGTCTATATCTCAAACACATTTTTCACCTGGGATACAATTTGTATCATCGATGCGTGTTTGTTTTAGTGCTGCTTCCCTTTCTCTCTTCCCTCTAGAGCCAGTAAAATATTATTCCTATAAAACTGTTTCGACAAAAGGAGCCCAGCAACTTGGATTAAAAGATGAAGTGATAGGTTTATATCAACCAAAATGGTAAAAACACCCCCCCCCCCCACACACATACACACACGCATGATGAAGCCCTAAACAGATGGCAGTAGTGCATAACTGTTCCTGTTCTTGCCGCAGCTCAAATATTGTATTGAGCGCAAGGTGTCAACGGTGTTGTGAAAGTTCGAATAATCATCAGTTTCACTGATGCCCTTCACATTGATATTCACTTACTCCAGGTGTAATACGCTTAAAGACCCGCAGTCTCGTCTCTGCCAGTAATGAGTCATTATTGACGACATAAATCTCAAACTAATTCCAAGTGAAGTTGAAACTATTACATAAAAAATGTAATTGTGCGGCCAAAGGAGTAGATTTCAAATTGTGAAAGCGTTTGAATTCCAGCAGCAAACAGATCAAAGTTGATGTGTGTTACATCCCTCCTCACAAACTTGGGAGCACACATGATATGTAGAAAGGCACAGGCCTCATTTAAAGCACAATGCAGTCTTCTAATTTAACCATATCTGCAACTTTTCAGACGGGTTTTGAAGAAAATGACCCAAAAAAAACCCAAATTACCCCTCCGTGAGTCGTCACCTTACCGTGGTGGAGGGGTTTGTGTGTCCCAATGATCCGAGAAGCTAAGTTGTCTGGGTTTATGCCCCTGGCAGGGTCACCCATGGCAAACAGGTTCTAGGTGAGGGGCCAGACAAAGCACGGCTCAAAGACCCCAATGATGATTGCAATAAATGGATCTAGGTTTCCCTTGCCTGGACGCGGGTCACCGTGGCCCCCCTCTGGAGCCAGGCCTGGAGGTGGGGCTCGTTGGCAAGCGCCTGGTGGCCGGGCCTACACCCATGGGGCCTGGCCGGGCACAGCCCGAAGAGGCAACGTGGGTCCCACTTCCCATGGGCTCACCACCCATGAGAGGGGCCAAAGGGGTCGGGTGCAATGTGAGCTGGGCGGCAGCCAAAGGCGGGGACCCTGGCGGTCCGATCCTCGGCTGCAGAAGCTAGCTCTTGGGACATGGAATGTCACCTCTCTGGCAGGGAAGGAACCCGAGCTGGTGTGTGAGGCAGAGAATTTCCGACTGGATATAGTCAGACTTGCCTCCACACACAGCCTGGGTTCTGGTACCAGTTCTCTCGAGAGGGGTTGGACTCTCTTCCACTCTGGAGTTGCTCACGGTGAGAGGCGCAGAGCAGGTGTGTGCATACTCATTGCCCCCCGGCTCAGTGCCTGTACATTGGGGTTCACACCGGTAGACAAGAGGGTGGCCTCCCTCCGCCTTTGGGTGGGTGGACGGGTCCTGACTGTTGTTTGTGCATATGCACCAAACAGCAGCTCAGCATACGCACCCTTTTTGGAGTCCTTGGAGGGTGTGCTGGAGAGTACTCCTGCTGGGGACTCCCTTGTTCTGCTGGGGGACTTCAATGCTCACGTGGGCAATGACAGTGAGACCTGGAGGGGCGTGATTGGGAGGAACGGCCCCCCCGATTAGAACCCGAGTGGTGTTTTGTTACTGGACTTCTGTGCTCGTCACGGATTGTCCATAACGAACACCTTGTTCAAACATAAGGGTGTCCATATGTGCACTTGGCACCAGGACACCCTAGGCCGCAGTTCGATGATCGACTTTGTAGTTGTATCATCGGATTTGCGGCCGCATGTTCTGGACACTCGGGTGAAGAGAGGGGTGGAGCTGTCAACTGATAACCACCTGGTGGTGAGTAGGCTCAGATGGTGGGGGAAGATGGTACTCGCTGGTGGACACCAGCAGTAAGGGATGCCGTCAAGCTGAAGAAGGAGTCCTATCGAGCCTTTATGGCCTGTGGGACCCCAGAGGCAGCTGACGGGTATCGACTGGCCAAGCGGACCGCGGCTTCGGTGGTCGCCAAGGCAAAAACCTGAGCGTGGAAAGAGTTCGGTGAGGCCATGGAAGCCGACTTCCGGACGGCTTCGAGGAAATTCTGGTCCACCATCCGATGTCTCAGGAGGGGGAAGCAGTGCACTGTAACAGCAACACTGTGTACAGTGGGGGTGGGGCGCTGCTGACTTCGACTCGGGACGTTGTGAACCGGTGGGCAAAGTACTTCGAAGACCTCCTCAACTCCACCAACACGCCTTCCTTGGAGGAAGCAGAGCCTGGGGACTCTGAGGTGGGCTCTCCGATCTCTGTGGTTGAAGTCACCGATGTGGTTAAAAAGCTCCTCGGTGGCAAGGGCCCAGGGGTGGATGAGATCCGCCCGGAGTTCCTCAAGGCTCTGGATGTTGTGGGGCTGTCCTGGTTGACACGCCTCTGCAACATTGCGTGGTCAACAGGGAGAGTGCCTCTGGATTGGCAGACCGGGGTGGAAGTCCCTCTTTTTAAAAAGGGGGACAGGAGGATGTGTTCCAACTACAGAGGGATCAAACTCCTCAGCCTCCCTGGTAAGGTCTATTCAGGGGTGCTGGAGAGGAGGGTCCGTCAGGAACTCGAGCCTCAGATTGAGGAGGAGCAGTGTGGTTTTCGTCCCGGCCGTGGAACTGTGGACCAGCTCTACACCCTTAGCAGGGTCCTTGGGGGTGTGTGGGAATTCGCCCAACCAGTCTACATGTGTTTTGTGGACTTGGAGAAGGCGTTTGACCGTGTCCCTCGGGGAGTTCTGTGGGGGGTGCTTCGTGGGTATGGGGTACCGAACCGCCTGATACGGGCTGTTCGGTCACTATACCACCAATGTCAGAGTTTGGTTCGCATTGCCGGCAGTAAGTCGGAATCGTTTCCAGTGGGGGTAGGACTCCGCCAAGGCTGCCCTTTGTCGCCGATTCTATTCATAACCTTTATGGACAGAATTTCCAGGCGCAGAGGAAGCGTTGAGGGTGTCCGTTTTGGGGGCCTCAGTATTGCATTCCTGCTTTTTGCAGATGATGTGGTGCTGTTGGCTCCTTCAAACGGGGCTCTCCAACTCTCACTGGAGCGTTTCGCAGCCAAGTGTGAAGAGGTTGGGATGAACCTCCAAATCTGAAAACCATGGTCCTGAGTCGGAAAAGGGTGGAGTGCCCCCTCCGGGTCGGGGAGGTGATCTTACCCTAAGTGGAGGAGTTCAAGTATCTTGGGGTCTTGTTCACGAGTGGGGGTAGGAGGGAGCGGGAGATCGACAGGTGGATCGGTGCAGCGTCTGCTGTGATGCGGACATTGTATCGGTCTGTCGTGGTGAAGAAGGAGCTGAGCCAAAGGGCGAAGCTCTCAATTTACCGGTCGATCTACGTCCCAACCCTCACCTATGTTCACGAGCTATGGGTCGTGACCGAAAGAACGAGATCCCGGATACAAGCGGCTGAAATTAGTTTTCTCTGCAGGGTGTCCGGGCTCTCCCTTAGAGATAAGGTGAGAAGCTCGGTCATCCGGGAGGGGCTCCGAGTCGAGCCGCTACTCCTCCACATCGAGAGGAGCCAGATGAGGTGGCTTGGGCATCTGATTCGGATGTCTCCTGAGCGCCTCCCCGGTGAGGTGTTCCGGTCATGTCCCACCGGGAGGAGACCCAGAGGAAGACCCAGGACACGCTGGAGAGACTGTCACCCAGCTTGCCTGGGAACGACTCGGGATCCCCCGGGGAGAGCTGGAAGAAGTAGCTAGGGAGAGGGAAGTCTGGGCTTCCCTGCTAAAGCTGTTGCCCCCACGACCCGGCCCCGGATAAGCGGTAGATGATGGATGGATGGATGGATGGAAAACCCAAATAGACAAGTAAATGAAGGTTGAAGGGCGGCATGGTGGTCGACTGGTTGGCACATGCGCCTCACAGTGCCGAGAGGTGCAGGCTTCAAATCCAGAGCCTGCCCTTCATGTGCGGAGTTTGCATGTTCTCCCCGTGCCTTTGTGGGCGTTTTTTCCGGGTACTCTGGTTTCCTCCCACATTCCAAAAATATGCTTGGCAGTTGAATGGAGCACTCGAAATTGTCCCCAGGTGCGAGTGTGAGCGCGGATGGTTGTTTGTCTATGTGTGCCCTGCGATTGCCTGGCAACCAGTTCAGAGTGTACCCCACCTACTGCACAAATTCAACTGGGATAGGCTCCAGCATGCCGTGACCCTCGTGTGGAAAAGCAGTTCAGATAATGGATGGATGAAAACTGAGAATTCTGCCGTGTTGGGATACCAATTTGGATTTCAAAGATCTTTAATTTCATCTTCAAAAATAACTCCGCATAAAGCATGTTTAAGAAGTGCTCTTCAGAAATAACTTGCCCGTGTATAATGAACAGAAGGAGCCTATTGAACTAATCCCTCTGCAACACGATGAGTCACTTTGTCACAGAGGATATTCTCCACATTGTATTTTGCCTGCTCCCTAATGCAAGGACAGTGATCAAAAGCACTTGGTAATTTGAATTTCACTTTGATTTTCAAAAGTATTTAACACGAGTTACACTGTAGGTCAGACTTAATTTTGGAAGGCGTGACAGGAAGGAGGCAGGAATTGACTGAAAGAAATGTGCAGTGACTATGTAGCTTCTCGTATAGATGCTTGTTTAGGTTTGGAAAGTCTCTGTCAACGTTGTTGTCAGCAATGTGAATGAATCATCAGAACCATCAATGCCTTCATACTCTCATTTCATTTTTGCTCTTGTTCCATTGTTTTTTTCTTCTTTTCTTCTACACAGAGAGCAAAGAACGATTTCCGGCGTCGGTGTGCATGTGTCCATTAATTTCTCTCATTTAGCTGTCTGGCTATTGGGGGATTTTATAGATACATTATAAAAAGAACAAAATAGCCAGATAGAAATGTTGTTTTTATTTTTTTAAGTCTGCAAATGCAAATAGTTATACATGTCACTGGTTAGGGCAGCAAGAAAATTTTTTTTATGGCACATCAAATATTTATGCGTGTCCACAAAGTGCTGGCCACGGCTTATGGCCTAAAGGTAAACTGGCAGTGTTCCTTCATCAAGGTCTGGCTTTGCAGACCCCCAGGGGATAAGAAGTCAACATACTGGGTTGGGTAGACCCAACAGGCTACATAATACTTTTAAAGTGGCCTTTTTCAGCCACAGTAAGGTAGCATCACATTTAAAACACAGTATATGAACAATGGAATCTTTAAACTCAATGACCTATTCATCTGTCCAAAATCCGGAATGAATGGAAATGGAAATAGAATCCTCACAGCAGCTTACATAACCGTTTTTTTTTCATGTGTTTACTGTCATACTAGTGTAAAAAGAATGGAACTACCAATAATTTAAAGGGGTCATATTATGGAAAATTGACTTGTGATATGCTCAGATAAAAATAGTTGAGTCATTCATCTGCCAATCCATCAGGTGTGAAATTAAAGGAACGAAGTAAAGCTTTTGTTGTCCATCTTTAAAACGTGAGCCATTTTCTAATTTACATAATTGCCCTGATCTGAAATCTTTGTATACATTTGCATATCTAACTATCGATCGATTGATCTATCTATCTATCTATTCAGATAGATAGATATTCATAATGCAAATGTGAATTCTGTATTTATTAGTTTTTGTTTCCATTTCAACATACACTTAACCTTTACAGTGAAAATGTTATGGCCACACTATCACATTCAGTTTAAGTTGCACAGTCATTTATAAACTTGTCAGGAATGCTATTACAAGCCATAACGTTTCATCAGGGTCTATGTACTATCATATTAACTGTTTTTATGTTTAGTTTGTACATACATAAAGAATGTAGGCCTTAATCTAATGATGGTCATAAAAAAAAAGACCACCAAAAAAAACATCGGTTTACTGGTGCGATATGCCACCATTTACATATGATCCGATTAGTCGACTTTATTGCTGACGAGGTCGACCAGCAAAATAATTGTATGTGGCAAGGTGAGACTTGTTATTACAAAGCCTACATAGACTAGGACTAAACTCAACATTAAGCTGTTATTCACGTGGCATGCATAAAATATGCCAGAAAATCCACACATTTCAACCTGATTTACAAACGTGTGTGTGCGTGCAAATGTTTGCAGTGCGTTTGTGTGTGTGATGTTTTTTTCCAAGCTAAACTAATTAATTACAGTTAAACCTCTTTTCAATGTAACCCGTTTTATGTTTTCACTCTTAAACCATTCACATTTCAAAGTCCCAATTTCACATAAATCATTTATCATTTGCCGATTTTGCTGACAACAAAAACCCTGAGAATGTAAACTTTATTATAATGAGCAGATTTTTCCCACAAAATAGTGAAACGGTCTTTGTTATAACGAACCGTGGAAAGATAACTGCCACCGCGACGTTGCTTATGAACAAAATGTACAGCGCGGATTACCGTCTGTTGCTTAGGACGTGCATTGCTGCACTTCCACAAACACAGCGTGGTTCTGAGCACATTGTCTGAAAACATATCGAGTAAACGGAAGCAAATCTCGCTGTCCACGAAGGCTGAAATTGTCTCTCACTTTCGAGAGGGAGTTTTCCCAGATGTAGTTCAGCCAAGTCTATTGGTAAAGTCACGATTTTGACAATCATCCGTAATGACAACAAAATCATGTCAGAGTTTGAGGCCAATAGATTGAAAGACGATCGTAAACGGCTTCGAGATGTGGCACATCCTAAACTGGAGAAGACGCTTTTCATTTGCTGACTGAATGTATTTTTCCCCCATACCGCATTTGTAATCGACATGATTATTCTGTATTACATGGTCATGTTTTTACATCTATAAATGTTCATTCTGTATTATACATCAGAGTTGATGACCATTTAATTGGAATTTATTCCAATGACCTACCGTTATAATATACAGATGCAGTGTGTCCCTTGAGATACGTTGTAACAAGGTTCGACTGTCCTACGAATCAAGCCACACACAAAACTAATCCTTACCAGCCATTTTCAGACTTTTTTTTTGAAAAACCCTAACTGTGTACCTGGCATTGAATTTGTGGAGTGTGAAATGACAAATCAATCTGCCTTTGGGAGTGAATAAGGTGCAGAAGCCTTTCTTTAATTTCTAACAATCTGCATATGTTGATTAGTGTGTGCATTAAATATGAAATCCATGTGAACATATATACCGTAGTTGTAATCTAGAAGAGTGAAGAAAGTGTGTGCGTGCGCGCGTGTGAGTAAGCGAGTGCATGTGTGACTGTGTGTTAGAGCGCGTGTGTGTGGTGTGTGAAAGAGAGAGAGAGAGAGAGAGAGGCTGACTTTTATTTTACACCTCACTTTCACCCATCCCTAACTCAGTGCGTGTCAGCTTCATCGAGTGCAGGGAGAAGAGGTGAACTTGACAAAGTGGGGGCTGTCACGATCACAGCTCCAATTAAAACTATCCCTGGAGTGAACATAAACGAAGCAGTGGAAGTGGGGATTTAGAGAACGAAGACGGGCGAAGAAAGAAAAAAAACATTCCAGGTGTCGCGATGGAAGCGCGCGGCGTATGATTTGGAGAACGGCTCCTTTTTTCCTTCCCTTTTCTTCAACACCCAAGCGGATTACACAAGTAAACACTTCAACGTCGACCTAGAACCACATTTTGTTCGTCACACTTGACGGGTTGAGTCAGCACCATGAACGTGTCATCGCCAGACAGACGGAAAACCGTGCGCGACCTGGCTTTGGAGATTGGTGTCCGAGTTATGCTCTTCGGAGTTTTTGTGTGAGTAAAGTCGACATTCCCGTTCCCATTGTTTGATGATGACAACGAATCGATACGATTTATGGTTCTGCACAAGTAGTTCAAGGCGTCTATTGCATGTGCTCGACTCCCCTTTGCTGTACTGCTACCATTGTGCCAGCACGGGGCGCTCTTTATTACTTCAGGAACCCTGGACAGAAACCAGGGTGAGAAGCAAACAGGTTGCAAAAACAAATCTGATATTGTACAGAATTTTACATTATCCAAAAGGTGATACTACTTTTATGGAAACGAGTAGAAGGGAGAAGCTTCTTTTTGAGAAATGTAACCATTACATTGACCTGCTAAATTTAATGACCTAGTGATAGAAAGCACTAGAGGCATAATCAAACATACCAAACATCAATCCATCCATCCTTTTTCTGTGCAACTATCTTGTTTAGGGTCGTGGGAGAGGCAGCCTATTCAACTGACTCGGTGCGAAAGTCTATAATCTGGATTGCTCAACTACACAGAGCTCATGCAGAGACAGCCTCATATTCACATTGTCACTGTCAGACCTGCCATGCAGCCTGGACAGACGTCAGGTGAATCATTACACTACCTCACATTAAACATATTAACATATATATATAAATAAATATTTTTAAAATCCTCTTCTCACCCCTCGGGTGGTGTCCGTCCCTCATTCAGCTCGGGTCCTCTACCAGAGGCCAGGAAGCTTGGGGGTTCTGCGCAGTATCCTTCCTGTTCCCAGCACTGCACATTTCTGGACTGAGATGTCCGTTGTTGTTCCAGGGATCTGTTTCAACCACTCATCTAGTTTGGGGGTCACTGCCCCGAGTGCTCCGACCACCACAGGCACGACTGTCACCTTTACTTTCCAGGCTCTCTCCAGCCCCTCTCTGAGCCCTTCCTTCTTTCTGATGTCTGATTTTTTTTTTTTAATGGAAGTGGTGACCAGTATTTCCAAATCGTATCTGATGGGAGGCGGGGTCCAAATGAAATTTGCTTAGGTCCACCTAGGCCAGCACTGCTGGGAAAGCCAGCTTGGAAGTGACATACATGATGTTTCATTTCATTCTTTTCTCCTGTGTAAAGCTCCCTTCCAGTTCTGAGCAACTCAGCTTTGACTTTTCTGTCTGCCGTTTGTGTGTTCTCCCTTTGCTTGTGTAGGATTTCTCCGGGTATTCACGCTTCTTTCCCAAATCCCCCAAAACTACAATTAAAAACGTAGAAATTAACCATCAGTGTGAGTGCCGGTGCCAGTTCGTCTCTAGAGGTGACCTGCGATTGGCTGACAATCAGTTCAAGGTGTACAATGCCTCACGCTCAGAGTCAGCTGAGATTGCCTCCAGTTCACCGACAACTCTAATCACTATTAAAAAATAAATAATTAGATGGATGGACAGCAAGAGCTCAGGTCTTGATCATGGATAACAGTCGAAAATAAACTCCTCTGATATGGAATTTGTGGCTGCACTGCTTAAATTACTTATGTATTTTGTCATTAAAGCGTGTCCTTGGGCTAGATGACCTGTCTGTCTCCTAAAAGGATTACACACCCAAGAGCCCGATGCAGTGTACTCATAGTGTCTTGAGTAATGGAACATGTCAGAGAGAATTCATTCTGCTATTAACACTCAAGTGTCGCAATGAGCCTGTTATATGTTCCCTCGGAGTGATCCACATTGGTGTCTGATGTGCTGTGCCGTATCGTGGTTCAAAGCCATACGACGACAGCATGATCATAATCATCAAGAACAGAACTTGATGTTCTTGATGAGCTTGTTCTCGATGATGTTCTTGAACTCAACAACTGAAATCTGCCTCAAGGGCGTAGCAAAGAAGTTCTTGATTACTGTAATGAATTGTGTTTTGCTCCACATTTTCTCTCGTCAGTGCACAGGCAGTGTGTAATGGAATGCTGCCAGATAACTTCTGCCGTATTATTATAGATGTTAAACAGACTGTGACACTTTGAAATGGTGACATGATGATTTTTTTTCGTGCCATTTTTCTCCATATCATCAATTGTCTTCTTTTATGTCATTTACTTTCTTACAGCAAATTATGGCAATTATAAGTACGACAGAGGCGGCTTGATTTGATGGACATAAACTTTGACTTACGAAGCTTGTTTCACAAGGTGCCATTATATAATAAACCGAACGACAAACCAGGGACGTGTTGATCTACCATACATGACACAGCTCTGGTGTAAATTAATGAAAACAAAACCAAAAAAAAAAGGAATGCACATCACGAATGCTACTATGTTGAGGAAGAATTAACTAACAACAAAAAACCATAAAGATTAATAACAACAGTAATCCCAAATTTTTCACGGTTAATGGGGACCAGAACACCCAGATAAAGGGAAAAAAACCCCCGCAAAATAGGATTTCACCCCCCTCCCCTTGGAATTTTTGTGTTTGTGTACATGGGTACCATCTTATTTAACCCTGGAGAACCCACGGGGTCAAATTTGGCCTCTATAAATTCTGCTACTCAAATGCTACCCTTAAATCCCAAAGGGTCAGATTTGGCCCTAATCCTAAATTAGGATTAAAACATTGAATATTTGAAAAAAACATATATTTTGGTGTTCAGTGAATTTATAGCAGCCATTTAATGTGTAATTCATCATTTTCCAAAGAAGAAAAAGGTTCTTGGGTTTTCCAGGGTTAAAATACAGTATGTAAACAATATTTATATACATATTTGGGATGAATATTACAACAGTACATGTATTGAATTAAATATTTTATTGTAAAACCTGATCTAATACTTAACATTCATCAACATTGCCTCCTGAGAGAGACGAAGAGGCTTGTGTTGGCGGTGTAGAAGGCGACTCTCACTTGACCCGTACAGGCTTTAGGCTCACTTGGAGACTCTTCTGATTGAGGCGCTGATGGTGAAGCTGAGGAACTGGAGCCACTGTTGAAGTAATGTGCCCCTGTTAATGTCAAGTCAAGTCAAATCAAGTCAACAGTATTTATAGAGCACTTTCAAACAGCCATCGCAGCATACAAAGTGCTGTACATGGAGCAATTTAACATGCACAATAAACAGTAAGACAAATCGGTAATAAAGGCGGTAGAAAGCACCAAACAGTAAAATCAAGAACAAATCTAAGTCAATGGTGCCATCTCCGTGGTGGGATGAGTATTACTTTGACGGCAGCAAGGGATTGCCGTGCAGTTTAACTACCGGTAATCCAAAAAAAGTTATCGCTGAAACAAAAAAAGGTTATTGCGAACACAACACAAAGTTCCAGTATGTGAGACAGTCAACAGCGTGACGGAACACAACCACCGAAGATGCTGGGTACAGCTGCAATGATGCGCAGCCAATCATCGCTCATGAAATAAATCCGTGGTCGATGTCGCGCCGGGAAACGATCAAACCGCCTTGTTACAGCTATGTACAATGTCTCTGAGTCACGTCAGCTGTTGGGCATGCAGGGAAACCTTCTCTCTCACGCATCAACATGAAGCAACATGTCTTTCTGCAATATGGCTACAAATATTTATTTATTTAATGAATTTGGAGGGAGGGGGACGCAAAACACGGAAGCCGCAAAACTTGAAGTGTGAAGTGACGAGGCATTGCTGTATTTACAACAAACGCTTGGAATTCCAACTCCTTCAAACTATTCACAAGGCTCGAAAGAAGTGGTGTCACATAGCAGTTTGCAAGTCTAAATTTGTGTTTTGTGCCTCATCAAAACAAAGTCAATAGCAGAATTGACAAGTTTCTCCGATAACTAAATGGTGGAAAGTGTCCAACAAATCTTCACTAGGCTGGATGTGCTTGCTGTAATGCGCAAACGTCACTTTTGCGTGGGTGGTTGGCAGGTCAAGGCAAGATCGGCGCTACTTACACCGCAGCAGACAGCAAGCAACCCGTTTCGTCTTTCTACTACTGTGGTTAAACACGTTACATTTTTGCGACAAAGACAGTCATCACAGCCTCCATGGCTAAGAATAAGATAACCTTCTTTCGAGTGACATTCTCACAAAGAGATTACACGCAGTAATGGAGACAAAGAGAGAGAATTGCCAAGCTAAAACAATGTTAACCTGAACCAACATCACGATTGGCCCAGCTTCTTCGAATGTAGTCTTCCTTTTTGATATTTTCTGTCAGCCTGGGAGCCCTTGGGGAAACCTTGCTTTCTCACAGATCAATCTTGGCTCGACTCCAGAAATCATTATAGCAATAAGCAGACACATGACCAATTTTTCCTCATCATGCGCGCGGCCGCTCACATTTTACGCGTGGAAAAGGTCATCCATGCCATAATTTCATGACTGCTCTGTACGCTGTCATCAGCAGAGAAAACATTCTTTTTTTTCAAACACCAGCATTGTTATGCTCAGAGTGCAGCTGTGTCATTGTTCTTGTCTAGAACACCTCAGGTCTGCGGACCAGACCTTATTAGAAGTACCAAGAGCTAAACGGAAACTCAGAGGAGATCAAGCCTTTTCCGTTGCTGGTCCCTCTCTCTGGAATGAGCTCCCACTGAACATTCGGCAAGCCCCCTCGCTGGCCATCTTTAAAACCCGCCTCAAAACTCACTTGTATTCTTTGGCATTTGACTCAGCATGACTCAGATCTGATCCTAGTTTTACTGTTTGGTGCCTTCTACCATCTTTTTTACTGAATTATAGCTTTATTGTATATATGTTAGTTGCTCCATATAAAGCACTTTGTATGCAGCAATGGCTGTTTGAAAGTCTATAAATGCAGTTGAGGTAAGTAGAAAAAGAAAATCTGCCAATTTGTTTCAGGGTTTGTATGAGTCAGAATTTAGCGAATTTAATCAATGCCCAATTAAATAACCTTAATTTTCCAGATTAACGTTTCTCTCTAACTTTAATCAGTGGCTGGAGACTTTGTGTGCTCTAGTTCAATTGTGGGTTCCAACGAAAGATCAAAACGGCTTTTTGTTTAAACTTTGATCTTTATCAATTACCGGTATATAATACATTTGACAAAGTGGGATGAAAACCGATGTTTTGTTATGCATCGTTTTTTTTTTCCTGCAGGAGGAGGCTTTACATCTATGGTTTCACATATATTAGAATGACTTTAATGTTTTCTACTTTGTTGTTCACACAAGGACATTTTTAATTGTTGTTTTTCATTAACACCACGTTGTAAATCGTGCTTCAGATCCGCATGCTTTTTTTGGCTGATTCAAGCCAGCGTTGTCACTTTACCACTTGTCGTCTGCATTGTGGTGAGTCGAATGAGAAGTGCTAGCAGAAGGCAGTGGCAGGGAGCGGGGCCGCAGCTCTGCTCAATCCTGAGCCACTGATGAGGCTTTTATCCGCGGGGTAGTATGTGGTTGGCCTAATGAAGACTTTCTCCTGAGCTTGTGGCATTTTCCACGGGTCCAGCGGATAACTCGGCTTGTGACATCCTCACTTGTATTCCTCCTTGACAGCACTAGGTAGCTCCTTCAGCCAGAGACTCTTACACCCGCGCTGTAAGAAGGAGAGATACCGACGCTCGTTCCTACCGACTGCTGTCAGGCTGCTGAATAAAAATAACAATAATGATAATAATAATTAAATGATGTGATGTGTGTGATGTGAAAAACAAGTGTAAACAGCACTGTGATTTATCCATTTTGTATTTATATTGCACTTACCGGTAATTGAACGGTGTTTGTTTGTTTTTTCTTCTTTCTTCTTTCTACCCATATTCTTGCCGCTGGAGACTGTAAATTTCCCCTGCGTGGGACAAATAAAGGATATCTTAATTAATAAGATCAGCCTTGCTATGCTGGCACAATGTGATAGACCAAATTTTATAGAGGCCAGTGAAAAGATTTTCTTTTGTGAAACCCGGATTTTTTATTTTTTTTTTAATCCCAGTGGGTAGCGACTGTAGCTGGAGAAAAAAAAAACATGTACAGTGTATTCACCTTTTTTTTTTTGACTGCAAAACAATGCAGTCTGGATGTTTCTTAGCTGCAATAATGGGAAATTCACCCTTTAGAATATTTTTATTCCATCATTTATTAAAGACATTACTGGAGCAATACTGACATTAAAAGCAAACATTTTACTCTGTAACGTTATTACATGTTTGATAGGTATTGTATATCTCCATATTATATAAATTCAAAAAGGTTACATTGGAAGTCATCCAGCCAATCAGATGTTCTAGGAAACCTTCGTATTGCATGGTCTCGGTCTCAAGATAGTCATATTGAAAGCACAATTCAGACACTTAATAGTGAAACCCTGTAAAGATCAGCAGGACGGTGGAATAAACAGATGGTTGCACAGGATGCGAAAACAGCTGTTACACAACACAATTATTAAAAACAACTCACATTGGGATCCTTTACAGCCATAAACGGATATAAGAAAAGTAATACAGTACTCGATAACTATGGCTACCTCTAGCAGGGTTTACAGGCCACTTAAATAATCTAGAAATAGGTTGATTGATATTTTGACATATCTGACATATGGGCCTGCATGCAATAAACCCACATAGTAGAACAGAGTCAAGCTCATTTTAAAGAGTAAAATAAACCAAATACACAGTTTAGCAGACTGTGTGTGTGTGTGTGTGTGTGTGTGTGTGTGTGTGTGTGTGTGTGTGTGTGTGCGTGTGTGTGGTGAGAGAGGGAGTTAGAGAGAGAGAAAGAGGAGGAGAGAGTGCGTGAGTGAGTGAAAGAGATAGAAAGAGAACTAAAGTTATTAGGCTGTGATGCTGCTTATGCCCATTTTCAAGTCTTGACCTGGGATTTGGTCGATGAAATCTAGAATGAACAAAAAGGAAAGATCTAGCATTTCGTTCATGCTGCTGCCAGTGTTGACATTTGCCAGAATGAACAAAGAGCAGCATTGATAAATGTCAGCCTGCTGTGTGTCACTCGCATATCTATGTCACATCAGAGTGAAAAATCCTTGCTTCACTGGCACAAAATTCACATCATCAATCATATAGATGAAGTATTTTTTCACTATGTCTGCTATATTCAATAATTTTCAGGGTGCACAATTTCCATAGCCCTAATTTAATGTCAAATGGGTGAAAATTTGAAGTATTTCCTTTTATGGTATAAATACATAAATGAGTGTGCGAAGTGCACACTCATTAGTGCACCAGTTCTCTGTATTGCAAATCCTAGTTCGTTAGGGTGCCCGCTGATTCCTCGAATTGCTCCCTCTTAGAAGGCATTCAATTTTCTTTTTTGGGTGCAAAATTATTTCATGACATCCACATTATACAGTATATAGTACTGTATATCCATCCATCCATTTTCCGATCTGCTTTGTCCTCACAAGGGTCGCGTGGGGTGCTGGAGCCTATCCCAGTTGCTCTGCGGGCCGTAGGTGGAGGACACACTGAACTGGTTGCAAGCCAATCACAGGGCACACATAGACGAACAACCATCCGCACTCACGCTCACACGAAGGGACAATTTAGGGCGTTCCATTAACCTGCCATGCATGTTTTTGGAATGTGGGACTGTGTAAAAGTGCCTTGGCATTGCGGGCATGAATAAGAAGTAAGATGTATCAGTTACCAGTGATAAGTTACTGATTCTGAACAAAAGATGAATGTATTATAGCACATATTTAGGAAATGCATGGACCCTTTTTTTTGTTCAGCAGGGCAAGGCTTTTAGGGGAAACTGAGCTGTTCTTGTAGTATTGGAGCAACCGCCATTGCATTGTATCGTCTTCCTCCTACTCTCTTATCCCTGAGGGATCGGAAAGTTGCTTTCCATCTGGTAATGTTATTTTTTTTCAAAGTAATTTTCTCGATCCTTTGCAAGTTAGTACACTTGTGTACATAACGAACCCCACTGTTCTGTCTGCTGCAACACTGCGCTCACATCCTTATTACATCATCTTTGTTTACAAACTGGGCGGCCCGGTAGTCCAGTGGTTAGCACGTCGGCTTCACAGTGCAGAGGTACCGGGTTCGATTCCAGCTCCGGCCTCCCTGTGTGGAGTTTGCATGTTCTCCCCGGGCCTGCGTGGGTTTTCTCCGGGTGCTCCGGTTTCCTCCCACATTCCAAAAATATGCATGGCAGGCTGATTGAACACTCTAAATTGTCCCTAGGTGTGAGTGTGAGCGTGGATGGTTGTTCGTCTATGTGTGCCCTGCGATTGGCTGGCAACCGATTCAGGGTGTCCCCCGCCTACTGCCCGGAGACGGCTGGGATGGGCTCCAGCACCCCCCGCGACCCTAGTGAGGATCAAGCGGTACGGAAGATGAATGAATGAATGAATGAATGTTTACAAACTTAAAATGAATCAATACTACGGAGTGACTTAAACTCCCAAAAACACCTGTGAGTCACTCAGCCCATTACGCACCTGTTACCTCAGTTATCTTTCACGATCCAAGTTAAGTCTACAAAAAGTGTACAATGGTATTTCTTTGAGATTGTATCAATGTGTGGACTTGTTTTTACTTGAAGTTCACGAAAACTGCTGGTCTGTGGTTACCCCCTGATCAAGATGAGCTGAAAGTCACAAAAAACAGAAATCTTTTGTAAGATGATGTCATGCCAATTAGTTTCGTTAAGCTTGGGGAACATGTATGGAAAGCTCATCACCAACTGTAAACACATCCCTACCTCCACATCGGTTATTCTCGGATATTTTGAAACGATTTTGATTTTTGACCATGCCTCGCATCTGGATGTTGTCATTTCTTCAAATTGAAATCTTCACTTTTGGGCTCATGTAGTCTCTGGTCACTGTCATCTGTACCACAGCATGTACTGTGTTTTAAAAGAGCCATTTTCTTTTCTAGCTTTTGCAAGCCACATGAAATGGTGTTGTGATTTTGGCATATGGCATACTGTGTACTTAACAGGATAGACGCTTGCATTGTTGATGATGACGTTTCACCATTTCATGGTGAGGATGCATTAATTTCCTCTCAAAACCAATGTCTGCAAGTAACTTTGTCACGCGTCATTTGAAAGACTCAGCATTTTCAAAAGAATGCCCTGTTCTCACAAGCACATATAACGCTGTAAAACAAACTTTGAATTCCACACTTTTCACACAGAAGACAGTGGGGTGGGAAATGGGGGCGGTGATGCAATAACTGACAGGCCCGCTTTGTGGCATTGACCTGGAGGGGGCCAAAGTCTGATTATTTTTGCCCCGGCGTTTATGTGATTGGGATTGTTCAGCCATGAAATGTGACAAAATGAACCAAAACAACTGATAACCAGGTTCACTTCTGAGTGCAGCATTATCTCTAATTCGATTACCTGGCAAATCTCTTGAATCACTTCTCAACAGCGCGCTGCCTTAGGATAAAATGACTTGATTTATAAGTGGAGAGTGACAGGAAGCAGCCAGGAGGCTGTGTGAAAGGTGAAAAATATTTAACAACCTCTGTTCCAGTGAGAAAAGTCATTTCCAACTGAGATGAAACAGATGGTCAGCTCAGTTAATTTGCTTTCCAAACACAGATTTTCCTTCATGAGGTGTAATCAAAAGTGTCGTGTTGTCATATAATTGCCAACATGTCAGCAGAGTGTAAGAAGGATTGAACCTACAAAGGGTGAGGCTGTTGCAAGACATCAGAGGCGCCTTCTTAGGGTGACTTTTGGACGATTGTGCAATGCCTTCTTCTTATTGCATCTGTTAATTAATACTAGCTGAAAGAAATTTAATAAAAGCGCCCCCGCTTCCAGGTAGAATGAAATGTATTTCAACAAAAGCTTCCAGCTTTAAATGCATCGTGAATTATCTTTGTAAGGTGACGACATACGCAGAGGCACAGCCCTATGTCCTACAAAGTCCTCAGACATTTAGACAAAAATAACCTACCTACCCTTTGTTCTGTTTTTGTCAAACTCTCGTTCATGTTCCGTCGATTCTTTGGCAATAGAAACAAATGAAGTTTGGTGTGTTGCGACCTTGAATCATGCAAACTGCCTGGATTATTGCAACAGGTTTAGTTGCCCAAATCAAATTTTGTGATTCTTATTTTATTACAGTTCAATTTTGATTATTCATACTGTGAAGGTGGTCCAGTGGTTAGCACATCGACCTCACAGTGAAGAGATGCAGGGTTCGATTCCAGCTCCGTGTGTGGAGTTTGCATGTTCTCCCCATGCCTGCGGGGATTTTCTCTGGGTACTCCGGTTTCCTCCCACATTAGCCAAACATGCATTGAGAGGTTAATGGAATACAGTACTCTACATTGTCCCTAGGTGTGAGTGTGAGCGTGGATGGTTGTCCGTCCATCTGTGTGAGCCCTGCAATTGGCTGGCAACCGGTTCAGGGTGTCTCCCGTCTACTGCCTGGAGACAGCTGCGATAGGCTCCAGCAACCCCCCCCCCCCCCCCCCCCCCCGCACACACACACATACACACACACACACCGCTACACTTGTGAGGATAAAGCGGATCGGACAACACATGCACGTGCTTACTGTACGCAAAAATGAAAAACAAACATCATTTGGCACAGCTCTTTCATGTGATATCCAGTGAAATTTTGCAGATCCCTCTCATGCTGATAATTTTGTTATGGGCTTCAGCTAAACACTTGACTCCATTGTGCTGTGTTGACCTATAAAACCTCCTGATAAATGTGGTGTATTTTATTGAACACTCACCCTTCAGACGTGGGAGGGGGATGGAGATCTTGCAAAATAATCCTGCTGTATTGTCAAGTATTGAGCGGATTTGAAAATGAGCTAATGAGGATAAACTGACCCATTTGCAGGGCTGTCATGAAGATGAACAGGAAATGCTGGAATGTTTCTGGATGTGAAAAGGTCAAATTAACTAAATGCGCCTGCTATGGAAAACAGTTTAATTTCATGTTGACATACAGTATTAGCTACTAAAATTCCTTTTGTTCGCTGGCTTGTGAAAAAGAGAAGGCATTTCTCTTGTTGCCATGGACATATCCAACAACTTTAACTGATATATATATCATGGTAAATCTGGCTAGAATCCTGAGAGGGTCACTGTGGTGCACAAGGAGAGTTGCTCACACTAAAAAAGATTAAACTCTTCATTTGCGAATGTTTTGAAAGACCACTCATTAGGTTAGCTTCCTTCTTTGGTACTTTTGCATATTTATCGGAGTCAAATTGCATTTGCCAATTAAGAATGATTTGAAGATCATACCCAATGAATTCCATAATACTGGTTAAACTTAGATTTAGTTTCACAAAATAACAATCTGTTCTGAACTCTTACCATTGTAAAACATTTATTAGCTGGAAGAGTATCAGGATGTTCCTATTCTCTGTGTGGCATGCAAGACACCTTACGCCAAACGACATGGCCACTCGACGTTAGCGCTTCCATTGAATCTAATGACAAAAGCTTGCATCGAAGCTTTCCAAACAACTACACACTTTTTCTTTTCAAACTTTTAACTACAAGATCTATGATGTTATATAGCCTGCAGAAGCCATTAGGCTTTCCTCTGTCTACAGAGCAAACCAAAACTGATATAACAGGACAAAGCGCTCCCCAGGTAGCCTGCAGGCTAAAATGAGTTACAAAGCCTGTTGGTGTTTATGGCCATCTCGGGGGCTCATCTCTCAACTTTGTGAGCATGTTGGGTATCGCTGTAACACTGATCAGAGTATCTTTTTTTGTTTGTTGCTGTGCTCTGTTTCAGCATTTGAGTCCCTTTCAACATGACTGTTATACTTTGTTGTTTCTTGTCATCTCTGTATAGTTACAATTCTTTCTCAGCTGGTGGCCTACGCGTTACGGTACATGCCATTGCCATTAGACGCGCCATCATTATCTTTGCAAAATGCGATCAACGTTGGCCTTCTGCCACATTGTGGGATAAAGCATTTGTTAGCAATAAATAATGCACGCCCTTCTGCTTTCAAGGCAGCCTGTTAATTGCAATAAAAGAGTGAATTAATTTCCACTAAAGACGAGCACTGTAGTGGTACTCAAGGATGAAATGCATGCAAGAAGTCATTAAAGTGTGTGTGAAGTGTATTCAAGTCTTTATTTTCAAGTTTCTAGTTAGGGAAGAGAAAATGAGGGTTGATCTAAAATGAAATCTCCAGCCAAGGGAAATCCTCTGAGGCTAGTATGGATTTCTTCGAGGATATTGGGTACAAATTCTCAGTAAGAAGGGTGAATGTTATAACCTGCTCCAGACGCAATTTAATTTTGCATGAACGAAAGTAATAATCTTAACCAAACAGCTCACTGCTGTGAAATATGAGGCTTTTATTGCAAACCACAGACATGGCAAAATCTGAATGAATTCTATCTGAAGTGCATCATGATACAACTACACAGTCAGTGGCACTAATGAGATTCAACTAAAAGCTACGCTCAACTCCAAAAAGTATTAGAATAGTGAGGTCAAATTCCTTTATTGTTACTTAAGCCTAAAACATGTTTGTTTGACATTGAAAGATGAAAATGAGATAACAGTTCAACATTCCAGCTTTGACTTCCATCTTTAAAAATCCGCATCCGCGTTTCGGATATGTGTCGGAGACGTCGGCCGCATAGACAGAGCCCCATATCTCGAGACAAGAGTAAATCAGCAGTTTGGTGTGTTAAGTACGACCTTCACCAGGAAATCACAGTGATCCTGTATTTGTGGGCGCTCGTTTGCACTTTGCAGTTTGCACTCACATTTTTTTAATCATAACCCCAACAGGTAAACAGCCCTTTGTTCTATACCTGAAAGGAACTGCCAAGGCGACTAAACCCGATACTTGACAGCATAGAAATCAGTGAAAAAAAATTGTTTAGTGCCTCCAGTTTCCTCTTTAGAAATGAAATGTCCAGAGATTGACTTGGCCAGTATAAAACCTTCCACCGCTTGTTCACGTTCCTTTTTTTCTTTTGGCAGGGTATTTTGGGGCTGCCTGGTGCAAGCTCTCCCAGTTTGGTTCAAACTTTCATCAAATTAGCAGACAAAATGTTTCCGTCATTGACTTCTGAGTTCATTCTGCTACTGATCATTGAAGATTAAGAAGCTTGTCCCAGAAGAAGCCGTTCAAGCCCAAGCCATGACATTTATTCATAAAGAGCTTTTCATGCCAAAAAAATACATAGTTTACAGAGATAAAAACACCAACCTCCTGCCATTTGTCCACACATGTCTCAGACATACAGTATGCACAAATATAATGACCTATGTTTTATGTCTGGGTACAGAGCTCCCATGTGAGGAAACGCCAATCATAAGGAGCCGTCAACTTGAAATTCAGACAACAGACTGTGGTTATGGCACACCGACATGCAGCCATTGGGCAGGACCATGGCCGAGGCCCATCACAACTGTGTCAGTATAGAGGGCTCCCTTTGAAAACTAAAAAATAATAAAATAGTGCTTAAAAACGGTAAAACATTAAAATCTGTGAAAATGTAAATGATTAATAATGTAGAATTAAATTTCAGAGAACCATAACACGAGCGAGATAAAATACAACAAATAACGATACTACAATGCAAGTAAGACAAGTAAATATAAAACAACTCAATGGCAAAGTAATTTCTTGGGCAAATTCGGCCTTGCCTTCCTATTTTTCTTGCTAATGAATATTTACACAGGTTTAATACTTTAGTTTATAACATCTTCTATCAACAGCAGATTGGATATTTTCACTCCAGTACTCTCATCGAAGTTGCTGCTGAGGTCTCCGGCAGTGGTTTTGAGGCCTTCTTTACAGTTTTTGCAATTTTTCATTCATCAATTGCTGCTTTTGACATACATGTTTTGAAATCTGCTCACCATTCCAGTACTTTGGGAGGACTGTGTATTTAATTTTCTTGCAGTTTCGACAATAATAGTTCTTAACAGTGGTTCATAGGATTTACTAATACCGGTACCTTGGCCAACTTTTTAAGGCATGACACTGTTGTGTTCTGTCTGTTTTGCATTGCAACCACAATACTGAACATACGATGTCCTTGTAATACTTCTTTCAGAGTGTGAATCAAAACTGAGCACCTTTGTTTTCTTAATTATTAAATTCTGTCTTTCCATCTGAAGAGACATCAGGATTGGCATTTTTTCACCTTTGAGCTATTCATTTCATTGGGCTCTACTGTTATTTCCTGTGTTCAAACATGAAGCCAGGCATCGAATTGAGTTTTTTTAATCACATTCACTACGTTGGGGGAGATGGTCTCAAACTCATTAAGACTCTACCAATTGAATTTGAGATAAGCCTTACAGAATGACAGGTGGGCTGAAGTCGTTATTTAATAACCTGAAGGGTGTGTATGTGGAGGAGAGATACTTTTCGCTCTGTATCTGTGTATTTCATTCTTGCTCTTAAATGGCATTCCCTCCCACTAAGGTCTGAACAAAGGTGCCGTAGTGAGCACAATCTTGAAAATGGCGTAATTAATGAAGCATACTGTGTGCCACTAATGGAGTGACAGAACAACATAATTACTTGACTTGTGTTTGTTAGGGTAGCTACTGCAAAACCATTTTGTACACTTTTTGGAGACATCAAACTGGATGCTTTTAAAGTGTGTGCATTTTTCCAACGAGGTTATGCTTTATTCAGGTGGAAATCCAAAAATAATATCCAAAATACTCTATCATATCATTATTAGTCTATTTTGATGGCAAAATAATGATATCGTCTAATGCAAGGTTACTGTCTGTAATTGTGAAACAAAGTTTCGTCTGGATCAGATCTGCCCAGTGGACATTCACAATTTAAAACTAAAAATGTCATTTTAAAGATTCAAAATCTTAGATTACTTGCAAATTATGTTACTTTTTCGGTTTGATTTGGACTATGACATAAAACAAGCAAAAAATAATCGTGACATTTAAAAATTAATATTCTGAATGGATAAAAAATGTACAACTGCATATACAGACAACAAAAAATGAGTGGAGGCTTTCTGCAGAATTTTTCAGCAGTTCACTAGTTTAGCTTTATGAGTGAACTATTGCTATTAACAAGAATAATATAAAATGTTCTATATGTGCCCTGCAATTTGCTGCCTATAATAATGAAACACTGATGATGATGATAATTATCATTATTATAGAGAGCATTTATTCATTTCCCCTCGTGATCCGTCACCTTCGTGTGTCCCAATGATCCGAGGGGTTAAGCTGTTTGGGCCTTGATGCCCCTGGCAGGATCACCTATGGCAAACAAATCTTAGGTAAGGGACCAGACTAAGCACGTCTCAAAGACATCTTATGATGAGTACATTATATGGACGTCATTTTCCATCACCTGGACACGGGGAACAGGGACTCAGTTCCAGTCTGGAGTCTGGAGTTGCATACGGTACTGATTAGGTTATTGCTAAGGTGGATTGCTGCAGCATCTGCAGTGATGCAAACTCTATCGGTCTGTTGCGGTGAAGGAGCAAAGCTTTTGATTTACCAGTCAATCTACTCCCCTACGCCCACCTACGGTTATGAGCTGCGGGTCACGACTGAAAGAACAAGAAAAGCTACCCCAAATGAGTTTCCTCAGCAGGTTATCCCCGAGACATAAGGTTGAGGGGCTCGGTCATTAGGGAGGGGCTCAGAGTCAAAGTCAATCTCCCTCCGCAGTAAGAGGAGCCAAGTGAGGTGGCTCAAGCATTTGATTATGATGCCTCCTGGATTTATGTTGTAGCCCAGGGGATGACCTAAGACCTGCTGGAGGTCTTCCGGTTGGCCTGGGAACACGTTTGGATCCCCGCAAAAGAGTTGGACAAAGTGGCAATGGAGAAGGAAGACTGGGCTTCCCTGCTTAAACTGCTGACCATGCAACCGGACCCTGGATTAGAGAATGGATGGATGGATGGATTTTTTTTTCCCTGTGAAAACACTCAGGCATGTTGGAGCACAGTTTAAAAAGTCAACAATAAAATATCAAATACATCCAATGTACCAAAAAGTAACAAAAATATTGCTAACAGAACATCAGTCTAAAAAGATATTACGGGTGGATTACGTGATATTTATACGGTGCATCAATAGCTTTTAAGGAAGTAATATTTCTTCAAGATCTACAAGGAATTTTGACAGGAAGTCAATTGAATTCCAGATGTATAGAAAAAAAATGTCGATACCACTGTCAAAGTCATTGGTACAGTACATTATTTCACAGGTGACAAATGTTTTTGCCTAGGGTCTTTGTTGTTTCATTTATGCTCTTATCATGTGTTGCTGTGGCTTCAGCGCTTTGAATATTTTAAGATGGCTACACACACCTTACAACAAGAATCTCATGCATCAACGGTAAAATGTCATAAGCTAATGACTTGTTTTGAAATTAAATGACATAAAACCTTTGCAAAGATGACAGTGAACAAGGTCAATTCTGACATATCAATGGGTGGCCCAGGAGTATCTTGGAAATGTGTCCCCATTCTGTAAGGGGATGAGACAGCAGGGGCATTGTAGTGAAGGTGATCCGTAATGAAGCCTTGTTTGTTGTTACTCGAAAGACAACAGCTCTTTTGTATGCCCGCCCCAAAGTCATTTGACCAGTCACACCGTATGCATAAGCGCTAATGCCACTGTTTAAACTATTATTATTCTTTGCTGCAGATTTACTGAATTCTTGGAGCCCTTTGAGCGAGTCATCCAACCTGAGGAGCTTTGGCTCTACAAGAATCCGCTGGTTGAGTCCGATCATATTCCCAAAAGGGTCATGTTCGTAAGTACCTACTGTATCATTATACATTCCCTTTTACAGCAAAACTTGATAGCAGCCATATAACTTGGCATTATTTCCATGCAACTGAACCACTTTCATTGTTTAATACTGACTAATTTGTGCAGTGACAAAATCTTTCATTTAGGATGATTAATACTGTGGATTCTCATCTTTTAGTGGTTAAAATGAGGCTGGCTTGAGGCGATTAATACTGGAGGGGTGTTGGAAAACTGGGCTCTAGTCTTCTACTGTGAGAAAGGAGAGTGTGGTCTTGGATGACAATAGCCAATACTATTCACACTCCATGCTGAGCAAATACAGGAACTATTTTGTGAAGATTTGGTGAGATTAAGTCTCTAAGTGTATATTTTGCTGATGCCTGTCTTGGCCAGGTTTCTCTTGGGAAAAAAAGGTTCTTAACTTCAATGGGACCTACCTGGCTATATAAAAGTTAAATTAAAAAAAACCCAACAACAACAAGAACGCCGGGCATGGCTAGTCACACAGTAGCCCCCCAGAAAAGTCCCTGATCGCTATCTTTGTCTTCCTCCTCCTGTGCAATAAACACACCTAAGCTACAATGCCAGATTTCCTTTGTTATACACATTCTGTTTATGTCTCCCGTAGCTGTCACTGTAGCTCACGTCACAAGACAAACTCGCCGATGAGCTTGTGCGGTCCTATTTATCATGCGCCATTCTTGCCTTTCGAAACCCACTGGTATACTGTAGTGGATTTTCTGACACTGCCTCAAGCTGTCAGGATCCACTGGCAGACTTCAGTAAAAGTTGCTCTTCGTATGCAGCCATTTTTGGTTCAATATTTCTCACCGCTCATCATCCAAGCCTCCCACTGAACTTGGAGCGCCACTTTAAATGTACAATTCACACTGATGATGTCGAGTGGCTGCAAATACTTTGTTTTGCATGCCGTGATTGACAAGACTTTTCGTCTCATATATTTATTGGTGGCATGAAGCTTTTTTATTAAAAATCAACAAAGCCTGGGGAAAAATGATGATTTATTGCTTTCAAGGATATCTGCCATTTTATTTTCAAGCATTCCTTTCCACCACTACTAATACTAATAATGTCCATCAATTCATTTTCTAAGACAGAACATAATACAAAAACAGGCATAAACACACCTATACACACATGCATACATAAAGATTAGGGGCTCTGGAAATAACACCCTCAACTCCCACCGGACACTGAAAATACTGACAGTATAGGATCATTATACTCAAAGCACAGAGACATTTTCAGTTTGTGGCTTCAGAAAGGGAAAAACAAATTCATTCAGCATCCCAATCTGCGGTCATGACATTGAGGCTTTCAGTGTGCACTGTCTGGGATTGGTTGGCTTCTTTTTCATATTGGCTTGCTTTTTCATGACCCGAGACAGCCTTATTTCTTTCCTAACCGTTGCAAACAACAAATGTGACAGTTTTATTATTTTCTGAAGTTTTCAATAACATAATTTATTATGTCGTTCACAGAACAGTGGGTTTGCTTCTCCCTGTGGCATTCATTCAAACGTTTTTGTTGTTGTTGTGGGTTGTGGAGTAAAAGAATGAAAAAGTCAGCTGAAACAGTCAGGAAACTATTGCATTTTTTTCATTTACTCATCTGATCACCATAATGATAAAATCAGAAAATTTGTGACACAATTGTATGTCACTTGCCCCTATCTAAAAAAGAAAAAAAATACTTGAATTTGGAATTGACGTGCGTTGTGTTCACTGCAAGACTATTAATACCTTTGTTGAAATTGATAATAAATGTGTGGCAGGATTTCAGACAGAAGCACTGGTACATTGAGCAACCTTCAGGTCAAGTCTGTGTGCCTTGGAAACTGGATCCAACTAAGACCAGGGATTTAACAAAGGAATTTTTATGAAATTTCGGATTAAAAAATTATCATAAAATTGAATCATTTTGAGGAAATGGATAGAAAGTAGAAATGGATGGATAAAACACTGGGAAAAAAAGTTCTTTACCTTCAGTTGTACGTAATTAACATTTTTCTACACTTTTCCTCAGCAATATTTAAATTACGGTATATTTTAATCATGCTCACTCAATAAACTGCATGTTTGAAATAAGTACATCCAATTAACACAAAGAGGGGTTTTTTTCAGTGTTACCGGTACTTGTGCGCGAAGAATTAACAATTTCCCTTGAGATTCTGGAAGTACAATTTCAGTTATACAGTTAAGTGCTGTATACAGTAAAATAGTGCAGACGGCCAACATTGAGACCAAATCTTCATTGTTGCTGAAAATGCAACTGTTTCCATGACAACCCAAATCCATTCCTCATCGGTTTATTGACAATACATCATCCCTCTTTCTATAATTCATGTCTTTGGGTGTCCTTGAATGGTTGCAGCCATACTTCAAAAGAAAATACTAACAAATGAAAGAATCCGTCAAGCCTCCAAAATTTAATACGAATGTTGGTATGAGCACCATAACTGAAAGTAGGTGTCAAGATGAAAGAGTATTTGTTCAAGCATGTCCTTCTAAATATTCTGCCCAAATGGACCTGCAATAACTGTGACTCTGTAGTATTAATATATTTTGGGGAACTGTGCTGAATACACTGCCACACAATTTTTTTTCAAATTAATTTTTATTTTATTTGAAGAATGACAGATTACAATGTATTTTGCCTGAATGAATGAGCTCTTTGCATTTACACCAGTATGATTTATCACGTCATAAAATGTGATAATCTCTCTGCCACTTAACCTAATAGCTAATGTTGAAAAATACTACAGTATTTTTCAAAATGAAAAATAAATCACTGTCAGTTTCTGTCAGAGTCAAGCTTCTCGTTCTGTCTCCCCCATGTTCGTCTCATCTATGTTCCTCGGAATGGCTTGTAACTGGGAATTACTGGTAAATTCCTTGTGTTTTTCTTGCATACATGGCCAATAAATCTAATTCAAATTCTAATTTATTAAGGAAATACAGGAACGCCCACCACACATATCTGCCTGTGCCTGGATTAAATCCATCCAAATCGCATGACACCACCCGCAACACAACTTGGTTTCTCTTGGTGTAAAGACTACCGGTACTCTACTTTCTGTCACCAAATTGTCGGGTTCACTGAGTGAATATAATAGACATCACCCTCCATCCTGGAATGCCAAGTGAGACCAAGCACGGTCGGCCAAATTCCCAAATGGTAAACTAGACTTGCTCCAGCACCAAAATTACGTTTTTATACCGAGCGTACGTGCAATGTCTATGGAAATAGAGCCCAATTAGTTATTTTTCCTTTTGATACTGCTGCAATACATAATCAAACTGTGCCACTCCAGCCTCAGGGTGCTCTTTTTTTACCCTAAAAAGTTTAGTAACAGTCTTGGCTTAATCATGACGCAGTTAATAATAATAGCAACTATAGGCAAGGAGGCAACAAATGTTTTTATTGTGTGAGAAAGCAAGTCATTTGGCATGTTTTTAAACATTCTGATTGTCCAAGAAAAAGTTATTTCGCAGTCAAGTTTGAATTGACTGGGACGAGAATCTACGTTTTCAAACATGAGACCATGGTCCTCGGGGTAGAATGCCTTTTCCAGGTCGGTGTTAAGTTCCTGCCCAAATAAAAAAAGTTATTCTATCTAGGGGCCCTGATCTTGAGTGACGTGAGAATGGAGGTGGATCAATGCAGTTTAATGGTTGATGCATGGGTCTCTCAAGCCGGAAATGGACCTGACCTGAAGGGGCATCTCTCGATTTACCCATTGATCTACATTTCCACCCTCATCTATGGCCCTAAGAAAGAATAATGTTCACAGTTACTAGAGACTGAAATGAGCTTCTTTCCAGGGTGTCTGGACTTTCAATTAGAGATAAGGTCCTAAGAGGGAAGCCGCTTTTTCTGTCTATCTCGAGTAGCCTGGTGAGGTGGGTGGGCATCAGATTAGGATGGCTCCTGGATGCCTGGCGAAGTACTACAGGCATGTCATCATTGACACATCCAGAACATGTTGCAGGGACTGTCTCTCGCCTGGCCTGAAAATGCCCCAGGCTCACCCTTGGAAACACTGGACAAAGTGTCTTGGCACAGGGACCTCTGAGCCTCCATGCTCTGTGAGCACTGTTGATGTGCCCTTGAGCAATAAACCACAGCTTCACTGTTCAGGGACCTGACACAGTTGTGTATCACTTAAACATGTGCATCTCTCTTCTACTGCATCCCATCATCCCATCCATGGTGATTGTTGGGTCTGGTTTGAATGCAATACATACACAGTAGAATCTTTCAAGTCAAGTCAGCTTTATTGTCAAATATGCTCTATGTACAACATGGAGCACTGATGAAATCTGTCTAGGTGTACCCAACCACTCACATCAAGTGAGATGGAATCGGTAGGCCTCAGTAAGTAACATTTGCAATGAAAATGCTAAATAATAAATGAAAAATGAAACTGAAATTGTTATTATGAAGCAGTCCTGCAAATGAGAATGAATGAAGCGGATTGATTTTCTGCTTTGTTTGACATGTTGAAAATGAAAACAGTATTGAATACACTTTAGAAGGAGGTTACTTGCTGAGGCTGATATGATTTCATATTAGTTATCTCAACAAGCAACACATGACTAATGCTAAGGTAATAACTGAACACTGTTCATCTTGATTTCCTTCTAGGCAATCTCCTTCCTTACTCCACTGGCAGTGATATTTGTGGTGAAGATAATTCAGAGGACAGACAAGACAGAAATCAAAGAGGCATGCTTAGGTAGGTGGAGCTAATTACATGAAATGTGATTCTCTCTCTCTCTCTCTCTCTCTCTCTCTCTCTCTCTCTCTCATATATATATATAGATATAGATATATACTGTATCGATATATATGATTTGAGACTTGCAGACTTGACTAGATATGGTTGGATGATCGAGTTTCTTGAATAGGATTGGATGAACGGATAAACTGAGGCACACACAGCGAGTTGATGACTGAAAAAAAAGGATATAGAGTAGTTGAAGTCCACTTTACTATCATCACCCTCACCCAGCGGTTCTAAATTCACAGCCTCCCAACTCCCCGCTGTGACTATAAATACTATATTTTGTCTCGAAAATAGTTCTAAGTACACCTCTGCATAATATTATATCTTCATTACCATTAAAAAAAACATCCATCCATCAATTATCTGATCCATTGTATCGCACAGTGCCACCACAGGGGTGCTCGTCCCATTATTTGAGATGGTCTGCCCTAGCCCCAACTATAAAAAAATCGTTCCACCCAGTTACGTAGAGCACAGCACTTTGCTTCAGATGTCCAAAACGAATACAGCTGAAAGGGAATGTACTAATCAATACAACAATGTTTTTTTGCTCATGGTTCCAAACATGAATAATTCCTTCAAATTCTCTTGGGGTGTTTGTCGAGCTATTATAGAGTTCTATGAAAAACTGTTTCATTGATGCCAACATGAGGATATAAAGAGTAGTACATTGCCTCAATCAACTGTGTGTACACACACATTAATATCCCAGAGGCAATTAGCAAACTGTGCACCATATGATGCAATGCAGCAGGCACAAGAGTGAATCTCCATACGGCAGATCTAACGTCTTCACATTTGCAGTTTAAGGGCCCCTCGGACACATCATGTCTCATTTGTGCAGTTTGTCCAGATTTGCAAACTGTTCAGAAACATTTCCATCATGCTCCTCTTTGCAGCATAGAGAGATTGCATTGCATTTCGTTTTTATTCCATTGCTGGTAATGTGGGGTGAATTCAATTTTATCACCAGGCTATGGGGAGATTAATCTGTGAGGGATTGTACCCAGGCTAATGGTTGCCCCATCAGTTGCCATGATAACTAATTAAATGGGTGTCCAGTACTTACAGAACATATCAGCCAGCAGTAGTTCTCCCATTACTCATTACCTAAGATAAAAAGCAGCGGTGAAGTTTTCACAGTGTGATGATTGTGAAGTTGGTGCACCTATTGAGTTGCTGCTACTTATCACCATCAATGGGTTATTTTAAAATAAAAACTACTGGGCTTTTGGTGGCTCACCATAACTGACTCCTTCAAATTATTTGGCAATTTCCTTTTAATTTTGAATTAAAGGACCAATAGCGGTCCAGTGGTTAGCACATCGATCACAGTGCAGAGCCGACCGCGTTCAATTCCAGCTGCGTCCTCCCTGTGTGGAGTTTGCATGTTCTCCCCGGTCCTGTGTGGGTTTTCTCCGGATACTCCGGTTTCCTCCCACATTCCAAAAACATGCATGGCAGGTCGATTGAACACTCAAAATTGTTCCGAGGTGTGAGTGTGGATGGTTGTTCGTCTCTATGCGCTCTGCGATTGGCTGGCAACCAGCTCAGGGTGTCCCCCGCCTACTGCCCGAAAGATGGTTGGGATAGGCTCCAGCACCCCCCGCGACCCTTGTGAGGATAAGCGGATCGGAAAATAGATGGATGGATTAACATAGCCATAATACACAAGAAAATAACTCTGGGTACTCTTTTCAAGTGCCCCATGACGAAACCACTGATAAACTGCGTCCCATTTCCCCACACGGCCCGCACACAAGTCAGGCGAGTATACCACACCATCAATTACTGGATCCAAATCAGTCTGGATTAAGTGACAAATATTATCATAGCGACTGAAAGAACCATAAAGTTAAGCATCATCATTGTATACATGGAATTGTTGTACCAAATCTAAAAACCATTGATGGAAGTAGGAAAAATCTTCGGGCCAAGTATGGATTCTTGTGGCAGACCAGGTGTTACCTCAATTAATTCAGAATTGGAATTGCCAACCGTCACAAACTCTTTCTGCCCAATGAAGTATGCCTCAAGCCATTCAAGAAGTTGACCAGCAATTATGAAAGTGTACAGTAAGGAGGATCTTAACATAAGTAAAATGCATCAACATATGCATCATCAATAATATTGATGCAATCATTCAGAATACCTAAAAGCTGGGGCACAAGTGACCTACATTTACAAAATCCGTGCTCATTATTTTTTAATAGCTGAATAGTCTAAAAACAAATTCAAGGCATCAGTGACAAGTGACAAGTGTACTTTAGCAGCATGACAATTAACTGCTATCTCCTAAAAAGAATATATTTTTTATGCTCCTGTAACAGCCTCTGTAACTAATGTTTATATTGTCTCGCTAGCCAGAACAACACCACCGCACTAATGTGTTCGTAAATTCAGAGAAGAGGATGCAACATTTTCATTCTATGAATCATGTTATTAGGGTGTCAGAGTGAATGTCTTTTTTCTTACCGGATCGTGACTTCAGTCCAATGCTACGAAGCAAGCACATCACACAGGGATTGCTGTAACTTCTACACCACATGTCCATCTGGAGGTATTTAGGTGTGTAATCAGTCCTGCAGCTTCTTTTGCAAAGTATAACCTTATTCTTATCAGAGGTGGGCAGCTCACCAAATTTTTGCCAGTACGTCATTCGTCAGCGGCCTGGGCACCCATCCATCACTGTCAGTCAGTCATTTTTTTCAAGCCAAGCCAATCTATAATCATCCGTTGGTCAGTTTGTCATGTTATTTTAACAGTGCTATCATCATCGATGATCAATTTCACAGATTTGCCAGTCCATCTGTCATCAATCCCTCAGTCCCCCCCACCCAGAAAAAGATTCATAGTTCAGCAGATGAAGAATCAAATTTGATTAAACTGGTCAATGGAGTGTACTTGATATCAGTGTATCTACATCATACGGTGGATATCCAAGAACTTGACATACACATACACATACACTTCCAATATTTCACATGTCAGAATCTTTTTAACTTAACAGGAGCATGGTGGTGGTTGCCTGCAGTTGTTTTAACTCATAAAATGGCCAAAACTTTTAGTTTAAAGTGGCTCATACGAATAAAGATGTATCGTATTCTATTGTATTCTATTACCTTAACCATAATCCTTCTCCGCATTGTGGCCAAGAGTAGAATCCAATTCAAGTCACTTGTACTCCTGCTCCTGTCTATACATACAAGTCATTGTGATCTTCTTTTTCATTTTCTTAGTTCTTTACCACCACCCTTTGTACAGGAAATGCAAAGTACTACTGTACCATATATAGTCAACACAGTCCACTCAATCCTGCCCTGTCCATTTATCGTAACAAAGCCACACTGTCGGTCGGAGTGTGGCATACACGTGTGTGTTTTTTTGCCTTCTTATATCAATGGTATTGACAGCCTTCATGAGTATTCGATACCTTTAAATAAGTCTAGTATTGCTCGCCCATGCCTATAGTCCCTAGCAATACATTTTCCCTGGCAATCGAGGGGGCAGGGTAGACAATCTTTCATTTGAAGAAGGGATGTTCCCTCAACACACTGTAGTGTAATTTCTTCAAGGCTTGAGTATGAGGTTGAAAAGTATTCTATAACTCTTAACACTTTTGACAAAGGCATGTGACAGACCCAAGCTTTATGTTGCCCCAAAAAAACCCTTAATATCTCCTTTCAATATAAAAAAAGAAAGAAAAGGGGTACCATGAATCAAAGCTCATGTCACAGATACTTTTAATGTGCTCAATGGATGATAAATGACTTTCAGCTTTGAAACCTTTTTTGCTCCTTTCGTGAAGTGATATTATTTGGATTTTCAATTGATCTTGGGGTTTTGGCAAGATGGTAGGAGGTGATTTAGAGGCTTTCACATCTTGTTAACTGTTAGACGCTTCATCACGTTGCTGTCTCCAAGAGGGGTGCCTATAAGTGTGTGTGTGTTTTAGAATTGCAACAACCTTTAATTTGTGTGTTATTTTAACGCGAGACAGTTTTAGACTTCATTCATTGGGCGAATATATTTTACTGTTTCTTGAGCCAAATGTGATTGAAATGATGTGGCAATTTAGCTCAATGAGAGGCATGTTTGACTATATTTGCAATTTTCTCTGCTGCAGCAGTGTCGCTGGCTCTCGCCCTGAATGGAGTTTTCACAAACACTATCAAGTTAATTGTTGGCAGGTAAGCAAAAGCTATTGGTAGTATTCATTTGTAACCTTTCCCTTAGGGTACAAACAACGGTGGCATAGTTTGTAAAGTGTCGCGCCAGACACACTAGTTTCCTACACACTTGAGTATTTTAAGGGTACAACAGAGAATTGTCTTCTCAGTGTCAGGAATAGTGCTGACACAAGTTTCACTGCTCACTCAAAGTTCCAATTTAGGTATAATGCATCCAAATTGTTCTGTACTGCTTGATGCAAATGGGGCTTCAATAGTAAAAATAAATAAATAAATATATTAAAATCTAATGGTTGCATTTTACCCTCAGACCAAGGCCTGATTACTTCCAGCGCTGTTTCCCAGATGGACAAGTGAATGTAAAAATGCTGTGCACCGGGGAGCCACATCTGGTCTCAGAAGGTCGCAAGAGTTTTCCCAGCAGTCATTCCTCTTGTAAGTAGCAGCCACATCACTTCCAGCTTGTGAAACATGACAGGAGACAAAACATCACGTGCTCAATGACTCATTCAGAACAGACGATTCTGTCATGTTTCCACACGAAGAAGAGCTAGGGTTTTTTTTTTTTGTTTAGGTTTTTTTTGTTGTGTGAGGTGTTCTCGTTTACATCTAATGACAGCGTGTGCAGAAATATGATCAATTTATTTGCTCCTAGTCTACTGGGCATGAATAATTTCACAACATTTTTTTTTGCATCTTCTGGCCAAGCTCTTTTACTTCATAGGGGTGTTGAATAATTCAAGTGTTTTATTTATTTCTTTATTTTTTTGTCCCACTGATTAATGTAAAGAAACTTGCATGCTTGGACTGTTTGCTGCTGACCATAGAGATCTTAGTGGTGCCTCCACAATAAATGGACAAGAATGCATATGTGTGTGTGTGTGTGTCAGAGAGAGAGATATTTTGTTTCTAGCATTGCGATGATATTTTATTTGAATGAATGTGTGTGCGCTTCTATTAAACATGGTTGATATAATAAATACCCGTATACAGTAATTAAAATCTGAGTTTCTTCTGTGTCTGAAAAATATTCTTCAGTATGTAAGGTAACAATTGCAAGGAAAATGTTGCTTTTGTCTCCACTATTGGGGACATGTAGTATATTGACAGGGTGAACTAGTACTATTGCATGACTGAAGATTTTCTTTGACTTAAAAGCAGACTAAAATGTCATCAGATTTTGTTGATTAAAACTACAATGTGTCAAATCATCCAGTTTCAGAACTGTAAAAACTTTCCAACATCTTGACTTTAGCCACACGTGCTTCTAATCAACCGGTAGGTGAATGAGTTCATTTACCAAAGCTAAAATGTCATCAGTTTGAGTAAACTAAAATTACACTAAAATAAATGACTAAAATGATCAGACTTTTAGTCGACTAAAACTTGATGAGACTAAATATGCACATGACTAAACCTAAAACAGGCCACCAAAAACAACAGTATGCCGAAGAAGTGTTACTCAATGTTAGTGTAGATGCTTACCTTGAAATTACGCGTAAATCCGTGAGAGAAGCCATACTCTTGGCAAGCAATGCTATTTAAAGGTTGATTCAAATTAAAAATGTAATATGAAAAAATGTTCAGAAGAAGCATAATTGTGGTCAACTGAACATCTCTGTGAATATATTACTTTGTTCTTCCACATCTAATTAAGAGCATGTAAATCCGGGAGAATGCTTCAGTGTGATTTTGCAAATTGGACGAGTTTCTTGTGTGCAGAGAAATCTATGCAAAATACTTGGTAATTTCCATAATGGTGTTTAATTAACACTGTTTACTTCCTTAAAACTTCATGGAAGATTACACTTCATTAACATGTAGCAGTGAAGATGAAAATATTTACAACATGGGATCAAATAATCCATATCCTGTGCGCTTTGATGCACAGGTGGTAATAGCTCAGTCTATAAGGACTTCACTGTACAGACTTATCTTGGGGCTACGTAAACACAGTGGGTTTCAATCTGTCCTGTGCTTGCATGAGATCTCTCCAGGTACTCTGGCTTCCTCATACAGGCTTAATTCCAAACATGTACCGCATGTACAAATAATGAATAATGAAAATGAACAAAATGTGCTTTACCTGCAGACAATGAGCTTTAATTTGAAGGTATTTACATCAAAATCAGGTCAACAGCATGGGAATTACAACACTTGGCGTATGTGCCTCCACTTTTTAAGGGACCAAAATTAATGGGATGATTGGCTGCTCAGCTGTTCCATGGTCAGCTGGGCATTTATGACTGCCAATGGGACCCTTGTATTTATTGATGATGATGTGAAGTGTTTTGCACAATATGATCTGCTCATTTTCAGCCAAATACTTCAGACCTCAACGGATACATCTTCGGCAACAAAAGAGATTTTTAAGTGGAATGTTATACAATGGCCAAATCAATCAACCTGACCTGAATGTGAATGAGAATGCATTGTACTTGATGAAGGGAAAATGCTTCAAGAATGAGCAGGAACTGAAGAGAGTCGCAATTAAGGCCTGGCAGAGAATCATCTGAGATGACATCCAGCATTTGGTGGTGCATTCAATTCTTCAGACTGTAATTTGCTAAAGGATTTTCAACCAAATATTCAAAAGTGAAAGTTTGATTTATTATTGTTAATTTGTCCCATTACTTTTCGTTAAACAAATAACCACAACAGCAAATGAAACACACACACAAACACGCACACACACACACACTCACAGATGCGCACGTGTATATAAGACGCTGATCATATAATTCGCTTTAAAGTTTTTTGTGTGTTTAGATTTCCCTCAATACTTTTGCGTCGACAAGTCGAAGAAAGAGAAATACTCTAAGCACTCCAATAAATGTTGCCATAATGTTAGATTCAAAAGAGATGTCCTCCCCACTCCTAATCCCCTTATCTAATTGGTCTGTGTCAGTTCATATTTTCTGCACCGTCTAAGACAGACATAATGGGCCATTCGATCATTGATTTATGCTCGCTTACAATTGACTGAAACAAAATTCAGAACTGTAAAATGTCTGTCATAAAAATTCACGGTAATTTAACAAATAGGGATTGAACTGATGGAGGCGCAATAATGAAGAGACAGTTAAAACGGCATCAGTGCCAACGTGACTGTTTAATATGCACTGGTGAGGATTAATGCTCTACTGCTGGTGGAAGGGGTAACAGATCAAATTAAAATAAAAGTGGAAGGGAGAAAGGATATGAGTCCATGCTTGTGTATATGTGTAAAATTACCCTTCCATAGTGGATCTCTGCATTTCTTTATTAAAATCTTCAGTATGCAGTGGCGGACAATTCTCAAACCGCCACTTTCACTCTTCTTCTTTACACTTATTGTGTGTTTCCAAAATTGCTGCGAACCAATGTAATTGTTATCGTTGTGGGAGTGGAAGGGGGAGTCCACTTTTAAACCCACCAGCTGCTTTCAATAGCTACTTTTGCACTGGCAGCAGTATTCTGTTCTCAAGCTCATAGTACACACGACAAATGGCACGAACAAAATATGGCATTTTCCAACCCTCAATAAGATCATATGCAGAGTACAAAATTGGATGAAGATTTGTGTTCCAAAATATGTTCATGATAAGGTAAGAAAGTTTAAAACAGTCTGTACTGGTATGGGTGTCATCCTCAATTTTGTTTAAAAATAAATAAATAAAAATGTAATACTATAATAGGAATGGAACATTTCTATCCATCCGTTTTCTGTACTGTTTGTCCTCATTGGTGTTGACGGCCGGGCGGAGCCACCCTAGCTGATATTGAGCATGATGCTGTTTGGAGACTGAGTAGAAAAATTCTACTCAGGTGAATCTTTGATGAAATCTACTTTACGTGACATTTTCAATTTCTTACTCTTTTTTTGTACAGAATGTACAACTTGTTGTATGTTCTGGTATGATGTGTATTTGTATGCGTGAAGATTGCTGCTAATTTCACTCACTGGATTTATAACCGACCATTGTTGCGCACTAAAGCAAAAAAAAAAAAAGCATGTCCACCAAATGTTTGTTTGCTAAATGGATTTGTTCTTTTCATTTTGGCAAAAATCTATACCAAAATTGCATTTCTTTTGATTCCGTTTTTACAGCGACTACAAGCAGGGTTTGTCTTTTTTCACCATTTTCAAACGTTTCTGAAGTTTGACGCCACTTCCTTCTCCATTCTGCGATGTACACAACAATCAAAGATGGAAAATATGCCGGCACTTGTTTCATCTTGGAACTTGCTTCTTCGAAAATGAGAAACAATCAGGCAGCAAACATCTGTCATCTGTCATCAATGTTTTAGTCAATGGATTTATCTATCAGGGCTCATCACAGGCACGAAGTGAATTCACTTGAGTAATGTGCTCTTTTTGTCTAATCTTGTCCTTCCATGGCCATCTGCTGCTGCCTTCTTTCTGGTTCTTAGATACTCATCCAGGAATCCCTGTGTAACCTCTCCACTCAGAATGAATGAGCAAATTATGTTTATTCTTGGCAGCAGGGAGACACCATGACACTCCCCAAGAATGTACTGTAATATGCATTTTTTTCTGTTATTGTAATCCTCCAGATCCCGACTCCAGCCAATTTTGCTCTTCAAGGTTTTAGCTCTATTTTGTGTGTGCAAGCTTTTCCAAGCTTAAAAACAAAGCCCCTGATCAGAATCTAATGGGTCCTCGGTGTGAACTGTTTAAACAGGCAACAGGAAAAGCTTGTAGATCCATTTCAGATTATCTAAATGGCTTAATATCCGCATCCTTTAGCAGTAAGATAAAGACATTGCTTTACAATGATTTGTGTTTTTTTTTCGGGCAGGCGGGCTTGTTATGATACATCAATGTATAAAACAAGTGCAAGTTGTTTTTTTTTTTTAACAAAAAATAAATGTTACATTTTATTAATATTTATTTGTTAACATACAAAAGAACCTTCTACTTGGATAAAGTAGATGCAGCATGTTTGATATGTAAAATGTTGTCTAGTAAAAATCGCAGGTGTCTTATTCTCTGCTGGCAGGCATCTCTGCTCCCTTCTTGTCAACCTGATTAAATTTTAAATGGTCAATAGGTCATCTGGGGGTTAAATCCAACACAAAATGGCCTCATATCTTGAGGGTAGAATTTCCTCCCGAGTCTTTTCTGTTTTGACCTTCATTCTCCTGAGCTGTTTGTCTGAATTCTGTGAATGAAACGGACAGTTTTAAGGTGTAATTAATTATTTAAAATTATGGGTGCTTCACTCCTGTTAAAGATTACCTGTAATAGTAAGAAGTCCTCGTCTGCAGTATTGTTCCTCTGTTCGGTCTTTGGTTTTCTTTACAGTCCTCCACATTGCTTTTAGAAAATCAGTGTCATGTTCTGGGTAAAGTCTTTCCACTGCATACGGTCTTCACTTTGCACAACTCATTCCAAGTCTACATACCGGGTACCTTTTGTTTGTGAGGTGATCGTGAAAATCATTAATCTGCAGAAACGGCAATGTCCACGTTATAGTGTAAAATAATCAGTCTCAGTGGTATAGTGTGTGTTGGCAACACCTGCAGCCAATCAACCGTTGTAACCACCCAACTCATGTGCCCATAAAGCTTCCTGGGTCTCTTCTACCAATCCAATATCTGCCTTTCTTTAGCCCAAATAACCTGTGCAGGTCCAGTATATCACTATGGAAAAAGTTCATATTATGCTGGAGGCCTATTTTTATCTTTGTTGAGTGTGGAAGAAGTACTGATATTGGAAATGCATTCCATGAGGTGTGAAAAGGCGGCCCCGTGGTCCAGTAGTTAGCGCATCGCCCTCTCAGTGCAGACGTACTGGGTTCAATTCCGGCTCCGGTTTGCATGTTCTCCCCGGGCCTGTGTGGGTTTTCTCCGGGTACTCCGGTTTCCTCCCACATTCCAAAAACATGCATGACAGGCTGATTGAAGACTCCAAATTGTCCCTAGGTGTGAGTGTGAGCATGGATGGTTGTTCGCCTGTGTGTGCCCTGTGATTGACTGGCAACCGGTGTCCCCCGCCTCCTGCCCAAAGACAGCTGGGATAGGCTCCAGCACGCCCCGCGATCCTTGTGAGGATAAAGCATTTCAGAAAATGGATGGATGTGAAAACTGAGTTGAGACCAGTGATCTGATCCCTGTCGACCGATTTTATATATATATTTATATTTGGTCTGTCTGTTAAAGCAAACTACACCATAAACAAACCTTGACTGCAGGTGAATCATATTATATTTCATTATAAAATGAATTTAATTGCTTGTACACAGGGTTGCCTCAATCGGTTCCTGCTAATTATCTGTCAATATTTGTGAAAAAGTGCGTGATCGGTGGATCTGTTCAGAGCCTTCAAAATAATCTTTAAATAATAATTAAATACAATCCCAGTTGTCTTTGAGCAGCCTGCATTGATTGTCAGGCAATCACAATGCAGACAGAGACAGACATTCATACCATCACACACTGTCATACTAAAGCCATGCTACCTGAACGGAAGAAATTATTTCTTTTATCGTCAACAATAACTACTTTTCTACCAACAAGGAACATTTAATTCCTGTTATAACAAAGTTCCTGTGGTCCAGGCAGTTTTCATTTCCTCTGCATCTCATAGGTCAGATTAGTTTACACAAATGAGACAAATGACGTATACAGGGGGAGGTGTTGTGTTACTTTGGTACTCATTACTGATACACTATTGCTCTTAAATATCAATACAGTGAAAAGAAAATGTTTACGGTGTCCTGCATGCCAAAGATTGACATTTCTGTGATGAATCAGAACACGACTAAGTGCAACCTGAATGAGGAATTTGAACTGATTAGTCTTTCTCTTCTCCTAATTAGTTGCATTCTCCGGCCTCGGATTCACTTCCTTCTACCTGGCGGGCAAGCTGCAGTGCTTTACTGATCAGGGCCGAGGTCGTAGCTGGCGCCTCTGTGCCATGGTGCTGCCCCTCTACAGCGCAATGATGATCGCTTTGTCCAGGACCTGTGACTACAAGCACCATTGGCAAGGTCAGGCTGAAGGCTCCAACCTTGAGTTGTATTTTACATTGTGTTCTGTTCAGAATAAAGCATCCACGCATGTGCAGATGGCTGTGACAGTATGAAGATTGAAAAGTCAATCTGAGCGCAGCCCTCTTCTACGTGTACAACTCAAACAAGAAATGTGTCAAGATGATGCATCATCCAGGAATTAAAACGCCATGAACAAAAACCAAAATCTTCCAAACGGCTTTGTCATATTTATGTGACTGCATGCATTTTTAACTCGGCAGCATTTCTAATTGCTTCAGAATACAAGTGAGCGAGGATTTGATTTAGCACCCTTTAAAAAAAAAAAAAGTATTGTCTAGAAAGACGGAAAGACTACGTTCCACATGTATGGGACAGAAAATGATGATAACGAAATAACTGTTGTTCTATGTGGACAGCATTGTTATATGGTATTTTTCAGTTTTAGTGAAGTCCAGTCTACACATTGTGTTGATAGGAAAGAAGTTGGGATCAGGGTTCGATTTGAAAATATGACATAATCTAACTGTGAGGTCTACCTCCTCCACCACCCCATCCCCAAATCCCGAGGAGTCAAGGTCAGGAACAATGCATTACAGTAGTATTAGCGCACATAACATTTATTTCAAACCCTAATTTAAAAAATAATAATTACATAACGCACACATGCTTATTGCTATTCAAAGGAATATGGTTCGGATTCCATTTTTCAAATTTGCTCACGCGTGATGACGATTGAGTCTTCATGCTAAAATAATTTAAAAAATGTACATATTCATGTACTTGATGGATGATATCATTTGATTTATTTCATGCTTACCATGTCTTCAATTTTCTTATAATATCTGTAAAATACATCTGGTGAGGTTTTCACACACACAGGTTGATTCAATACAAAGTGCATGTAGTTCCTCAAAATTATTTACATTTTTCATGCGTGTCTGCACTCTTATATGAGTCAACAGTACGTACAGTATGTGGTATTCCCATGTAAAATTTTAACAGACATACAGTATATACCGCTACTCCTACAAACATTAGTACACGTACCATTATTTTAATTATGTATGATTTATTTATTATTATGGAACACAATTTTGCTACTCTTTGTGGAAAGAAAAAAACATTCCTAAATGTAGCTAGTTCAGAGTAAGTTGGATATTTATCGATTTTAAGTCGTCCTAAGTTTTTAATGGAGCCACACCACTGACATCAACATCCTCACTAGTTGCGCCACTAAATCCGGTGAGGATTTTAGTGGTGAGTCTTTTTCATGTTTCTTGCCCTTCTTCAGCAATGTGGAAGTGAGCCACGTGTGGTAAATCATGTGTGAACATAAGGGATTAGCATTAGGGAAAAATAGTCTCAGACACGGTATGGGCTACCACCCACAATCCACCTTGCTTGATTGCACACAAACACTAAAACACTCCTCTGAACCGAAGGCTAGCCAAAGAAGACAGTCCCCCCCCCCCCCAAAATATGGCCTCTGTGTGATTTGTTTGTTCTCCACAAATGTTGTCCCCTTCCTTCTCCAGCAGAGTGTCAGCATATGCAGCAATAGTACAGCCTATTAAACCCGAAGGGCCTCGGTCCGCTCTCAGTGTAAACACAAGCTGGGAAACACCATTAGCCTGGCAGCTGTATCGTGCTTGATAAATACTCACAGTCCCATGATCCCTTTAGACTTTTTTTTTTAGCTCGGTCTTTTGAGGCTTTGCCTTGCCACCCAATCAATGTCACTGTGCAGCCATCATCTTAAGTGATTGCATTAGGTCTCTGACTGTTAAATGTATTTGATAGGAGTCAATGAAACATTCAGCAAGCTCATGCATTATACAGTTTCTGGATGGTGGGAACTGGCCTTATATTCCATTTCAGTCAGAAGGAGAGAAAAATAGAGTTTAATAAGACCTAAGAGCCTATTTGTAGAGTGTGGAAGTGTCTCCTTCAGAATCTGCAGCGAGAAGCTGAATGCCAAGGTCTTTTTATATTCCCCAAACTTGTATGATAGGATTTGGATGTACAGTTACAATATGCTGCTGACGCCTTTCCGTATCCACCTGAGACCATTGCAGTTTATTTACTTTGCATTCCAGTTAATTCTTATTTACTTTTAAAGAATATGCACGCTGAGGAGGTCTTAACACATTCTGCTGCACTGAATAAATTTTGGTTTTGCAGCAAGTGTGACAGAGTTAGGCTCCAATTAACAATGGCAACATGCTTCAAAATAAATGCCCTTCTGTGACTGTGCAGATGCCTTTGTTGGAGGAGTGATCGGGCTGTTGTTTGCATACATCAGCTACCGCCAACACTACCCCCCGTTTCTGCACGCCGACTGTCACCTTGCCTACGCCAGCCTGGCTGCCACCACACACACAGCTCTCCATCCTCAAGAGGATCAGCGGCCCACTGACAATGCCACGACGCTCCCCTTGGAGGGCTTGACTGAAGCACCACTATGACTAGTGGCCACTACCGAGACTACTCACAACACCCCCAGCAAGCCAGTGAGCCCACCTCCACATTCCCACTGAATACATGGCTCTTATGTACATTCCAGTGGACAGTAAGCCACTCTCCTCTGTTCTCTTAATTTTATGTCTCATGTCAATTACTTTCTTTTTTGTGTGTGTTTTATACTGTTCTTGCTTAGCAGCTGTGAAAGTCCATATGTTGATCTAATATACTGTATGTTAGGAACTTAAGAATAGGAAATATGACTATTACAAGGTGGAAACAAATAAACATGGGGAAAGCTGAGGGAATGGTTTCGGTAAAGGCGTAGAAATAACTTCTTTTTTTTTTTTGTCATGAGAAACAACTTATTCGGAAATGTATCCGTCAAGAAGTGGTTGATGGCAGCTTTAGGATGTTTTGCATTGCTTCACTAATTGAAAAGAAGTAATCATGCCTAGAGTGTGTCGTCATTATTTTTGGTGCTCATGGTCGTAAATGCCACACATATGTACCAAAGCAAGTACAATGGGACTAATTGAAAAAGCTTTTCCCCCAAGGAAGCTTGATGGTCAGCTCGCACTTAGACGCTTTAGCGGAAAGGTGTCAAACTCAGATCCAAATTTGCTGTTACTTGACTTCTCTTCAAAACGAGTGAGATCATCAAATTCTGGGGACAATTGTTTAATATGATGTGGAAATGATAAGATTTACCAGGGGTAACGGTAAATGTATTCAGACTCAGATGAGTTGGTACGGAACATATTAGGTCAGGGACATGAAGTGTCGATTGATTTGCACTCTGGCACATCTAATGTGAAAACAAACACACTCCAGCTTGGCTGCTGGCTTGAGGCCATCAGGGCTACTGATGTTTTTGTTGAATGGAAACATCAGCGCGTTATGAAAAAAAAACAATAACAGCTGTCATTGTTGTTGCAGCATAATAGTTTAGACTGGTGAAACTATTACTGCTCTGAATCTTTCCTTTCCTAAAACGAAGAACTGTGGATGAGACAAAAAGAATATGTGATGCATCAAACTAAATTTTGGCAAAGCCTTTATACACCAAGTGATTATAAATTCACATGATTTTACAGTTAAATGGCCTGCTGAGGACAACTCTAACTGTGATGAAAACCGGGGCGACAATCCTGCTTGAGCATGTCGTTCTGTAATCACTTATCAGGAACACCATGAAACCACTTCAATATAATTTACATCTGAAAGCTATTGAATATTCCACAATCTTAATCATTACCAAACAGTTCACAAGTTGCATTCATTTAATTGAATACAAAAGTCTTTGGAGTTTTTTTTAAATTGTTCGAGTTAGAGGTTATTTGAGTGGATCTTCATTTTAATTTTAACCCCCGAAGCTGCCTTGGAAAATAATATTTAAAAATAGCTACTCTGAATTACGACATGGCAATAACGATGATGTCGCCATGGTAACACAAGAACGAATGTACAACCGGTAGGTATACTTGGAGGGTAGTAGAGTAGATATTTTACTCAAACTTACATATTCGGCATATTGTCATTCTGCATTTTCTCTATCGTTGTCATATTTTAAAAACTATCTTGTATCTCACCTCATTGTTCCAGACTTCCTCCCACAAACCCTCAATTCCCTTTCGACCGTGTCTCATTATCGAACTTTATTTCAGATTCTTTAACATGAGCCCAATGGTTACACACGAACACAAACGGTTGTAGCTGAAATCAATAAGAAGCAGGTAGGAATTGGTAGGGAGGAAGTTAATCTTCGCTAAAAAAAAAAATCCAAGATAGTCCTGCATTTATCCTCATTAAGTAGAGGTCACTGCAACTGCTGCTTAATGAGGGCATCACCAATACAGTGTATGAGGCCCCCAAGGAGGAGCTGAGAAATCCAAATCAGCATATAGTCTTTAAGCCCATGAATAAATATACGATCTAGTATTCCTAAAACAACATACCTAACCCCCAAAACAGCATCCATGGAATCTCAATAGAGCCTGCAGTGTGAAGAGTGTGGCTATTGTGTGTGTGTGCGTGTGCGTGTGCGTGCGTGTGCGTGTGTGCGTGTGTTTGCATGCGGGTGTACCGGTATGCATATGTATGGCATGTGCACAGTTATTAAATCTCACACAAGTGCAACAGGAAAAGACCCTTGAAGTGGAATTAATTTGTCATGTCTTGCACAGGATGACTTGAAAGTTCAGAATGTTTATTTATACTTGGGACTATGTTTACATGCAATCGATAACACTTTAAATACCTGAATATTGTCAGGACTCTGGTTTTCAAAGACCATGTAAATGCATGCAAAACCCCGAGTATGCTCTTATTTAGGTTTTTAATAATTCAAATAAGACCCCTGAGCTACCCCTTTTCTAACCTGAATATTTTGTCATAAAAACAGCTTACCTCCTTTAAACGTGAGGTTGTTATTTGGCTTTTGAAAGGGTTATTGCATGTAAACATAGCCTGTGAGCATTAATATCAGAGTAACTACATGTGACCGCTTGATTTGTTGGCACGATGTTTGTATTTTGTCAATTGATTTTCTCCTATTTTTGTGTTGTTTTTAAAAGAAAACATAATTCCATGTGTTTTCATGGTGCCATTCGCAGATTTAAAATAAGTGACACCTTTTAAAATAATACATGACAAAACACCACTAGTTTTGTACAGAGAGGCATAACTTCTGTTCTTCAAATTTAATTCAAATTTATGGTACTTTGTCATGATCTTCTTCACCGCCTCACTCCCCAGTGGACTCAAGGGAAATGAGTAAGTAATTGAAGTTGAATGAGTTATTGGATGTTGTTATGAAAAAAAAATGTCTGAAGAATACATGTGTGTAAGATTAAGGAATTGTTGTTCATGGCATGCTAGTTCAGTTTGTAAGAAAATGATATTGTTCATTTTTAAAAGAAAAAGCATGTCTTACTTTGACGGTTTCCCTGAGCTGTTCTGAAATGTCAATACTACGTAGATGTACATTAAAGGATTGCAATTATGTGAAATGCTGATGAAGAAAAAAAAATATGTCTGCAATGGGGTTTTTAATTGTGTTTCCCTCATAGAGCTTCCCCATTGCAGGAGAAAACAGGATGTGGTGTTTCAGTATGTTTATGTAGACAATAAATACATATTTATATGATCCATCTATCTGTCAATTTTCTGTTCAAGTAAGTTATAGTGGCTAACTGTATTGTTTCAAAGGCATCTCGAAAGAAAAGGTGGAATATTTTCTGGGATTTTCTAGGACTAATTCAAACCATTGGTGGTGCATTTGGTGGCTGAACCACCGCAAGATGGTCCCCTCAGTGTGAAAGTTAAAGCCTGACCGCTGGGCTGTTCATACCCTCCCCTAATGCAGCCCGCTTGTTGAGCAAATATAATTCAGCCACTTGTATCTTGAGCTCCATAATCTCCTTTTCTCAGCCATTACCCAAAGGTCAGGACCATGGTCGGACTCAAGTATGAATTGACTGGAAAATTAGGAGATCAGTTCCTCCTCTGTAGCTCGATAGACAGCTGATATTGGTCTGATACACCTGTCTCTCCCCAGCTTTCCTTCTGTCACAACTCAATTCTACAATGAAAGGTGTCTCTGCATGTGTTTGGGTGGGTATGTCTTCGGGTCTCCAGACTTATCCTGACTGGGTCATTGCCTGGGTTTGTCAATAATAATGAAAAGAATCAGCCTCAAAATTAGGAAAGGAAAGGGAAGAAAATAGAAAATGAGAAACTCTGAGTAAGAACTGCAGATGGGGAATCCCCCTTCAAGGATGACCAGGATGTAATGGATGCCGAGTGCCATGTTACACAAAATATGATGCCATACAATGTTACTTGAAGATTTTATTTATAAACGCCTTCTGGTCACTTCCGAGTTATTCTTACTTTAAAATAAACGGAATTTAAAAAACAAACTAGGAACCAATATTCTTTAGAAAGAAAAGATAAATGAGTTATTGTCTTGGATCATAAATCAAAAAAGCAGTTGAGGAATATATGATATTTCTTCAGACTTGTTGCGGATGCTTGGACGATTAAACTTTGAAAGTGGATGCAATTTTTGCTGAGACGGATAAAATGTCCTCTGAATATACCAGACCACATTACTCACCTTGGAGCGAACATGAAATTGTGTTATTAGTGGATTTCATTCATTCAAGCCTGTCTCATCAAGAAAGGTGGATTGGACCACGGTGGAAGGTTCTTCCAAATTAATGTATGGGTATAAAGTTGCACGACTCCCCACATGCCTCATTCGGATGTAGAGAGTCTGTAAAGAATTGTGCTTTGGAACTAGAGGGGACGGGTTTGAATCCCGCTGCGGACAAACATGTAAAAATGACATTTAGTTGTTGGAGAGAAGCATCTTTGCTTGCTGAGGAAGGGCACCCAACTCAAATGGTCTGAATCTCTCTTTGCTCTGTGTCGTGTGGAACGTTGAATATACAGCAGTGGTTAAGTTGAATGTCCATCGTCAAATCAGATCCCAAGTCCCAGGGCCCTAGTTTGCTTCTTTCTTTATCTCACATGTGACTTTACTTTAGTATTTAAACGTTTTTTAAAGTCACACTAGCCCAATATCCGTGTTGGATCAAGTCCAAAGTCTCTTTGTTGAAAAGTCAGTAGTCTTATGCTTGACAATAACTGTTTGTATGCAAGCACAGTGCAACCCCCAGCTCGCCATGAATCACTACCTAAGTGGAAACTGACATTCATAATAGATCAATAGCTACAAGCAGACAGCTGTAGATGTACCTCTCATGCTCCTGTCAATTCCACCGAGTGCTGTGCTACATCGCAACTCAGTGAATTCTGTCATGTCTGCCTCATTAATGCACAAACTCCAAACTGCCAAAGTGCCAAATCCACCACAAACCCCCAAGGGTGGGTCTTAGCGTGTTTTTTTTGTGTGCGTGTGTGTGTGCGTGCGTGTGCGCGCTTGTGTGTGTGTGTGTGTGTGTGTGCGTGTGTGTGCGCGCGCACGCTCACGTGTGTGTTTGTGTTTGAAAAACTTTCTTTCATGCAAATGAATGATTGCACTCTTGCGTTTCTCTGTCACAGGCAGCACTTGATCCACATCTTTCAGAAGTTTGTTGTTAAAAGTCAACAAATGACTGTCTGAATGGAGGAATTTCAATGAGGTCATTGCTATAAGAACATTGGGAAAGGATCATAAACATTTGTACTTTTATTATATTTAATTCTATCATCCCTAGGCTGACTTGACTTTTCGTTTAATTCTAAATCAGTCCTGTGTAATCTCTGATAAATCTTTACTTTGGTATAATTATGGACTCATTCACTTTGTAATGTAATCAAATTTATCTTTACAGCAGTAGAGGTTAATATTAGCAGCTACAAGCCATGATCCGTATGCATCAAAAAAACACAACATGATGTAGAAATCACTTTAAATGCGTGGATTTGTATGAGAAACCAGTCGAGAGTCTGAGTAGGCACTTTAAATTTGTTCTGAAAACTCATCACTTAAAAATACAACAAAGTCTTGCAAACCTGTCTTATAAATGTTCATGGCCAAGAATTACCAACACTTCATTCAACACTTCATTCTGCCCTGTATCTTTCAGCCTTCCACAAACAACAGCTAGCTGCTCCGTCAGCTGCAGTAATTCCACCTGAGCAGCAACACTTTTCCTGGGAGTCTCACAAAGGGTTACTTTAAAACATCCCATGTGGATGCTGTGACTGCTTGCGAATGTAAGTGTGATTTGTGAATCGAAACAAGATTTTGTGCGTAAACTGATTTATTTGTTAACTTCAAAGCAGTAAAGCACGTTATTTGTTGATCAAAATTGTAGTTAGGTAACCATTTGCATTCCTCAGAAAAAGAAAAATAGTGGTTGAATGTTATGCTGGAATGTCCAAATTGGTGGAAAGGCTGACCACGCCCCCCACCCTGCGCCCCGCTGCATGTGCCATAAGTACATTACAAAGTCAAAAAAGTGGTATCCTCCCACAATTTAAACACAATTTGTAAGGCAATGTCAAATGCATTTAGGAGAGAGTTGCTTTGCTTGATTGCTGATTACTATCGTTTTTTTAAAGTGGCAGTACCGTTTGTAATCCGAAACCAAAAGTGACATATCAGGGATGTCCAGAATATGTATTAGTGATGAGTTCAATAGTCAAGTCAAGTCAACAGTATTTATAGAGCCCTTTGAAACAGCCATCGCTGCATACAAAGTGCTGTACATGGAGCGATTTAACATACACAATAAACAGTAAGACGAATCCGTAATAAAGGCGGTAGAAAGCACCAAGCAGTAAAATCAAGAACAAATCTAAGTCATGCTGAGTCGAACGCCAAAGAATACAAGTGGGTTTTGAGGAGGGCTTTAAAGATGGGCAGCGAGGAGGCTTGCCGAATGTTCAGTGGGAGGTCATTCCAGAGAGAGGGACCAGCAATAGAAGAATACATTGACCTCAATAGAGAAAAAAATGTGTTGGAGTTCACAAATGAAGCTTAACTTTGTCATGATTCGGTTTATGGACCAACAGGTGGCACTGTAGGGTTCCCCCGGCAGCTGCACACACATGGTCATAGGTAATTAGGGCCTTAAAAGACACTCAGTATCGGGTCATTGTTGCTCTTGCTAATGTCATGTTTTGTTTGTTGCTGTTGCTTCTTGCTACTGTCATGTTTGTTTGTTTGCTCTTGACTACTGTCGGTTTGTTTGCTGCAATCAGGTTAGTTTCAGTCAAAGTTTTGGTTGCTGTTATGTTTTATCTTCAGACATGATTTTTGTTCGCTACTTTGGACTTTGTTTGCTTAGGATTTAGTTTTCTGTGTTTTATCAATACACTTCTTCAAATAAACCCAGCTACTCTCTCCTTACTGCTTTTTGGGGTCCACCACTTGCTACGTGACAAACTTAAGGAATGTATGATGATAAAGGAAGTTAAAAAAATTATGATGATACATACAGTAAATAAAGCTATATCTAACTATAGACATTGAGTAGATTTACTCATTTGCTTTCAACAATGGTTATTTGATAGACCTTTGAATGGTGCTATGATTAGCATCCTGCAATTCCTTCATAATTAAAAAGCACAAACAGACAAAAAACAATCTCCTAACTTAAGATACTTAATAGATAGAACCAAATCAAACAAGATAGATCAGCAAGCAATTATACAATAGTCCCATATAATAGTCCATCACTGGTTTTGAATATTGCTAGCTGCAGCAGTTTACACCCTAGAATGTTCCAAATACAGTAGTTGACATTTTTTTGGTTTGTTTGCTTTGATTTTTTTTTTTTTACCAAGTTTCCAGTTTACCACTTTATAAATTTTAACTGTAGCTGTTAGGTCCAATCAGGCTGGGATAATACGAAAGTATGTGCCTTAAATAACACATACAAAATTGCACCTTTTGGTTGCACTCCACTAATTATGAATGGCTGCTCTAAGCCAAAATAGCAGGGCGAAATTTTGTCCCAATCCTGCCCTGCATGCAAAACATGCTGGACAAAGCACTATTTCGCGTTTGGTTGCGTGTGAGTTGGAGCTTATCCACTGGGCAAGAGGAGGCGTAAAGCAGCGTTGTCTGGCCCAGACCTGTCACCACGGGTGGGTCATAGGTGGCCATGTCTGCCCAGCAAGATGCTTGCGCCCCCCCCTATTTGAGGCACAGATTTAAGATAAGATAAGATAAGATAAGATAAGATAAGATAAGATAATAGATAAAATACCATCTATTTTGATGTTGTGACATACATAAACATCCATCCATTCATGATCTGATCCGCTTATCCTGATGAGGGTTGCGGGCGTGTCTGAGCCTGTCCGAGCAGTCTTCGGGCAGCTTGCAAGGGACACCCCGTGAATAGGTTGCCAGCCAATAGCAGGGCACACATAGACAAATAACCATTCATGCTCACAATCACACCAAAGGAAAATTTAGAGTGTTCAATCAACTTAACATGCATAATTTGGAATGTGGGAGGAAACTGCAGTATCCAGAAAAACACCATGCAGGCACGGCAAGAACATGCAAACTCCACACAGGAGGGACACGGTGCAGCTTTCCAGCCTTCCTGTGTGTAGTTTGCATGTTCTCTCCGTGCCTTTGTGGGTTTTCTCCAGGTACTCCGGTTTCCTCCTACATTCCAAAAACATGCATGGCAGTTTAATGGAAACCTCTAAAATGTTTTTTGGTGTGAGTATGTGTGCAAATGGTTGTATGTCTATGTGTGCCCTGGGTTTGGCTGGCAACCAGTTCAGGGTGACCCCTGTCTCCTGCCTGAAGTCAGCTGGGATAAGCTCGAGCACATCCCACGACCCTGGTGAGGATAAACGGATTAGAAACTGGATGGATGGATGAACAATAATATAGAGAAACAGTGGTGTGATTTATGTTTGATTGATGGCCATTATTATTTGCAAACATGGCCATACTGCCTCCCCTGACTGCACATCCCTGGGCAGATTCTATCTACGATCCAACAACCGTGACATCTCACTACTGTTCTGGATGAATGGTCAAAAAATATCACAGATCCACACCCTAAAGTCTTGTGGAATGTATTGCCTGAAGAGTGTCACCAATGCAAACTTTTTTTTCATTTCCCTTTCATGCCCAAATCCGTTTGTCTACACATTTGTGTGTGTAGTCAGACCTTTGTGAGTGAGAGCAGATAGAATGTTATGACACACACTGGTGGATTTTTAAAATGCAGCGACAATAACTCAATTTAAAGACATGATACAGGATGCGTCTTATCGATGCCCTTAAAATCCACGGAGGGTGCAAAAATGCTGATGACTATAAATAATAGCTGATTTGGTCCTATGATGTTGTTTTATGCGAAGTGCTACACAGGGAGGGGATGGGGTTATCTTAACTCGATAAGCTCTTGAATACTGTGATGATGCTTGTGGTAAATGTCTTTCATGCTCACACAAAGCTACATCAGACCATAGAAAGTATGCACATCTCACACCAAAATGACAATAATTGAGTGGAGTCAAAACCTTAAGTGGGACAATGAACATTTCATGATAATCAAGCATTCTGCAACAACATGACGCAGGTAGGTAGATTGAATGAACATTACTGTGGTTAAATTAATTCACTTAGAGCTGCAAATACAACACAATCATAAACCACTCCACACTGGAAATGTGAACATTTGGCCTTCTGAAATGCCTCCCAGAACCAGCGCAGAGTAGAATGTGACACCTGCTATGTTGATATCTGCCCAGTAAGTCCTGACATTCCTGTATCCTTGGGGCTACAATTACCTTTGAAACTCAAGTGTAATAGCTCGGGCCATACCCGTGATCCATTTAAAAATAAATACATCTGAATTGTACTGGATTTAATTTATTTGAAAAAGGATAGTTACATTGAAAATCAGCCCCCAGATTTTTGCCAGACAAACTCCAATATACCCATACTAAAGACTGGTCTAGCTACTGATTTAGTTATAGATACGGTAATTGAGTTACCTTCACATCAACCTATACATGTATTGAACATTATTGCAGATTGCAGAATTTAAAATATTAATCTTGCACCACCAATTTGCATTATCCAATTTGCATTATCCTCTGAATCTATAGTTCCTAGGCAATATATGTGTGTGTGTATGCAAGTTGCAAGCTGTGAGCAAAAAGCAATCGGTTTCAGTTGAATGACTCATGGAACATACAAATTCCCAGGATAACTATCCCTCCTATTTACAGACATGGGAATTGTTGATATATTGTTAACATTTCTCCAAGCGTATGCAGTCTCACATTTTCAAATGTCTCTCTGTTTACCTTCGCATCTGCCAGTGACCACAGAATAATGGTCAACAAAAAACAACATACCGTACTTGGGCAAATCACCTTCTTTTCAAACCACCGAAATGTGACAACTGATAATTTTGACATTTCACAATTTTGTTCCTGTGCTGATCTTTTTCTGAAGCATGGCAGTAACATCCAATGTTGCCATTGACTAGTGCCAAAAACTAGAACAGAATGACGGCTGGGATAAAAGCTACATTTCATTATAATGAGTTCAGCTGAAGACGATAGCTCCGAGTGCAAAGCAGTGTTTTCCAGACAATTCACAAATTGTGTGTGTTCTGCCTTTCAAACTATGTTGGAGAAAATTCAAAATACCAGGCTGCAACTGAAGTGCAATCGTGAGCGGTGCACAGAATTGTTCCATCAGCTGTATGAAACCTAGAAATGTAAACCACTAAACAACCAACATACAGTATACATTTAGCATGTACTTAGAAATACTGACAAATGCAACAGGCGCGAATACAACTACTGGTATCTTACTCTGACAACTGGTGACTCCATAAAAACTGAACCCAGGTGTGTTTTGGGTACTGAAACTGAGTTCACCAGTATCTTGCAGAATCCAAAGAAAAAGTGGTGCCTGTTGGGCCTGTGTCTTTTTCACTTGCATCGACACTTGCAAAAAAAAAAAAAACCCAAAAAACTGAAGCTCATGAATGCAGATGGAATTTCATATGCTGAGATGAAATTTAGAGGTGACTGAATACACCTAAAGAGGATCTAAATGGGAAGTCACTGGTTTCCATTCCATACTGCTGAAGACTTCCGTTTGTATTTGTGTACTGTAAGCCAAATCGTTTCTGTCTGTCAGAAAGAGCTGCAGAGCAACAACGCAATTCCAAATTGCGGTCTTGATTGCTAATGTTATTCAGGCCAGCTGTGCTCCCTGTTCTCTGCTTGGCCTCTCCTGGGTCGGGCCAAGCAGTAGTGCCAATGCCCATCAGCGCTAAACATCAATCGCTGCGTGCTCCAGATCAGATTGCATCTCCCACTGCACATGCTTTTCAGAATACTTCTGTCCTATGGCTTGTGAAACATGTCATGCAATTGAACCTATTTGTTCTTTGTTCTCAAAAATCTCGTAAAATAAAACGTTTAATCACAATGTGATGTTTATGGCAGGCGGCAGGCCTGTCATGCATGTTGAGGCCGTGGTACTGTATATTGATGAAAGTGTAATTATACTATTCTGTGGGTGATTTAAAAGAAATATGTTTGATTTTGAGGGCGTTGTCATGGTAATGATTAACAATAGCGAAAACAAAGTGCACCAATACAATACAAAAAAAAACATGCATAATCACCTTTCCCAAAAAAGATTTGCCATTCGTCACCTAATACGACTCTCAAGCAGTCATCCACAGTCTACAATTGATTTTCCTTAGCCCATTGTAACTTTGTTTTTTGTTTGTTTGTTTTGGTGTTAATTGACGACTTTCATTCAGTATTTCTTAGCATATAAGTCCCATTTCCTTACCGTTCAGTCACGGACGTTCTGTTTTATTTTAACCAAATACTGTTCCAAAACACAAACCAGAGCGGAGTGGGCAACTGGCCTCGACAACATTGGGAGCTTTATAGCATGCTGCCAAAACTCCCAAGGGCAGCCGCCTCCATCATTGCCTGAGCGGAATTCATCATCCAATTTGCAGAGCATAATTTGCTGTCGACCAAGTGTTGTCATCCGTGTTAAAGTATCTCCACATGGTTGACATGGCTCCCGCCCACAAGGTATACTGTGTAACAGGCTAGTGAAGTGGAGTATGAGTACAGGCAAATAGTCCCTTTCATGATCCACCATAAGAATGGCATTGGTGTTAAACTGAAAGGGCATTTCCATTTGTGTGATCACAAGACACATACTAAAAGTTGTCATAGAATAGAGTTGTGTTTGTGTTCTCCTGCAAGAACCTTTCCGTCATGCAGTATTCATTCCTTAATTAAGATGCTGAGGCAGGACTGATACAGGTTCCCAGTCAAACCCAGCACAGGCTCTAACATTTTTTCATACCTGTCGGTGTGCGTTCCTAATCTTTTCACTCCAGAACAAGATGGATTACCTGACAGTTGATAAGTTGAATAAACTTGTGTGTGTTTACCCCTGCAGTCTCTCTCGAGCTCCATCTTCTTTTGAGCGCATGAAGGCACATATGGTTGTTCGTAATCATTTATTTGCAGCTGGAATGGCAATATCCTGATAATTCCATTTCATTCATGGTTGTGAACATTGGACATGTGTATGCTTTTCATACTGGTGTATTAGCTGAAGAAAAAAACCTAAAGTATCATAGAGAATTACTGTATAAAGTGTTCTGTTGCACATTTTCATAGATTACATCTGTTCAATCAGATAATTACTGTGCACATTTTATACATTGATACTACACAGAACAGGTAATAAAAGAGAACAAGTCGCCACCCAACCACCCACAGTCTCTGATCCCGCCTTTCGTTAGGCCATCACACATACCCTATCCCAATTGAAAATGCCTCATTGAGACTACAATTGCATCTCAAAAGATGATTAAAAGACGGACATGACATGTGGAGACATGGCTAGGGACAGTGGAGTGATTGTAACCTTAAAGGATTACCGATAATTGCAACATAACTCCCTCTAACCAATCAGAGCAACTAGTACTGCTTTTCAGGAACTCTGAATAGCCGAATGACAAATTTCAACAACACTCTGTTTCTGAACAGTTGCAGTGAACTAATGTGCACTCGGAGATGATCTTAGAACACGCCACTAATGCGCAAGTAACTGAAAGCCCTTCACTGCACTCTCAAACAAACATACCGGTATATGGGACAGGTGCGGTACAAACACAAAAACGGGAATTTTATTGGAAGCGAATGGATACTTACCTGTGAACTTAAAGAAAATGTTTTTAAATTTAAAAAAGCATTTCAATAAATACATTGCTCGGTGGGACCGAAGGGGAGGCTTGACAGATTTCTGGCAAGGCTCGAGCCTCCCCTCACCGTCCATGTTGTGCCGTCCATGTGTACAGGCGTGTTCCCACGCTGTAAAGGTCAAATGTCACCAAGGGTAGTAGAAAAGCAGTGCCATTGAGAACTCAGTGACAAGCAACCCTCTACTTTTTTTTTAACCAAAAGTATAGAAGGACAGCGGTTTGTTGTCAAATGTCATCTTGGCAAAACCAAGTCAACATTGTTCTTATCTCAGCCTCTGGTTGAATTGTTGTATTGTTCTTTTTTCCTTTTGAGGCTGGAAGTCTAATGCAGCCACACGAAGAGAAGCGTCTGCATCTACGGTTACACACAAACGGCCTCTCTCTTTCATCACTTTGTGTGTGTTTGCTGATTTCCTTTGTTCTGCTTGACTTAGTGCAGTGGCGAAATTGCTGCTCATTAAAGGTTTTGTGGCCACACGGTGTTGCTGGTCGATCCTGCTCCTCTATGTATTGGGAAACAGCTCCACTATTAAGCCAGAGCATTAGGAGTCACCATTACTGAATGTACCATGGAGACACATAAAAAGGAAAATAGCAGTACACATCATTGTAGCGTGTAACAGTGTGTTTTAGCACCACATTATTCTGCCTAGTATCTGGATAAAACATCACGACACTCAATTTAACTTCTTTTTTGAATCAAGTCCATAAAGTACAAGTTTAGCATAGCACATTACATCTAACACCACCAGTGTTTTTGGATTTTGCAAAAAGTTCAGGTTGGGTGCAAGACATTGGTCACTATCCAATAAAGTAGACTACCGATACCTGCAGTTTGCACTTTTTTTTTCTTCCCAAATCCTTTTCCAAAATAATGCTAAATAATAAACAAGACAAATGACTTCATTTACAAGTTAGATTTTACCTTTTTCCTTTTCTCTTCCATGTCATTTTTTTCAGTAAGTGTAAAGTGACCCTTAGGAGCATAAGTGGATCAGAAATTGGATGGATGGATGGATGAACCATTGGGTAAGCAAATCGGGAGCTTCTAATATGAACATCTCAAGTTAGTGTTAGAGGCCGACGCTAAAGACAATGGATGGGATACTGGAGTCAGATTAATTTTTTTTTAGGGTGGGAACAAGCTTCAAAGACAGGCTACTGATGAGAACGGAAGATTCAGTGTAGTTTCCAGCAAAGCGTGTATTCCATTTGCTTACAAACACACACACACACACACGCACACACACACACACACAAACACACACGCACGCACACACACACACACACACACACACACATTTATACAGTATACGGGTATATATATATATATATATATATATATATATATATATATATATATATATATATATATATATATATATATATATATAAATTACAATAAAATTACATTTCCAAACTTTAACAGGCACACGCAAATTTGAAACTGCCACTCTGAATGTTTTTTTCTTTTAACTTTATCATGCACATTTCAAGAGCAGCCATCTGGAAATCTTCGCATCACAGAAATGCATTGAGGTATATAAAAGGGCAAACTTTCCTGAATGGCAGTGGTTTACAATAAATTATTCACACAAAAAGGCTATTTTGCCATCATTTGGGGCAAAGTAATGGCTTTTACCTGCAACATCACTTCAGAGGAAGAATAATGCTTATGCTTGTGTTAATTTCTTCTGACAATCTCAGCCCACTCTACATTCTAATGTGCTCTTACACAATCAACATGGTAGGCTTTACTTTTGCACCATGAAAATTCCCTAGCAAATCTAAAGCCCTGTGAATAAACCCTTAGCTTTGGAGCATGCTGGACAAAAAGGGAGAAAGAAAAGCTCTTTGCTCTGAAATTTCATTCATTCATTCATTTTCGGATCCGCTTAATCCGCAGAAGGGTTGCAGGGGGCGCTGGAGCCCATCCCAGCCGTCTTCGGGCAGTAGGCGGGGGACACCCTGAACCGGTTGCCAGCCAATCGCAGGGCACACACAGACGAACAACCAGCCATGCTCACACTCACACCTAGGGACAATTCAACACAGGGAGGCCAGAGCTGGAATTGAATCCAGTACCTCTGCACTGTGAGGTCGATGTATTATCCACTGGACCTGGTTGCCCTTGAAATATAATTAACAAGCCATTTCAAATGACAATTATCAACATTTTGATAACGCCTATCATGTTGCAAGAAAAATTATCGCTACCTTGATTCTGTCAACAACACCCATTTAATCCCCTGTCATATGCGAAGTAATGTATGGTATGTACTAGCTGCCTTTACATCAAGCAATTGTTTGGCTCTAGATCCAACAACATTGCTCTCGTGAATCCCTTACAAGATGTTGATAAGAGGTAGGGGTAATTATACTCATCATCGTAAGTGAAATCCATATTCCAATAATGTTGACAGAAAAACAATTCACTTAGCCTTGGCTTTTCTATCAAATGGATGTGCCCTGCAATTTGAGGTAATGTCAGTGCCATTTCCACCACATGGGGTTTATTTTCTCAGGATTTTGTAATTATTTCAAAGTATTGAGCTGCACACAGGAACAGTTCAGAGTTATTTTAGTAATATGTCTGTGAGAGGCTTTCATCAAAATACTCCCAATACTAGAATTATAGTTCGCTTCATGCACCTAATTTCTTGTCTTGCAGAAATCTCAATAAAATATTCGAGGGATTAAAATGTCCATTGCACTTTTCATTATAATTCCCAAAAGAATTGATCCATGATGACATCACCTGCAGTGTGCCCGACAGTCTTCTCTTTAGGCTTCAGAGAGAAGTGCATGCTGGGCACTTCATCTAATTTAGTCGTTATATCCAAACTGTTGCTCATCTTTTCGACCATTCTGAGTTCTCTTGATTTGCCTTCTTTTCCCTTCTTTCCGCTGCCAATTACCGTCCCGTGTTCAAAGAAGCTGCCCATCAGCAGAACGACTTCTGTCATATTTCTCCTCTGCAGTCAATGCTCATTCCTCAGCAAAAGCATTGTTTACTGCTGTTTGCTAGAGGCCAAAATAAGGACATGCCTGTAATCGTCAGACATGGATAAAATCCCAGTATGTTAGCCCTCTAAACCCGGTCATTCCTTCAATAAATTATAACTCTTAGCTTCTCAAATTCCGATAACTTTCCTGTCAGTGATGGATTTTCAATCTAATCTCTCACAGCGAGCACTGGCATGTCATTCTCCATTTGTAAATTCATGTCAGCATCACACCCTTAAATGGATGTTGGCATTGCTTTTTTTTAATGTTTTTGTTTTCATAGGCTTTGCTCACTGTTTTTTAAACAAAGTGAGAATGCAGTCAGCAAAGCCATTTCTTCAATCCCCCAACCTCCCTTCACCCACATAAACACTGTATAAATGGGAGGAAAGACTCCATTAACTTTTGACACATTGGCAGATTAAGTTGGTGTTAACAGAATGCTGGGAACATCTCAAAAAACTGCAGAATTATCAAACAAAGACATGGTTTTCTACTTCTACTAATAACTACTTCTACTGTACTCTAAGAAATGTACACTAAATGGTTGGGGGGGGGGGGTTGCCTTTAGAATACACACGGAAAAAAAATACAACATAATGATCTGGATTTAGATACATTTTTTAAAGTAGATGTATCGTCTACTTCAAATATGTATCTGGGTCCAGATAATTTTATTTCATGAAACCACTGAATGAAATAAAATGGAGTGAATTCAATTCACCATTATTCCAGTGCACATGACCTTCAGTGAATCAAGTAATGTTACGGGATCACTCGATGTGAAGTGAAGGTGTCGTGTTTAATATTGCCCTTCATTAGTTACAATTGTACCGTTTAACGTGGTACAACAAAACTGCCACAGTTGCAGACTTGGCAGAGATAATTAAGATTGACACTCTAATTTTACTATGAAGGCTATTTACAATTAAGAAAGGGTACATTGCAATATTGGCACAAGATAACATACACAACACAAGATACAAAAGGGGACTAATTGATTTTTTGTTACATTTAAAAAGAGAAAACTTCACGAGTATTGCTGCCTGTTAATATTGAGTTGCATTGCCTTTGCAAGGTTATTTATTTAATCAAAACTGTGATGTGGGAACTGGACATGCACAGAATGTTCTCGCAAGATGTGGCATTATATCTCAAGCACAAGGCCTAAATTGAAAGTGTACACGTAAACGCTAAAACAATAGCACAGACACGAGATTGTGAGTGTACGTTTTCAGAGACTGTGAGGTGCAGAGTAAATTTTTACTGGAGGAGGTGCTGAATGAGGTCAAGGCAGTTCAGTTTCTGCCTGTGTACTTGGGAAGTTGTGATAATGAGCATCTCCGCTTCCTGTGGCTTCTTTCTTCCTCCAATGCAGATGTCAAAATGGAACTTGCTTCTTTTTCTGCTTCTTGTTGACTCTGTCACGTCGCGTGTCCGCCAGCAGGTGGCGGGTTTTCTCCCCCGCCATCCGCGCACCTGTCCGTAATTTCGGGCTGATTACCCTCTTTTATTAAGAGACTCCGACAGTCATCTCGCTGCCGGAGAATTCCACGCCGTGCCATTGCTCTCTCGTGCTAATTCCTCGATTATAGATTACTCGTTGCCTTCTTGCCTTGCGGCCTTTACTCTTGCCATTCGCGATTAGTCACTAAATTGTACTCTCTTATATTGCCTATTCAGTAGTTCCTCGCACTTTGTTTTTTCGGCGAGCGTTTTCGGTTGTTTCCTTATTTCTCCCCTGGTCCTTATTTGACCAGCGTTTTGTGTTACCGTTTTTTCCCTGTCGGGCTCTTTCTGTTTTTGTCATTAAAGACACTCTTTGTTTTGACAAGGTTTTTTCGTGTCTGTTTTCCGGGGATCCAACTCTTTATTTTCATTGTTCTGCACGAAGCGATAGTTATCGCTTCGGACAGAACGTGACAGAATTCTCCGGCCACCATGGATCCCGCAGACATCGAAAGAATTTTGTCCGCTCTTTCCCGACAAGAGCAACAGATGAGTCAGCAGGGCCAAGCCATTAGGGAACTCCGTGGCGCGGTCTCCATGCTGGCTCATCGGTCCGATGATTTAGAACCTCGGTTGGTCCGGGTGGAAGAGCGGAGACCATCTCCCCCCGGGGTTCGTTCTATCATTCCCGAAGCGCCCCCCTCATATCCCATTATGACGAGGGAGCCATCGCTTCCACACCCCCCTCGCTACGGGGGCGAGCACGGGCAGTGTGGACACTTCCTCCACCAGTGCTCTCTCATTTTTGATCAACAGCCGTCTGCCTATGCTAATGACGCCGCCAAGGTGGCATATGTCATGAGTCTGTTAACAGGTCCGGCAGCATCGTGGGCGATTGCGACAAGTGACGCCAAGCCGAATCTCCGTACTTCGTTCCCCGACTTCGTGGCTGCGTTCCGCCGGGTGTTCCATCATCCCGTGCGGGGCAGAGAGGCAGAGGGCCGGTTACTCGCCATCCACCAGGGGGAGCGATCGGTAGCGGACTACTCCATCGAGTTCCGGATCCTGGCCGCCCAGAGTGGATACGATGATCGGGCGCTGTGTGGCCTATTTCGCCGTGGACTAAACCCTCAACTCAAGGACGAGCTGGCGACCCGCGACCACAGCACCAACCTGGAGGAATTAATCGACCTCTCCCTCCTCATGGACAATCGCCTGAGGGAGCGAAGCCGGGAGCGTGGGGGTGAGCGGCCCCAGTTCCGACGAACACCCACGGAGGAACAGGTGCAGCTGGGAGGCAGGGACGCTGGTGCGGAGGAAGGAAAGCGTCGTTTCAGCGATCGAGCGACGACTGACGGCGTTCCACCATCTCCTCACGCCGCAACCAGCCATCCGGGGCCGTCACCCCCTGCCCACCAGGAGTACTGTGAGTCACGACCGCGCGCGCCTCCCTTCGAGTCTAGGCGAGTCGACTCGCGGCCTGGTCACCCCAACAGACTCGAACTCGAGGGGGAGATATTAGGGGGGTCCCGGTCGTGGCGGGTTCGGGCTCTGGTAGACTCGGGGGCAGATGACTGCATAATGGACACCGATCTCGCTTCCGAGCTGGGTTGTTCCGTGGAGAAGCTGATAGATAGGAAGCGGGTTTGTGATCTTGATGGGCGTCTCCTGGCGGTAGTTACGCATAGGACGGAGCCGTTGAAACTTCTACTGTCCGGCAACCATGTCGAACATCGTCGTTTTTACTTAATGCGGTCTCGCAACGCCCCGATCGTTCTCGGGTTACCCTGGCTCAAGACACACAATCCCGTGATTTCCTGGGCGCGCCCAGCGATAGACAGCTGGAGCCAGTACTGTTACCAGCACTGTCTGCAATCGGCCGTCGGGAGGCATGAACGTGTCACACCCCCCGAGGAGATCTGCCTTGACGGAGTGCCGGATTGCTATCGGGATCTAAAGGAGGTGTTCAGCGAGGATCGTGCCCACTCTTTGCCTCCACACCGCCCCTACGATTGTGCTATAGACCTGCAGGCGGGCGCTCCGTTGCCGACCTCGCGGCTGTATCAGGTGTCCCAACCCGAGCGCGAGGCATTGACGGAGTACATCAACAGCTCGCTCGCCGCAGGTCTTATTAGACCATCGCGTTCACCGTTGGGGGCGGGTTTTTTCTTCGTAGGGAAAAAAGACAAGACCCTGCGACCCTGCGTAGATTATCGGGGTTTAAACGAGATAACTATTAAGAATAGATACCCGCTACCCTTGCTGGACTCCGCCTTCGCCCCATTACAGTCAGCCACCATTTTCTCCAAATTAGACTTGCGCAGCGCTTACCACTTGGTTCGCATCCGGGAGGGTGACGAGTGGAAGACGGCTTTTAAGACCCCTCTGGGTCATTTTGAATACTTGGTTATGCCTTTTGGGCTCACCAACGCCCCTGCCGTTTTCCAAAACCTAATCAATGATGTGCTAAGGGACATGATTAACATCTTTTGTTTCGTTTACCTTGACGATATTTTAATTTTTTCCCGGTCATTACACGAGCACCAGCAACACGTTAGGTTGGTGCTACAACGTCTACTGGAGAACCGGCTCTTCGTCAAGGCAGAAAAGTGTGAATTCCATGTTCCCGTCATCTCCTTCCTAGGGTTCATTATTGAACAGGGCAGGTTAAGGGCGGACCCCATTAAGACGCGTGCCGTCACTAACTGGCCGGTTCCAACCAATCGCAAGGAACTGCAGCGCTTTCTGGGGTTCGCCAACTTCTACCGACGCTTCATCCGCGGTTATAGTCAGAAGGCGCTCCCCTTAACCCGCCTTACGTCCATTAAAACCCCATTTAAGTGGGATTCGACCGCGGATGCGGCGTTCGCAAACCTGAAGGCGGCGTTCACCAGTCCCCCCGTACTACAGCACCCTGATCCTGATCTCCCCTTTATCGTGGAGGTGGACGCCTCGGATTCGGGGGTGGGGGCTGTGCTGTCCCAGCGCTCTCCGGTCGACCAGAAGTTGCACCCCTGCGCCTTTTTCTCCCGTCGACTCAGTGCCGCCGAGTCCAATTACGACGTGGGCAACCGTGAACTGTTGGCAGTTGTGACCGCCTTGCAGGAGTGGCGGCACTGGCTCGAGGGGGCAAAGGAACCCTTCACGGTCTACACAGATCATAAGAACCTCGCCTACCTTCGCTCCGCCAAAAGACTGAACGCCCGTCAGGCCCGGTGGGCCCTCTTCCTCACCAGGTTTGACTTCATCCTCACCTACTCTCCCGGGTCTAAGAACACCAAGCCCGACGCCCTCTCCCGTCTCCACGAGCCTGCGGGGAGGGATCGATCCCCGGAGACCATCCTCCCGACCCGGTGCGTCGTGGGGGCCGTCCAGTGGGAGGTTGAGCAGCGGATCCAGGCAGCCCTGGAGGGGGTTCAGGTGCCGACGGAGTGCCCAGCAGGGAGGCTATTCGTACCTCCCTCCTTACGATCTGAAGTTCTGCAGTGGGGACATGGGTCCAAGGTGGCGTGTCATCCCGGGGTGAACCGGACTGTGCAACTCGTCGCCCAGCGTTTCTGGTGGCCGGAGCTCCGCAACGACGTGACGGAGTTCATCAAGGCCTGCACCTCCTGCGCCTGCGGCAAGTCGTCCCATCAGCCGCCGGCGGGACTGCTCCAGCCGTTGCCCATTCCTCCTCGCCCGTGGTCCCACATCGCCCTGGACTTCGTCACGGGTCTCCCGCCTTCCCGGGGTCGAACTGTCGTACTCACAATCGTGGACCGCTTCTCCAAGGCGGCTCATTTTGTTCCTTTGTCCAGGTTGCCGTCGGCGCTGGAGACCGCCGACCTCCTTGTCGAACACGTCTTCCGTCTCCACGGCATTCCACTGGACATTGTCTCGGACCGGGGGCCCCAGTTCGTATCCCGCGTCTGGAAGCAGTTCTGCCGGTCCCTCGGGGCCACTGCCAGTCTGACCTCGGGGTACCACCCCCAGTCCAATGGACAAGCCGAGCGTGCCAACCAGGATCTGGGGGCGGCCCTCCGCTGTGTGTGCCTTCACCGTCCCTCGTCCTGGGTCGACCACTTACCCTGGGTGGAGTACGCGCACAACACCCTCGTCTCTTCTGCCACCGGTAGGTCCCCCTTCATGGCCGCCTACGGGTACCAGCCGCCGCTGTTCCCGTCCCAGGAGGGGCAGGTGGAGGTCCCCTCTGTGCAGCACCACCTCAAGCGGGCCCATCGCGTGTGGAAGGAGGCCCGGGCTGCGTTGTCCCGCACGGCGGCCAGGAACCAGCGGATCGCGGATCGTCGCCGGCGCCCGGCTCCTTCATACGTGGTAGGACAGAAGGTGTGGTTGGCGACGAGGGATCTTCGGCTGGCCGGCACGTCTGCGAAACTGGGACCCCGATTTACTGGACCGTTCGAGGTCGAGGCCGTCATCAGTCCAGCTGCAGTCAGGCTCCGGCTACCGCCCACCATGAAGGTTCACCCCGTCTTCCACGTCTCCCTTCTCAAACCCGTGTCTCCCAGTGACTTGGCTCCTCCTCCCACGCCGCCGCCACCTCCGCGGGTCGTCGACGGTGACCCGGTGTACACGGTTCGTGCCATCCTGGACTCTCGGCGCAGGGGAAAGGGGTTCCAGTATCTGGTCGACTGGGAGGGCTACGGGCCTGAGGAGCGGCAGTGGGTGCCTCGCTCCTGGATCCTTGATCCGTCCCTTTTGCGCGACTTCCACGCTGCACATCCATCCAAGCCGGGTAGTCCGCCGGGAGGCGTCCATTGAGGGGGGGGTACTGTCACGTCGCGTGTCCGCCAGCAGGTGGCGGGTTTTCTCCCCCGCCATCCGCGCACCTGTCCGTAATTTCGGGCTGATTACCCTCTTTTATTAAGAGACTCCGACAGTCATCTCGCTGCCGGAGAATTCCACGCCGTGCCATTGCTCTCTCGTGCTAATTCCTCGATTATAGATTACTCGTTGCCTTCTTGCCTTGCGGCCTTTACTCTTGCCATTCGCGATTAGTCACTAAATTGTACTCTCTTATATTGCCTATTCAGTAGTTCCTCGCACTTTGTTTTTTCGGCGAGCGTTTTCGGTTGTTTCCTTATTTCTCCCCTGGTCCTTATTTGACCAGCGTTTTGTGTTACCGTTTTTTCCCTGTCGGGCTCTTTCTGTTTTTGTCATTAAAGACACTCTTTGTTTTGACAAGGTTTTTTCGTGTCTGTTTTCCGGGGATCCAACTCTTTATTTTCATTGTTCTGCACGAAGCGATAGTTATCGCTTCGGACAGAACGTGACAGACTCCCCCTCTCTACCCTCACTTTCATAATTTAGTTAGGAAACGATGCTTCTCGAGTTCATCGATGAACTGCTGTGTTTCTCTGCATTTCAGATTAAAAAAAGTGAATACCAAGTCCCTTAAGACTAGGATCAACCAAAAGAATGAATAAGGCTTGACAAGCTCAAGTCTGTTTTGTACTCTGATGATCTGAAATGAGATGGAGTTGGATTGGATGAGAACATCCAAAATTAGTCACATGGAAATAAAATGGAATAGCTACGGCAGCAATGACCAAAGAGAAAAGAATGAATTGTGGTAATATGCACTGTAATGACTGGGGGGATAAGAATGTTAAAATAATGGTCAAATGATGAGGCCCTTTTCTAATCTCCCTTCATCTTGTTTACTCCCGAGTGCTTGGTGTCTTAATGACTCATTGCCAAACTACTTCACTGTTTGGAACTATTGGTGATTGCTATTTTCAATGGCTACTAATAAGCAGACTTTTTTTAAGCATCGAAAACATGCATTTTCAGTGTGTATCCAAACACTTTCCGTCCGGGTGATTTAAAAAAAAATAACACCTGAAAATAATTTCACAGCTTTGGAAAGTTAATCACATTTTATGAAGGTTAGTCATCTCCATTATTAAGGTTGAGCTCTCTTCTTGCTTTTTTTCTCAAGCAACATCAGACGTGGCGACATCCTGCAACAAAATCTGCACTTAGAGCGGATGTTGCTTGGATACTTTTATGCCTCCTTTGACATGTTACACAAATGATTGGCCTTCGTTTGCACTCTGTTGCGGAATTTTACGTTAGTGGATGGGTCATTTCAGATAAATCTCTTTTGGAACATGTCAATGTCAATATGTACTTTGAAGCCAGAATGAGAGGGCACTCCAATTACCATTGTTGTTTATATGTGAACACTATTTAAGGCAGGGGTGCCCATTAGGTAGATCCTGATCTACCGGTAGATCTAAGACAGGTCCCTAGTAGATCAGAATCAGAATCAGAATCAGAATCATCTTTATTGGCCAAGTATGTAGAACACACAAGGAATTTGTCTCCGGTATAACACGCTGCACTAGTATCATCGTAAACAACAAAATCATTGAACCATTTTAGAGTAACCAGTAGTTTTGTAGTACCATTTTGTGGTGCAAGAAGAGTGACTATGTCAGTGACTGTTTAAGGAGTTAATGGCTAGAGGGAAGAAGCTGTTTAAGTGTCTACTGGATTTGGTGCGCATGGATCTGTAGCGTCTGCCTGAGGGGAGTGGCTGAAAAAGGTGGTGGGCAGGGTGCGGGGGATCCAGGAGGATTTTCCGTGCCCTTGTCTTGATTCTTGCAGTGTGCAAGTCCTCAAGAGTGGGTAGGACCGTGCCAACGATTTTTTCTGCCGTCCTAACTGTCCGTTGAAGTCGGATTTTGTCCTTTTTTGTGGCGGCCCCAAACCAAACCGTGATGGAAGAACACAGGATTGATTCGATGACTGCCGTGTAGAACTGTCGTAGCACCTCCTGTGGCAGGCCATGCTTCCTCAGCAGCCTCAGGAAGTACATCCGCGGCCGGGCCCTTTTCAGGATGGAGATGGTGTTGACTTCCCACTTCATGTCCTGGGAGACTGTGATTCCCAGGAACTTGAAGGTCTCTACGATCTCGAGATCCGAGGACAACAAAAAAAAAACCCCAACCATTTGTGTGTTTTTGTACATGTTAGTAATATATATTTTTTGTGTTAATGTACGCTGCACCCTAATCATCCTATCAGTCTCATTTTCACAAAAAAAATAAAAATAAAAAATGAAATGAAGCGGGTAAATCTTGAATTTACGGTGGCGCGTGAGTACGTCACCAGAAGTTGTTTGCGCTCTGCAGTCTGCAATTGCAGCTTGTAATCAGAGCTGTTGGGCTCTATCTTTTATCGTCATTATTCTCATTCAGAGTTTGCTTCGTGTACAATTCACCGAGGGCACGGGCAAAGAATAGGAATCTCGGAGGGCCCAGCGAAGCACTTTAAAACTGTACGTGAGAGCTACGATAGTAAACAGGCTGCAAAAGTGCATCGCATGCCTCAGTTTCAGGCTGTTTATCATCATGACGTTCATGTGTGTGTGCGTTTGTGTGCGCGTGCGCGCGTGCCGGTAAGGGTAGATCCCGGGAGGTTAGGTTGATCGAAAAGTAGATCTTCGGTCCAAAAAGTTTAGGCACCCCTGATTTAAGGGCATACAAACTAATTTAAAACAGCACATGTTCACTGTCTCATGATTAATTCTAACACATCTATACTAAATAAGAATTTCCCATAATGCCTCACTTCCCCACTGTGAAGTTATTAGTCACTGTTTGTGCATAATGGCTCTTTTTACTGTAACAAAGTAGCAATTTAGATTCCCTTTCATAGCCACAGATGGGATGGAACCAGTGCTGTCGACTACAAAGATGACAATTCCTTTACTTGACAACTCATTTAGTCTTCATTAATAATGTTTTTGATGTGGCAGATGGTCACTAATTGCCTTGATGATAAAAGAAAACCAAGCTCGCCGTAACTCATTCTGACATCGACTTCAGTAACATAAAGTGAGATTGTTTGAAATATTGCATTGAGCTGTTAATATTTTACAAACATGTGATGGTCCGTGTGGATATGCAAAACCATTTCCTCACTCACCTGCGTCAAACTGAGGTAACCCGTGGTGCGCTTGCTGTGCTTTTGTTGCCATCATTGCCCTACTGTATGTCTTGTTTGTTCTCACTACTGTGTGCTCGCTGGGGGAATTCACCTCACATAAAGATCACGATGATGGCAGGCGGCAATGGCAGAAATGAGAGTGTGGAGACTCACAGGAGCCACGGGGGCCATGGGAGTCGTTCAGCATTTGTCATTAGATCTATTTTTAGAGAAAGCTAAACCACACAATCGCTGAATTTGTTTATCAGAGAAATGTGCGTGACAACAATTATGATGACCTCTCAGATGGAGGGTTCTTTTCCCACAGTTATTTGGTTATGAGAAACAATAATTCATACAATTTTGAAATTATACTTCTATGGAGATTTATTATGAATTTGAAAATAATTACATGAGTGCTTATTGTAACGTAACAATTTAATGTTGTGTGAAAACACATTGAAAGCCACATCAAAGACAGACTAACTTATGCACATCATTGCAAATTGTATGCCATTTAGCTTTGATAAAAACTGAAAATGGCTGACCAATCTCGCGGTAAGATGAGCAAAAATAATAGCAGTGCTTCATGCAGATGATGTTCAGTAGCCAAGCGCTTTTAAATCATTGTTAAAAACTATGCTTTTCCCCCGCATAACTTTGATTAAGGTCTTTTCAGTGTTACTAAAAATCTGTTTCTTCATACGTTTTTTTAGCCAACTTAGGAGGCTAATTGGCTGCAAATGTGCTCAAATGTTGTCAACACACAGTACGTTTTTAATTAGAGACGTGTGTTTTTTGATGTTGTGCTTTTAGTTGTGGGAAGCACATTGAGTTGTCCTGTGTATGAAATGTGTTATATGATAAAGTTGTCTTACCTTGCCTGATAAGTTTGATCTATAAAAGCTTGCACAGTACAGACTTTGACAGCCTGGCACGCATGTTTTTGGAATGTGGGAGGAAACCAGAGTACCTGGAGAAAACCCCTGCAGGCCCACACATGGCCAATTGGTAGCAAGTTCGAGAAAGCTGGTCTCTTGTATACAAAGATAAATAAAAATGGTCTATCGATAATTTTTGAGCATGTGATCTCTGAACCAAAATTGGTGAATGGTGAAATTAGGTATTTTTCCCTCCAAGCCGTATAGTTGCAGCTAAATAAATACGATACAGTACAATGCATCTAAATGTATCTATTTAAATATTGTAGTCAATAAGCCCCAATGCAACAATGTTGATAACCTCCCTTGATGGTCACTGGCATGTCCAGATGTAACAGCAATGTGCAGTGATGCCCTCACATCCTTCACTGGAAGATACAAAGTCACAAATTAGAGAAGGCAGACCTGAAAAAAAAATGCACAACGTTTTGACGTCATATCTTGTTTTGCGCTCTTGAGCAATGTGAGACACACAAATAAACAAATGAATAAATAAATAAATACACACATAAATAAATAACTGTGAGAAAAAAAGTATGTGGGACACATTTGCAAAGTATCGAGGGACTGGTATATGATGATACAGTGATGTATTACCGTGCATAGTCCTCATTAATTCATTTTTTTCACTTTGCATTGCGACAACATTTTTCGCCTTCAGAAACCCAATTTTGATGCGCGATTATATTTGGAACTTTTGCGAAGTCGGTATTTGCTCCCGCACGACTCTGAATTCTACAGCACGCTTCCACTTCCTGTAATCGTCAAACGCGTATCTCAGCCAGAAAGCTCATCAACTGTCACAACTTTCGACCGGCAAGCGTAAATGACGTGCAAGCAGTGATCAAGAATATGATTCCATACACTGTCAACATCAAACTCGCGGCTCGGACGTTGACTGGCACCCTAAATTTGCAGAATAAAACCGCAGTAGATTGGTGAGTACTGCAGCTCTTCTGTTAGCATGCATCGATACTTTGATTAGAAACGACGGTGTTTACATTTTTTCCACATCGCGTTGCTCTCAGGATGTGTTGTTGTTGTTGTTGTTATTTATTCTCTTTTCTTAGCGTAGTATGGTGTACCCGTTAGTAGTTGTGGACCTCTATGTAATTTGACAAGGATTTTGAAAGGAAATGCACGCAAGACATTTCGTGTCATGTGATTTACTGGGCCTGTTGGATTTATGCCCCCTTTTTTTTCTAAATGCATATGCTAGATTAATGTTATTCAAATCACCACTCATAGGTGTTCATACGTACATGGTGCAGTCCTATACCATGCTGATATTTTCCTTGAAAAGTCGACATAACTCATTTATGTTTTTATATTTGGGGAATGAAGTTGCATGCAATGTACAGTTAGTTTTTTGGTACATTATGTCTGTTAAAGTGTCAACTTGCTCTTATTGGAATCATTTTTACACAGAATGTTGACTTTTTGTCCAAGTTATATTTCTGCCTGCATCTCGACAAAATGCCAGATGGTCAAGAGTAATCAATCGGACACGTTGGGCCGACAAATAATGTTCCACCACTATTTGAGCTGAATGTACTTCTCATTATCTACCTTTGTTATTTATTTTTCTTAATTATATTACAGCCATTGAGGTTGGGTTTTGTGGTACCCATTCCCCAAACCTATCTTGTTTAGCTATATACTCAATATCAAACCTTTCTGCACTGCATGTTATTTCTTACAAACCTCCTCTCCACCCTCCATGTTTTGTTGTGCAGGGGCTGGCAGGGGCTGATAGCTCAAGGATGTCACTCTAGCATTCTCATTATTGATCCAAAGACATCACAGACCATTCAAGTGCTGGAAAGACACAAAGCCAATGTGGTCAAGGTAAGCTCATCCTAAACTACCTGGCAAGAAACACAAATATATGCCTGTTACCCTAAAAGGACTTGAGATACTTTTTAACTCATTCACTCCCAAAGACGTTTTTAAACGTCTTTTCAGACTTGGTCCAAAATTGGCTGGTACTAAATGAGTTAATAGGTTGTTTTACGTTTGGGTTGATTTTTTTAATTGATATGTTGTGTTTCTCTTTATTCATGTAACCTCCCAAGCAGACAAAGATACTGTGCAATACAACAATATACGATATATCACAGTGCGATATGAAAAATGCCTACTTTGCGACATAACTCAAATTTTTGGTCTTATGTGTCGAGTATTGTGTGACACTAATGTAGCATTTGTGGTGGTAGCATTACAACAGTCGCCTTTCTACTGGGACATTCTTGTGCCTCACGCTTCCTGCATGACTGACCCACAGTTAATCCAATTGTTACATTCATGGAACGGCTGTATTGAGTGTACCGGTACATCAATTTGTCAACCCTGGAGAGTGGCATGCGAGGATGACGTGTTAAAAAAAGCGACTTTTACTGTTACTCTGGTCATTTGTGAGCTGATTTCAATGAACTGAGTCTGTGCAGTGCACAAGTGCAAATAGAGTTTAGACTCGCACTTAAAATTTTTGTTTGCTATTCGTTTATGGTTTAACCAGCTATCCCCAGACAAGATTATTTTAGTGAATGAAAACAACATTGTAGTGCAGTGGTGTCAAAACCCAGTCCTTGAGACGCTGTCCTGCGTGTTTTATAGGTCTCCCGATTCCGAAACACCTGAATCAAATAATCAGGATTATTATCAGGCTTTTTCGGAGCTTGCTCTCCTCCTCTAGAGCCTGAAAAATAGCGCTAGCCGCTGCTCGCTTGACTCTCAACCTGAGGGACTGTTGTAACATGGTTTTTGCTTCAGGCACGTGCGCTTCAAGATAAACTGAATTCCTTTTCCTTCCACACTACACTACCATTGTATTAAAAATGAATGTACCGCTATGTTTCTGTAACTGTAGCATCACTACTCCTTACATGTTTAAGAGTTGTTTATGGCTCTAACTACATTACAATGTACAGTAGATGACAACAGCGAACATTCCTTGAAGACTGGTTGTATAGCCACAGGGCCCGGCCACCATGAGCCAAGTCGTGGTGGCAGAAGCGGTACTACACTATTCATTTTTTTGTTTTTGATATAAAAGGACTCTTTGCTTTTTTAAATTAATAGATTTTATTGCTATTATATTAGTAATAATTCATTTTTCTGAAATAAACTGCATATTGTATTTGCTTGGGTTGTCTGTGTGATTTTAAAATTGGTTTGATGAACTGAAATATTTGTGTGTGATAAATATGCAAAGAACACAGAAATCTGGACGGGGGCAAATACTTTTTCAAGGCATTTACATTGAATACAACTACTGACATGGATGAATTTGTTTGAATAAGACAACTCACATTATTCTGCAATATATTAATTAAGTCTTGTGTGTCTTTTTAAGAGTGGAGTCATGAAATCGAGCTTAAAACAGGAAATGCTTATATTTTCATACGTTCGCAGAAGGTTATGGATTCGTATTTTATCTAAAAATTGAATACTTTAGCTTTATTATTTTTCTTTAAAAAGTAGTCTATCCCTTTAAAAAAACTATATATATATACATATATATATATATATATATATATATATATATATATATATATATATATATATATATATATATATATATATAGGATATATATATATATATCCTATATATATATATATATATATGGACTATATATATATATATATATATATATAGTCCATTAATATGTGAATTTTTGTGCAATTATGTTTCTACTGCAGTAGATGATTCCCATTTATTGTTGTTGTTATTGTTATTATATTTTGGGCCCAATATATGTGTCTACTAAGATGAACACATGGCTGCTGGTAGAGTACCTTCTAAAAATAAAGTAACATTTATAGAGTACATTGTCAGTATTGTTTGACCTTGAGGTAAGTAGTTGTTGTCTGAGATTATTGATCATGTGGGAGGGTGCATTTCTCCAATGACTGAGAATGTGTGTCCTTGTGTGTGCGTGCTTGTTTTGAAGAAGACTAAGAAAGGGTCATAAATTCAACAGTGATTATTAGAGGTTAGGATCAACCTGAGGGTTCTATTCTCTACTCCAAAACACACTTAAATCTTGGATGTGCTGCAACAATTGGACATCTGTCCACCGCACAGTCACAAAATGGGCATTTTGTGGATAATAGAATAGCACAAAATGAAATAAAATAACCAGTATGTAGACGGAAATAAAATAGATGAATATAATCAATTATTTAGATACTGTGCGTTGAGAAATTTGTCTTTTTAAATTTCAGTTGTAGAGGTTCGGACTCAGCCCACATGTATATGGCAAACAGTCTACACTAGTATTTGGCCCATGGACAGCTGAAATCCGCATATAATTGATTGGGAGGTGGGGGTAAGGGGGATTATTATACAGCATTTTTCAACACCCAAAGTTGTTTAAAAAGGCTTATCAAGATTAAAAATGCATTTTCCATGAAAAGTCGGGGTGAAATTGTAAGAAAAATATTGAAAAAAGTCATCCGTGAATATGCAAAATTGCGAGTGTTGAACTGTGAATATGCGGCAGTCTCCTTAATAGTCTTTTCAGAGGTTTTTAAATGATAATATTGATTGTTTAAAATTCATCATGGTCATACTGACTGAGGGACAGTCAGTATGCAGACCAACCACGGTCATTCATCTTTCGGAAACAGGCATATGCGTATTATTATTATTTCGAGAGAACCTCTGTGTTAGGAATTGCGTTGTCATTTACATTTTTTTTTACTTGCACAGTTTACTGGCAGATTGATGGATCATTGGAGTTGTAAAATGTAGGGACACAATCAATGCAGAGGCCAATCACCATTGCTCATGTTCAACCCATCTTATGAAAAGAGTAGATACACACAACCATGAATGAATGTGAATCTGAATCTGAATGTGCTTGTATTTCTGTTCAACACGCAACAGTACATAAACAAGCCACAAACATCAGCATGGAGCAACTCCACAGTTACCGTATGTGGATGCATATGGTAAACATTCGCTGTGGACAAAAATGCTTGGAGCAGTCCCTGAAGTAGCAACGTTTGTGCGTCATCTTGAAAACAGATGAGTAGGCAGTGGATTGTACCTCCTCCAGTGATTAATTCCATCTTTGACATCCTGACATTTTATTTTATTAAAAAGGTCAAAGTCACAGAGATTCACATTTCAGTGGTGGTTTAGAGTAATCAGCCTAATAAATAATTAGGTCAAAGATTACTTATACTGTGATGTGAATTCTTTAGAATGTTTCTTTAACATTTCAGTTGAATTACATAAATGGCCAAAAATATAGAACTTATAAGTGGTTGGTGGTGAGATGTGAAAACACAAAATACTTAATTACCCTTGAGCAAGGCAGCAAAGCAGGTGCCCAGGGCTCATCACCTAACCCCCCTAGCCTGAGCATTGTGGGACAGTTAAGTGATTAAATTCCTAAAATTTCTTGACAGTCATATATTCTATGCAATCGCACTATTTTAAACACAGTATTCTGATTGGTATTGCATTTGGGGGGCCTCTGTACTGTGAGGCACACATACTCACCAGTCGTGTACCGTGCCGCCCACTCTGTTTATTTTCATACCTATTCATTTCTCATACTGTGTCTTGCATCCGTCGTGCAAGTAGCAATACAGTATGCATGTCTAAGTGTTGTGAAAGGCGCTTACAAATAAAATGTATTATTGTTATTATTACACGAGCTGAAATTAAATGCGAAATGGCAATGCAATTGGATAAATGCTTGTCATGCCTAGCAACACAGCACAACCTTGGGTTGAGTATGACTCACAAGTATTTACACGCCATTGTCAGTTTCATCATGTGCTTCCAGTAATAAAAAATGATGGTACAGTATTGTTATTCCTTCTTCCAGGTAAAGTGGTCAAGAGAAAACTACTACCATAACTTGAGCTCGCCCTACTGTTTGCGACTGGCCTCCGGAGATGCCTCGGGAAAGATAATAGTGTGGGATGTTGTTAGTGGCACTGCCCATTGTGAGATCCAAGAGCACTCCAAACCCATCCAGGGTAAGATATCATTGTCATCCCCCACCCCCTCCATTTTTTTATAGCGGCCTGAAGTGATTGTTTATCTTGGGGCTGGACATTACCCAAGCAAGACCTGTCAAGAAAGCAATCTATTCTGTCAAGTATCTCTTAAGTTGTGTGCGATTTGTTTTCATTACAATGCTATTGCCATCTCTCTATATGTCCTGCTGCAAACACTGTGCATTCATCTTCTTCATTCCTGCCTGCTCTTATCTGGCTTCCCTGATTTTCTTTCAGATTTGGAGTGGCTGTGGAATCAGGATGTTTCCCGTGATCTGTTGTTGGCTGTGCATCCACCTAACTACATTGTTCTATGGAATGGAGACACAGGAACCAAGCTGTGGAAGAAAAGCTATGCTGAAAACATTCTGTCCTTTTCTTTTGACCCATTTGACCCATCCAACATGGCATGTATGTACACGATAATGTCTTATTGAAGCTGTGCTAATTTGTTTACACTCGATCTCTAATGAAAAATGTACATGTGATATCTTTATTTTATTTTTTTTTAGTGCTGACGAGCGAAGGAATAGTCTTCATCACAGACTTTTCCCACTCAAAACCACCAGGAAGTGCAGGCAAAAAGGTTTACATTGCAAGTCCTCACGCAAGCCCCGCCCACACCAAGCCTGCACCCACAGTGGCTCCCCCTCCTACCGGTGCCAAGAAGGCTCTCAACAAGGTTAAAGTGCTAATCACCAATGAAAAGCCCACGTAAGAGCCACCAGCTTTCACTCAGCTTCAGAACCTTATTTGAAAATTAGCCAAGAGCAATCCCATTGAAAATACCCTGCTGATTTAATAATCATTGTCAAGGATACATTTTTTCTATGGCTCCTTCAGCGAAATAATACACCGTGTCTATGAGTAGAGTTTCATTGCCAGTTACTGCCCTAACAGAGGTTTTTAAAGCTGACACTTGTATGAAACATTTCAAATCCCAGATGCTACTTAAAAGTACTCTAATAAATTTAGACAAATGACAACAATGCGTACCAGATCTGGCAAAGATTATCTTTGTGAGGTGTGTTCATCCTTTACAGCGGGGGTCCCCAACCTTTTTTGCCTCACAGAGCGGTTTAATGTCAATACAATATTTTCAGGGACCAGCCTTTAAAGGCCGGATAAATGCAACAAAATAATATGATATGACCGGCATGAAAACTGTGGTATTTTCGAAACATATTAATAAACACGAATCACGATACGAGGAACATCCTATCTGGCCGCAACACTCTGGTCGCTATGGTAATGTTTACACGTGCCTTCAAAATAAGATAGACCGCAAATACAAAGTGCATGAAAAATACGACTCGCCATCGCTGCATATTATGCAGATTGGCCTTGGTACGTGGGAATCTCTCGTTGTGATCAATCCATATTTTAAGTAGGACTCCTGACACCGTCTATTAAATGTAGCCTTTCTTTTATTCTTGAAAGTCATAGGCTCCTCTGTCCCCTGGCTAGGCCTTTCCAAAGACCTTTGTTTTTTATTCATTTTGCTAGCTCCTGGGTTTCATTTTAGCATAACCTCTCACATGACTGAGAAGTGCGCCTTCACCTGCGTCAAGAGTGACATATTGCAGACAGCAGTAACAAAGGGTCCGGTAATTTTTCAAAATAAAACATCTTTCAGATTCCAAAATGAATAAAACGGAAGTAATGTAAGTTATGTATTCTTACTGTGCAGCCCGGTACCAAATGACCCACAGACCGGTGCCGGTCCGCGGCACCTCTGCTTTACAGTAACACATTTGCCAAATTAACAGATGGTCTCAAACATTTCAACATCATGTAAAACCAGTTGTCAAATATAAATTGTCTGAAGACTGGCGAAAAATGTCCCATAACATTTTAATAAAGCAAGCAACGGTTGCCATTATTTCAAATTAGTATCTGGCTAACTCTTGAAGCTCCTTTTAGAAAAAACAAAAATTGGCTGAGCATTATTTTTTGGCAGCCACTCTGACACTTATGCCTGGTTATTCATAAGAGGAGCGCCCGGCAGTCTATCTACTCAGCCAGCCAATAAGCTTTACACACACACACACACACATGCACATACACTCACACTCACGTGTGTCTTCATTCTTCTTCCTTGGTCCATTTCATGTTTTTTTTATTTAGAATCTAGTGTGGGAAAATATTTGTGTGGTTTCTACCACAGTTTTCCACCTCTGCTTGACAGGTAGCAGATTTGAACAAAAGTCTGTCTGTCATCTTAAAAATCCATCCATTAATTTGTAACCCACTTATCCTCACAGGGCTTACGGACTTGCTGGAGCCTATCGCAGCTGTCATCTTTGGGCAGTAGGCGGGGTACACCCTGACCTGGTTGGCAGTCAATCATAGGACACACAGACGAACAACCATTCACACTCTCAAATCACATCTAGGGACAATTTGGATTGCTCCATTAACCTGCCAATGCATGTTTTCGGGATGTGGGAGGCAACAGGAGAACCTGGAGAAAACCCACAGAGGCACAGGGAAAAGATGCAAACTCACAGGAAGGCCAGGAACCGGAATCGAACCCTGCACCTCTCCACTGTGAGGTGGACGAGCTAACCAGCCATACATCATGCCGCCCCATCTTAAACATCCATCCATTTTCCGAACCGCTTAATCCCCACAAGGGTCGCGGGGGGTGCTGGAGCCTATCTCAGCCATCTTCGGGCAGTAGGCGGGGGACACCCTTAACCGGTTGCCAGCCAATTGCAGGGCACACAGAGACGAACAACCATGCGCACTCACACTCACAACTAGAGACAATTTAGTGTGTTCAACCAGCCTGCCATGTATGTTTTTGGAACGTGGGAGGAAACCGGAGTACCCGGAGAAAACCCACGCAGGCCCGAACATGCAAACTCCACACACGGAGGCCGTAGCTGAGAAAATATGAAAAAAAAACCCGTCAATTTAATTTTCATGGATCCTTGCATGTAGTATATACAGCGGCCACATCACCAAAAATGTCAACCTCTGTACTGTGAAGTCGACGTGCTAACCACTGGATTACCGGGCCGCCCTCCATCTTAAACATGTTGACTTAATTGCTGTACTATACATTTGACTGTCTCATCAGGTGGCCGCGAATCTGGCAGTTGGCATGCAGATAACTTTTCCCAATCAGTGTGTCCAGCTCGACAGTTCTCACGCGCAGTCAAATGTTGAACTGTATGTCAATGTTTTCAATTTAGAGCCAGCTTGTACTTATAAAAATAGATAACTGGCCTCTAAACTCTGCTTAAGAAGAGTAAACAGTTTCCCTCGCAACACAAAATAAGTGGGCAAATGTTTCAAATACTGCATTATACTGAAAATTTCACAAGGGGAAACATTATATTAAGAATCATCTGTCCGTGTAATGAAGCGCAGTTGCTTGTGATTTGTGGTATAGTTGTCAGTTCCTCAATAAGTACATTGTTAAATTAATGCCTTAACTAATATTGCCGTTGTTTCAGATGTCTTTAAATTGGCCATGCGTACCCAAGTAAATGTGTGCAATATTAGATGTTGTCGGTGCTGGATAGCTGAAAGGTCTGCTTTCATCTTCCTTGTATTTAATTTCTCTTTTGTATTTCTCTCTGAAGATCTGTTGCATTCACCGTTTCATGGAAGACTTAGAAGCTTTTAGAAGTTTGCTTTTGATGTTGCCTTACTGGCTCAAACATTTCTGGCCCCTTGTTTTTTTTTGTTTTCTTTAAATATTTTTTTATCTTCATCACCTTCACCTTATGATTATGATCTCACTGGCGTTTGTCTGGTGTTTCTTCTGTATGTGATCTTATCGTAGAGGAATGGTGCAGTTGTAATCAGCTTTTTGGCCCCATTTTCCCCCACAACCGAGTGAGTGTTTGCGACTGTCTTTGTTTTAGGGAATCCTGTTCTGCCTTTCATCAGTGGAATGCCCAATTAATTTCAAAGCACAAATTAAGTTAAGGCTTAATATTTTCAAGGATTTTAAACATGTATTTGACAGCATGAAAAGGCCAATATACTTGCACCCTGTTTGTCCAGTGTGTCCTTGGTTTTATATATATTAGGGCTAAGGGATGCGATTAGGGATAATTCACTCGACCTGCTGGAAGGAACACCATAAATGGGGATGAATCGATCGACCAGTTCAACTCTATTCATATTAAACTTAGGAATTTGATGATGTTGTCCATACCATTTCCATTTTTACATCTGTGTATCATCGTGGTTGACATGTGTAGTGGTTCACATGCTGTAGCAGCCTTTTGTGTAGCTGCTGTGGGTTCACTTCACACCAGTTCAAATTTTTGTCTGCCTTTCACCTTGAAGTCAGCTTGGATAGGCTCCAGCCATGCGTCCCCCTGAGCAGGCTATAGAATCGCAATATAGAATCAAAGTACAGTATAATCCAAGTATAGAATGTGAAACGGTGATCCTTTCAAACTGTGTTTCGCTTGTTTCTTACATTGCCGTTTGTCCTTGTGGTCCGTAGCGCAGAGTCGGTGACGTTGAACGACTGCCTGCAGCTGTCTTACTTGCCATCCAAAAGGAACCACATGTTGCTGCTCTATCCCCGAGAGATTCTCATCCTTGACTTGGAGCTCAGCCAGACTGTGGGTGTTGTTGCCATTGAGCGTTCTGGAGTGCCTTTCATCCAGGTGAGGCTCTTCATATATAAACGGTTATAAAATTGGTATCAGTGAGTTTTTATACATTTAACCTCTTGTATATGCCAATTACATTGCTTATTGAAGGTCTAATTTATCGAATTTATCACAGCGTTTTTTAAATGAACAATTCCTGGATCACACTTGCAGCATGAATTTGAAGGTTTCGGAGCATGTTATTTCCCCGATGCTTCAGTTTGCTTAGTGAGTCTGTGACTCCGTTTACATTCGCTCATTCACCCTTTCAAAACCCGAATATAACCATTCATTCATTCATCTTCCGAACCGCTTGATCCTCACTAGGGTCGCGGGGGGTGCTGGAGCCTATCCCAGCTGTCTTCGGGCAGTAGGCGGGGGATACCCTAAATATAAATCAGCATGTATTGTATTGTATTGTAAATTGGTTGCCAGCCAATCACAGGGCACACAGAGACGAACAACCATCCACGCTCACACTCACACCTAGGGACAATTTAGAGTGTTCAATCAGCCTGCCACGCGTGTTTTTGGAATGTTGGAGGAAACCGGAGTACCAGGAGAAAACCCACGCAGGCCCCGGGAGAACATGCAAACTCCACACAGGGAGGTTGGAGCTGGAATCGAACCCGGTACCTCTGCACTGTGAAGCCGACGTGCTAACCACTGGACTACCGGGCCGCCTGAATATAAGCAATATTCGGGTTTTGAAAGGCCGTGTCTGCGATGGGCTGGCAACCAGTTAAGGGTGAACCCAAACTATTGTCTGAAGACAGCTGGGATAGACCCCAGAACACCTGCGACCCCCATGAGGATGGAGCGTTCAGATCAAGGATGGATGGATGAAAGGCCATGTAAAGACCCGACTAAGACCCCTGGCACATCCCTTTTACATATTTAGTCATATAAATGTGCATTGGAATACCACTAAAAGAACATTGGTTTGTGTTCTAATGGATGACATTTGTGAGAATGAATGATTTTTTCCATAATGTTGATGAAATATTATCTTAAAGTTTTGACTCCCAACAAGTGTGGGATGGAATAGACAGTGTACTCAAGTACACTTGTTGGATTTTATGGGTTTCTGCCTCTTTTTTGTCTTCCGTATTCATTCCATAGTTGAGTGACATTTCTGCTGAGGTGGCATGGTGAAAAACTGTTTAAAAGATTGGCGTCACAATTCAAAGGTTGTGGATTTGTTTCTGAGGTCCGGCCTTCCTTTGTGGAGCAAGTTTTTCGTGTGTGCGTGTGTGCGTGTGTGTGCGTGTGCGCGTGTGTGTGTGTGTCTGTGTGCGTGCGTGCATGCTTTTCCAGGTGCGCCATGTTCCTCCTAAAGTCACTGAAGACTAAGTTGTCCGTAGGTGTGAGTGTGAATGGTTGTTTGTCTGCTACATTTGTCTATCCATATGTGTCTTATCTATAATTGGTTGGTGACTGGTCCAGGGTACACGCTGCCCCCTCGCCAAAAGCTGTGATCAGTTCCAGCACACCTGTGGCCCTAATGAGCGGTATAGAAAATGGATGAATGTCATTTCTAATGATGAATTAACTAGTTTATTTATCCTACATTCACACCAAATGCGAGGTGAGAGTTTCTGGCAGTGCGATTCCAATGCATTTTGCGCGATCCGGCGCGGATGTGTGCGGGGCTTCGCAGATGTCGCGTGGCAGCCAATCGGCTGTGGTGACATACAGCATACAAATGGACCCTGATTATTGCAAAGAGCTTCCAGTGTAATACACACTTCTATTGTAAAATAAAATAATTTTTGCTTCAATTACCTTTAATTATATAGTATGTTATTTTTTAATGCTACATTATAAATGTGAAGACACTGTCATGTTAATGATATCTCACAGTAATTGGCCAAATATGGTCAACATGTTGGTGATGTTCCAGTTCTGTTCTAGAGCGGGATGAGATGCTTTGCATAGTCAAGTTCTGCTTTTTTCAAAGTGGTTTCCAATGCTTTCCAACACAGAGCTAATTTACATAATTTATGGCAAAGTTTCAGCATGCAATAAATGTCGAGTTCATATTGTAATTCGGGTTCACTAGACGAAGACATTAACACACAATGCTTCATTTTTTTCCCATTCATTATTTACACATGCAGTTTTAGTTTTTACTGAAAACTGATTAAGATTGAGATCAAGAGGTTAAGATTTTCCATTATTTTATTTCGCCGTATTACATTGTACTGTAACTTATTTTTCGTAACTCAGCTATCTACACCGGCAAGGTAATGAGACTGCATCCATGTTGAGATTTACACCCCCCTCCTGATACCCCCCCCCCCCCCCAAAAAAAAAAGTTGTACTGCTGTTGTACATACTGCTATTTTTTATTTTTGTATACTGTTATAGTTTGTGACTGCTATCTATGGAACTGGCTGCCGTGCCACATAACCTCTTTATAAAGCTTACGAACCTGTGAACATGAACACATTTCGTTGTGCCAATAACTAGGTGGCAGAACGGCCAATCATCACTTTATCCTTATTTTCCTCAACTGTGTGTCTCAGGTGATCCCCTGCGCCCAGAGGGATGCTTTGTACTGCCTCCACGAAAACGGTTGCATCACCCTTCGTGTGTGCCGTTCCACTGCAGCTCTTGAAGACGGATCAGTAGCAACAGGTATGCCTCCTCTCGTACATGCCGTGGGTGCCATTTGGACTGTGCTCACTGACGACGCTAACTCACAGCAACACTGCCTTCCCTTCTTCATTTACTAAGCCATTGCATAGTTCATTCAGAGCCTGAAGCCTTTTTCGCTATGCTCCAGTGGGCATTCAGACTCTTACTATCTCATTTATCTTCAGCTTAGTATTGCAGGCCAATAGGAGTCTATTGTCTCAGCAAATGTCTCTCTCTTCCTCACTTCTTTTCTTGTTTCCCCGACATTTTCTTTTATGAGTCTCTCACACCCACATTTTAACGGATATTTCTCTTCCTGGTACTTATCTCACTAAATCCTCTCACTTTATTGTCCTGCTCTCATTTCACCTCACGCTTGGCTTTTCTACTTTGTACTTCAATTTATCTTTTTGACTCTTTTTTTTATTTTATTAAGTACTAATCAATGCTTTATCCCACACTTGTCTCCTTTTATTCACACTCCGAACAGCTGTCATTATGCTTCCCATTCTCCCATCCTTTTAACCCTGTCTCGGTCTTCTTTTCAGTCACACTAAGATCATTACTTCTTTTTCTTTCTCAGACCCTGAACAGAGTGCCCAGGAACTTGTGTATGACCTCCGCTCTCAGTGTGATGCTATTCGGGTCACCAAGACCGTCCGGCCATACCGCATGGTTATCTGCCCCATCAACGAAAACAGCGCTGCTCTCATGGTCAGCGATGGTAGAGTCATGCTATGGGAGCTCAAAGCCTTCACAGGCAGAGCTACTGCCAATCCAAGGTACACCAGCGCATGCACACACACACACACACACACACACACACACACACACACACACACACACACACACTGTTCAATATTTCTGCAGTCACACTCATTTCCAGGCACAGGCTTGAAACAGAGGTAAGGAGGTAACGGTAAGAGCCATGCTACTTTTTCAGTCTCCTTGAATAAACTTCCCTGAAAACTGCCTAATCCTCTGACCTAGATTTAGGCTTCTTAGTGACTGGCACAGGTAGGCCAGGCAAGGACGTACTCTATCTCACTTTCCTTTGATAGAGGATTCCCAAGCCTCTGTCGAAGATTCATGACTATATATCTCATTTTTATATTTGTTTCCTGCATGCCTACTATCAAGTTAATATAGGCGAATAAGTCCCAGCAGCATGAACTAAAAACGCATGTCATGCTTCACTTTGTGATAGAACTGCCTCGTTTCAATAAATCTTGAAATTCTCTTGGTTTCAGCTGGATGAAGAAGCAGTTCATGTGAAACTAAATGACAGACCAATGTTTGTTTACATGCATCTCTGATCATTCTGACAGTCAATGTACACGTGTGAAAACCATACCACAATATCTATGGCTTAGTTCAAATAAATTTGATGATAATTCCCAATTTCTTTGTGATGTTGTCCCACACAGACGATGTGATGAGAGAACGAAGAGATTACCCGGATGTTGTTTAGCTTGATTTAAGAGGATACACGTTATTTTATACTTTACATGTTAACGCCTCTTGGTATTTGACTTGATCAGATTGTCACCAATTATTTTTCTTGATGGATCAATGTTAAATCATTACAAAATCATGTCTAGGTCAATTAAGAAAAAAAATCATCCCAGCATTTGAATTATCACTTCCCATCTTGGCTTGAGTAGTTAATGCATGTTGTACTTTCATTATATATTTGGATTAATATTTGACCTTGTCATTTGTGTTGCAGTTCAGGATTGTCCCCACTCTACTCTCCGGTGTCCTTTTGTGGCGCTCCTCTGGCTCCAAACCAAAAACATATTCAAAATCTCTCTCTCAACAGCATGATAGGTACGACTGCACGCCATCAACCGCACCGTTTTGTGTCAACATCATGCACCTTTTTTCTGTAATCTTCTTAGTGTTATTTAATGTCTGTGGAACAGAGACAGTTGGGCACAGGCCAAACCTATGTCTGTTATAAACAACCCTTACAAATCATATTCACGTGTCAGTTGATCATTTTGGTGTTGGCATAAATTACATTTACAAGCATTATTTTCAGTGAGTGTTTTTCTCCTAATGTTGAGTGAAGTGAAGAAAATAAAAAAAAATGTCAGTTGTGCAAGATATATAACCCTGGGTGTTTAAAAATACAATGGGCATGAGAATGTAAAATATAAAAAGAAGATCCTTTGTGCTACATTTTATGATTTACTATGACTATACATTTAATAAATGAAACAAATAGAGTTTAGTGGATTATTAATAATGATGCACCTGTGTAAACCACACAAACGTTTGCATCTGCTCAGCTTGACAATTGAATCAGCTGATTTTTTTTAAGCATACTCAAAAAAAAGAGAGAAAAACATCAAGGTCTGAATATTTTACAATACAATACAATACATGCTGATTTTTATAGCGCTTTCACAACAGCGGCAGCTGTAACAAAGCGATTAACAAAATAGTTAACATAAAGTAAAATAATAAACACAAAATGCATTATTATTTTGCACAAAACATTTGGGACACCAACAGGATGTTAAAAGTGAACAAAATGTGGAGGTTGGTCAAAAGTATTAGGACACTAACATTCAATCACTGAGGAAATTACATATACGTATTTGAACATTGATGGTGTGTTATTTTCATCTCAAGGTCAAACTTTAATAGCTGGTGAGGCCCCTCTTCCATCCTCCAACCAACAAGAAGTCCAGCTGAAGTTTCTGTTGACTGGTCTCCTCTCTGGCTTGCCATTGCCACCCTTTGCCATCCGCATGTGTCCACCTCTGACAACCAAAAACATCAACCACTACCAACCCATGCTGGCTGTTGGTAGGTTATGTTACAAACACACACTTGCTTTCAAATGCATAAATACATATTTTCATACAGATTTTTTTGCTCCTTCTGGTCTGAACAAATTGATGGCTTTGTAATTTTGTTCTTCTACCCCTATGGTTTGATTTCTTTTCACGCTGTTAAAAAAAAAAAAAAAAAAAAACTTTGAAAGTCAAATTGCATCATAACAAATCACACAAGATCACTCTCTCATCTCATTGGTTAGCAGTAAGAGCAAGATTGTAAAAGTAGGGGAGATTTAGTGTATGGACCTTTTAGGAAACGCATTTAAAAAGCTTTTAAGCTGTGGCAAAAATGGATGGATGGATAATAATTACATACATATAGTAAATGGAAAACAATTTTGTTAAGGGAACTGTTTTATCAGATTACATCCTAATCACTATTGTTTTGTGTTTTTTTTTGTTATTGTAAAGTGTCCTTGGGTGTCTTGAAAGGCGCTTATAAATAAAATGTATTATTATTATTATTATTATCACCATTACACTATCTTGTTTTATTTGAACCATATCAAAGCCACTTAGATTAAATGGTGCTCAGACACATGAGTGTGATTTTTGTTCCTTTATAAGTTTGATTACTGACTGTGAACCACACTAGGTTACTTATTGAGTTCTATACGAAAGGGTGGAAAGCACCCTGACCTAAAATTTACAATTTTAGCAATGCTGAAGTTGAAGGTGATTCATGTATGTTCAAGTTCAGCATACGATGCGATTGATTCTCATTTGCCTTACCTAGATAAATTAAGGTAAATGAATACAAAATACATTTCTTTTGGACCACCATCCATCCATCCATCCATCCATCCATCTTCTACCGCTTATCCGGGGCCGGGTCGCGGGGGCAACAGCTTTAGCAGGGAAGCCCAGACTTCCCTCTCCCTAGCTACTTCTTCCAGCTCTCCCCGGGGGATCCCGAGGCGTTCCCAGGCCAGCTGGGTGACATAGTCTCTCCAGCGTGTCCTGGGTCTTCCTCGGGGTCTCCTCCCGGTGGGACATGCCCGGAACACCTCACCAGGGAGGCGTTCAGGAGGCATCCGAATCAGATGCCCAAGCCACCTCATCTGGCTCCTCTCGATGTGGAGGAGAAGCGGCTCCTCCCGGATGACCCATAGCTCGTGACCATAGATGAGGGTTGGAACGTAGATCGACCGGTAAATTGAGAGCTTCGCCCTTTGGCTCAGCTCCTTCTTCACCACGACAGACCGATACAACGTCCGCATCACAGCAGACGCTGCACCGATCCGCCTGTCGATCTCTCGCTCCCTCCTGCCCTCACTCGTGAACAAGACCCCAAGATACTTAAACTCCTCCACTTGGGGCAAGATCTCCCCCCCCGACCCGGAGGGGGCACTCCACCCTTTTCCGACTGAGGACCATGGTTTCAGATTTGGAGGTGCTGATTTTCATCCCAACCCCTTCACACTCGGCTGCGAAACGCTCCAGTGAGAGTTGGAGAGCCCTGTTTGAAGGAGCCAACAGCACCACATCATCTGCAAAAAGCAGGCCACCAAAACTGACCCCCTCAACGCTTCGGCTGCGCCTAGAGATTCTGTCCATGAAGGTTATGAACAGAATCGGTGACAAAGGGCAGCCTTGGCGGAGTCCTACCCTCAATGGAAACGATTCCGACTTACTGCCGGCAATGCGAACCAAACTCTGACATCGGTGGTATAGTGACCGAACAGCCCGTATCAGGGGGTTCGGTACTCCATACCCACGAAGCACCCCCCACAGAACTCCCCGAGGGACATGGTCAAACGCCTTCTCCAAGTCCACAAAACACATGTAGACTGGTTGGGCGAATTCCCACATACCTTCGAGAACCCTGCTAAGGGTGTAGAGCTGGTCCACTGTTCCACGGCCGGGACGAAAACCACACTGCTCCTCCTTAATCTGAGGCTCTACTTCCTGACGGACCCTCCTCTCCAGCACCCCTGAATAGACCTTACCAGGGAGGCTGAGGAGTGTGATCCCTCTGTAGTTGGAACACACCCTCCGGTCCCCCTTTTTAAAAAGAGGGACTACCACCCCGGTCTGCCAATCCAGAGGCACTCTCCCCGTTGACCACGCGATGTTGCAGAGGCGTGTCAACCAGGACAGCCCCACAACATCCAGAACCTTGAGGAACTCCGGGCGGATCTCATCCACCCCTGGGGCCTTGCCACCGAGGAGCTTTTTAACCACATCGGTGACTTCAACCACAGAGATAGGAGAGCCCACCTCAGAGTCCCCAGGCTCTGCTTCCTCCAAGGAAGGCATGTTGGTGGACTTGAGGAGGTCTTCGAAGTACTCTTCCCACCGGTTCACAACGTCCCGAGTCGAAGTCAGCAGCACCCCATCCCCACTGTACACAGTGTTCGTGGTACACTGCTTCCCCCTCCTGAGACGTCGGATGGTGGAGCAGAATTTCCTCGAAGCCGTCCGGAAGTCGGCTTCCATGGCCTCACCGAACTCTTCCCATGCTCGGGTTTTTGCCTCGGCGACCACCAAAGCTGCGTTCCGCTTGGCCAGTCGGTACCCGTCAGCTGCCTCTGGGGTCCCACAGGCCATAAAGGCTCGATAAGACTCCTTCTTCAGCTTGACGGCATCCCTTACTGCTGGTGTCCACCAGCGAGTACGAGGGCTGCCGCCACGACAGGCACCAACCAGCTTACGGCCACAACTCAGATTGGCCGCCTCAACAATAGAGGCACGGAACATGGTCCACTCGGACTCAATGTCCCCCGTCTCCCCCGGAACATGGGAAAAGCTCTGTCGGAGGAGGGAGTTGAAACTCCTTCTGACAGGGGATTCCGCCAGACGCTCCCAACAAACCCTCACAATACGTTTGGGTCTGCCAGGACGGACCGGCATCTTCCCCCACCATCGGAGCCTACTCACCACCAGGTGGTGATCAGTTGACAGCTCCGCCCCTCTCTTCACCCAAGTGTCCAGAACATGCGGCCGCAAATCCGATGACACGACCACAAGGTCGATCATCGAACTACGGCCTAGGGTGTCCTGGTGCCAAGTGCACATGTGGACACCCTTATGTTTGAACAAGGTGTTCGTTATGGACAGTCCGTGACGAGCACAGAAGTCCAATAACAAAACACCACTCAAGTTCTGATCGGGGGGGCCGTTCCTCCCAATCACGCCCCTCCAGGTCTCACTGTCATTGCCCACGTGAGCATTGAAGTCCCCCAGTAGAACAAGGGAGTCCCCAGCGGGAGTACTCTCCAGCACACCCTCCAAGGACTCCAAAAAGGGTGGGTATGCTGAGCTGCTGTTTGGTGCATATGCACAAACAACAGTCAGGACCCGTCCACCCACCCCAAGGCGGAGGGATGCAACCCTCTCGTCCACCGGTGTGAACCCCAATGTACAGGCACTGAGCCGGGGGGCAATAAGTATGCCCACACCTGCTCTGCGCCTCTCACCGTGAGCAACTCCAGAGTGAAAGAGAGTCCAACCCCTCTCGAGAGGACTGGTACCAGAACCTAGGCTGTGTGTGGAGGCAAGTCCGACTATATCTGCCTCACACACCAGTTCGGGCTCCTTCCCTGCCAGAGAGGTGACATTCCATGTCCCAAGAGCTAGCTTCTGCAGCCGAGGATCGGACCGCCAGGGTCCCCGCCTTTGGCTGCCGCCCAGCTCGCATTGCACCCGACCCCTTTGACCCCTCCCACGGGTGGTGAGACCATGAGAAGGGGGGCCCACGTTGCCTCTTCGGGCTGAGCCCGGCCGGGCCCCATGGGTGTAGGCCCGGCCACCAGGCGCTCGCCAACGAGCCCCACCTCCAGGCCTGGCTCCAGAGGGGGGCCCCGGTGACCCGCGTCCGGGCAAGGGAAACTGAGGACCATTGATTTTATTTTTCATAAGGGGCTTTGTGAGCCGTGCTTTGTCTGGTCCCTCACCTAGGACCTGTTCGTCATGGGTGACCCTGCCAGGGGCATAAAGCCCCAGACAACTTAGCTCCTAGGATCATTGGGACACACAAACCCCTCCACCACGGTAAGGTGACGGCTCACGGAGAGGCTTTTGGACCACATGTTTGGGAAAGTTGGCCATTTTCACATGTTGATACATGCCATATTGTCATATTAGCTGTTTAACATGATGTTTTGAGCTTTTCTCATAACCTCATCAGAGATTGGTGTACCCTCGGTTGGTTTTTGTTGTTTCAACACTATTGTTTGTTTCAGAAACTGGTTGCATCATTGCTTTTGAAAGAGACAGCAATGATAAATTAACTTCCTAGAGCACTACCCATATGCTGAATGAAAATCTTGTTATTCCTTTACCCTCTGGTTTTGTTGGAATGAACACGACCTGCTTGAGAACTGATGTCAGGCTCAATAGAGAAAAAATATATATAAGGTGACATTGCATGAGAGGTTTTTCTTTCAGGATGGATCTGCTTTGAATTAGACCAATAATACATTGTGTCCGCAAATATACGTAATATATTTTTTATTGCGTTAAGCTCTTTTTTTTTTTTTTGGACTACCGGTGTTGAATTACAGTTTTTCAAAAAGAAAAAAAAAGTTTACCATCTACACTGAGCTTCAGATTTGGGCTTTACCCATTTGACTGCATTTAAACTACTAAAAGTCAAGTCAACAGTATTTGTTGTATTACAGTATTGTAAAACATGTAACCAACATGAAAGCCGAGGACTGTCTATGGGTGAAAAAGAAAATATGAAAGTGTAAGGAACAATGGGGGGGCATGGAGGTTAGCTCAAAGTAAACGCTCTACTGTATCCTACTCCACCCATTGTGGAAAGCTTTTACTTCCATCAACCTTTGAAGTTTCATGAACATCCATGATACGATACACACCAGGGAAAACTCTCACTTTACTGTGATGAGTGTGGGAGTACTTTTCATCAAGCAACAAATGTGAACATTTTTCATTGATTTTACACTAGGGAAAAGTCCCAGCTGTGGAGAAGCGTGGGAGTTCATTTCATGACTATTATAAACTCTGTCCCCTTATTCATAAAGACTTTGTTCTGTGGCTGCACAAAGTATCTACATAAAGATATGCATTATATATCCTGTGATGAAAGTCAAATGGGAATCAAGGTGATACAAGGTCAAGTCAAGTCAAGTCAGTTATAGAGCACTTTCAAACAGCCATCGCTGCATACAAAGTGCTGTACATGGAGCAATTTAACATGCACAATAAACAGTAAGACAAATCTGGAATAAAGGCAGTAGAAAGCACCAAACAGTAAAACCAAGAACAAATCTAAGTCATGCTGAGTCGAATGCCAAAGAATACAAGTGAGTTTTGAGGAGGGTTTTGAAGATTGGCAGCGAGGAGGCTTGCCGAATGTTCAGTGGGAGATCATTCCAAAGAGAGGGACCAGCAACAGAAAAGGCTCGATCCCCTCTGAGCCTCAGTTTAGTTCTTGGTACTTCTAATAGTATCTGGTCCACAGACCTGAGGCGCCTGGCAGGTGTGTAGGGGCGGATGAGCTCAGAGAGGTAAGGTGGCGCGTGATTATTCAGAGATTTGAAAACAAATAAGAGGATCTTGAAAATAACTCTAAAATGTATGGGGCGCCAGTGAAGGGATGCCAGAGTAGGAGTTATGTACTCACTCTTACGAGTACCAGTCAAGAGGCGAGCAGCGGCATTCTGGACCAGCTGAAGGCGCTTAATGGAGGACTGGCGGACTCCAAAGTAAAGGACATTGCAGCAAGTGAGCATGTGCCAAAGGCATGAATTACTGTCTCAAAGTGTTCATGTGAGAGGAGAGGTTTTATTTTGGCCAGCTGTCTAAGGTGAAAGAAACTGGATTTAACAACAGCACCAATTTGCCGATCAAGTTTGAAATCACTGTCCATTTTAAGGCCCAAGTTTGAGACTGTTGACTTAAGATAAGGAGACCAGGGGGGCCAAGTCTACATGATGGGATGTACAAGGGCCACTGGGACCAAACAATATCACCTCTGTCTTCTTTTTATTGAATTTCAAGAAATTCTGTGCCATCCAGGTTTTGATTTCTTCCAGAAAGGATAGGAGTGGCCTTAATGAGAAGGCGTCTTTTTTTTTCAGTGGGACATAGATATGGCAGTCATCTGCATAGCAGTGGAAGGGAATACCATGTTTCCTTAAGATGGAACCCAATGGGAGCAGATACAGCGAGAACAGCAGAGGCCCCTGAATTGAGCCCTGTGGAACACCACATGACGGGAGCAGTGCGTGACTCAGAGCAGCCAAGGCTGACACAAAAGGTTCTGTCAACTAAATAGGACCCAAACCACTCAAGAGCACTGCCACCAATGCCCACCAAGTGCTGCAAACGAGTCAGCAGAATACTGTGATCCACTGTATCAAATGCTGCAGTTAAGTCCAATAAAATTAGACACATGTGGTCTCTCTGTGGTGTGTGTGACACTAAATGTACAGCAGAGTTCAAATTCTATTTACCCTTAAGCAATCATTATACTGTAGGTAGAATAAATGTGTGCTCAGATTTAGAGTGAAATTATCTGATTTGTGAAAATTTTGTACTGGTGGCATCAGTGCAAAGAGTTAGTCTATACCCATGTTAAGTCAAAATAACTCATAGAAATACACATGCTCCTTCCAGCTCTGACCCAAAAGCACCGTACTGAAGACAAAAGCCATCAGATTATTTTCTGTTGAAAATTTTGATTTGATATTCATTGTATTTTTCAATGAATGATTTTCATTTTTGCAAGATGTGCAGTTTTTAGAAGAGCAAGAAAGAAATGCAAGATGTTCATTTTTTTCACATAGCAACTGGAATTAAAAATCTAAAATTTGTCTTATAATGCTGCTCTCATGAAAATCAATCTTTGAAATGTAAAAAGACATACACTTGGACAAATTTGGCAAAAATGTTTTTTTAAATTGAAATTTAATTTGGTTTTTTTTTTGGGAGGGGGGCAGGCTTTTCATTTTTGGTGTATCCCTGTGGTTTATCTTTCTTCATTGCTTTGCATTGCAAGGAGTGGCACCCACATTTTGTTGTATGCTATACAATGACAATAAAGATGATTCTGATTATAATTTTTGTCTCTTGTCAGGTACAAGTAATGGGTCTGTCCTGGTGTACAACCTTACCAGTGGTCTTCTCCACAAGGAGCTCAGTGTGCATTCTTGTGAAGTCAGGTAAGATGTGGAGCCACTGTGCACATTGACATGTTTGAATATTATCTAATATCGATAATTCTGTTTTTGTTTCCATTTTAAGCCACATAACAACTTCACTGGAATTGGGTTTTGTATTAATGAACTACCAATGTAGTTGAAAGCTGTACATTTCACGGCTGGCATTATCCGTCTCAAATAAGAATATTGAGAGTTGGACAACAGATGCATCCCATATTCTGACACCTAATGATGGGTGTCCAATGTAGTACAGTATTACCTAATAATGTGAATATCCGCATTTTTCTCCCAAGTTCTCCGTGCTATGTTAAAAAAATGTCCTCTCCATCTTTTGTTTAGGTCAAATGTAATGTATATTTACTTCTTTTTGCCATGTTTGGTGAAAAGTCAAGCCTTTGTTTTTCCAGTGGTAGACAATGTATGATCCATTACAGCTGCAGCTGTTGTGAAAGCGCTATATAAATCAGCGTGTATTGTATTGTACAGGGTGGCCCACTTAAAAGTAGCCCGGATTTTTTTTTAAATTAAAATATTTTTTTAATTTTTTTCAAAACATGTATTTAATTACGTGAATGTTACAAGTGACCCAAGTCTTTCCAAAACCTGTTTTTATTACTTACAGGTTACAAGAGATGCTGGAAGTGTCCCCCATTGACATCTATACATTTTTGAGCACGGCACAGGATGTTGGCTGATACTGACTGCAGCTCTGCTAAGGTGATGCTTCGGATAGTGTTGGTGATGTTCCGTTTGAGTTCGTTCAGGGTATGAGGATTATTTGCGTACACCTTTTCTTTTAAATTCCCCCATAGATAAAAATCGCATGAGGTCAGGTCCGGAGACCGTGGTGGCCATAACCCCTTGCTCACAGTTCGCTCTTCCGTAAAGACTTCATGAATGGATGCCAGTGACATGTGGGACGTGTGACATGTTGCACCATCTTGTTGGAAGAAGGAGTACATTCTTTCAAATCATGCGATTTTTATCTATGGGGGAATTTAAAAGAAAAGGTGTACGCAAATAATCCTCATACCCTGAACGAACTCAAACAGAACATCACCAACACTATCCGAAGCATCACCTTAGCAGAGCTGCAGTCAGTATCAGCCAACATCCTGTGCCGTGCTCAAAAATGTATAGATGTCAATGGGGGACACTTCCAGCATCTCTTGTAACCTGTAAGTAATAAAAACAGGTTTTGGAAAGACTTGGGTCACTTGTAACATTCACGTAATTAAATACATGTTTTGAAAAAAATTAAAAAAATATTTTAATTTAAAAAAAAATCCGGGCTACTTTTAAGTGGGCCACCCTGTATTATATTGTATGATATACCCTGAAGCAGACTTGACTACTTGAGTACTTGAACACTGCTATGATATGGTTTCTCACACTGCTTTGATTGGTTGATCACAATGTGTCATTGCAGATATAAAAGTATGAACTAACTTTGAGTGGTGGCAGTTGCTCAAAGGGAAAACTTCACCCAGGCAGTTTTTACACTTGAAACCGAGCACTGTCAATGGTGAACTTAAATAGACCAGAGTAGAAGCTGTCAGCAGTGAAAAAATGTCTCTCATGGACAAAATTTCTGCACGCATTCTGTCCAACAACAAAGTATAAATATTCGAAGACTTTGCCTTTGACATCAAAGTTTCTCCCAAGATATTTCTGTGGTGTACAGTACCGCTGTTGGTTCTCGATCTAGAACTTGTCGCACTTGGTGAAGAGACCTTTATGCTGATTAGCCAAGCAGCCGATGCCCCAACGCATCCCGTTTACATTTACGGGGAAAATTGACTAATTAATCATATGGCTCCTCACTACCTCATTATGGTGCAGTTTCTGCTCACGGAGTTAAAAAAATCATTTCGCACACTTGGCTGATTTGATTTAGTGTTCAATTTTGTCACTGCTTGTGTGTTCATTCCACAGGGGTATTGAGTGGGTGAGTCTCACCAGTTTTCTATCTTTTGCCACTTCCTCTCCCAACAACATGGGCGTGGTTCGGAATGAGCTGCAGCACGTCGATATGCCTACTGGTGAGAAACACACCAACAATACAAGGGGAATGAGTTTCTAAAGTTTGCGTGTGCAAACATGGTCGCAAACTGGATTGTTTATGCAAACAGATTTGGAATCTAATCTACTGTATTTTCCTGATGATATATTGCAGTTTTTTTGTAGCTTGGCTGGGGGTGCGACTTATACTCTGGAGCGATTTATGGATGAAATTATTAACATTTCACATGTTATTTTGACATTAAACCGCAAGAGGCCGCTCTAGACCTGTGTTGATAAAACCACGATGAATCTGATGTAAGTGACGAAGAAGAGGAAGCGCTGCATCTTCTACCTCCGGAGTTGGTGGAGTTGCTTTAAAGTGACACATAGGATGAAGATTCCATTGGATTTCGTGATTTGGTGTGACATTGATGGTTTGGTGAACTTGTTAGCATGCTCTTTATGCTATAGTTATCTGAATAAATATTAATATGTTACCTGAACATACCAGGCACGTTCTCAGTTTGACGTTTATGCGTCATGTAACGTGAGCAGATTGTACACTTATTCAGCCTGTTGTTTGCTATTTTATTTTATTTTTAATTGCCTTTCAAGACGACATGTCTGTTCTTGGGATTTAATTTTATCATATAAATTCATTCATTCATTCATTCATCTTCCAAGCCGCTTGATCCTCACTAGGGTCGCGGGGGGTGCTGGAGCCTATCCCAGCTGTCTTCGGGCAGTAGGCGGGGGACACCCTGAATCGGTTGCCAGCCAATCACAGGGCACACAGAGACGAACAAGCATCCACGCTCACATTCACACCTAGGGACAATTTAGAGCGTCCAATCAGCCTGCCACGCATGTTTTTGGAATGTGGGAGGAAACCGGAGCACCCGGAGAAAACCCACGCAGGCCCGGGGAGAACATGCAAACTCCACACAGGGAGGCCAGAGCTGGAATCGAACCCGGTACCTCTGCACTGTGAAGCCGACCTCCGGTGCGACTTATGTATGTTTTTTTTTGTTCATTATGCATTTTATGGCTGGTGCGGCTTATACTCGGGAGCGTCTTATAGTCCGGAAAATACGGTACTAATTGGGCTCAACCAGGATTGCATCTGCCAAATGAGATTCATTGCCTCGCATATAATTTGGTAGTCTATGGGTGGAGTATGTGTATGAATATGAATTTAGCCCCCACGGTGGGAATTCTTCAATGTGAGATGAATTGCGCTGCCTGATTTTGCGTCTTTCACTCGTGTGTCTGACAGGCCGGTTCACACTAGCATTCATAGGGGTGCCAACGTTGCACAAAGAAAAGGAGTAGGAAGTAAGAGCTTTTCTGTGCATGTAAAAAATTTTTTTGAAATGCCAGTAACAAAAAAATTAAATTAAAAATGCACTTAAGGCAAGTTAAAGCAAACAAAACTTGTATTTCGGTTTTATGTTCCAAAATTATTTACAGCTGTAAAATAGACATCATCAAATGTATGATTTATATTATTACAACTCACATGAACATGAACCAAGCAAAGCACCTCTTTTGGCGTGTGTAATATAGATTCAGATTTAGATTTCAGAAAACTTTATTTATCCCCGTGGGGCAATTAGAGTCCAACTGAATGGATATCTTGTGCGAGTACTGGTACTTAAACTTGGCAAGCTGCATGAGTTCTTGTTCAGTGGGTGCAATTTTGAGAAAACTGTACATTACAGCACAGGTAAGAGGAATTTGATGATTGTTTTCTTCCCTGGGGAGCCAGCAAGAAAGTGAAATTGAAAGAATCAGTCTTTTCACAAGCGCATAAATGAGCTAACTTTCTCCCTTTATCTACTCTTTCCTTCCATGTGTTTTTCAGGGCGATGTTTTGCTTTCAGAGGTGAGCGAGGGAATGATGAGCCACCCATTGAGATGATAAAAGTTTCACATCTAAAGTAAGTGTTCTGTTTTTCCAATTACCCACAAAACTAAGCATCAACATAATGCAGTTGTTTGTACTACTGTATAGCACAAACATCAAACACTACTTGCTCTACTTACTCAGCGCCTGCGCTCTCATTGCTAAACGTGAAGCCAAGATAGATTCTGTCTTGGGCCAGATTTCAAATTCATTTCCTAATTTATCACTCTGTCAGATCATCACATCATACCAATTGTATCTAAAAGACAAGTAAATATAACAGTCACTTTCTAAATATTGGTTTTATTCGTGAATGGAACAAAAATTAAAACCCATCTGACCCTGCATGAAAATTAATTGCCCCTTGAACTGAATAAGTGGTTGTGCAGCAGAATGGGAATCATGTGTTTGCTATAAATGGTGATGAGTCTCTGATCGTACTATAATGGAATTGTGTCCCACTCATCTTCACAGAATTGATTTAGCTCAATCATATTGGAGTTTTTTTTAAATTGGACGATTTAAGGTCACATTACAGCATCTCTGATTAATTTAATTCCAGAATCGCTTTCTGCATGAGGTGCGGGCTGATTAATTTAACAATAATTTATTATTACATTAATCACAGAAAGTCATCCAGGTCTTGCAGTAGCAAAGCAGTTCCAGACTCTGGAGTTGTCACCACCACTGATGTGTTTTTTTCTCATCCCTTTTTAAAGCATCAAATTCTTGATTACTTTTATGGAAGATGAAACAGGTAGCGCACACATCCCAAGTGAAATTTTAGTTGAAGTCCACTAAAACTTGACCATAGCCATTATTGGCATTTATGATAAAATGTCAGAATAGAAAGCCATTACAGACAAGGGTTAGCGATGATTAAAACTTAATGTGTGACATTAGATAAAGGTTGTGTAACAGCATCAAAATTACAGCAAAGTAAGCACAAAATGTTTCCATTAGATTTGCATCAGACTGCAACTGTGCTTTCACACTTATAATACGACGAAAAAGAAAGTTGATCATGAAGTACAAATTAACATGATGCAATTCATTGAAGCTGCCTAGTACTATTGGTATTCCAAACTTATGGCAACCAAAGATCTACATAACATAAAGTTTCTTGTCATAGTTTTGTCATTTCACACATTCATCCACAGGCAGTACCTGGTAGTGGTGTTCAGAGACAAACCGCTGGAGTTGTGGGACATCAGGACAGGGACACTTCTCCGAGAGATGGCAAAGAACTTCCCTACTGTTACAGCTCTGGTACAGAGATGAATACTTTTTTTTTTAATTGTCGTGTGTATACAATGATATGAATTGGCTCATCTACAGTCACTAAAATTGAAAACCATGTGACGTTTACAGTTTTCTGTTTGTGTCCATATTTAGCCCGGTATAATCCCTTAACTGCTAAACTAAAACATGTTGATGACGTCTCATTGTACTTACCTTCTTTCTTCTGCATCTTCCTGAGCTCATGTGGCCACTTGGAATGATTTCTCTTACAAAATATTCTTGCTCAGCAAGATACTGTGGCATCTGTAGTCCAGCTACGCTCATAAAGGAAGAGCTATGTGGGACAAACTTTACAGTGGTGCTGTAAAAGCCTCTACAGAATGAATAAAACCGACAGTAGCCTTAATAATACATGCCGGCCTTCCTTAGTACCGTATTGGTGTCTTATTTCCATATTGATTGCAAACTTGAGGTCCAAGACCACCATTACAGTATTCCACCAGTTGCTCCTTGGGAGTAAGGTTGGGGAGTCACTCTTGTGTGCTTTACTTTTATGTGAGAATAAAAACACATGCATTTCCTCAGTTGCTTTTTGCTTTCAATCATACTGTGGTTTGTCTTGATTTGCTTTTGTCTTGGTTTGCTCCTCACATATCACAATTTTTGTATTTGTTCAGGAGTGGTCTCCATCACACAACTTGAAAAGTTTAAAGAAGAAGCAAATGGCAGCGAGGGAGGCCATGGCTCGTCAGACAGTGTCAGACGCTGAGCAAAATAGTGTTGAATCTTCAGTTATCAGGTCAGCTCTCAAAAGCCTCCGAAATTCTGTCGTCCATTTGTGTATGTGTCACATACTGTTGCTTCAGATGAGCTTTATACAAAATGCATACGTGAGGGAATTGTACATTTGTTTGATTTCTCCACTAGTCTGCTTCAGGATGCAGAGAGCAAGTCAGAAACCACCCAGGCCATATCTGCCAGGGAACATTTTGTGTTTACTGACACAGATGGGCAGGTGTACCATATCACTGTAGAAGGCAACACTGTCAAAGATGGGGCCCGTATCCCTCCTGATGTGAGTCCAGTCTATGACACTTTTTTGTTTTGTGTCCTGTGGTCCCTTTGGCTCTTTTTTTCCCCATCAAGTCATTCCAATGCCTCATAACTCTGAATTATGAAGATTCGGTATACTGTAAGTTTAATAAGTGACAATTAGTGGTAATTACAGGCTACAAGTGTACGGTATTTTTATATATTGATTTCTATTTGTGGGTAATAGGGACCTATCTATCTATCTATCTATCTATCTATCTATCTATCTATCTATCTATCTATCTATCTATCTATCTATCTATCTATCTATCTATCTATCTATCTATCTATCTATCTATCTATCTATCATTCTTTTTTTCACTGGTAATATGTTGGTTTGGTTGCAACTTCAGTAAAGTATAAAGTATTTATAAATCCTCAGTTGACTTCTCCGTAGGTACTTAAGGTGTAAGTATTACTTGTCTATAGTATTACAGTGTCCTTGAGCTCACTTTTTTATAATGGGACATCACAATCATATCACATTCTATGTCTAAGTAGTAGATTGGATTCTTAAGGATTGGATTTGGTGTTTTCTCCCTCTCTCAAGTATCTTTTCATACCGCAGTTGTAGAGACCAGAGGGCTACCCAGGGATTTTAAATCCTTCATAATTTCTTCATGACTGATGCAGATTCATTTCACTTAGATTTGCATACCCCAAAGGCTTTGCAGCCTTCATATCCGTGTCAGCAAACTGACAGAAACTTTCCGACAATGTTTTATCCTGTCAGCCACACCGTACAGACTTGAAGGTGAGACGCATGTAGCAACTCCACAGCACCTGTCTTGTCTAGTGATGTAATCTAATTTATACTCATCCATGGTTACAGCCTTTCTGTCATAAATATTAATATCACTCACATCCAAAACACAAATGCCCGTGATGGTTTTATATAAGAGAAGGTTTGGAAATGTGGAATTGTCATTTTCTCATGCTCATTGAATATGTTGCAGGGCAGTATGGGTAGTATTGCCTGCATTGCATGGAAAGGTGACACTCTGGTGCTCGGTGATGTAGATGGAAATCTTAACTTCTGGGACCTTAAAGCACGTTTGTCCAGGTAAAATTTGTTTTTTATTCCCTTCCTGCATCATTCATTTATTCTAATAAGGATTTTGGAGAATGGAATTCACTTTCTGTCTTAAGTCTTATATTGTTTTGGCATGTCTTTGTTTTTTTTACATTCTTTCTGTGCTATCTCAAGTGCATAATACACCACCGCATTTCATGTATTTCAACTACTGTGTATGAGCCCATGAAATAACTTGCATTGCAGCCAGTCTCTCTCTCTCTCTCTCTCTCTCTCTCTCTCTCTCTCTCTCTCTCTCTCTCTCTCTCTCTATTCATATATATATATATAGAGAGAGAGAGAGAGAGAGAGAGAGAAACTAAATATGTTTCTTAAATTGAATTCCTAAATCTTTGATTTGATGAATCCTGCAAAAACATTTGCAACTTAAAAGCATTGTTTATAGACATACAGAACTGCTTTATCCCGAAAGTGTAGTTTTTCTTGTGGCCAAAAATGAAAATCTAAAAAAAAACAAATTTTCGATTATTGAATGTCCCAACGTCATCGGTATTTAGGGGAATCCCAACTCACCGAGGCTGGGTGAAGAAAATTCGCTTTGCACCAGGAAAAGGCAACCAGAAACTCTTGGTTATGTACACTGATGGAGCAGAGGTCTGGGACACGAAAGAGGTATGGATGCATCGTGTGAGCTTGTGTGACCCTCTGATGAGAAAGGTTTTTTTTGGTTTGTTTTTGTTTTGTGGTGCTGTCTGCATATCTGTAATTCTTTAAATTTTCATTGATCAGCATCTTCTTTCAAAGGTGTGTGACATGCCTCAGGTCTTTGTTTCTGATAGCAGTTGTAACATATGTGTACGATTCCCAAGACCATGTTGAACTGTAGGTCTTAGAACATTGTATGATACTTGATATATGGACATTTTCTTTAATTGTACGTGTGGATTGATTGGTAGTAATGAATTAGTTTAGTTTACTAAAAATATAGCAAAAAAAATAATACACTTCTATATTAATAAAATTTGACTTGTATGCCAACATTTTCAGCACACGGGTAGGTCCGTGCTAAGTCCAAGAAGACATGCCACTCAGTTGACATTAAAAAAAAAATAATTAAAAAGTATTTTTCATGGACAACAAGAGGGAGATGAGCTTAACTGCTCGAGAGAGGGTTTGCTTTCTCACAAACCTCCTGCCATTCCTGGCGGCGGTGGCGGCATTGTGGGCATTATGTCAATAATGAGAGCAGAGACTGCACTTGTAAATTAAACTGCTGAGACACTGGACAAAAAGCAGCTCTCTGTACATCGGAAGGTAGGAAGACATACTGTGTTGATTCCAACATTGTCAATGCGTGTTTCGCTGGCAAATGAGCACCATGTGTGCTCCACATCCGGGTCCATTTTTTTCTCCAAAATGGATTTTATGCCATCAAAAGACCATCCAGTGCTGCATCTTTTTTTTCAGGAGACTTATTTTATAGTAAAGGCTGGAAACAATACGGTTTCATTGCTTCAGGATGAACACGATCCATTACGTGTGTAGTGTAATCAAAAGCTTATACGCATTATGCTTGTCTGGTGATCAATGAACATGGTGGCCAGCTATATTATTTTTAAAATCGATATTAAATGCATAATAAAAAATAAAAAAGTAAAAAAAAGTAATTAAAAACACATTAACTTTTTACTGCTTGGAGTGACGTACATATGTGAAATATCATATATATATAATGGGCAAATATTCATATTGAATGCAAAATTGCTCTGTACAAATGCATCAAGGTTTTTAACAAGCTTTGCATGGATAAATAGAAGTGCAAACCAAGCAGCATGGATGTTCATTACTCCTTAAATCGCTTTTAATCCAGACTTGGTTTTTGCAAAGTGTTTGTAACGGTCCTATGAAATAATATTCGATGTTGATTATATCATATAATATACTCTAGCAATATTATAAATAATTGGAAATCATATTTTTAGCTCAACTTCCTCCTTTCAACTACTTGAACAGACTTGACGATATTTTACTTTGTATACTCACCCTACTTTTTTCACCAGGAATGAAATTTGGACCCAGCAAAGGTGGACACAGGTTTATTTTCTTGTGTCTTTAGCAGTGTAGGCTGCAGGAAGATGGGCGGATACTTTATGGGAACCGAGATAAGATGCACTGCTCAGTCGGCAATCGTAAAAGGCTGATAGATCAAGACGCAGAGGGGAGCAGTCATAGAAGCAAGGGAGGAGCAGGAGAAATCTCCCAAATGCTTTAGCACTCTGCTGACAGCTGGCTTATACGCTCACTTCAGCACATTCCCATTAAAAGCCATAAAGCATTTTGCACCCCTTGACAAGGCTGTTTGCTGACAGTGTTCCCTTCTCCATCCCACATTTCATTTATTCAGTGGGGTTTAAGGTTTTTGTCAAAACTAATTCCTCCATTTTTTTAAGTTACTCTTTATGCAGGTTCCGAAGAAAGTAACTTTCCACTACCTTCAATGGTTTGTGTTGATCTTCATTGGTTATAACCTCTTGTAGGTCCAAATGGTCAGCAGCATGCGCATTGGTCGCAACGTCAACTATCGCGTCTTAGACATTGACTGGTGCACTTCAGACAAAGTCGTGCTGGCTTCGGATGACGGGTGTATTCGGGTGTTGGAGATGGCCATGAAGTCCGCTAGCTATCGTATGGATGAACAAGATCTCACCGGTAAGCTACGCACTGAAAATTAATCATGTAAAAGACAGATAAAAATAGAATTTGTTCCTTTTCATTTGAAATTGTCGTGTTGTAGTTCTGCTCTTCAAGACAATTTCTTTCTGTGTGCTCTGTGACCAATTTGTCCAGATTCAGTGTGGTGCCCCTATCTGCTGCTACCCCGAGCTGCCCTCACTCTCAAGGCTTTCCTCCTCCTGCAGCCGTGGTCGGGAACCTTCACGATGGACATTACACAAGTGTAAGTGTAAGAATTTGTTTCGGCGCATGTATCTCAAGCAAGAATAGATCGTACTTATTCCCCTAAATCTGACTTTAGAACATACATACTGTACTTACAAACATAGATATTTGAACTGTGGCATCCAGAAGAGACCTACAAATGTTAGATTTTCAAGCACGAATGTTCTTCAAAACAAATATTAGGTAACTTTTCAAATTGTGGCATGTAAATTAGGTTTTGCGAGGAAACAAAAATGTGCAACTAATAATGTCCTTGCTTTTATTCTTGCTCCCAGCCATAACACCAGTATCACTGCTGAGTGATTTGATAATTCCATGTCAAGATTATCATAACCAAAATTACCTGCATCACAATTTTTGGTCTTGCCATGATAGTACAAAAAATGTATAGAAACAACAAAAATAATTGCAAAATGTGTGTGTGTTTTTTTTAAACAAACAAATATAAAAACAGCAACCTCCGCCTTTATATGCAATGGTTTCCGCCTTATGCACATTGCCAATGATGGTTATATAGCGTGAGAAGAATCGTTTGTAAATTGAAAACAATATATCAATCGAGGTCATTTTTCTAAGAAAATGTGTTTCCTAATCTGAATTGTTCATTAAAAGAGAGATTAGTTACCAGAGGTTCCACTGTACTTTATATACCGTATTAAGAAATAATATTTACTCACCACAGATGTAATCTGCAAGTTCAAGTTGGATTTCAGTTCAGCAACCAATGGACACCACTTTGTTTGCCTTTGCAGAGACTACAGTGAGAAAGATGAGATAAAAGGTCTGATCCAGGAGCAGCTCAATTCTTTGTCAAAGTACGTGTTTGCTTTGCTTTGTCTTTAGAAGCAGTGAACGTGTAGGTCATTTTCTATGACTATTATAAGAAATACAACAATACTCTTGCTGAGGATTGCCATGCCGACATATATGTAGATTGCTCTGGTGTTACTGTGTATCTCTGGTTGTATCCCCAGTGACATGAAGTGTGTGCTCCAGGACCCAGAGCTCAGTCTGCTGCAGCGCTGCCTTTTGGTCTCACGGTGAGTTGCTGTCAGCATGCATTTTCCTCGCTTCTTGAGGCTTTTCCAACTTTTTTGTATTTTTAAACATTCCATAGCAGCATTTCTAGTTTTAGTACACTTGATTTTAAAAAACACAGTGTCATTGTCTGTCATTATGTTTTACAGTGTTTTTTGTTGTTGTTGTTTTTTTTTTTTTTTTTAATTGTGTTAAGCATCTTTCAGTTCATATAATGTAGTTATTATTTCTATTTTGGAAAGGATACGACGAAATCATTTTGTTAAATGTACCCTTATGGTATCCTATGATTGACGTTTGCAAAGACTCTAACATATAGTAATTTGCAAATTGAAATCAATATTTGCATTACCTTGGTAGTCTGTGTGTGTGTGGAGGGGGGGGGGGGTCAATTGTTCATCAATTGGTGTTGCAAATCTCGATACAGTACTGTGCATAAGTCTTTGACACCATTAGATGACAATATCTAATTATAATTCGGTTGGCTCATTCATTGATGCCAGGACCTCTGCCAAAGGCAGAACTGTGAATTGCATTCATGGAGTGTCTCTATTTTGAACTTATTTGCCCATCTCTGTTAGTTTTCATCCTACTGCCTGAGTCATGGAGAATGGTTGATTTGATGGTGAGGGTGCCATTATGTTTCTGGGGGGTGGACTGAAATGGTGAAAATAATGTACTAGTAATTGAAAGGGTTATTTCTTGGCCTATGCATAAAAAAGAAGAATTTGGTAGAAATGTATTTCGTGTTTTTTCCAGCTGTATCCATCATACAATTTTCTCGTCTTCTATGTCAAAATGGTTGCTACATAAAAGGTCATGAAAAGAGTAACCAATGCTAACTTACGGTTGTTGCAGCGTATCATAAGTTGATGGCAACGTACTCAGATGTGTTTTTTTCCATATACAGTATATCCTCCTTCCAAGAAACATTTTTCTTGACAATTATTGTAAATTGATGACAGCATTCTCTTCAGACCACATACATGTTCTTAGAATCGACAACCCTTTTGCTGGATGCAGCCAGACCGTGCACTCCCATTTTTGCACGAATTGCTTCAGAGCACGAGCAACAATGAATTCCAGAAAACTTGCTAATCAGTTAATTGACAACATTATTATAATCAAATGAGGCACCCTGACAGTTAGTTCATTGTAATTCTCCACAATGTGTTTTGTTGAATTGCAAATTGTCTTGCATCATGACCAAAAAAAAAAACCGACAACAAAAAAAACACGACATGATGACCAGTGTTGACAACATTGGTTGCTGTATTCTAGTTCAAAATTTTCCCAGCAAATCTAGAGCAATTCTATCTGTCTTGGTTGCAATTTATTTGGGGAGAATGAAGGACACTTTTGGCGAGAAAATAATGAGAATGCGATCATAGAGCTCATGAATCTGTAATGTCTCTGCATCTGGCCATCCTGAGATATCATGCCACTGTTAATGTGGCTCGGTAACCTAGCAACAGCTATGTGTCTGTGCAGAATTGCTAAAGGAGGCTCAGAGTGGTAAATGATGAGAAAAATAACAGGATGATGTGGTTGGGCAGAGAGATGGTGAGATTGGAAAAATGTGTGCTGAAAGATGCAAGAAGTATGATCATTAGAAAGCTGATATTACAAAAACAAACCATTAATATGTTGATTTTGACGGAGGTGGTCATGTGGCACCCTGCAGGTTGTTCGGAGATGAGTCTGACCTTCACTTTTGGACAGTGGCTTCACACTACCTCCAGTCATTTGCCCAGGCTCATCACCTCAGTGTGGAGGGTGAGATTCAAAGTGAATTAGCTCAGCAGTCGCCTCAGAATCACCTGGACATCTGCCACGACATGCTTTGTGAGAGCTCCTATTTCCAGGTCAGTGAGAAGAGCTCAGAATCTCCCTTTTTTTGGTTTGACAAAAGATTGTCAAGAAACTCCTGAACGTCAAAAAGTCTTACTTGTTCATTTAAAATTGCTTATTCAAGATCCAAATGTAGAATCCAGGTTTGTTATTGCGCCTATCGGCATCAAACAAAATAAATCATCCACATTGGGAGGGATCAGCGGCATTGTAAAGCTAAACTAAATCTCTGGGGCAAACACACACTCTTCATGTTTTGCCATGTGTTACAGAATGACGGAGAAGCCTATGACAGGTGTTGAACTTTAAGATGGGCTTCATTGACCATAATGCTGAACAGTTGATTTAAAACTCAATAGCTGGCTAACTGTTCACAAGCAAAGTACGTGTGCATCCACTTTAGGCTGAAAGAACCCACTTCTGGTTGAAATACTTGTCCCAACAAGACGCATGCACACTCCCACATCAAAGCTCTTGAATTTAATGAGATGACGACTATCTGATTTGAAACAGACCCAACTCCAGGTGTGGTCTTTGCCCAGAAACGGATGGGTCCTCACAGAAGCAGTGAGGCTGATATTACGCTGAAATGCCTGGGGCTGCTTTGATACAGCAGATGGCACCTTTTATAAACCAACTTCCAGCTGTACTCGCATATGTACAGTGTAAAATATAAAATAATGGAAAAAAAAACATGTATGAGTCCAGGCCAAAAAAAAATGAAGTTAAAAAAAACACATCCGGTGTTTAAAAACTGGCACACCTTTTTTATGTCGGGGCAAGTCTAATTTACCTTGTTTGTGACTTTGGTGGATTGTGCTATGCCTTGATAGGCGTTTCGGCATGTTTGATTGCACGCCCCCAGCGCATCTGGCAATTTGGTGATTGTCACACATTGCCACATGTTCATGGGTGGAAGGTGGTCTCCAGGTGTCCATCCAATCCTCAGCCCACTTTGCATCATCTGCAGTGGAGATCTTTTAGTATGAATGCATTTTGCAGGCACCAAGCCGCTGCATTGATTCCAGCGTGTCCTTCCTCCATGTACATGTAAACCACGGTCCTCTCTCTGTGCTGAATTTAAAGGGTATAAGTTGGGAGCGTTCACTTCCACAATGGCGCACAAAGGTGCACATGTGCCCTTCCATCCGCACTAGTCGAGCACATTTACAAAAGAACGAAAACTCCGCGAATGCACTTAATGCGACTTTTGTTTGCCAAAATTATTACCTCTTGTTGCTTTCAGGTCTGAAGCACTTGGTGAGTAATAATGTTTTTAGAATCTGTTTTTATATAATTATTATTCAACATTCAACCCATTCGCTCAAAGAATCCTGAGAAAAAAAAAGATTGAAGATGACAATTCATTCCTGGTTGGCATATTTAAACAAAACACTTCGCGAGGAGACATTTGCTTCGATTCTGAATGAAGGGAGAGATTCAGCACTTAATTAACATTCCAATGTTAAAACGATTGGATTGCCTTCACTTAAATTACAGGCTGATATGAAATGTTTCTTTGTTTTTGTTCAGACAAATAAAGGAAGGGAGGTAATAGGTGAAAGTATTTAACTCATTCATTCATTCATCTCCCGAGCCGCTTGATCCTCACTAGGGTCGCGGGGGGTGCCGGAGCCTATCCCAGCTGTCTCTGGGCAGTAGGCGGGGGACACCCCGAATCGGTTGCCAGCTCACAACTCACAATTTAGAGTGTTCAATCAGCCTACCACGCATGTTTTTGGAATGTGGGAGGAAACCGGAGCACCCGGAGAAAACCCACGCAGGCCCGGGGAGAACATGCAAACTCCACACAGGGAGGCCGGAGCTGGAATCGAACCCGGTACCTCTGCACTGTGAAGCCGACGTGCTAACCACTGGACTACCGGGCCGCCCTAGTATTTAACTCTTCCTCCCAAATAGATAGTAAGAAATAGATAAAAGATTAAGGGAAAAACTTCAATATGCACTCTATTTCCCTGCAGCAAGATCCTCTATACCACTTAATCTTAGTATCACTGTGAGTTGAAGCCGATCCGAGATGATTTGGGGCAAGAGGTGTAGTACGGCACTCACTTATTAATTACATTCTTTGATGAACCTGATCCATGATTTCGGAATTTGGAAGAAAACCCACAAACGCATGTGGATAACATTCAAACTCTACACAGAAAGGCCAGAGCTCAGATTTGAACACAGAACCTTCGAACTGTGGGATAAATATGTAAATCATTTTATTTTTATCATGCCCCGGAAGATGAACAAATTAAGAGAAATATCTTTGAGATGGCATTAGAGTAATGGAAATGTGACTTTCTAATTTCCGCTGGAAAGGGTCTTTCTGTAACTCCATCATCGGCACCATGACTTACAAAAAGATGATGCATGATTTTGTTTTAATGAAAGTTTCTACTTCTGTCTTAATAATGGGCCACACAGAGAGCATAAATAGAAGGCTTTGAAAGAACCACCCAGTCGTTCTGTAGCTGCACTTGGCTTGTGTTGTCATAAGACAGCCGCATTGGCGGCAGCCTGGCTGTAATGACTAATATCTAAGCCTCCAACGGAGTGCACACAGTTCCAAAGCTTTAAAACACAGTTGATTGATGTCCGTGGCTTTGACTCACCGAAGAATTGAGCCTAATTACATGCAGAAAAAACGTTTTCAGTAAACATAATTTGTGTCTATCTCTCTGTCTTCTATTTTTCCTGTTATTCCCACATAAACAAAGAGCTTTCTGACTTTGAAATCTTTGTTCTACTGTTAAAAAAATAATAATAAAGTATATCCCTAAATTAGATAAATTTTTCAGGACTGCAGCACTGAGAAACATGAGCAACTCCTGAATATTTTACAGCCTTCATAATTAACCCGAAATTATCTCTATGCGGTATTCACATCTGTATAGTTGTATTTACATATTAGATCTTCCTAATCACTAGTGATGCCCCGTCCTATATGAATGGTTTTCCATCCACGCGATGACTTGCTGACACTGATCTTTCATCTTCATAACCTTCATTTCTTTACAGAAATTCCAGTTGGATCGTGTTCACCTGCAGGAAGTGAAGCGCACCAGTTATGAGCATACTAAGAAATGTGCTGACCAGCTCCTCCTTCTGGGTCAGGTAAGTAATCCACGACCATTGAAAGTCTTCCAGCATCCCTCAAGGGCCAATAAGTATTTTGAATTTGTATATATATATTTATATTTGTGTTGATACAACACCACAGTGAAATGGTTTCGCAAAACTCTTAAGGAAGCAGAGCCAGTGCCTCAATTTTCAGGGGCTCAAAACACATTTGGAGCAGTGACACACATTAACTCTCTCAGGGACAGCAATGACTACAGTGGACATGTTAACAGGTTATAGGGTGCATGAAAGGGCTACAACAAGTAAAATCAAAACATGTCTCTGTTGTCAACACATGAAAAAGATAATTCAAATGGCCATTACTGAAATTACGCTATAAATCATTTGGTTGCCCTACATACAGTGAACGAAATGAAGAAGTGACCAATTGACACCTCATTTGTCATTGACATATACTGTACAAAATAATGAGATCAATGCAAGCGTTGTTTAAACTGCCTTCCATTAATGCATTTTCAGACCTGCTAATCCTCACGAGGCAGGGTATTATGCCCTTACCTAGTTGACAACCAATCCCAGATGTTTGCCTTTATAAAGCTTACTCCATAAATGCTCACTTGAGACTATCAGCTGTTCCAAGTATTTTGTTCCTCGTGTATCAAAATGAGCTCAACAAAGTATTGCACTGTACATATGGTAATATTGTGGCTGGGCATGTTCGATTACTGTTGCCATGGTAGTGTTCACACCCATTTGTGGCAGGACGTTTTGTGGCTCGTTCGGTTAGCCATTTTTGCTTTATGTTATAGGCCAAATGAGGCAAGATGGAGGATAACAGCTCCCTCATTCCTCTTTAGGAACTCTGGCCGTGGGGATTGTAGTCACCTCCCAATGTCACTGTTCCTTTTGTAATCGCAGGCTGCAATCAGCAGGCTTTGTATTGGATGTGTCGCTCCTATCTAGGCAGAAAGGCAGAGGTCAGTCAGCTCTGACACGAGCGCAAAGTCTTTATGGCCACCGGATAAAAAGGGTGATAATAAATATAATACCCCTACAGTTTGGTCATTACTTTCTGCGTTTTTCGGGCTGCTGTTGCCATCCTCTATACCTCAATCATTACCTTCTATTGTACTTCGATCTTGCTTTCAGACGGACCGTGCTGTCCAATTATTGTTGGAGACGAGCGCAGACAATCCCAGCTACTACTGTGATTCCCTAAAGGCCTGCCTGGTGACCACCATCACCTCCTCCGGTCCCTCCCAGTCCACCATCAAACTTGTAGCCACTAACATGATCGCCAATGGCAAGTTAGCAGGTATGGTTTGACCGCTCACAGCGACTTTTACTTTACTTTTTACTTTGAAGGGGTGCATGCCTGTCTGCCAAGGTTTGCTTTTCTTAAATTGAATCAGGAAAACTCCAGGCTTGCAATTGCTCGAGATTCATCACTGTAGTGGTGTCTCTAATACGAAACACTCACACACAACATCCTTGTTGGATCTCATCCAAGTAGATAGGAGTATTGAGAGTATGGCAGATTTACAGTGTCGAAATGAATTGATGTGTGTTTTTGTCACTCGTTATCACATTGCAACTTTGCATCCCGCTGTTTTACTACCAGAGGGGGTGCAGCTGCTTTGTTTGATTGACAAGGCTGCGGATGCTTGCCGCTACCTGCAGACCTACGGGGAGTGGAACCGCGCTGCCTGGCTTGCCAAGGTAACTCAGTAGCAGTGTGTCCATCAACAAGTATCAAATACTTTCTTGGGGCATGGGGAGTTATTTGTGTGTTTGTTTAGTTTTGTCCAGGGGGATATGATTAGATGTTGGATGGGATGAATGTTGATAGCCCCGCAGCATTCACAACAATTATTTCCATTCGATTTATGATACTTGTGAATTTATTATTGTGTCTTTTCCATGTGTAGGTCTGCAATGTAGTCAGACCAGAAAAGGTTTACTCATCTAAGAACATCCTGGAGGTTTTCTGTCAGTTTAATGGCAAACCGCAATATAATGAATTAGGAATGGAAGCCCATGCTCCTGGATAGATGCAAGCAAAATGAGTCCCTGTTGCGATGCATCTTTGCATCTTTGCATCTTTGGGAGTGCTCTATTAAGAGCACTCCCAACATTGAATGTTAGTTGTCACCACTTCAGTTTCTGTTACTCAATCTACCTGGCACTGAAAATTCGGACACATCCTGAATCTAAAAAGATGTATACAATGCTACTTGACAATTGACACTGTCAATGACCTATTAATATAACATTACATTGTTACCCTGCCACTAAAGGGGGATAGGAACAGGAACTCTGCCACGATTGGTGAAAGTCTGCAGGAAATTGGTGCCCCCCTAAAAGGTTCAAAATTGCTCATAGATGCAACAAGCATCTCATGCAACCACTTTTGTTTAAATTAAGATCCTCAATTTACTTCAATGTAGTTCCTTGGCACCAAGGTGGTACAAGATGGCAGTGAAGCACTGCTTTTGTCCAAAAGAAGCACCTCACCTCACTTTGGCATACAGTAGCTCCTTGGCACCATGATTCAATAAGAGGGTGCCACAGCATCACTTGAACAGCTCTAGCCCGCACACAAAAACGGCAAAAAAGATTGGTTTCTCTATTATTGTACTGTTTTTGTATTAAAGGGGTATAGAGACTGAATAGTGACAATCCGTGTGTAATTGACCCCCTCCCCGAAAAGGTCTATAATTGCCTTTTCATGACATTACATGTTGGCAATGCACTATTTTTCAGTTAGACGAGGGCCTGGCTTGTCCAACTTAAGCTCTTCTTCATACTTCAATGGAGTTTCATGGCAACACAATTCCACAAGATGCTGCCAAAGCAATTCTTTTGTATTAGAACGGACTTTTGACTGAGCACAATAACAGCAATTAACTACGTTTTTAGAAAATACTAAAGGTTAAAAAATTTAAACGGGTGATTTTAGAAGGTGCCGATATGCAGGGGAACAGTAGCGTTTGTAGTTCACTCGCCTGACTTCCGCACAGTTCCGCTCTGAACAGGCTAAGCGGTCTAGAAAATGGATGGATTAATTGTTTGCCTGTCTTCATTAAAATGCATTTAGCTTCTTTGGGGTGCCTTTTATTATCTATGAATTCGTGGCTCTTTGTGGGTAGAATTCCGCACAAACTATTGCCTTCCTGATTCCCTCAAAGCCTCGTGGAGAGGAGGGGCCATTAAGATTTTGTTGTATCAGCATCTTAGCACATGTTTCTTAACTCTTCGCTGAATAATGCATGCATCGTAATGCAGAAAAGAGGTTATCCATAAAGGTGCACAATTGTGTGCTGATCCAGAATGTATCACAAGCATTGTACATACAGTGCGTGCGGTATACAGGACTACTTTAGTCATGATGTTAACTGACATTTTACAGAGCGTGTGTCTGTTACATAGCTGCACTGTTTGAATATGTCCGCCATATACGTGGCTCTTTTGTCAGGTGCGTCTGAACCCAGCGGAGAGTTCAGATGTGCTGAAGCGATGGGCGGAGCATCTGTGCTCCCCACAGGTCAACCAGAAATCCAAAGCCATCCTGGTGCTGCTTTCCCTGGGCTGCTTTTACAAAGTTGGAGAGATGCTACACAGGTATGACATTGGCTTTATCGTGAGCTTATTATGATGTCACTATAAGGTTGAAGTTTTGACATAACATGCACAACTCTCACTTTTCACTTGTTATTTTTTCTGATTTTATAATTCACTGAAGTCACTTCATGTTGTTCGCATATCTCATAGTACTGCATGTCATGGACGTTTGTCTTTAGTCTCAAAATTTATCTGTTTTCTTCATAGCGTCCCCTTTAATGGTGCCTTACATTTTGAAAGACATTCAGGAGACATGTATCTCACGTATGCTGTAGGGTCACTCACATCAAATCAGGTTTCGTGCTGCTTTCTGACAATTGCATGTCTGTCTTCTCCTCCATCCACTTTGCTGTCAGTACAAGGCACTTTGACAGTGCCGCTCTCTTTATCGAAGCCTGCCTGAAATACGGGGTCATGGAGGCCAACGACTCATCTAATATCCTTTTTGAAAATCCATTACACTGTTTCAAGGGCCACTGATGGATGTGGTCTTACTGCTGCTTGCCCATCTCTGTTGTAGGCATGCAGACAGAGCTAAGCAAACATAATTACTTCTCAACAAAGGAACTTGATTTATGAATTAATTCTGTTTTTATTATACTTTGATTTCCCTTAGTTGGTTTATTTGAGGGATAAAGTCATTTGTACAAAAATAAATGTAAAATCCTGCGCATCGAGATTGCACAGTCGCCGAACCTCCCTGCTTTCCGCTATTCGGATCACGTGTGCTTACTGTAGCTCCTTTTACAAGTTCTCCTTGACCTAACATTTGCACATAAACTCATAGAGACCGCATTTTTGGACTATGCGCGGCTGCTGCGCTCACTTGGCCTACGAGAGGGAGCTGCTCTGTGGGCGTCGCGGGCCGGCACCGCAGGCGAGCAGCTGTTGGAGGATCTGTTCAAGGGGGAGGGAGCAGGACATGAGGTCGCGATTGACAGTGACGAGGCCAAGGTGACGACTGACTCTTCATGATGAGTGGACCCCAACTACTGAGCATCAACCTTGACCGGGGAACTCTGTTGTTATCTCTTTGTCATGAGACAATGGTGAGAGATGAAGAGTCCCATTGTGTCATTTGTCAGTTCATTCATCGTCTTGTGGCTATGGCGAATTTGGCATTTCGTAATGTTTTTGTTGTGATGGTGGGACCATCGTGTCTGTTGACAGTTGTGTTTGCATGTTACTTCTTCAAAAGATTTAATCTTCCCAACAATTGACGTATTGCGCATTGTTGTTGACTTGATGTCTGTTGAATTGAATTTTTAATATGGTGGGGTATTACGTGTGCCTGTGTTAAATACATTTGAGGGATAAAATGTATTTTGCTGTTCTACTACTGTGATGCAGTGAGATGCTACATTTTCCCCTCTTTATTGCATGTTAAGTTTGCACTGCCTTGAAAGGTTGCTCTCACCATTAACCTTCTCCATCACTGAATTCCAAAGCATCGCACTCTTAATTGTTCTTTAAAGAATAATCATTTGCAGTAGCATTCCAAGCGCTGAGCACCTCAATGCTTAAAGAGGTTTAATAGTAAATGACCAAATCCCAGATACGCACAATCCATTCCTGTCAGACACTTGTATGTACAATGCATCCCAAAAATATCCATAACGTGGCCCAATTTTCAGTTGAAATTAATTTTTGCATTTTCTAAAAAATATGGCCATATGAATAATTTGAACAAAAATGATTTTATTGTATTTACCATCCATCCATTTGTTTAATGTGGCTTATCTTGACTCGTGATATGTTTTGTTTTGTTTCCCCAACCAAGAAAATTCCCTTTCAACAAATAAAAATCCTTTTAAAGTAAAATTGGCTCTGAAAAGAATAATTTGTGGTATTAACTGTATATTCCCACACAAACAATAAGAGGCAAAGTGTTTAGCTTGGTATTTGTATTGAGTGCTTGAGTCATCTATGGCTGCTTTCAGCATTAGCTTTTCAGCATGTGTTGGATGGATTGCTTTTGCGCACTTAATCCATGTTGCTCCTGCTGATGCATACTTGAAAGAAAGTTGTCACCTACTCTGCGCAAGTAGGTGACAACTTTCCCCTTTCAAGGAACCACTCTGCTCAAAACCATTTGTACGTGAATGCATTGACAGCCCTTGTCTGTTTATCCACAATATGATGTGTCAACCTGTCCTGCAGTCTGGCAGAAATGTCTTGTGTGGGACCGTCCGTGTGTTGCTGTGTTTCATAAACCTGTCAGTGATGTTCCCTACTGTGTAACCAGGCAGTGTCAATCGACATCTAAATGTTGTTGTGTATCTATTTCACAATTCCCACTTCTATAAGTGAATGTAAAGTCTACATACAATTGTTCAAATGTCAAGTTAATCTCACATAACGTGAAGCCACAGCCTGAGTTATAAAAGGGTGTATGCACATGCAGAACCACATTATCTCACTTTTTACTCCCACCTCTACAGTGTTATTTTTGCATTGTGGTACAGGTTATTAGGCAAAATGATTTTTTATATCACATGAACCTGGCATTTGAACAGGGGTGTCTAGACTTTTTATATCCACTGCACAGTATGTGGAAGAGCTAGTATCCGGTCACAGTACCATCAATGTACATCAATTTTTTTTTTTGCGGCTCTGAATTTTGTCATGCAAGACACGCATACACATTACTTCATGGCTTCTAGTAGCCTCATGCTGTTGTTTGTATAGCACAAAATAATGTGTCAGGTTAAGTCCTGTACATATGCCTCCTTTATTGCAATCAATAATCATAGAGTATACACATTCTTCCCCCCCATCATTGTCAGTTTATGATCACACCGTGATGTTTTGAATTCTACAAGCATAAATATTCAAAGAAAACATACCCCTATATGAATGGCAATAAAAAGAGTATTTACATTGTTGTACTTGTTATCGCTGTGCTTGAAAATATGTGCACTAGAGGGCGCAATTTATCTGGGTTTGGCACAAAGACCTATTATACTGTTTTAAGTCCTATCACGGTTACTTTATTTAATTCCAGCTCAGCTATAGTTAAATGTCCATTCATTCGTAAAACAGTCTTGAAGTGAATCTGTTCTTACGCAACCCGCTTCCGCCATTCATTACATCTCTGCTCCAAAGGAGGGCCAACAGCTGGCCTCCTCTTTCCCTCACATTTATTTATTCATTCAGTGACATGCATTTTGTTCTTTGCTCCGCAAAGCTCAAAGAGAATAAAAGCAGTGCAAAACTGAAGGCCACACAAATAACTCGATTGTTTCTTTTGTAACGGTCCCATGAATAACTACCGACGAGCCGACCCGGCCGCTGCAACTTCGTCATCAGTATGCAGTGTGCCACATAGCATTTCTCTTCTCTTCTTGAGCACGCTGCCTACCACCCAGTTAGCTGGCCCCAAGTGCAGGTCCCCAAACAACCTCTCTTACTTCAGCCTTCCACACTGCTTGTGCTGTAAAACCTTACTTTTCGACCTTGTGCCAAACACCTTCTGAATCCAGCCTCTTTCAGTTTGGCCCTTGTTTGCTCCAAGATACATCTGCTCCGCCGGTGTAATTAGTTTTACTATGTTGGAGTATTACATGCAATTTGATTCTGAGCTGAGAAAAAGCTGCAGAGTAGCTGCTGCTCAAAGTATGGACTCTCACGGGCCACTAAATTAGCTATGCCAGCTCAATCCATGCATACATTTCTATATATCCTCTTTTGGGGTCTTTGGTGAGCTAGAGCCAATCCCAGCTGATCTTTGGTGATTGCCAGCCATCACAGGAAACATATAGACAATCATTCACACTTGTATCGACACCTAAGAAAACTTTTCAGTCATCAGTGAAGCTAATTTAAATTGTCTTGGAATGTGGCAGGCAACTGGAGTGCCTGGAGAAAGCCCTACGTTTTGCCATGAACTGTTTTGAATACATTTTCTATAACTCAAGTTGAATATTTTTCTTGATGTTGGTTGACTTCCAAGTTATATTTAATTAGAAACAAAGGGAAAGTTTTCTTAAAATGTAACGATAAGCATAGAATATTTTTTTCAATTTGCAGTCTCGCTTTGATATTCTTAAAAACATGAATGCTGGCCTAGTTAAAGATCTAAAAATGTTGATCTACATCCCCCCCTGCTTTTGCTTGGCAACCAGTTGAGAGAGAGGCCCCAGCTCACATGTAAACCCAGACAAGTGATGCAAAAATGAATGGCTTTTTGTTGAACATTTTGGTTTGCTCAGTACCACATTTGGTACATTAAGACCTCGGAGGTTGGAAGTATTTAACAACCTGAGGAGAGCAGAACGTCAGTGGATGACATGGATCTCCTCAAAGTGTACCTAATGTTTTGGACAGTAAGTATATTAAGCACCCCTGTGTGTGCAGCATCATGCGGAGGGGGGGAAACAAAAAAAACCAGGAGCAGCAGGTCACTCCGTTCCCATGAGTGTGTTATCGTGTGGTGCTGACAGACAGACAGCTTTACTGTATGTCCATAAAAGGTGGGCAGGTGTGAGCTTGCGTACTGACAGCCTCCATGCTGAGGGTTATCCCTCAGTTCATTCCTCAGTTTCTTTGGAGCATTTGATACAGGGAGAGGCCCCCTGACAGTAAAATAACCAAGTATTGACTTAATTTAGGATTTATTGGTTCGTCTTGACTGCAGTTTTTCCCCATTTGCATATTTTCCTTGCCTTTACTCGACTGTGATCCAGTAGGTCTCATTCTTCCGTTGCCTTTTTGGAATGTTTTGTACCACACTGCAGGGAAGAAGTGTGAGTTTCTGTCACCTAAGCATCACCTCTCATCACCTGAAAAATGGAAGCAGACCTGATCTCATTTGATTCCTCTCCCTGGTTTGAGGACCACAGCCTTATCTCCCAGTTCTTCCACATATTTGACCTTTAAATGTAAGACCAGTAAGCCACCACACTGAGGCAGTGACAGATTGTTTTGCATAAAAGGTATTTAGTCCCTCGGCTTTATCTGATTATGTTTAGTTGAACGCCAGTCGACCGTGGTTTCACAACACCACGCTGCTCTGATTTCAGGGAGCCATGAGCGAGAGAGAGAAATAGATTTGTGACCTTGAGTCTAGACTTGGGTTGCATCGGGGAACAACAGGAACTCCGGAGCATTACGAGTCGATGACAAACTCTTAGCGACTCCTAGGTAATGATTTGAGCCCAGGGTGAGCTATCTTTGTTCAAGATTGTGATCTACTCTTTTCTGTCTTCCTCCACATGTGCACGCTTTGGTCGAGGCTTTTCATGAAAAGGGGGGAATGCAATCATGGATGCTTTGTGTCGCAAGCATGCAGCCGCCAGCCCCGTCACTGCAGTGTCAGTTGGAGATGTGAAAGAGAATGTTATACTGACTATGTTATGAGAGAGCAGGCAGAAGGTTAACACGGGCACTAAAATGTGCTCACAGTACTGACACACTTCAATATGCTCTTATGTTATGAATTAATGTGTATGCCAATTTACAGATGTAACAATCTCTCTTTTGAAGGCCTGAACCGCACTTTGACAATGGTCTTTGCATGTGTGGTAATAAAATTGACGGAAGAGGGGAAAAAAGATCAATTCCATACTACAAGAAAAAAAAAGTCTTTATGCAACTGGCCATGATGAAAGAAAAACATTGTTTTGATAACCACTTTGCAAGACTTTGTACAACATTTGCGCTGCATACGGCATGTGAAGGAGGCCTGGTTCACAATCTGTGTTCTTCATACTAAACTCCTTGTTGTATCTTGCTGGGTAAATTGGAGCACAGTCAGTCCAGGAGCAGAAAAAAACTGCTCCAATCTATTCCCACAGATTCAAATTATGTATTAAAATAACTCCATAGTGATTATTGTTTAAGATGTGTAGCCTGAGCCCTCATTGATTCATAAGATTGTATAGTAGATGTTTGTCCAGACACATTCATCAATGACTGCTTGCTGTCTGCTGCTAACGTAAATTGAAGCAATTTTCTTGATGGCCAAACTGTGAATGTCTTCATAATCTAATACATGCATGCCACAGATTCCCCAGCTACGATTATGAAGGAAATAGCCTCTTGCAAGTTTGACTGACGCGGGCCAGTTCAGCAGAGACAAGGTATTCCCTTTCTCTGATGCACAATGGAGGCCAGCGGAGGAAGTAAAGGATACCTGCTGCAGCTGACCCATTTCGTGTGGAGATGGTTGTGCAGATGTGCATGTATAGAGTGTGTGTGCTTCTCAGAAGTTATCTATGTACCTCTCCACTCACGAACGTGTGCCCAGTGAACTATTAGTCTGCACGCAGTTATCCACTCTCACTCGCCTGGCCTCCTTCCTGCTGTTTCTCTCATGGACTTTTATGTTATTGTTTCTAGTCAAGCAAAGTATATGTGTTTCCTCTCTGCCGGCTACGACCGGACACACTGGGGGCCTGTGTTTGTGAGAAGAGGGGTCGAGCGGGGGACTCGAGGCTCAGTACTGGGGAGTCTCTTTTGCAGCGGCATGTGCGTGCATGCGCTCCTGAGGGTAAGCAGCTCCACTGCCAAAATAAAATCAGCACCATGATCCGTTGCTCGATTCAAGGAATCAACCACAGAGTCGCTGGAACGAGAGTAAACATAACGCTTAAAGAGTAATATGGAGCATATACTGCATAGACTAAAAGAAAGCAAATTAAGGTGCCAAGCGATCCCACAATACTCCAGATCAATACAACAAAAAATGCTGCAGCAAAGTTATATCTGAAAATGATTACAATTTCTAATGAAGAACTAAAAGGTTTATGGAAGCAATGTTAAGCAATTTGCTTTTTAAATTAATTGTCACTATATATTGTAAGGGTCTGAGAGTAAAATTGCAGTTGTATGTTTGGATCAAAGCTGGCACAGTTGGAACGGGATGTGCCTCTGTATAAAATGAGCCACCAGAGGGCGCTAAAGGACCGAGAAATAGACGTATGTCTTTTGGTATGTGGTATATGGTAGTAGTAACGCGACTGAAATAATCAACGGAAATAATAAGATCGAGGCTGGACATTAATACCGTGGCAGGTGTGTTTCAAGATTGTGAAATAGTTTAATTTGCTGAAATTGCTGGTACACTGACTTGTATAATTTGAAAAATCACACTGTTAGAATTTCCAGGGTGAAATTCTTGAGCTTTTTTTTTTTTTTTTTTTAAATTCAGTGAACATTTTCTTCATTTATGCTTCAGAATTACAGGCTCAACCACAGGATCTCTGCCTGATTTCTTTTGAAAAGCTTCACATTCCAGTGTGTCTGCATGCTTTCTGACTGGCTGAGATGCCTGCTTAGTTTCCTGAGAATATCACCCAGTGGTTTCAGGCCCATTTCATAACATGTCGCTGTACTTGTGCATTTTGGCGCCAAGTATCCGCTATCACAGCGACAATCGGACACCCTGCACGCTCAGAATTGGTGTTGACTCCCGAATCCACACACGAAAACTGCAATTTATACGCCAGTTTGCCTCATCTCATCTGACCTTCACCTTCATGAGTTCCCTGAAGTAGAAATGCCAGCCAACTGGAAAGGTGTCACATCAAAATGAAAGGATAAGTGACAAAGCAATGAAAGGGAAGTGATAAATCTAGGTGAATAGGTGAGAAGCCTGTCCATAGAACAGAATGAAAGAGTAGATGACAATGAGAGGCCGCTGATGGTTTTAAACAATCAAGATGTCATCCCTTTAGGTGGGCACTCAATGCTGTCTTCGGAAAAGCAACGTATAATGCTACATGCATTCGAGACATACTGTCTGAGATGGCAAAAGTCGTGTGCACATTCTGTGAGTAGAGAGTAAAAATATCTGCTTTTCAAATATATGAAGAAGTCAACATAAAAATAAAAAATGTACTATTACTCCCAGTCAGTGGTTGTTAACCTTCTTAGAGGTACTGCACCCAACCAGTTAATATGCACATTCACCGAACCCTTCATTCATGAAAAGTAAATATATATATTAATTATATATATATTTTTTTAATATAAATTATATATTTATTTTTAAACACATTTATTAAAAACGGTTACTACTATTTCAAGGGATAAGTATACTTTTTTTTTATTGTATGTACTATCACGACAGTCGCACGTTGACTACGAAGCAAACTAAATTTCCCGCAGCACTGATTGGACAAGCAATGTCATGTGAACATTTACTGCCAGTGATGACCAAGCGCGCATGTCATAACTAATTGTCATGTTGAATTAGTTGTGTGTTACCCTCCATGGCAGAGGCTCGGTCAAAATCCCCAAGACCGATTCATCGAACCCAGGTTAAGAACCACTGTTCTAAGTGAAGAGTGTCGATACCTGAAAATCTACTCTGGTGCAGTAACATCTCACCACTGCGTACTGTCTTGCAAATCTGTAGCGGCACAGCCTGTGCTTACAGTCAGCAAAGGTTAATAAAGGGGCACAAATGGGTTAGTTTTGCTTTTTTTTTTTAACCCCATCTCTACCCCGCTTTTAAGCGAAGGCCCAAACAGCAGAGAAAAAAAAGAGATGGATCTTCTCCAAATGCGGCCGTTAATGATACCCTAATGATGTTCTGCCTCAGTAAGGTAAACAATCACGTAATGGCATGCTAGATTTTAAAAGATTTGCAAGTCATCCGTGACACAAGTGTGCACTCCCCTGGAGACTTGCTAGAGGCAGGGTGCGGGTCTCAGTCAGTCCATCAAGTAAAGATGGGATAGATATGTACAGATGTTCACTCCACTGGGAACATCCTTTTGCTCGGGATAACTTTCCCCCTTTTTTTCCCACCCGGGGCCCATGTACAGACAGACCTGTCAGCATGGGAACACCTCCGACCTGCACACTCTTCAAATCACTTGCTTTGCTCGTTATCAGATGCTGTGAAGTTAACAGGCACATATGTAAAGAAAACACAGCAACAGGCAAACATGGCAGTGATAAATCTAAAATAATGAAATGGTGCTCTTAAAGTGGAACCAGGAGGGTTTTGCCAACCCAAAATCCACGTAACCCGATAGCCCTGCCGAGGGAAAAATGTTTCAGCAAATCCCAGCTCGACTTCAGGATATCAAAACCTCAGAGAAACGTAGAGCTCGTTGGAGACCTGTAGTGGGTCACATTCCTGGCCTTTGAAGTGAGAATGTGAGTTACAGTGGGGACCTTATTCAGAATGTGCCCAATTGTTAGCCAAAATATCTCTGCAAGTGCAAAAAACAATATATTGTCTTTTGCAGTCCTATCAGTTCTTTTGTGTGAATGTTCATTACTGTACTATTGAGCCCCTAAGGTGACATGGGAGAAGAAAAAAAAACAACTCTTGGTGGTCCCTTGCAAAGATGTGCATTCCCTTGTAATCATTGTGAAAAAACACAAAGGTTTTTGGGCTGAGGGGAACACTTTTTTTTTGAATGAGCCTTTAATTACTTACAGTTCAAATACCATGTTGACCTATTCCATTTTTATTTAGAGTTTAAAATCAACAGTTTCATGTCCCGAAAGTAAGAATCCAATTGTGGCATGAGGGTGATTTTCTTTTAGCCTTTTTCAATTGAGCCACCTTTTCGGTTTCCATATTGCTTATATCCAAAATATGCAACTACTAAGTAATTACTAGATCCATGCACTAAAACCAAATAAACAAAATACTTGAGTATTTTTGAGACTTACTTGTTTTTTGTAGGCTATATTGTAATTTGAAAGTACTCCTGTTTACATGTAGACAAATTTCCTGACACTTTGGTGGAGACATGCGCTCTACTGAGTGTCTTCTTATTATTTTGAATTCCTCAGAAGAAAAGAAAGCGGGAGGTGGGAACAAGACGAGCAACAAGCCCTGGTGATTATTAACATGTTTGCCCTCCGGTTGTCGTTCTGGGTTTTAATCTCGCCTCTGGCCTTCCTGTGGGGAATTCTCGCCGTTCTTGTGTGGGTTTTCTCCAGTTTCCTTCCACATTCCTAAAACATTCATGTTCAGTTCATTGAAGACTCTAAATCAGGCATGTCCAAAGTCCGGCCCGCGGTCGAATTTCATCCGGCCCTCAGTGCCGTCTGGCCCGCAGGTTGGGCGCAATGGAACACGTGTTGCATTGACTGAGGTCTCGTAGACTGGTGAGTGATGTTTCATAGAGTACTGCTTCCCTCTAGTGGCTAAATGAGTAATAGCATTCACTAAATGAGTAATAGCATTTAGACACTAAAGGGCATCACTCACGAGTTAACAAGACATCACTCCGTGTTTATATTTGTAAGCTTTTGTTAAATTGTTAATTATTATCATTTTATATTCATGCATTATATTATTTTATGTTAGTTACCTTAATTATACTCTGTTTAATACGTCCTGAAATATTCTTAGGTTGCTTACATGTGATTGGAGAAGAAAAACAGGAAGGCGGGTCGTTACCGGAAGGGGGAGTGTTGGTTGGAGCGGTTGAGGAGAGAAAAATAAAAAAAGAGAAAGAGCTGTGTTCAAACGAAGTCGTCCTCTCCTTTTTGCCCATTCTAAACGTAGAGCAATCCATTTAAAACCTGCGAACCCTTCAACTTACATATTGACTGATATGTCATATTTCAAATGATCCTTGCAGTTGTGGATATGTGTATTGCTTGTTCATTTCCCTGTTGTTCGAGTCAAAGGTTTTGTGACTATTGAAAAGTCATGGTGATACATTTTATGTTTCAAATCAATCAATTTGCACTCAGGAGACTTCTGTTTAAGAAAAAGTCAAGTGAATAAGCAGTTGCATGTGATATACCTGTTTCAAATGAACCAAAAGAAATTCTTAAGATTGTTGAAATTAAAATAAAAATGGAAACATGAAACAGACTGGCTTACTAAAATTTGTTGAACAATATTGTTGTTCAATGTAAAGAATGTCAGCCAAGGTCGGCCCCCCGACATTTTACCACATAAAATCTGGCCCCCTTGGCAAAAAGTTTGGACACCCCTGCTCTAAATTGTCCATAAGTGTCAATGTGAATGTGAAGACACGCGGTGTCGAAAGGCATAGCAAACGGAAGGAGCTAGATGGTGGCACGCCACTCTGAAAAAAAGCAACGTCACGTGTTGCACTCTCAAGTACAGAGATGCAATATCACATCACTCTGGGGCCTTTGAAACTACTACTGGAAATGGTACAAGCCGTCACTTTGGAGTCCAATAATTACTGTTATGACACATATACACTTCATCCCTGCTCTCTATCACCTTGTCTACTCATCCTGCTGAAAGTTCATCACTAGGCAGATGAGCTCACTGTCTATGAGGGGCCTCTGTCATGAGTGATGGGCTCCAACTGAATGTATGGTCGCTTTTGTACTCTGGGAAGGCAGATACATTCCCAGCCATCAATATAACATATTTGGCTGGGTGGGTGTGTGACAGGTAAAGAGTGTAGTGCATACCTGTCATAGAGAGGCAAACTAATAAACTAGGTAGCTGGATGAAGGGGGCGGGGGGTTGGTTGGGGCGGCCTAAAAAAGAATGCGTCTCATCTTTCAGCCCTCCCTGTGGCTCGTCATCAAGGAAGAATCAGTTTGTGCTGTGGTGAATGTCACAAGTAATAAACCCCTAGTGCCCCCTCCCTGCCTGTCAGTGAAAATTGCATTGGCCATGGTTTAAAAGGTGCACACTGCTCCAGTTTCAACATGTTTGAAGTCTTCATCATCAATAAACGGCTAGATCAAGTAGCTTAGTTAAGTGTATTTTGGCTTCTTTTCACAGCCCAGCTGACATTTACTGTATGTTTGTGTGTGTGTGTGCAATCTCAAATCTATAATCAAAGACAGTTGATAAAGCAAAACGTAAGTGATGGCAACTTAACTGTAGCCAGTAAACACAATTTCAAAAAAGACCATACAAAACATCTCGTCATTTTGCAATGTTACGTTTTTTTGCTACAGCTGTTGTAGTTGTGCTATTACAGTAGATGCTCTAATCTATCATTACATAGTATTTGTTGTCATCCATGTTCTTCCCAGTTTGACGAACCAGTCATTTTTCCTCTGTTTATGTGTTTATGCAGCATTTTGGAACCCAGAAATGCAATCCTCTTTTAAATGTCTCCAACGGAACCCTTTTTTTTCTTTGTGAGGGTGACGAGAGCTGAATGTTGGGAAAATTGATCAATTGCACATGACGGTAGCTTTTTCTCGGGTAACAGACCACATTTGTTTGGGATGAAGAACACGTTCCTGACTATAAGACATTGGAAACATGTGACGTTTTCCGGCTAATATGTGAAAAAAATATCATAAGGGAGAAGTTATTTTTTAAAATAGTAATTAGGAAGCAAGTGCTTTGGAAATGAGTGTATGTTTCTCTGTTGTAACCACCTTTCTTGCCAACAGAAATCCCCCTCCCTCTCTTTTTTTAATAACACCCCATTTGTTCAAAGGATGAGCAGCATAACTGAATGTGCAACGTGCCAGCTCTTTAATGCCTTTGCCAAACAGCTGATTTTGCTCTTCCTATTAACTATTTGAAACTTCCAATACCTTTGATCAAGCGTCGGCCCTGTTAAAATGATCATTTTGGGTCTGCGCCAGGAACTGGCATGCGATGTTTGTGAATAATAATAATAAGGTCTATATGATTGGGCAAACTTAAGATGATGTTCCACCAAAGTAGGTTGCAGTATTAGTGGAATAAGCACGAGTACCAACTATAAACAGAAGGCCAAATTCCAGGTCAACACATCAAGAATTACAATGCCTTACCCTTTCACAATTGAGAAAACTGTAGGTGTCCTTCTACAGATTTACAGTCATACAGTGATCTACCCAGGCAACCAGCAGGAGATTGCATTCAACCCTTCTCTGCACTAATTATTTCCCTTCACTTTCAGGCCCGTTTGCACAGCACCTGCACTTGATCTTAGACCAGGGCCCGCCCTAACAATTGTGATTCCCGAGACTAGAGTTTATATGCCCCTCTCTCCGGCCCCCCCCTCCCATCAACGATTTACTGTACAAACGCTTACAAAAAAGTTGAGTTTTTAACATTGCATTTAATTGATCTGATCATGTCGCAGAATTTAAAATGTAAAATGGCACATTTTTCTTCATTTCATGACTGCATCTTTACTGACTTCCAGTAGCAACAGACAACAAAGTGTATGCAGAAAAGTGGATAAGATTGCACAATTGTCTGTCTCATGTGTTGTTTTGTATTATTTTGTCATTTTTTTTTGTTAACTTTACTTTTGTTAGCGGCGCGGACACCCGCAGCGGCTCCTCTTGTTTTATGTTGAGAGAGAAGAAATTTCATCTGTGCTGTATGTTACGTGTTACACATACAGTACATTTGACATAAAGTTTTATCCAATCCAATCCAATAATATACATGAAAAGAAGCAATAATTTGACCTCTCTTTCTACCATTTTCCTTCTCGTTTTTAATGTGTTGCTCTTTTTTCTTCCCTGCGATCTGGAAAATTTTAGTTATTTTGACAAGTTTACAAAGTTCAGGGAGGTCACATCAATAAATCCCCCCTCCCCCACAGACAACCAGCAGTATACCAATCAGTGAGAGGAGGGTGTATTTGGTATAATCAATTGGAAACCGTTTTAAATTTTAATCCTGTTCCATTTTCAGTGCTAGTTGTCAAGTTATTCTATCTGTGCAGCTTTCCATTTTGTAATTCATCCACAGATTTCATCAGAATTTTATTCTATGATCATATTTTTCCCAAACTCCCAGTGTATTTACAGGGCCAGGCCTGAGCATCACGGCCAGACAGCGATGAAATCGCTATTCTGTCCTACATGGAGGTAGGATTTGAGGATCGCAACATGGAAAGGCTAACTTTGGTGGGGGCAGTATGATGGTGTTGTTGGGTGTTATCTCCATCTCCGGAAAACCAAGGACTGACATCTCAAAACAAAGATTTTGAAATGAGATTCTACAAGACTGCCAATTATGAACCAAAATGCATATATAAATATCTTTATTGTCCTGTGGACATCTAAATTTTGGAAAACCCAACGTAAATACGCTTACACAAGATTGTGTTTATGTGAAGCACCCTAAATGCTCCACTTTCTGCCCCCCATCATCTATGTAGCCTCCTCTCCTTTCCCAGGCCTTTCTCTGGAGGAGGGGAGGTGTGAGAGGTGATAACCCCTCTCCATCACCCTGACAGTGGCGGCGGTATCACACCAGGGCCTCTGGATGGAGTGGTGATCTCCCCAGCCAGGCAAAGTCGAGGAGGGGCCGGCGAAAGGTTTGTGGGGGAAGGAGGAGGAGGGACTCCATTACAACAAAAGCGCTCTGGTCTAGCAGCAATTTTATCTTCTTGACAGACGTTCTTTCTCCCAGAGTCACTCACTGATGTGTGATATCAGCTGTGGCGCCATCTTGTTATCACAGTGATGGAGGCCAATGGCTTTGTTGGATTTTGCTTATCATAAATGAGTATGACCACACGTCTACTTTATAACTGCACCCTGGTCCCACCAGATACGTTTGCGCTGCATGCTGATGTCTTCTTAATGTGTTTGATCAGCCTTTCATTTGCACTCTGTGCTTAGGTATGATGCACAACACTGTCATGCAAATGGGGGTCACTGAGTGATAAATTGCTCTTTTGTTGAATGGAAAGATATGAATAGTGTGAGAGGATAATAGTGTGACTCCCGCTTCACTCCAATGAAAATGATGGAAGGAGGGATAGAATTGGTCAGGAGTCGCAGTCTTTACTGTATACACTGTTTGCCATTCCACTGAAATTCGGGTGCACCTGAATGGGGAGTGTAAGACTGCAATACACACACACCAGGAACCAAATTCCTTGGCGACTACATTAGGAGATCTGCTAAAGGCACTGGCTTTTCAAATATAATTATGTTGAGTTTAATTGCCAGTAGAGATTTTTTTAAATATATATTATGGCAGCTGTACTTTGCACTTGTATGGAATGGCACTGCGTCACACAGAGATATGTTCTCAATATATGGCAATGTAGTTCCACACCACTCAAAAGTAAGCATTATCTCAATAACCGTATACAAACAGTTCTTATTTGATTTTGATAGTGTACCCAGTGGGATATCAGTCGGTCACTTTTCGGAACGGGAGGGTCACAGATTGAGTTCTGCTGTAGATATAACCCTCGCTGAATACTCTGAAGTTGTTGTGCAGTTCAAATGTTCTTGACTGTGCTTTACGTTGTTTTACAAAATGACTGACAGAATACTTGATGAGTTTGGACTCGTTGACTTCCGAAGCTGAAACGGGACATGTCGCCAACTTGTCAGGACAACCTTTTCCCTTATTGGTGGATTTGGCAGTGAACACATAAAATGGGCTTATTAACAGCATACATATAATGTAACAGAATACACCTAAGTACTGAAGGAAACGGAGGCCCTTTTGATGCGTTATCAATAACAAGTTAAATTAGCATTGTGGCGAAGTAGTAAAACTCACCTGAGGTCTCACTTATCAAAGAGTGTGTAAAATTCTAACTAAAAGTATACGTATCAACAAAAAACTGGAAACAGCGCACAAAAAAAATCTGACCTATCAAACCATGCATAGGTACACACACCTTTAGGATATTTTCCCTTGATAAGTCACTGAGCTTCGGCACCCACAATGGTCAGTGCAATAGCAGTAAAGGAAAATGAATGAGCCATGCTGGCCTGATCGCGGAAACCACCTCACTTCCACTATCCCAGCAATAGGGACTGTATGCACAGGAAATCTACGCCCGGCTCTTTGAGACCGGAAGGTAGGCAGCCCGCAGACTCGCAAAGTGGATATTCGCCCAAGTGAAAAGAGACTACTGCCACAGCCTCACCCAACTACTAGGCACTCCATGTGGTTAGTGTGGTAAACCACAGACATGTTGTCGTAGCGCATAAGTACGTGCCTGTCCCATAGGCGTGGGCGGAAGTGTCGTACGGTTGGACACATGGTCACCAGTTCAAGAACATTTATGCGGTCCCCCATCAATAGCGAGACCCTTGTTCCCTACACTGCTTGGCGCTGCCAGGTGGCACCTCAGCTTGTGGCGTAATACACACAACTGAGTTATCCCAAGTTTTCAATGCAATGTTACACTGGATTGGCAGATACTTAAGATTCAGTTGCTGGACACCAAGGGAGCAGTTGCGCAATACTATCACCCCCTCTGAGTACATGGTGGTGCACCAAGCACACACATTACATTTCTTTCAATTCCTTCATTTTCACCCCAGTTTAATCCACAATACAAACAGGACACCACACCATTCCTATATATATATATATATATATATATATATATATATATATATATATATATATATTGGTGAGAGAGATTTAAATGAAATATGTATGTTGATTGTTGATAACGTGTTTCCAAGTTTTTGTTTTAGACACCCAGAGATAGCCTCGGCCATCCTCCGGCCACCACAAGGATACAATTCTTGCCCCACCACTAGTGTCAGGTAAATCCACTCTTCACAGTGCAGCAAAATATTGTGTTGACAAAGAGGGATTGAATAAGACTTTGCACTTTGCTATCACGGCCTGCTGGACAGATGTCACAGTACAAACAAATAGAAGAATAGCATCATAATACAAGCAGGCCCAAAATGTTTACAATAACCATATGTATGCTGTAACTCTTCGCTGCAGTTATTGAGAAAATATTTGGAGAAAGACTTTTACCACCCACCCGTCTTGCTAACAGCAACACTTCTATCACGTCTCCTATCCAGTTCTTTTTTAACACATCAGCACGGACAGAGTTTTCATCGCAGTTTGATACGACGCACTCCCCAGCTGGTTGAGTGCGTTTGCAGATTTTACAGACCGGGCCTTCATTTCTTGGCCTCCCCTCCTCTTCGTATGGTGCACAACCGGAACACTAAAAAGAGGACTGGGAGTATAATAGGTTTTTAAATCAACTAACCTCGCTTTTGTCCTTGGGATTTCTTGTGATTAAGTTCTATATCAATCAACTTCACCTTCCTTGACTACTTTTGTTGAGTGTCCACGCACAGGTAGTGTCTAAGAACCAAGACATACGGTACAGTGTTAAGGAAATGAGAGCCTGAGATGGGACAACTCCCTGCCAGAGAATGCTCAAGAGTTTTATATTTACTGCCCCGTGTTGGTGCGGCTTGCTGATGCTTTTTTTGTGCCATTCAAAATTCTCATTGTGTCAAGGCTGCGCTGACATACAAAGATGGATGTGTTTTTACACTAATTCAACCCCCTACATCCTGCTTTAAAAAACGTTTTGTTAGAAATGAACTCGTCAGCATGTGTGTTTTTGAAACCGACACCAGTGAGAAAAGACGGAGCAATGTGTTCCAAGGATTGGATAAATATTTGATATTCCACAATCGAGGCCACACGATCACGGTGGAACAGAAAACGCACACAAAGTGTATTTAAAGACGGAGGAAAAAAAACACAACTTCATTGCATTACGGACCGGCATTTCCCTTCATGTTGTTTTCTTTTACCCTGATTCAACTGCTTCAAAGGTTTGGCAACATACAAAACCACTCAGAGAAAAATATCTTTGCTGGAGTTGCATTCGATGGAATAGCATTCACACATCTTTTGTATGTGCCGGTACAACATTTGATCTTTGTCCTCTGAGGCGTTGATCTATTTTACTTTGTGGATCTTTTCATTCATTTGTCACTTTCTCCTGGTTTGCTTCATAAGACACAGGCACTCTTACTTTATTCACTGGACACGCACACACACACACACATATATATATGTATGTATGTGTGTGTGTAGATATATATATATATACCTGTATATGTATATACATTTTTTGTCTCTGAAGAGTGTGTTTATTATCACTAGCAACTCGTCTAAACAGGAGGTTGCGTGTCCGCAGTGAGAACCAGCATCTATAAAAGAATAGCATGGAGGTCAGAATTTCTCTAAGTCATCTAGCTGCATTGTTTATTTGGAATTTTCCAGATTGTGCCAACAGTAGTAACCTCACGGATGGAGGTATGAAAACTTACTCACACTTGAATGCCGCCCTCCCACCAGCACCTTTAATATTTCCATGTGCTTCAGCAAGCTTGGAATATTACAACCTCAAAAATGAAACGTGTCCGCTTTTCTTAATGTGTACTATACACATTTTAGATTTGATCAACTCGGTGATGAAACTACTGCTCATACATTGCTGAACATGTCCCACTTTCCGACTTAATAAACTGTCACATCTTTGCATGCGCACCTATTGTTTGTAGATGTTCATTGAAGGAAGTCTTTGTTCATGTTTGTGTGTCTGCTTCAGACTTTCTGTCGTAGCATGGAAGTTGGGGCCCGGCACATGTTTTTAATCAGGCAATCTGTGGCCTGGCCAGACAACGGTACACCCCCACCTCATAGCCTCCTATTCTTTCCACCTTATTCCTTCTCTTATTCCTTCCTTCCCTCCACTTCTCTGTAATGAAAACATTTTTCTCTCTGTCTGCTAGTGGAGAAAGGCTCTCCGTCTGAAAAAAGTGTGAAAGAGCCATGCTGCATCGTATGCATTCATCATCATGTATGCATAACAAGGATCTTTTGTACTCGCTACAGTTATCTGATTTACAAAACTCACCAATCAGTAGAACAATTAGCAACTTGTCTCTTGTGAAATGTCAACTTGTTTGTGTACACAAGCAGATGTGGGCGCTTATCTTCTTAGCATGCGCAAACTGTATTTGAGTCTGCCAAAAGCAAGGTTCAATTTGCGCATTGCGGCAGCAGTGTATGCAAATCGAGTAGCTTATTAGTTGCGATCTGATTTACTTAACTTTAGATTAATTCTACTGACTTTTTTTGCATCCTTAAATGTAGCATCTGCATGGTAGGTGCAAACAAGCACAGCGGTGCCAGTGTGGCACAGGCAAAATGAGAGGCAGGGTGGAAAACAATTGCGCTTGCGTAAGTGTTTGCTAACAACAATGTTGACAACATATCGTTTACTCAGCAATGCAATTTGGGAGCTTCTGAATAATGCAAGGGCCGATTCGGAGCCATGCAATATCAACCCCTTTCAACTGTGTATTTCTGTCTGTCTGGGCTATTTTTTCAGCACACTATGACAATTGGCTTCTCCTAGGGCAGTTTTCCTATTGTTGCATAACAATTACGATTGAGACACAGTATGGCCAACATTAAGTAAAGGTCGGATGGGCCGCCAACTGCTCGTGATACCTGCAGTGCCAGAAGGAGAAGATCAGCATTGACAGTATTAAAAAAAAGTATTGGGGAAAAAAATGAAAATCACTCAAAGGCTATGCTAATGCTGGAAAAATACTGACAAACCTGCTGAATGTGAGCATTTTTTTCCCTCCGTTCCCATCAAAGTCAACAAATTAATTGTCTTCTAAAGATCATCTTGAGTGATCAATCATTCAAAACTCAGATTTATCTTTCCATGGCTAACTCGGATTCGACTCGTGTTTGCTATCCATTGCGTCATCGTGTGAAATAGCAACAACCTGGGAAAGTACAACTCCAGCATAGTAAAGCCAGCTAGTAAAGAACACCTTTTGCCATAAATAATGATGAAATTGACAAATATTTGGCAACAGATTACCATTTGTCCATAACTGGGCTAAACTACGGACGAATCATGGATTTCACTTTTTGTCATAATGGGATAGATACGATTTGTTCAAAGGGCCAATTAAAAAAATAAATAGTTTGTCCTCCACATAAGAAGTTAGAAGTTCATGTTAGAAAAAATACTTAACTAGATCTAATACTGTAATTACAATTGTGATCATTTCACTCCCTTTTACACTTTAAATCAATACAGTACAGGTAATACCTCGGCTGATGTTTTCCTTAATGTTTCTTTTTATTTACTTTCCTGACATTCTGCATTAGACCTTCTGCACTGAGTGGTGCACCCGGCAAATCTTGGTCTGAGATGTGTGAAAGTTGGAGTGACGGGTTGATTAAGGCTTCATTACATGGCTGCTTGAACGTTTGGAGGAGGGAGGCTCAGCAGCAGCAGGACAGGCTTGCTGGGAAACCCGAGCAGCCCTGAAGCATCACCGCTTTTCATCGCGGATTCATTTGCTCTCCATTTACCAGGACGATGACGCATGAAGATGGCTTCAGTATTCACTGAGACAAGGGTGGATTCTTTGCGTTCAGCCTCGGAGCTAGTCACAACGTTCAGTGTACACGGACGCACCGATTTATGCAGGGTGAATAGAAATCAACTTTGAGGCCAGATTAAAATGAATCGTGACAAGAGCGCTTCACATGAGCGGCTTCCGACTGCGTTATTGCACACATCTGAGTCCTGACAAGTCAACAAGACTGAATTGGGTTTAACTTTTAACACCTGGAAAATAAATGACACTCACGCGTTTGTTTTCTTGGCCCATTAGGTAGTTCAGCGGCCATTAAGTAGTTACATCAAATGGTTAAATGGAAACCAGGCTGCATTTGAATAATTTCAGTCAGTGAGAAGATCTGCAACAACAAAGTCAAGAAATGCTCACTTGAACTTCACAATGTTGATTGTATTTTACCATCGTGTAAATACAAGCATGCAGTAAGTGTATCCATTTCTTTCAGGACACAAATAGTATCCTGCAGACTTCCTTAAAACCTAGTAAGTACTCCGACCACCTTATTGGTGGTATTTCATGTCAAAACACAAAGATGTGTCTGTGAGCAGGTTTCAGCTGCGTTTGTCCCAAGCTCCTGGCACTTTCCGAATGGTGAGAAATGACTTACTGAAGCAGCCTGCCCCAAGAACCGATTGCTTGCGAGCCACATATTAATGGAGGAAATGTGGCTTCAACAGTGGTAAGTATAATAATAATAATAATAATAATAATACATTTTATTTGTGGGCGCCTTTCTAGAAACTCAAGGACACCTTACAACAAGCAGTTAAAATCACGAGTACAATGTTAAAAACTACATCAAATAAGATAAGAAAAAATACAACAAAAATAAATAAATAAAATAATGGCTTTATGGTCTGAGTGAATAGGCTTGTCGAAACAGATGTGTTTTGAGGCGGGATTTGAAATGTGTTAATGAGGCTGTATTACGAAGGTCAGCGGGGAGTGAGTTCCATAGCTGGGGAGCAGAGCGACTGAAGGCTCTATTTCCCATGGTGACGAGGCGAGCAGGGGGGACAGAGAGGAGGACAGAGGAGGAGGAACGAAGAGAGCGGACAGGCGTAGGAATATGGATGAGGTCAGATAGGTATGGAGGGGCTAGGTCATGAATGGATTTGAATGTGAGGAGCAGGATTTTATATTGAATGCGGTGTAAAATGGGGAGCCAGTGAGATGTTGAAGGACAGGTGTAATATGGTTTATGTATGGCGTGAGTGTGATAATGCGGGCGGCTGAATTTTGGACCAGCTGAAGCTTATGGAGGGTTTTTTGAGGGAGACCAAACAGAAGGGAATTACAGTAATCGAGTCGCGAGGTGACGAGGGTGTGTACAATTATAGCAGTGGACTGAGGAGTGAGAGAAGAGCGGAGCCGGTGGATGTTTCGAAGATGATAATATGCAGAACGAGTGATGTGGTTGATATGTGAGGTGAAGGAGAGGGTGCTATCAAGGATGACACCCAGACTCTTGACCTGAGGGGAGGGGGAGATGGAAGAGCTTTCAAAGGGAATGGAGAAGTTGTTTATTTTGTTTAGATTGGATTTAGTGCCTATAAGGAGGAATTCAGTTTTATTGCTATTCAGTTTGAGGAAATTTGAGGTGAACCAAGATTTTAATTCCTGCAGGCAGTTGTTTAGGGAGGATGGTGGAAGTATGGTATTAGGTTTGGTAGAGATGTAGAGCTGGGTGTCATCCGCGTAGCAATGAAAATGAATGTGATGTTTCCTGAAGATATTACCAAGGGGAAGAAGATAGATTAGAAATAGCATGGTAGAGTATGTTTTTTTTTCAAATGTAGTGTGAACATGCTTGGGATGAATTGAGAGAGAGTTCCAAGGAAGTCATCAGATTTTGTTTTCTTGTGCATTCACAGTAGATTACTGCTCAACACGGAGCCCGAATTAGACTAAACATCGAGCTACTATTAACATCCTAGACTTGGTAGAATGTAAACACATTTGTGAATTGTACGTTTTGGCACAGAAGAGTCTGGTTGCTGTTAAAACAGGCCGAAAGTTCATATTGATGCGGTGCCCTCAAACAACAAAACACATGGTTACAAAGCAGTCATTTGTCTCTGCATCACCCTCACACATACTGAATTGTCCTGAAATTTGATCTCCGAGATGTTTTTTTTTTTCATGAAGATGATTTAGGGATATTTTTGTCATCTGATGTCCACATGTATTCAACCTTTTTTATTTTTCTTCTACTTCGAAGGGGCCACAAATGTGGAAGTGGGGACTGTATTAATAATTCTGAGTCGAAACGGCCAAACACACCGTCCGACATGATGCATGTTTGTCGCGTCAGTGACTGCAGTGCACTCCAACCATGAGCACCCTCATCCTTACATGGGATGAGGCACAAATCTATTCGAGGAGAAGTGAGTGAAGCTGTAGGGTAGCAAGAGGCAGCACATGCTAATGCATATGACATGTTTAGATTACACAGACATGATCATTTATTACTCATTTGTTGTTTGTGAAAGCACATATTTTTCAAATCATCATGTCTGAGTTTGTACAATGTGGTAAATCTATTCATGACGCTAATGTTGTTTTTATGTTGTTGTTGTTGTTTTTTTAATCCATGTAAGACCAGTGTGAGATTCAAATCAGAGTTTGGTCTGCATTATCGGCAGTAAATCAGCCGTATTTCTTTCTAGCGGAGGCGATTGCTCTAAGACTGCAAGGGAAGCTCCCCTAAACTGTCAAAAAGTAAGTGATCAAATATATGTGTGTACGTACTGTATGTACAATTGTGTGGACATATCATTGACTAAATATGCGCTACAACACGTTCAACTTTTGTTCCGAATCAGTTTCTTATCACTGATTACGACGCGACTCTCTTCTCATCCATTCCCACAGCTTCACTGTGCTTTAGACTGTGGATGCTGAGCGTCGCCAGCGCGGACGGACGCTGGGCGTCTAGAGAATTCAGTGCAGGTTGTCCCAATGCATTGAAACGAGACGATACATTGGATAAATGCTGGTTTTGCCTCGGCCATCAGACACTCAGCGTCTCTGGGATTATATGGACAGTGGGTGTTTATAGGCTGGCCAGGAAGCTTAGCTTTTCTGCATGATGATTGGGTGATCTGTCTGAGGCTGAATCTCTTTTTGGTTGACAGCGAAATGAGCCAATCACCGATCTCATGGCGAAGGCATTCTTTTCATTTTTGTGAAAAGGAACGGAGAGCAGAATTCACATATAGATAAACGGAGTAATTTTTATGACGTAGGCCGAAATTGAGCTTCCCCTCCTTGACAGACCATCATCCGCCACTGGTTTCCAGTGAGAGTTGGACTCCGTGGGTGGCTTTTGTCACCAATTCTGATTATACTGTAACTTCTATGGACAGAATTTCTGCATCAAGAGGAACCAGATGAGGTGTCTATGTAGTCCACAGTGTAATGCAGGTATTGCTATTTGTATGTCAACAGTCACTGTGTGTTACTTCTTCCCACGACCCAATGGCCAGAAAAAGGAAAATTAAATACAGACACTGCAGAATCAAGCCATTTTATGCAAACCAACCTGACATTCCAAATCCTGCGGCAGCCGCTTGGTATAATCTCTCTGTGTGGTCAAATGATAATTACGATAACTGTTCTATGAACTGTAGCCGTGTGGGAGTGGAAATGTGGATATCTGCACCAGGAGGAACCACTGTGATATGTGTGCTGGCATGCCAAAACCACAGAGCTTACACAGCCCTAAGGATGACGAGAGTGGGACAACTGAAGAAGGCTCACATGAAACAAAGAAAGTAGCCCGTAAAGACTTTCAGATGGACTGTGCCCTGCGTGTTTGATATTTAGCGGTTGCAGCGTGGCTTGGCTGCCCCTCAATGCAATCTACGAGCAATTTTCCTGAGCATAGAAAAAGGTCTATTGTGAAAAATTTCAGAGGATACCATCAAAAGTGAAACTCAACTCTTTCCATTTTCACTACTTTCATGTTTCACTGATAGATCAGCTGCAGGATGATTGTGGCTCTAAAATAAAAATTGTGTGAAAGTGTGAAATTTGCGGGCATCACCAATTGTTGCCAGGACTCCATCAAAGACGAATTTTGAAGTTTATCCACCTGCATTTTGATTGCATTCAATCGAAACATGCTGTAAAAGCAACTAAAAACTTTTTGAAAGCATAGAAATGTATTTATTTTTTTTGTTAGTGGCCGGATTTCTAAAGCAAAGTCTGTTTCAATGGACTCCGCATTGCAGGCAGCCATTGACTGCAAAAGGACTTTACGTCGTAAAAATGATGCTTTTATTTAATAGTACAATAATGCCAACTCTCTACAAATTATTGAGCCGCTGAAAAAGAAAATAATTTGCCTAAAAGGGCTCTCAAAAGGCTATTATTTGTGTGTATGTGTGTGTGTGTAAAGCCTTTGATATTAATGCTCAGCACAGTTTAGACTTAAATCAACGCTTCAATCTTTTATTTCAAATCCATTGTGGTGGTGTATAAAGGGAAAAAAAAGGAAAAAAAGGTCACTTTCCCAATATTTCCAAACCAGTTTTTTGATAGCTTTGTCTACATTTTGGTTAAAGCGCTGAATTGGACCAATGTTATTGACATTTATTTACGGTAAATTGGTTCTGTAGTTACAAAGGGTAATAGCGTGTAAGCCAGCGTTATACCCGCTCATCTGGAAGCATGTGTAGTTGACATAATAACGGGTGCAATATTTGACATATATGAGAATGTGTTGAATACTCATAGGTTAAACTACAAAAGCATCTGACATTTATCGCTCTTTTAAATTTATTTCCCTCCGCACACCAGCCTGGCTATCCTTCGTTTCAGCTGTTGGGCTATTTCACACATTCTCACGTGCGCACAAGCTCAGCATGCTGACATGAGGCTGACGTCACGTCAAACGCTGCTTGTGAGTGGAGCTTTCCGATGGTGTGCGTTTATGTATGATGGTATCCAAATATTGCCAGGCGCCCAATCAAGATTCACTGTGCCTTCTTCGTGTTGTGACGTACACCAATGAGTTCATCCAAAGGACATAGCAGTAGCAAAATGTGCATGCGTGTATGTGTGCACGCGCGCGCGTGTGTGTGTGTGTGTTTAGTTTTGGGTTCGCGCTTCTCTTAGGACCATGAAAGACACCCCAAAGCTGTGAATGAAGTTCAATTTAAAGGGCAGATTTTATGGGATTGTGGCTTTTTAACCCTTTGAGGGACAGTGGCTACGACAGTGAACATTTTATCAGATTACATTCATTCATTCATTCATTTTACTATCTGTTTATCTCATAAGGGTTGCAGGGGGTGCTGGAGCCTATCCCAGCTGTCTTCGGGGAGAAGGCGGGGGACACCCTGAACTGGTTGCCAGGCAATCTATCAGGTTTGTCATTGTTTGTGCATGAAAGGGTTAATTGCTAATATGTAACTATTGAGATCTTTGGAGTGCCGGTCTAGCCATCAAGTGTGAAATTAAAACAACCAAGTGAATCTATTTTTACCTGCCTACTTTGGAAAAAATGTGTCCGTGAGCGAGCTGTGAGATATAAACATCCCAGTGAGTTTCTCTACTCATGACTTGGCAGCTAACCTGATGTTTATCCACGTACATTTTAAGAAAATTACTTAAGCACTATTTTTGGTTTTCCGAAATTCTTGCTCGCTGTTCGTTCAAATGGCATTAGCTTGAAATGGTGAGCAAAAATATGAAATATAATGTGAAGGAATGAAATCTCTGATGTTCAAGTGGTACTTCGCGAAACGAATGTCTGAGGTGGTCCTGTAAAAGGTTGGAGAGCCCCTGAGCTAGAATGCAACTAAAGTGGATGTGCTTCAAGTTGTAGCATTCAGCATTTGGCCTCCAAAGTTGCTCAAAAGTTTAGAGTTCAAACCATCACTCTGAATGTTGACAAAAAGAACTCAGCTCAGTACTCATTCCTAAAGCATGGGTTTGGTTTTATATTACCGGTATGATATTTTTATTTGGTAGTTTAAGTGAATATAAAATAATATTAATGTGTCATTTTGCAGTGCCGTTACAACAAGTAATACAGTAATGTTTGAAAAAAACTGAAAAAAAAGACTGTGTGTGCTGACTGAATGCCGTGCACGTTCAATTTTACATTTTATTAACAAATCAGAAAAACAAGAATCAGATAGGGGTCCAGTGGTTAGCACGTGGGCTTCACAGTGCAGAGGTACCGGGTTCGATTCCAGCTCCGGCCTCCCTGTGTGGAGTTTGCATGTTCTCCCCGGGCCTGCGTGGGTTTTCTACGGGTACTCCGGTTTCCTCCCACATTCCAAAAACATGCATGGCAGGCTGATTGGACGCTCTAAATTGCCCCGAGGTGTGAGTGTGGGCGTGGATGGTTGTTCGTCTCTGTGTGCCCTGCGATTGGCTGGCAACTGATTCAGCGTGTCCCCCGCCTACTGCCTGAAGACGGCTGGGATGGGCTCCAGCACCCCCCGCGACCTTATTGAGGATCAAACGGTTCGGAAAAATGGAAAAGAATCAGATAGTGTTCATGTTTAGATGGTCCACTGTTGATGTTGACACTGTTGCGGCGCGGGATGAGCACTGACTTCAGAAACAGTTTCATACCAATAGCAACAGGCCTGATGCACACATACTTGATTGCGGGCATCCCAGTCCAATGAAGAAGAGACATCGAATCCTTTTCGCTTCACCCTGACGCACAGCTGACAAACCATGCATGAAATCCTCCATTTCACTTTATGGATTTGTAACAGCCACTGCCCACCTTATTTATTCCTCTATGCAAACACATCTATACATGTGAAATTTATGTCCTGTGATGTTTGCTCACAACTTAAATTCTTGCTTGGGTCATCCTGTTCCGGGAACTACAGCAGCCGTGCAGCGACAACTCAGTCACGACAGGAGAGTGAACTTCTAATTGGCCTCAATGGCTGCTAAGAGAGCCAATGAGAGCTCAGTGCCAGATTGCTCTCCAGATCGTCAGCGATAGCGTTGGACCCTATGACCGTGTCATGATTGCACTGTTGTCCAAACAGAGAACAGGTGTGCAAGCTCTTTGGAGCTCAGGTGGCCTTCCTGGAAACCCAACGCAAGCTGCAGCTCGGCGGACTTCACACCCACCCTGGGCAAACACACTCAACTTACGGATTGTTCTGCACTGGCATGCTTTTAGACTTCAAGACGAAAAACATCTTTGGGTGTACAGTCAATATATAACTAACCTTCACTAACATTTTGAGAAGACGCGGCACTCAGCCTAAGGAAGAGTCTATGATATGATGCATTTGGCTCCACTCGAGCTTAACCGTGGAGAACCCAAGAAACCTTTTCTTCTTTGGATGAAATGATGAATTATAAATTAAATGACTGCTATATGTTCACTGAACACCAAAATATGTTTTTTTCAAATATTCAATGCTTTAATCCTAATCCAGGATTAGGGAAAATTGACCATTTGGGATATAAGGGTAGAATTTGAGTAGCTGAATTTATAGGGGCCAAATTTGATGCCGTTGGTTCTCCAGGGTTAAATATGAGCACATGCACGGGCATGCTTTGTGCAGTAGATATGCTGAATAATCAATGTGCTCCATTCTATCCTTGCAGATTTGCACAACAGAGGGTATTAGGGGCGCCCTGGAAAAAGACCATCACCCAATGTAAGGACTATGCCACAGCTGTCCAAAATGAACCACGGTGGTAATTATCATAATATATGAATATTTTTTTTCGTTTCCCTAGCGGTTAATGGACAAGCTGTCAAAGCGTCATTTTGTTTCTTTTCTTCCAAGGCAGCGGTCGTTGAGGCGGGATAATGGCAGGGGTCGGTGTCAGTGAAAATATTTAGTGAGAAATTATGGCTAATGGCAAGGAAGCCTCAGGCAGTTTGGATGCGCGTGGGTCCTTCTGGCACATCAACCGGAATCTGTGTGAACGCAAATGCTTTTACATCCCATGACATTTGGAGACTGAAATGAGCGATGAATCTGTCGGTGCATCCCCTTTATGGGTTTGGTTAGCCTGCATCCTCTTTTGCTTTTGGTTTTTAGGGTAAACCAAAGTCAACGTGGGGGAAGGCCAAAATCTGTGTGGTTTGGAAGCAAGGCATCTTGGTTACAGTGCGGGTGCTGGAACAATCCTCTTGAATAGGATTTGAGAACATTTCCACATCAATCCCTGCCATCAACTAACCAAATCTAATCGTGCAGGGGAAGTACTGGGTTTCATTTTGTATGGGGGAATCTTATATAATGTAAAAATTTGGGATTTTCCCACATTTCTTGAGAACTGTGTGATGATTCCCGTTAGAGTTGGAAGGGTGATGATCGAAACATAGAATCTTTGGATGCGGAGCAACAAACATGGAAGTTGTAAATAATAGTGCCAATACCAGTTTCTGGATTCTACTTGAGCATAAGAGCACAAAAAACCAGGAATGAAGTTACAAAACATTGACAAGCTGGAATGATTATTGGAATGGTATTCCTGCTTTCTGTGAAATAATGTCTCTCGCATTCAAGAGAACATCTGCAATCATCTTGAGATCAATCCAGTCTTTGGGTCTGCGGATCATGAGGGAACCAGACACCATTCCATCTTTTTGGCTGCCAAGCCAGTCAAACTTTAGCCAATCGAGCCCTGCGTGTCTGCATGGTCTTAGGCTTGCCTTTATTTAAACGTTCTCCAGCCAAAACCAACACCCCTCCAGGGTATGAGGACTTTTACCTCCGCCCTCAACTCCTCTTTTTCTCCGGGAGCCTCATTTTACAGAAAGTATCCAAGACCCCCAGAATCCTCTGTTCTTTGCCAAGCTCTTTACCTCCTCACCTTTTGGTATTTTTCTTTTGCCTTTATGTGAGGCTTGTTTGCAGCGTCAGAGCACATTGTGAAGCTCAGCCACAGCTGGGGCCCCCACGATAAGGGCTGCCATGTGGCCTGTTAGAGCACAAATATTGCGCCACTGAGTAAACGGACTCTGGGGCCCACGTCTGAGCACCTTTGTTATTGTCGCTCGCAAAAGCCAGGTCAGTGCAGGCACAGAATGCTGCTTACAGGGTGACATTATCAGTCTTATTAATGTTTAAGGAACTATCTTCCTCATCAAAACTAAGGTCATTTCCTCCACCACGGATCAGTTAATCTGTAAATTTCTGGAATTTATCCTGGATTTTCTATTTAAATGGGCTGGCAAATGATAGCAAACATTAATCTCACTTGGGATGATTTTTATTTACATCTCATATTTCCTGATTGTTATTTTTTGGCAGCTCCATTTCAAGTAACGGATGATCTGCAAATCTGTAACAACTTTAGGTGTTTACTTCTTTTTCTCTGTCTCTGTCATCCTCACTCCCAGTTCCTGGAGCTGTAGGAGGAAGGAGACCACTCAGAGAGTTATAGCGGGAAAGAGGCTTAAGTGGTTGTCTAAACAGTGTCGCCGACTTTCCCAGACCTAGGACAAATATCGACCCCTCTTGCTATGTATTCTGTCTGGGGTGACACACCGGAGGCTGTGCTTCCTGTTCTGGATCAACACTCTTCCATCCTGGTGTCCCACAGGTAGTGTGACGATTTCAAATGTGTAAATGAAGGTGTCATTTGTAAGATAAGAATTGATTCCTTCAGGATGTTATCATTTTACACCCATTTCATCCACATCCACATCAGTAAGACCGCTGGATGGCTTTTTTTTCCCCTTCCAAATTATGATTTTTCCAGAGTTGTCCTTCAAGGATGCCTCACCAGCAACTCTCTTCCATTCTATCCAGACACAAGATTCTCATTTTGTCAGTTACACTCGGTGCAACAGCTGAAAAGTAACCAGTCCAGAAAGATGCAATGTAAGCTATTTTTATTTATTTATTTACCAACCAATTAATTAGCTTCATTTAAAGAAATAATAATAATCTTCCTCGTGCTGGCCATGTTGCAGGTGCCCTAACTTAATAGATTAACAAGTAAAATTCCCAACATTGCGAAAATGACCTATTTAATATACAGTAATATGCATTAATGAACTCATAAAAAATGGTAATTCAACAAGTTGATGTTGAGTTCAGAATCCGAACATTCCCTGACTTGTGACACTGTCAAATGTCAGAAAGGGGAAAAGGGCTCCTTACAAATTGAATTGAACAGCATGGAAATCTAGAAAAAAGGATTTCCATATCATGTAGAGGCGGAATATAACAAGCAACATTGTGTGTAGTGAAGATTTTGTTCCCATCCACTGTAATATATCACTCGAATATGATCAGAAATAAAATTTCTTGACATAAAAAAAGGAGTATCGGGCAACAATTTTGACATTCGTCTTCAAACACTATGTTTTGATCCTCATATTCTCCTCTACCCCAAAAGAGAAAAAAAAATGCATCAATCAGTTTTCTTTGAGGAGATGATTCTAGCAGCTGTGGGTACTGTTTTAAAGTGCCAAAAATAAAGATGCATGCTGCGAACAGATGCTGCCACAGTTTTATCTGCTGTTTTATCGAATATTTTCTTGTTCTGAAAAGAAGAGAACAACTTGATTAACATTACGGACTTGTCTTCGTCCGATTTTCAGTCCCTGTATCACAGTGGTTGACTTTGATTATGTGCGTATTATGACCTGTTTTGCTGTATTACCTTGCTGGTTGGCAGCACGGAGGTCGACTGGTTAGCATGTCTGCCGCACAGTGCAGAGGTGCAGGGTTCGATTCCAGGCTCTGGTCTTCCTGTGTGGAGTTTGCATCTTCTCCCCGTACCTTCGTGGGTTTTCTCCAGGTACTCTGGTTTCCTCCCACATTCCAAAATCAGGCGTGGCAGGCTGATTGAACGCTCTCAATTGCCCCGAGCGCGAATGGTTGTTAGTTCAGGGTATATCCTGCCTACTGCCCGAAGACGGCTGGGATAGGTTCCAGCACGCCGGCGACCCTCGCGAGGATAAGCAGCTCGGATGATGATAGATGGATGTTGCTGGTCTGTGTGGGACAGAATGTTTGTCAAGTACCGGTACCCATTCCCATTTCCATTGCTCATTCCCAGCTGGTTTCGGAACAAAAGCAAATGATGGGTAGTTTAATCAGTCCCAAAAGTAGAATTTCACTTTTTGGAGTGCTGATGTTATACGACTTGTATGAATGATATGTAGGTGTGGCCTGTGTACAGTAATTTGTTTCCATCACACTTCAAAAGAGCAAATAACTCGAGAAACAGCAAATACCAACATTCTTTAATTTGATGTGCACTAGTATGCTCATTGAATGCTTCTTGGCTGACAAATTCAATTTCTAGACAGTTTGACCCTCAAACTTGTTACAAGTACCGAACCACAAGAAACCACAAGCAATGAGAAACGAATCTCTGACTTTTCAATAGTAAAAATACAGCTTCCAACAATGTAAAAGCGATAAACACGGTTTATAGATATACGATATGTCTCAACATGCAGAATTCTTGAAATTATCCAATTGAGTTGAGCAACCTCAGTTTGGGCATGCAAAAATGACTTCCGATTTGAACAGATTCATATCTCCTGGATCACAGATAGACAAGTGTTTCGTAATGGGAAGCATTCCACTATACCGTGCATCCCCTGGTGGCCTCAGAGCACAGTTTACTCTATCAATGTGATGCAGATTGAGTCAACTAGCTACACATGTTGTTGCCGCTTGCTTGGAGATGAGCCAGTGGTCTTTGTAGCCCTCACAGACAAAACAATGATAAAAAGGGGTCGCTGCGTGGCTAATTGAAAAGGCACTTGTCTTGAGCATCCCTCTGTCCTTCCGTGGCTTTTGATCTTCTGAACACTCATTACTGCTGACGCATGAACATGTTGACTAAAACACGACACAAGGGCAAAAACACGTGGTCTCTTTGCAGAAACTTTTCAAGTTTGTTGACCAAATGGGAAATCTAGAACTCAGACAGCGCACTCAGAGTGAGTGTTTTGATGCATCTACAGTGTCTCGCTTCTGACTGTACACATTCAGGTCTCATTCTGGGCAAATATCACAAAATGTATATTTATTATTTCTTATTATTTGTTGCTCTTCTTAATGAGGGATTTTATTTGTTGTCAAAGTGGAAAATTATGCCTGCAGCGTAAATTCCAGACAATTGAGCCATTTGGACAACAGACTGCATGCAGTGTCCCTACACTCAAATGCCTCTTGCCTCAAAAGCAAGCACATTCCATATCAAGTCTCCGTCACCTTTCGTTTTTAATTTTGTGTGAGGCACATCCGTAAAAGGCAGCCAACAAACTGCAGTGACAATAAAATGACACCAAATCCACTAAGTATGAAGGCGCCTGGCCATTGCAGGCTCTGTCACTGAAGATAAACATTGGATTGAATTATAAGATCAACGTGGAGCCAGTGCAAGGACAACAGTGTGTGTGTGTGTGTGTGCGTGTGCGTGTGTGTGTGCGTGTGCGTGTCCATGTGTGTGTGTGTATGTGTGTGTGTGTGTGCGCGCCCATGTTTTGAGGGTATGCTCCACCCAGCATGTGTTCTTCTCTTCACAGTGTGTTTTAAAGACATGCCTTTCTGCAACTATATGGAATTGTTCTCAATAACACCCCGGCTTGTTTGTCCTGGCACCGAACAAAATGTGCAAGAGGGGCCCGTACTTCTTTTTTTTTTTCTCCTGTTATCTAGCTGCCTCATGGACTGCCAAAATCATTAAGGGCAGAGGGAGTGTATGGAAATATGTGTGAGGCATTGCTACATTGAAGCCCTCTCCCACTCTCATCAATTCTTTGAGTCAAGCAGTGGTCATCACATACTGCACACTGACCCGCTGCCTTTTCCACCCCAGGATGTGGTGGCGTCCCAGCAGAAGCTCACTTAAGTGTTGTTATGGGGTTAATATGCGCCTTGAGCAAGCATACAGGAGCTTAACCCTTTGAGTGACAGCTCTTTAAAAAGGTCCCCAAGGTGCTGCAGGTGTGAGAAAGAGAATCAAGTCCAGCAAACAGCACCATATAAGGAGTTTCTAGGGCTGAGTTAAGATCTCTGATGTGACCTATGATTCATGATCTTGACATCATGAGAGAGAAGTTGCAGGTTTACCAGGCTAGTCGGGCAGCTCAACCCACACTTTGGCAACGCCACTTTATCACCAGATAAAATTGTCTTACATTTAAGCAAATATTGTTCAAAGGGTGGGTGATATTACATATTTAGTTTATTGGTTTGACATTCCAAAACCAACAATAACTTAATCTTAACACAATACTGGCTTAGTAATTCTCATACGTTTTGCTGGCAATAACAAAGATATTGAATAACCTTCGGCTTAAAGGATTCTAGGGGTAAGCGTGTGTGTGTGTGTGTGTGTGTGTGTGTGTGTGTGTGTGTGTGTGTGTGTGTGTGCGTGTGTGAGTGAATGCACACGTGCATGTGTCTGCAAATGGGGTATCTGCTGTCAATACCCCACTATCAACATATGGATCTGTCGTCTATCTTCATGTAACAATAACCAACATATACCTGTATATTATAGCGTCAATTCAATTCAGAACCCAATGAATAGCTAACAAACAAATCATACTTAAGTAAAAAAAAGCATTAAGTTTTCAGAAATTCAGCACCAACACATCTTTGCTTTTCTTTACTGATTAGCCTACATTTTTGCAACTGCAATGTACATTTGAAGCTTAAACTTTCAATGTACGTAGGTTATCACGACACGAAAAATTTGCAGTCACTCCCTAAATTATGGGATTGTGTCAGTTGCATTGAAGTAGAAGAAAACAAGAGCAATATTAATCGTGTCGTTGTTTTACATCGTAAATGCAGTTTGACAAGCTTGTCTGTCTTGTCTTATGGATGAAGCCAGAATGGCATGCTTTAAAATAAGAGCACAACAAAGGCAAACGTATATTACGAAGAGTGGTTCAAACTGGTTCTGTCCAAATTATTTTTGTCATGTGGTTTGTCAAGAAATTACATCGCAGCGCAAATGCTCTTTGCATTTACATCGCAGAAAATAACATCCGTGTATACTTGCAGTCATGGTGTGTGATAAACAAATCCTTTTGGCAAACAGCACAAATGTGATCTTTTTGAAATTTTAGTTGCGAGTCAGTTGGTATTAAATGTACAATGTGGACTAAATTCCACAATGTATACATTAAGTTCCAGGCCTGGGGTTGACGAAATCTTCCTGAACTGGCCTAAACATCTTTAGGGAAGCGCTAAGCAAAGGCAGCGCGACACATCAACATTACTTCCTGTCAGCCAAAGGAAATGATTGTAGAAAGGACATGCATCAGCCTGAGCGGCTAGCTGCAGAACTGTCACTCCAAAACGTAGGAACATTCCCCAGGAGGCAAACTATATTCTCGCTGTCACCTCTACCTCTCACGTCAACCCCAGGGGAACCCATGCCATACACTGCTACTACATCTCCAAGACGGAAAGCAAAGGCTTATTGTTATTTAACAATAGCAATGTTTCTGTAAACGTTACTACTGTACACCAATTTGTAGGTCGACAACTAAAATTTAATTTTGAATGCTAAAATATGATTTTCTTTTACATGAATTAAAAAAAATAAAATAAAGGTGTAAATAGCAACACTGTTTTCGGCCTTTTGAGGGTTCAAAAAATCTATTTTAAATTTTTCTTTCCTATTCAAAATGGCAACATTATGAGTGTTCACTGAAAATGACTTTGACCGCGGTTTTGAAAGATTTCAAAATCAAAACCATTTGTATAAATGTGAGACCAAATCTTTTAAGGTTGTCTATAGCAAATTCTCTGTCGAAGTAGAAATGATACATGCGGCTCTTAGCGCTGCCCAGATGTATGTTGCAAGTTTCAGGAGCATTCATCCAGAAAAATAACTTATTAAAGTTACCTGAAGAATTTACTACATCTGGAGCTACTTTGTTTCTTTTCCGACGAAAATCATTAGTCGCAAAATGTTGACAGGCTGTGAGTGAGTTGAGTGAGACTTTCCATGTCTTTCCATGCATGTATCTTTAATTGAATATCTGCATTCCCGTTTTTGTTGAATGCAGCAGGGAATGAGGCAGACAAAGGAGTTTGAGGATCCTAAACGTGGCTTGTGGCCGTAATTGGATAATGTTCCACTAATATCACCTCTCGTATGTTTCTCATCACTGTGTGGATTCTCATGATCGACTCGGATAGTTAATCTTTATTTATGGGTTAGCAGAGCTTCATATGGAAAATTGACTGCAGGAAAGGCTTAGCGAGACCTGACAAGCAGATTTAAATGACGTTTCAACTGAATGGTTGCTTCCCACTTTCCTCTCGTTTGAGCTTTTTTTTTGGGGGGGGGGAAGCAGTCAGAATTTGCCTGATATAAGGTTTCACAAAGAATAAGGTCAATCATCATGTTATTGCTGTCCGTGTACAATGCAGTGCTACCTTTGAATTGAACTTATATCTGAGAATTAGTGACTGACAGCACAACAGTGTGTTGACTCTCAGTACCTTGAGTATTTTGTGATTAGTTAAACCTGAACCCAGCCAAATCACCAGTTATATAATTACAGGAATATGAATGCATACACATTTATAATATGGGGGTTCAGTATCTTGCTCAAGGACACTTCGACATGGTCACAATAGCCGGGGATCAAGCCATCAACTTCAGGGTTGGGAAACGATCACTACACTACTGAGCCATGACACCATTTCCCTTCCTTTTCATTTTGATTTAGTTATTTAAATTGCAAGACTAATGAGCAATGTATATATATATATACATACATATATATACATACATACACACACACACACACACACACACACACACACACACACACACATATATATATATATATATATATATATATATATATATATATATATATATATATATATATATATATATTCTTTTTTTTAAGCGGACGAGTGTACTAACACTTTCACTTTGTGACCCCTCTTTTTTTCCGTTTTCATGCTCCAAAATATGCTGTTGTTTTGTAATTGAACAGCCAAAAGGACAACTTTTTCTTCCATTGTGTCTGTTGGGATTAGATGTCATAGATGCACCTCTTGCCAATGAAAATCACATTTGTGTTTAGGAACGTGAGCGCAACTATTATTACAGGGGTGTTTTAAACAGTACAAAATGAGGGTAATGAAGCGGACACGTACATTCCACGGGTCCTGCGGTTCCCTCCATCCGCACAGTTTTAAAACAATGAAACATTGTTGCTGCAGAAAAGAAATTACGATACAATAAGCTTCTGTCCTTCTTTCCCTTTCCATACTTTCACTTTTTTTTTTAATATATGTACCGTGTATATATATTTGTCACATTATTTATGTGAGCTCCCAATGGGGAACTTTGAGTCGCGCGTGTGCGTGTGTGTGTGTGTGTTTGTGTGTTTCTGTGCGCTAAGAGAAAGTGACGAACACATGGGGTGCATAGAGAGTCTTTTGTGCACATCCCTGGATCCTAACACATCCACACTTTGGACGACACTCTCGCTTTCTGTCGCTCTATCCACTGGCATATTGGCATACACACACACACACACACACACACTCACACACACACACACACACACGCACACGCGCGCACACACACACACACACACACACAGAGCGAGGGCACACACTCATTACACTTATTTACACACATCACTCTGCTGCCTGTTTTTTATAGTGGTTTTTACTGCAGTCATTCTTTCCAGGGAGGGAAGCGTGTCGTGAACTCTGCGGCTCTAAGCCCAGAGCTCTGGCAGTGGCAGCTCGTGATGCAGCCGCAAATTCAAACCAGGCTCCCCATTCCCTCCCCACCATTCCGAGACATCCTGCCGCTGTGTCTTTTTGCTTGCATGGGAATAGCACCCAGATGTTCAAATATATTATAGTGCTTTGGTGTACTTGCAAGTCGCGGTATCCATTTTCTGCTTTTTCCTGCCGGTATAGTCATCTCAAAAGATAAAGCAAATGCCCCCAACCAAGCATGCTTTCCTTTATATTTACTACTTGAGTTCTCAGAAATATGTTATTGTAATGAAAAATGATACATTTCCTCAGTATTTCATCATACCCCAACCCCCTTTCAAATTTGTGTGCACATTCAAAATGATCCTATCGAATTTTCATCCTAAGGCTGAAAGTGCATAAGTTCAAAAGAGTGTGATCAACATTTTTCAAAATTTATTCATATATTTTCTTTTGCTTTTTCTGTTACTTCCCTTAAAACTCCTTCCAGTGCTGTGACCCATTCCATCAAAATGAGTCTTGTCATATTTTGTCCATGTGATTCAATTTCATGAGAGAATCTACTTTCATGTTCTCAGATTTCACTCATCTCAATTTTATCATTTCGCTTAGCACACCTACTATTGAGCTAATTACAAATGTGTAAGTCTTTATTATTCGGCACCATAATTCTACAGGATATATCAGGAATGCTGACGACCCAGGAGGGGACAAAAAAGATTTATGAAGACCCCCCCTACCCACCCCACGCCCCTCCCTCCAAAAGCCAATACGAGTTTCAGGTTACATCTATGGCGCAGTGGAGATTTATGTTTAATAAGCTTCAGGTGTTGGCTGGCTCGGTGAGGGTGTACTGCCTGCAGAGAGTGGAGCAGCGCGCACACACACACACACACACACTCACACACACACACACACACACACTCATATACAGTACACACACGTACTTTTAGTCCATTTTGGCTGTCACAGGCTGAACCGACGCTTCAGTTTGCACGGTTGCCTTGCGCCTGGAAAAACAGAGCTACCTTTGTGTCCGACTCGCTGTCGATTAAATGCGGCACTCCGTACCGACCATTAGAATAACACACAGGCCGTCAGGGGGAAGCAGAGACAAATGGAAAAGCTAATATATGTCTAATAAGCAGAGAAGGGGAGGAATGTGCTGGTGAGGTCAAAGGGGAGATTGGCAGCAGCTATGAACAGTGCCCCCTCCTTCTGCCTCATTCTTTGACTTTTTTGTTGTGTCTTTTGGTGGATGACAGCCACTTTAACCACCTGGTGTTGTGAATTGAAGGTCATTGCATTTAGAACATCTCCTCCACTACAAATAAAGCAACTCTTTAGAGGAGGTCCATCTTGAGTTGGTACAGTATATCGCAAAAAATGTCGAAGCCCCTCACATTTTTTTAAGGGAAATCATAAAGAAATGGCACTTTATTACAAAGAAAAAAAAACTTGATTTTACAGCTTGTAAAACTTTTTTCTGTCCCCCCTCAAAAATAACTGAACACACAGCTGACCTTAAAAGTGAGGAAAATTCCTCAGGGAAAATGCCCGAATTGGGCCCAAAACATCAATAGTTTGTGCGCCCCTCTTATTTTGCAGCCCTGCTTTAACCGCCTTGGACATGAAGAGCACCAGAGTGTCACAGACCACCACTGGAATCCTCTTCCACTACTCCATAATGACATCATGGAGATGGTGGATGGTAGAGACCATGGTCCTCCTCCACCTTCCATTTGAGGATGCCCCACACATGCTCAACAGTGTCTGTGTCCGCAGTCATGCTTGGCCAAACTTTTCCGTCAGATTTTTTTAGCAAGGGGGTGGTGGAGTGGTCTTCGGTGTGTCTTTGGGTTGTTACAAATCTATATAATGTGAGGGACTCACTTACTTTTAATGAGATACTGTGTTGACAGCTATACAAAGAAAACGAAAAATGACGGCTTTCCATATGTAGCCACATGTGTCTGGTCCTGCCTTCTTGCCTTCACAGCCCCCACCCCACCAATGCCATTCCTCTTTTTCCCAAAAGCCCTCATAGCCCCTACCTGTCACATGTCATCATTTATCCTCCCGGCAAACATTCCTCCTGAAAGTGTCTCAACAAGACAAACTACAGATGCAATTGTGGCATTTCGAAGCCAACGAATGTGATACAGCATTCCAAGCCCTCCACCAGAGCATGAAGTGCACAAGCACAATCTAATGAATAGTAACAAAATGCCTTCTGTTACCTTGAAAAAAATAAAATAATTTTCCACTTTGATTGACACTGCAAAGATAGAATGTAGTTGTGGTTGATGGTGGTGTCACTCAAACTAAAGTAAAAGTTGTGGGGGTTTTTTGTGTTGACTTTAATTCCATCAGAGGGTAGGACCATTCGAAAGAGCTCACATTTTGATACAGTGTGTTACAAGCACAATAACAAAGGTGCTGTAAATTAATTTGTTACTGTTTTTTTTTTTGTATTTAATAGCAGGAATATGCAGGGGGGGAAAAGCTCCTGAACCGATTTCCTTGAAACTTTGTGGAGGTTGTGGCATAAGTGTCAAACATTTTGGTACAATTATGGAGAACCCCCCAAAGATAGAGGAGCACATTTTCTAATATTTCACAATTTGAGTCACGATGGAACCCCCGCCAAGAATGCAAAGACTAGTCCCAACCACCCATTCTTAATGTCTGACATCATTCTTCATGAAGCAAAAAGTAGCTAGCCCGTATACTGTTGTATTGTCTGTTTACCTTCTAGGTTGTGAATAGTGGCCTGACCGGATGGGAGATTCAGTATTCTGAGAGCTTGTCGGCGCTGGCAGTTGGTAAAAGAAAAATCACTGCAAGTCTTACAAGAATATTGCTGTCGAGGGTGTGTTTTTTGAGGGATGGATGTTATGTGGTGCTCACATTGTTTCCTGGTGTTGTCTATCCATCAGGTGAGGGTGGTTTGAGAAGTGATAATCGCTGGTATTGGTACACAAGGTCAGAGCACAGTGGTAAATAATAGCCTGTTGCTCTGATTGGTTCCGCCTGTGGTGGAGTTATTGTGTGGAGTGCAAAATGGCACAAGTGGCTCTTATTCAGCAGACACACGCTGGAGGGCCATGCCTTTCTTCTCTGCACAAAGATCCACAATTCCCTGGGCAGTTCTCAGGTGGATCGACTTTCCGGTTCTGCCCCGGTAGCTCACGTAAGGACGGCCCAGCGGATTTAACCTGCTCCAGTCTCACACACAGGGTTACAGTTACATAGTACATTGGTAGCAGGTATGCACAGATGCATACAAACAAGCACATGCACAAAAGGTGCACTCACAAAAACACCCCCGATGGAAAATCCCATTCTGGGATACATGTGTACACATGCTTGCAATTATGGCACATTTGCAATACGCTTTCAGTGCGTGGAGCAGCCCGGTCAGCTGTGTCAAAACAGAACCATACACTGTCACCTGAGCTACTGTTGTCGGAATCCTTTACACTACACGCCAATGGCAGCCTTTCGCTTGTAGCGCGCTGTCCTTGTGTTCACTGAGCTCAACTCTCAGATTCCTGCTGTTGATTGAGAAACAAGTTTTTCCAATGGAGAAACTCAACACTATACAATCCTCATACGCGCATGTTATAATGTTGCAACGTTTTGTTTTCTGGTGCCAGAAAATGAGTAGAGAGTATGTACCAAACCAAGATACTATACATACACATTATCTTTGAGCATTGTGTTTATGCGTGCCTGAAAACATAAGCACCACAAAGGGTATTTGTGTTTCTTGAAAATGAATAGTTATGAGATGATTACATTCCTTTGCATTTGGATCGAGCAAATTTGAAACCCATTATACTGCCCGCCTTCCGCAAGGTTTGGCTTTCTAGATCCATGACAATAATCTTTACTATGCAGAAGATGTTTGTTGTTTGTATTTTTCATTTCAATTATATATTCATCCATCCATCCATTTTCAATACCACTCATCCTCGCTCAGGTCGCGGGTAGAATAGTTACAGTTGGAGTCCATTTCTATCCTCAAGGTACAATCCACATTAAATGAGCAGCTTGTTTCTTCTCCAGGGCCAAATTAATGAGTGGTCCAAGCTGGAGAACTCAAATGTCAATACGTAATAATTACCTTTCATATCATAAAGACGCTGTCTCCATAACGACACAAAGGCTGGCTACTCCAAAATATTTTGGACGTTTTATCTGAACAAACACAGGTCTGAGTTGATACCTGGTCCAGAAATCTGCTTCGTTACTCTGTTTCACTTGGTAACATCGGCCGCCTGCGCCAAGTTCTCAGTCAACTCTGAAATACTCCTGAGAGGTTCCCTGTTCTTTGCCAGCCAAATGTCAATTACATCTGTGAGTATGTGTCCTCGTGGACCGAGATGTTCACATTTTATTTGTTTATTTATTTTTGCGCCTGCCAAAAGATGGACAGAGATTCTTCCCACAAGATGAAAATTCAAGTTAAAAAAGGAAATGACATTAGCAGGGAAGAGGATGAGATGTGAGGAGGTGACAGAGGCTTGAGAAAATCGCCTTCCCATTAAGTATGTCTGTTTTGTTTCGATCATCTTTTTCCAACCAAGACATCAGTAAAGGGCATCTCTCAGCTCAACGTCATCTGTCAAGTTGTCAATTACTGTAGATACGCCTGACGATAATACAAAGTTTGTATTACTTTTGCTGCACAATGACATCAAAGTTCAGCACTTTAATGTGATGGTGATAAACAGTTCCTGTTCCTGTGAAAAGAACCACACAGACTTAAATGTCGATTTAGTCAAGTGGATGGACTACAAGTGTCTTTTTTTTAAATCTGTTTTTCACATTTTCACTTTTCAGCGTGACCCATTTCTGTGTATATGCTACAAGGCATTTATCATGCAAGTAGTACAAATAGTGTAGGTCAGGGGTGCCCATTAGGTAGATCCTGATCTACCGGTAGATCCAAGACAGGTCCCAAGTAGATCCGAGGAGTGTCGAGAAGAAAAAAAACAAACAACAATTTGTGTGTCTTTGTACATGTTAGTAATATATTTTTTGTGTTAATATACACTGCACATTAATCAGTCTCATTTTCACAAAAAAAATTTATTTAAAAAATAAAATAAAGCAGGTAAATCTTTAATTTGTGTGTGTGTGTGTGTGCGCGCGCCGGTAAGGGTAGATCCCGTGAGGTTAGTTGATCAAAAAGTAGATCTTCGATCCAAAAAGTTTGGGCACCCCTGGTGTAGGTTATAAAATAAAGGATGGGGTCCAGCAGTATATCCATTATAAAGTGAATTAAAGAAGATGTAGACTGTGAATTTAATGGTGGCAATAGGTGTAATAATTTCTTTTTTTAAAGTCGAACCCCACTAAAAAAATTACTGCAGACTTTGCCGATCTCCTTTACAGACAATGTATTCATCAAGTCACCCTACTGTGGTATAAATCTGTGATTTATTTGATCGAAAGCAGTATAACCACGCAAAAACACAGTCGGTGCTTTTGCTCTGATCTTTGTTCTTCTCTAGTTTTGCCCTTCAAGTCTGATAGGAATGTGTGGGGACTGAGCAGCTGTAATTTATTCTCCTGCTTGGCTACAACATTACAGTGATACTTGTTTCGGCCTGCTAGATGTCTCATTTGATGTCTCATTTGTATTTTGTGTGTGAAAACAATGTGTGGGGTTTTTTTGTTCATCAGACAATCAGCGTTTAGCAAAAACAGAGTACTCGATCCATGCGTCTCATTCTTTCTCTCCCCGATCGTTGGTTCACTCTTTCTTCCCTCTTGGTATTTGGTCACAATCTGTCACCATTGAAGGGTGTGATATTGTTCTGAAATGTGCTTCCTTGCTAAGCATCATAGTGTTTGTTCTTTTGGGTACTTAGAAAACGTGGTAAAGACGATCCATTCCTGTGTGATGTTTTTCCTCTGTGACAAAGCAGCTGTCGTTTCTCAGTGATGAAGACCATGCATGAGGCCATCAAAAGTCGTCACAAATTAAAATCAAAACATGGACTTCCATTGTCCCCTTAGCCACTAGAGACTTTATAATCGCTTCTCAGAATCGGAATCAATCTAGTCTTCCCGGCCTAGAAAGAGTTTCATGTGAAATTAAATCCACAGTCTGAGGAAATTATGATGGAAGACATTGCTCCTTGGATTTTATTTATGAAGGAAAAACAACAATTCAAAGCTTTGGCCCTGGATGAAAAAGTACTTGCCACCTAAACCTCAGAACCAGATTGGCCACCCTCAGCAACAACAACTGGAAATCGTGCATTTTCCATAACCATCAATGAGCCTTTCACAACTTTGTGGAGATATTTTGGCCCACTCTTCCTTGTAGATTTCCTTTATTTCAGCAGCCCTGGTGTCTTTTCCAGCACAAACTGCCTTTTTTAAGATGTTGCAACGATGAATTAAAGTCCGGACTTTGTCTTCGGCATGACCAAACTTTCTTTGCTGTTATTTTTTAAAGCTATTCAGAAATTGCTATTTATAGATATGTTTTGGATTGTTGTCCTGCCACAGAACCCAAGTGCACAGCTTACATCACAAACTGATGGCAGAACATTCGCAGCAAGATTTTGCAGTCAAGAGTAGAATTCATGGTTCCATCAATCACAGCAAGTTGTCTCTGCCCTGAAGAAGAAGAAGCCTGGGATTTGACAGTAAACGCCCATGTTCTAGGGTGGCTCCACCAATTGTACATATCTGGCATAAAAAGGCGTAAATGACAAAGGACTGCACAGCCCAAAATTTTAAAAAAGCACGCGGCTGTACGCCTTTTCTCTCTTACGCACATTGAAGAGTATGGCATTTTGAAAAGTCACGCCTTCACCCCTACGCCTTAAAATCTGTGACAACACACCATAACTCATCCACAATGACAGGAAAATCATTCCAAATTTTGATATTGTTCCCCCGCCTTTGAGAAATTAAGTTCAAGTAAGAGTGTTGCTGTTCTGGCCGAGGTGTTGCTTGGTTGAATTGCATACTTCATATTGTCTTGCGGAATGACTTCAGTCTGAGTGTACGCTTGATTTCAAAACAGTCCTTGCACTCAGGGTAGGATTCAGGATATAAAATGAAACACTTGAACTTTACCAACACGATATATTCAATATTTTTCCCCCTGTCTGTCGCATTTCATATTCAAGTTCCAAATGTTTCGTTTTGGCTATTCGGCCCATGACCGAGCTTTGAGTCTTGGCCCAGTGAAATGTGAGGTTGACGCACTTGATCGAGCTGATCTCTTGTCAATAGTCAGTAAAGGAGCACAGTAGCTCCTAACTACACCTCTAAGTGACAATGATCTATGGTCTTTTTTTTCCTCACCAATTTTCTTTCACAAACTCCCTCCCCCACCCTCCTCTTCCTGTGCTCTGTTAATATCATCATCTAGATAACATTGACTCATACTGTCATATGGGGTATACGAGAGAGGCCCACTGTCATGAATGCAGCATATTCCGATGAAAGGTCTGCGTATCACATCTCCATTTCTGTTTTTGTCACCTGGTGCATCAGCAGATACAGTATCGGGTTTGGGCGATTAAAGTTACCTTTGCCCGCGGACCTTGACACTGATGCACACAGAAACATTCAGAGTTCACAAAGTTAAAAAAACAAAACTAAATGAAATTAAAAAAACATGTCTCAGGCTATTCACTTCTTGGCTTAGGAAGAAGAAATCATATCAATTAACAAATTAAGATGGGTGTTATTATCTCTTCCGTAGCGCAAAGCATCAAAACGAAGTGCTTTAGGACAAAGCAAAAATGAAATTTACTTGAGTTTGGAAGCCAGGCATCATCTCAAACTTACTCCTCGGATCTGACCATTCCTCTTTCTTTGTCAAGTATTTATTTTTAGTAGTTTAATCTACTAATGTACTGTGTTTGTTCAATACCAACATCCCTTTATAATGGATGAAAAAATATACTCGGAACAGTCCCAGCCACTTTCTCAACAGCCAACTTTGAAATTCCCTTTCGATCACTCTCCCCATTTACATGAACCATTCTTGCATTGGTTTTCTTTGAGTACTCCAGTTTCTTGCCCCATTCCCAAACACAACATTCATTTAGGTTCATTGAAAACCCTCGACTGTGTGTGAATGGCAGTTTGTTTATGTGTATGACTGAGTGGTGACTAATCCAGGATGCAGGGCACCCCTCCTCTCGCTCAAAGTCTGCTGGGATAGGTTTTCGTTTCCCATAAATCGAATGAGGGCAAGTGGTATCAAGCATGGATGGATAGGCAGGTACCCTGTATTGCATTGAGTGTCTCAACCAAAAATCTATTGAATCCTCAAACAATGTTTCATATGAACCTCGTCCAGTAGTATATGAAAAATGGCTGACCTCCACCGCACGCGTCGACACAGTTCGGAATCTGCTGAAACATAGACATGGTCAAAGCCACCGAATTGTCATTCCGCCAGGTGTATCCCCAACGACGCTCCTTCAGCTGAATGCTTAGTTCGGTGGAAACCGGTCGAACAAAAGTGTGGAGAGCTTTGCAGGATCCGCCAAAATTTCTGCCCCACGACAGATGCACTGCCTACCGAAATAGAGGCCATGATGTTGAAATGCAAACAGTAAAATGAAGGCCATATCACGGGAGATTCATGCCATTTTGCTCTTTATTAGCAAACAGCAAATACTGAGATTTTGGACACATACAGTACATTGAAAAGTTGAGAGAAAGTTATGTTCACCTGTAAGCATTACGATGCTTTGCAGATTCCTCGTGAAATTTCACCCAGAATCCGAATATGGCTAACTTTTTGTGAGTACTTTATATTCTTTGCGAAACATTCTTAAAAATGACAATTCAATGCACGTCGAATGATCGTCGATTGCAGGTCGAAATGGACAGAGATGAGGTGCACGCCCCTGCTTGTCTCTACATTCCAATTTTTTATCCTTTCTTTTGATGAATCCGCACTCTTCCTCTTCCTGACGACTTTAGTTAGAATACCTCATCGATCACTCATGTGGGTCTTTCAAAATTCAGCTTGGCGATGTTTTCCAAGAGCAATCATAGAGGCAGTGCTGGCAGGCTATTCAGGAATTTCTGAAAGTGGCGAAGTTGCAAAAAAACAATTTCCCCCAATCAGGTCATTGTTGATTTTACTGAACTCATTTCAGCTTGACAGCCTTTTATCAAGATTAGAGCTCCAGTTTCTACGTTGATTGGCACCTTACGCTCTTTGTCTTCATTAGCGCTTCTGACCTCTCACCTATGATCACCATCCCTTTGGCTTTGTGAGTTCAACAGTTACGTGAGGGTCCAAAATTTCAAATTCTCCTCTTAGTGCACGTTTGGACAAGGTGAGCTGTGTTATTTTCATTGAGAGCTGGGATATATCTGCCTTCAGCCACAAAGAACATAATACAGAGGAATGCAAAGCGAGGCCACGCCAATGTCTTCTGGCAAAGTCACCTCCCAGCAGATGCACTGCATTTATTATTGACCTTGAAGTTTGATGCAAAGCTTGGAGAAAAATGAACTGTTTTCAAACAATAGACGACTGATGACGGTGCAGGTGCTTGAATTACAGTAGCTGTAAAATGGCCTTCACGTACTGTATACAATGTGTGATCTTAAAGAATGATGCGATGGTCAACAAGAGGTCAAACAGTGAAATGAAATAACAGTTATAAGGAGAACTCTCCATGCATGTCCTTATCATATGCATAATGGCAGCAGCACATATGGAATGACTGTAAACACAGGAACCCACATGGAATTAATTGATATTTCTTCTCTCTCTTTCTCGTACACACACACACACACACACACACACACACACACACACACACACACATTCATGGAAAGAACTGTAACAGTCCATCAGAAAGCGCTCTTGTGAGATCATATCTCAATTGCTCAATGCACGGCATGTGAGCAGACTTTTTTTGGATCCCAGTCAGCATTCGCAAGAACGGAGGGTTTGTTAAGGCTGCGTGTTACACTATCCCTCATTTTCCCTCACTTTTGCTCCACACATACCACAAAAAAAACAAATAAACAAATAAACCAAAAAAAACAGTAGCCAATTTTACGCAGAACTCGAATTGGCCTCACTACAGGATGACTAAAAGCTGTAAGACTCTTGAACGTATTGCATAGTTGCCAATATAGTAAAATCAGCTTATTAAACATGATTCAAAAAGGACTTTTGCCTAAGCATTCAAAGAAAAAAAAGGGATTTCATATTGTCGATGCTTTCATTTTCAGTAGGCTGTAATCCTGCCTTCAAAGTGTATTTTAAAATTTTTAGCAAGATTCCTGCAATGAATTGTAACTGTCCAATTATCAAGAGACATGGGTCGTGTTTATAACCTTTTTGTTCCTCTTTGTAGGTTAAATTACACTGCATTGTGACAATGTTTTTGGCCGTGTTGTGCAGTGGGCTGCTGTTGATTTCTGTTCTGCCGTGTCCTACATATGGACCAATGATCACAGCAGGTGCTGAAGCTCACTTGCAAGTTCCTGCCTGCCTACAATCTGTAAATGATTACCCTGTCATCCATCAACAATACCGTCAGACAACGTCTGTCTTTCGCCCATAATGCAACACTTGTGTCTTGACCTCCCCACTGCACATAAACACAAACAGAGGGATCCATATCACGTCAGCTATCAACTACTTTATTCCAAAGTTAATGACATAATATTGCCCCCCGTAGTACTGCTGACCCGCGCCCGACTTGTCCGCTCCCCTCACAAGCCCTCATTGTCTTGAACTTTCTTTCGAACGCCACCGAGTGACTCCAAGACTGCTTTGTTTACATTGGAGCTCTGTCAGGGGATCTCTCCAGCCGCCAAGCCAGGTGCTTATCTGATGCAATGGACCATTGATCACCTTTTACCCCCACAATGAATCAACCCGCTGTTAGTTGAGTGGCGAATCATCCACTTGGTAACTTTACACTAACCTCGTATATGGCAGCTCCAGGGTCATCACACCGCCGCTTGTTGGGAAATAGCGAATATTACTGGACATGTACGTCTTCGATTTGCAGCCCTGAAATGAAACGGCGTGTCACATTACGTTTGAGCTTCAAAATGTTGCAATGTCACTTCCCCCGATGGAAAGCCTCGTGACACAATGACGTCAATTTCAACAACCACCTTTCATGAAGCGTATTGTTTAAGAAATTGTACCAACAATTGCAGCTCTCCTCATCCTGAGATCCCTCATTCATCTCACTTGTTTATCTGGGTGGTAAATATTTATCCACTGCGGAAATCCTGATTGCATTCAGCCATATCCCTTTTTTTAAGAAGGCATATATGAAATTAAACAATAACGTGTTCACAAATAGTTCAGTCAAGTACCACCATATGGTCAGTAGTTTGTGTTCGTCCCGTGTCTGAGACCACTTGGCTCAAATTTGTCTTGTACACCTCCTGACACACAACAGACAACGTTTGTAATTCATCATGAAGCTGTCACGCGTGAACTGATTTGTTTGGGGTTGTGGAACAACACCCGCTGGCTGGGAAGGGGGAGGTCGAAACAATTGTTGCCTAAACGCTCCAAAATATAAATATAGTCATCCATTTGTTTTGTGACACAGCTGCAGGCTAAGCAAACTCAAAAAAGTGTCCATTTGGTGGTTCTCAATTTCATAGTTGCACTTTGCATATTGGAAGGATATAAAACACTCATCAGATATTTTGATGAAATTAAGCATGAGATTACACTGGGTGGTGGGGGGTTGTGTCAGTAAGAGGAAGAATTATAGACCCTGACAAATTTAAGTACCATTTCTGCAGTGAATTAAAATGATCCCAAACGAGTTTGTGCCACAGCAGCTCATTTCATATTAAAGAGCTCATTATTCTCTTTTCGGTCCATTACTGGTTTCGGACGGAATGGCACCACCAAGTCTGCCTCCATAGATTGTCAGAGGCGGCGAGGGGGGAAGACTACATGTTTCACTGAGAGCTCCTGAACCAGGGCAGATAGTATCGCGCCAAGAGCAGCAGCAGTTAGACCCTGAAACCTAACCACCTCTCCACCCCTTCGACCCCCAACTTAATTAGGCCATAATTTTACTGTATGCCACAGAGTGGAGACATTGGCTATGTTGAGAGAAGGAGGTGTGCTGCACCGGGGTTTAACAGTGGTTCCAAAAGGACCATTAAAACTTTAAATTAGCCTTCCCGGCCCCACATTTAACCAAATAGTGCACATTATTTCAGTGCAGGTCAGCATTCCTGCATGCTTTTAGAGCCACAAACCAGCTACTATTCTGATTCCTGGCTTGAATCTCAGCTCTGGCCTTCTTGTGTGAACTTTGCATTTTCTTCCTGTTTCCAAAAGCATACTAGTTGATCGAAGACTAAATTGTTGATGCGTGTGAACACAAGCGTGAACAAAATATGCACAAAATGCGTGTACCCTTGCCACTCTCCCAAAGTCAGCTGGGATAGACACTCATATAATATATAATATAGTGTCAACTATTATGAATTGAACCCATTCACTTTCACGACTTTTATTTGCCTTTCAGCATTTTTAAATTAACTATAATGTATAAGTTGAGCTGATAAAGGTAATCTTCTCTGGCGTTTTCTAATAATATATACAGTATATAAAATTTTTCTTTTTTTAAACCAATCAATGAAAGAAGGCTCAAAATCTCCACCCCACATGAACATGAGTGCATGTTGCTTGACGCATTTTAGTTTGGGTTAACACAACATTCTGTTTATTTTATTGCTGACCGATATATTGCAACTTTTACCTTCCCCTGAGCCAGAGGAAGACCATACATCCTTCCGTCATATATTTTTCTGCATGAACACAACCTGGTGAGCGTGCCACAAAGGAAACTATTCACAGTACACAAACACACTGAACTGGAACTGGAAAAATACTAAAATAAAAACACCTTATGGCAATAAGTCTCCTCATATAAAATGTACCACATGTGTTTTTATATTTTGGTACTGTTTACGATTCGTCAAAAATATTTTACAAGCTGTACAACTTCAATTTTATCAATCACTAACTAAAGGCTTCTGGCTGCATCAGATTCAATCAGTCAAATATGGCCAGCACAAATTGGTATTCACCTCCAATATTATTGATGAGATCACTATGTGAATTCAATACGGTCTAAACGTTGTTAGTGTCAGAGCTGCATTTGTCTCAACAAAAGATTTCCATTTTGATTGAATCTGAGCTGCAAATTGAATTGTAAGAGTTGATGCCCGAGTCAAGACATATTAAAGGAAACATAAGAAAAGCTTGCATTAATACTGATGCTTATTATGATGTGTTTGATGCGATGGAGTTAAATTCTTCTCTGCGCTCTCCTGTTCTGCCTTTGGATTTGGCAAGATTTGCGATCAACGTTTTGAAACACATACAAGCTCTGTGTTTTCTCTCACCGTGGTACTTGTTTGTTGATATGTGTGATCTAAAGGCAGACATGCAAAAAAATGCATTTGATTCCTTGGTTGCGCAATACGCTATTTGTGCAAGTGTTTGCATCAGTGGTGGAGTGCCTCCTTGATATTGAATATGTTTATTTTTCTTGGGGAGGGAGTGGGGTAATTATTCCAAATAACAGTCTGGCTTGTGAAGACATGAGATGGATGGATTAAAGACGGTGTGAAGGACGTACAAGGAAACAAAATGAAAATTACGTTTAGAAGGGCGGGGTTATCACTTGATGAACATAATTAAATTTTAGTTTCAACCTAGAACACTTGAACCCCTGAACCTTGATCACTGAAAAAAGTGACTTTGCCATGAGATATAAATATTTAAATCCTTTATTGATGTTTTATTTATTAGTGTATTTATTTATTCCAATAATGGTGTTACTTATTATCGCAAACATACTTTTGCTGTTTTCTTTACATTTGGTTTAAGTCTACACTTTACATCCCTGGGTTGTCACTCAATCCCGTCACCCTAAAGTAATTCATTCATTTATTTTTCGGTATATGTGAGGATATACTCAAACTCAGGGGTTAAAATCCCCCAAAATAAAGTCAAGACTTACTCATGCTAATATACTTAAAAAGCAGGATAAATCCTGTGCTACAGCATTAATTGCACAATTTAAAGCATTGCTGACAAACACCTCTGAGAGGCGCCACACTGGCGGCTTTTTGTAGACAGACACAGGCAAGGCAGCACACGAAATCGAAAGGAAAATATAAGGTGCTAAAATGATACTTCAGTGCTTTCTGGTTAAATAAACAAGTGACCAAAGCAATCCGTTTCCCAGAAAGCAAAGCAATTAAATTCTCATCTGGAGTATATTGGTCGAAAGCAAGAGTACCATGTAGTATATTGTTAATGCTCATACATGACACTTGACACTGGCCTCAAAGCATTGACTTAACTTGAATTAGAACAGTTGCAACTTAATGATCAATTTTTCCTCCCTGTCATAAATCTGCCCAACAGGTTTGTCGCCTGTTGTTGTGTCAAAGGGCACATATATAACGGAAATATGACTTTCTAATTGCTCGTCTACAAATAATGCAGCTGAGAATGTGCTGAAAAAAACTTTCAAGCAGCGGCTGGACTACCGTACATTTATGAAAGGCTATTTTAATGGCTCGCAGATCTGCATTGAGTTTTGTTAGCCGCACAGACTAGTGTTGGTTACAAGTGTTAGCTTCTAAAGAGCGGCTAATATGGGTTGGTAAAGTTATCAATGGGGGTGGGATGGACCATTCATGTTTGGCAACGCGTCTGCGGCGGGGCACGTAACGACTAAGTTCACACTGCAGGGCCTGATGCCTGATTAGAACCTTTGTGTTGAATCGGATTTTTATATGAAGTCATTCCCATTACAAAAACAAAAAATGCAACTTCTAATCCGAATGGAATGCATTAATGAAGTGACACAATGTCGAGTGCACGCTTGTGGACAATGTCACAAGGGACGATGTTTATGGAAGTGGACATGGCTCCGCATATAGTTCTCATTCCTGACGCATTTGTGGCAGTTTCAGGGATCTGTGCTTGACCTGACTGGTCCTGCCTGACTGTATATTTAGCACTTACAAAGTAACTTTATTTTGCCTCCTTCACCCTCAGTTGCTTTACGTGCCAGTCTGCTTTCTTTCTCAGTTTTCGTGCCTGTTGATTGAGGTATAGGTCTTTTTTTTTTTTAATACGAGGGCCAACTCCCAAACCTCCCCCGTCTTCACTTGGCCCAAAGTTTAGGGGGCATTGGCAGCGAAGTGTATTTTGCAAAAGAGACTACCGCCACTCCAAAACAGGCTAAACATTCAGCATAACATATCGTAAAAATAGGAAATGTAAAACATGCCACAATTCATGATCCATTGATAGCATTTCACAGGTATGTCGGGCAACTGTTTTAAATAATGAAATATCCTTTAAACGGGTACTTCTCATATCACTAAGCCAGTACTTGTAAGGGAAGGTTAAAAAAAAAATCCCAGATAAATTTTTGAACTGCTCTCAAGCCCCCATCACTATGCTGGCAGCCGTGAAGCCTCGGAAGACCGTTAAGGCTTTACAAGGTGACATATCATAAAAAAGCGAGAAAGGGGGAGGTCATTTCTAGGAGAGAGAGAAACTTCAAGTCACGTAGCAGCTTAGCAGTGAAGCTTTCTTTGGGGTGAAAAGGAAAGTCCTCCTCATGAGACAATGAAGTCACTTTTCAGCATCATGTTTTTGCTGCGTAAGAAATCATTTTTTCAAGTAGTAAAGTGACGTAGTCATTAGTAAAGGTCTCGCGATTGTAAATAAGTGAGTGATTGTACATGCATGCGTTATGTGTTTTTGAAGCTTCATGGCTGAGACGGACGGGTGGGCTGGTGAGCCGTTCCCTGTCTGCCATCACCCTTGTCCACTTACACACACACACTCTTGGGCTCTGCGGGAATGAAGAGGGGATTATGTCTGCGACCGATCCTAGAGGGGCATGCACTTAACACTACTGTAAACAACAGGGCCATTTGAGTGCTTCACACCAAGTTGACCCACTCCAAATCACGAGGTGCAAGGTGGGGGACGCACTCTTTGAGGGTGGTCTCTTGAAGACTGGTGACGGTGGTACCTAGTTGACATGGAGCATTTCACCCCCCCCCCCCCAACACACACACACGCACACACACACACACACTATAGAAAAACTGCATTATGAGACCACTTTTGGGTTGTTGCAAATGTGTAAAGGGTTATCAAAATATGTCTTTCTTTATCAATTCATGTGAAAAGGACAGTACAAAACTCTGTTGTCAGCTGTTAAGAGAAGAGTGAAAACATAAAAACAGACAGGTATAGTTTGCTTTGAAAAGAACTAAGTTGTATACTAAAACAAAGGCATATCAATACAGTAGCTGAAAGTGCCGTCTCCTCAAAAAATGCTAATATTTGCTTTGAGTTTTACTATTTGTTCTCTGAAGCAGTCTTAGCAGGATCTGAACTTTTGCACGAATGTTTGCCCTTTTCCCCTTTGATTATAAGTTGACCTAAAAATGCAACCAAGTGGCCTAGAACAGAAATTACTTTGAATATTTCAGCATTATAGCGATTCATATGAAACCGTTTATTTTGCTTGGCATGGGCAAGCTCTGGAGGAAAAAGGGCAGTGAAGGTGACAGACACTTTGGCGATGGAAATATTCAACACTGTGTTTATAATCTCTTCCTTCACACAATAAACGTACCACAGTTTATCCTCCTATCCTCCACACTCCTATCCTGTCTGGAAGAAATCAAAACCTGGATGGCACAAAATTTCTTGAAATTCAACGAAAAGAAGACAGAGGTGATATTGTTTGGTACCAGTGGCCCTTGTAGATTCCATCCTGTAGACTTGGGCCCCCTGTCTCCTTATCTGAAATCAACGGTCTCAAACTTGGGCCTTAAACTGGACAGTGATTTCAAACTCGATCGGCAAATTGGTGCCATTGTTAAATCAAGCTTCTTTCACCTTAGACAGCTGACCAAAATAAAACCTCTCCTCTTACATGAACACTTTGAGACCGTAATTCATGCCTTTGTCACATCCCGGCTGGATTACTGCAATGCCCTGTACTTTGGAGTCAGCCAGTCCTCCATTAAGCGCCTTCAGCTGGTCCAGAATGCCGCTGCTCGCCTCTTGACTGGTACTCGTAAGAGGGAGCATATAACTCCTACTCTGGCATCCCTTCACTGGCTCCCCATTCATTTTAGAGTTATTTTCAAGATCCTCCTCTTTGTTTTCAAATCTCTGAAAAATCTCGCGCCACCTTACCTCTCTGAGCTCATCCGCCCCTACACACCTGCCCGGCGCCTCAGGTCTGTGGACCAGTCTTTGTTAGAAGTACCAAGAACTAAACTGAGGCTCAGAGGGGATCGAGCCTTTTCTGTTGCTGGTCCCTCTCTCTGGAATGACCTCCCACTGAACATTCGGCAAGCCTCCTCGCTGCCCATCTTTAAAGCCCTCCTCAAAACTCACGTGTATTCTTTGGCGTTCGACTCAGCATGACTTAGATTTGTTCTTGATTTTACTGCTTGGTGCTTTCTACCGCCTTTATTACGGATTCGTCTTAGTGTTTATTGTGTATATTAAATCGCTCCATGTACAGCACTTTGTATGCAGCGATGGCTGTTTGAAAATGCTCTATAAATACTGTTGACTTGACTTGACTTGACTTGACACAGTTCGCTCACTTTCCAGTCATACTGGAGGTGTAAACATTCATTTAAATCCGTAGCGAAGCGATGAAATTATGCCTAACCGACATCTCCTACAAGGAAACTTTACAACTTCTTGTGCAAAATGAACGTATTTAGCTTTCTATTTCTTTGCGTTTGTGTTTTGGGGTTTTGCACAGAGCTGATTATGGTGTTCTTGTACTCCGTGAGCTAATCATTACACTTTGTTAAGATAAAAATTCATTAGAAAAAGTCCACTCATTAACCCCCCCCCTCCCAGCCCCCCCCCCCCCCCCCCCCGTTCATTCATTAAGACTGATTCTAATTAGAGAACAAGCCTGTTGTGGTGAAGGTGACGCTGGCACAAACTCAAAATGTCAAATCCAAGAGGAGCACCGGTGTTCAGGTCTACTGTGGAGGAGGTGACCAATTTGGCAATAAATTGTTGATTAGTTACATGAGTACCCTACGCAAGTGGCTTTTGTCCTTCTGGACAAACCAGGGAACAATTTGTCAAAATAATGTAAACATAATCGTCTTAATTCAGTGCAGTGCCTTAGTTGTTTTAATTGGTTAATAAAAATATTATATCAGTCCCTGATGGATCACAATTATTGGGTCTGTGGGGTACAATGAGTGAAGATAGGGGAATCGGGAGTGACTTTAGGTAACACACTGCAATAACCCCCCCAGCCCCCCGCGTCTGTAATTGAGAGACGGGATTGACTTCTATAAACATATTATCGTATTTGATGATCATGACTCTTCTTGTCCCATGTTTTTTTTTCTTCTTCTTCTTTTCATCCGTTAATAAACCATACGCCATTGCCAGGTAAGCTTCTGCTCATATTTTTGGCGGTTAATGATTTTGCAGTTTTGTCGCTTGAAGTAGTCGCATCCAAGGGTGTGGAACTGTTATTCTCCCTTAGGGAACAAAAACCCAGACTTAAGGCTCCAAAGCTTAGGAATTAGAGCAAAGCACCAGAGGTTTGTTTTCGCAACCCTCTGGTGCGTCTCACCCTGACTTCACCAATGTGGCCCAGCCTGGTTGCGCGCAGCTCATGGAGACTGGCAGGAAAGAGCTGTCACTCCAGATGGTATAGTTCAGTCCCTGCCAGCAAGCGCGTCTGAAGGCCTGGCTGCTGGCCTAGAACCACAACTTCTGACAGACGAAAGCCTCAGGCCCTTCTGAACCAGCACAAAGCACCTTTTCAGGGGCCCTTGCTGCTTTGCCTCCTTCTTTCTTGCACAGCTTGGGGCAAAACACCTCATGGAGGCTGTGATGGAAAGTGTTCACCGCAGAAGTGGGCTTCGGTTCAACCTCCGTATTCATCGGTTGCCAAGTGAATCCGATAAAAAACAGACATTTGCACCCTGTTTTACATTGCATATCTCTACATGCATGTTCTCTATGTGTGTGTCCAATGTTGAGACGACAGGCGCTAACCTGCAAGTGAACCTAATACTCCCAGAGTGCCTGAATCAGCAGTGTAGCACACTTGAACTGTTAGCCTATCTGTGCATGTACAAACGACATCAAGCTCAGCACCCTGTACACACCCTCCTTTGTCTTGGACGGAAAAATAATCATGATGCAACATTTACCATGGCCAGAGATGATGAGTTGAGCAGAACTAAAACAAAAATAGTCGTTGCGGTAAGCGACAAGTACTTCAACTATTCCCTCTTGCCTTAGCATGACACGACACAGGGCTCTTTTTGTTCTGGAGCAAAAATCTGATTTGGAGTTAAGTCACTCCAAAACTTTTCCTTGAATACTTTTGGTCCACTGACAGTTGTAAAGCAAAAATAGGGAAGTATGCTTTTACCTGGTTACAAATGAAGGGAGTCAGATTTTTAATTCACTATAACTGACTAAAACAAGAAAAATAAGTAAAGCTAAATTAGTCTAGAAAAGAATCAAGAAGAAATTGAAAGCATATTTTGAGGTGGCAAATACAGTTGGGTGGAGCGGCTAATTTGAAATGAGAGGCGTTGCCCCACGGAGACACAGTAGCGTTTTTGTTCGTCGTAGAGAGTGATGCAGGTGAAAAGGCAGGCCTCGTCCTGTTTAAGATCCCATCTATCACCACATAATTGTCGTTGGAATTATTTGTCTTTTAGATTGTGCAAACAGTCTATCTGACTCAAAGGTAAGCATTAATATCTTGAACGGAATTGTGCCTCAGAAACTCCTGATTCATGCTTCGACCTGCAAAACGCTACAGCTACAACATAACTCGTCATGTTTTAACCTTGATCAGTTAGAGTTTTAGGATTCTACCGTCGCTCTTGGAGGCGACATAAATCATCACTGGTTTGTTTGAGTCATTCTCGCCATGTGGGTTGGCTGGCGCCCGGAGGAGGTCACATGATTTGCCAAAGTAGTCACCTCAATCGATACAACGCGGTGGGATCATTTTGGCATTTCTGTGATAAAGGCTTCCAAAATATCCAACTTGTACTGTGACACTTATACCTGCAGAAATATTGTATGTTACTACTGCTCGGTGGTGCTAAATACGTTTCTGTCCATTACACCAAAGAAAAGTGTGGATTACGATAAAAGGAATTCATATCACAATCTCAGGACGCACTACTGTACCATGTCGCATTGTTCTTTCATCATGCGAGCACTGTTTCTCTGTTATACGTCTCACGTAGCAAATGCAGCAGTTACATTCCCTCCACGCACCCCGCGACAGAACAACGAGCAACATCAGGTTGTACCATCCCAAACCGTTCAGTGGTGAACCAAACTGTAGCGTGCACCTTGGCTTTACACTTCTTTCCCGTCATCAACCTCATCATCCCATCTACCGCCCAACTTCCCTCGTCAAGCACCAGGGAGAACGCTGACTCTTGGGAGCATCACTCTGACCAAGTGCTCCCCTGCACTGTTTCCGTTCAACATCATTTATGAGAAGTCTATGCTTTTACAAGTTGTTTTATTGACTTGACTCTGTGTTTACGCATGACAGTAGAAATGGAGCCAGACTGATTAAATCCAGCATTGAATGTGAGACCAACGGAGACGACAGACTCATTACTGTCTAAAACAAACTTTCTGTCCTGGAGCAGTCAGATTGAAGAGGAATGAAGAGGATTCTCAACTCTGCCTCTCTCACTGTGTCTGCGTCCAACTGATACTTTCAATAATATTGAGTCTGTCAGTACTCTAACACGTTTGCTCTTAAATTCTGGCAATTTGTACTCGATTGTTAACTTTTAGTACAGCCCAATTGGGCCAATATTATACAGCCGTAAGAATACTGCTGATCTCTTAGGGGCATATTCTCAACATTCATGCTCAAGTTAATTCCTTGCACGCCCACGCGGTCACGTGTGTGCGCCCCACCCACGGACTACTTTGAAGGAGCGTATGTTGTTGCATTCACTTTTTAATTCATCCAAACACAAGCAATTTAATCACAGTTCCCTGCTCGTAACAAAATGCTTAGGAGGCGGAGCACATTGAGAGTCGACCAGGTTGCCAACTACCCGAGACAATCTATAATGTGCGGCCAACAACGGTAGCTCTTTTATGATCGGCGCTTCAAAACGCCTAGCCCCCCAGTAAGCATTTGGAAATGCTCCTCACATGTGGAGTAAAAAAAATCCACCGGCACAGATCCTTTTTATTTCACCAATTAATATGATATAATCACATTCAGCCATTGTTATAATGTAGTAGGGTCACATATATGGCCGTTGGGCAGTCGAGCATATATGGGACAGGTGTCATACTGCGTCCGCACGTGAGCAGAAATCAGCCGATGACTGTTATCAATTGCCGTCAGTGACTTTGAAATGACTCAAAACGTGCAAGATGATGTTTCACCTTCGAGAGGCACAAGACCTTTAGTAGAGCCTCTGGAGCTCGAAAGGCAAAAGGGAGAATGAGCAAACTGACAGATTTGTGAGGGTCATGCCCTGATTTGAAGATTGTTCCACCCAGAGTGCGTACATTTCATGAAGGTGCGTAAGTGGCACAATTAAGCTGATGGAAGAATCTGTGCAAGCAAAACATTGTGCATCAGCTCGCCTTTTCTGACTTAAGCACTCAGGAGAATATGCCCTAAGAGTGCTGACGTCTTTGAGCAATTCCCAATTGCTTTACTCATTTTATGGTGTTGACACCAATTGTAAACTGTAAAATAATTTACTTTAAGATTGCCTTTTTCGAGTTTTGTCCATCTGTTGAAGATCAGACTTTTCCTTACTTGTCACGCTTGATCATTTATCCAAATCGTGAATTATTTAGTTAATTATACACATTGGCCTGACTTCACTCGTATGCATTTATGACATCATCGCTGCCGGACTACCAAAGGGGAGTGAGGCCGAAGCTGTTGTCATTGGCATTACTGTGCGGGGAACATTATGAGTAAGGACACACCCAGACCTGCTAAGCATGCTGTGAAAGTGGATTGTATCAAACCTCATGTATCATAATGGATCAGCACTCATAATGAGAGCAGTAAATACTATACAAAGGGGAATATTATTATCAACTGATCAAGTCAGCACAAGCCGTTTCAGTTTTATTTTTAAAGTCCTGGCAGGGTTGGATGGATTGTTATCTTCCTCCAAACAATTTAGTTCTCGATCTTCCTTTCCCAATGATTACAGACCGAGTGCTCTCGCCTCAGACCTTCAGACATAGCACAGTAGATTTATAAACTAACTCAAAGTGGGACGTGTTAGCCACAACTGCAAATGTTTAGAAGATCTCAAAGGCCAACAAAGCTTATTCATCCTTACTCACACATGCACAGCAGTACCAAACACAAACATCCAGTCCACTTGGTAATCCTTCCATGCAAAACCAGACACGGTGCCTTCCCAGCGCATAATCAAACACAAGCACACCCGTCCCTCACGCTCTGACCTTGTGCTGAACCATTCATTATCTGCTGCCTAATGCAAATGGTAGACTGAGGAATGTGCAGTCCGATTCCCCTCCGAAATTGTCCTGCGAAAAGTAAAATCCAGTGACGTGACCGGAGGGCGGTCCTTGGTCCTGGGCCTTGGCCTCGCAGTCAAGTCCTTGGTCCTTCGCCTTGGCCTCAGAGTCAAGTCCTTGGCCTTGGCCTTGGCCACGGGTTGCCGGTCATCGGATACAAAGAGGGATTAGAGCCCCTAATCCTTCGTCCACAGGTATAAAGTGGGCCAGAGGACCGCAAAAATCACAAAGAAATCAAACAAAATCCATCCAGGGAAACCCACGTTGATAACTTTGTGTGGCACTTTAAGAGGGGGGGGATGTCACTGACAGTCAGTACAACGTGTAAAGAGCGGCATCACAGTCAGTTTCAATCAAGGTTCGTTCCGTATATGTATAGTAAGGCATTTTTGGACAAAGTTTTTAGTCGTAAAAAACGTCCATGTATTCATTCATTCATTCATCTTCCGAGCCGCTTGATCCTCACTAGGGTCGCGGGGGGTGCTGGAGCCTATCCCAGCTGTCTTCGGGCAGTAGGCGGGGGACACCCTGAATCGGTTGCCAGCCAATCGCAGGGCACACAGAAACAAACAACCATTCGCACTCACACTCACACCTAGGGACAATTTAGAGTGTTCAATCAGCCTACCACGCATGTTTTTGGAATGTGGGAGGAAACCGGAGCACCCGGAGAAAACCCACGCAGGCCCGGGGAGAACATGCAAACTCCACACAGGGAGGCCGGAGCTGGAATCGAACCCGGTACCTCTGCACTGTGAAGCCGACGTGCTAACCACTGGACTACCGGGCCGCCCACGTCCATGTATACTAAGGCATTTTTAGCCCAAAAAAATGACCATGTATACTAAGGCGTTTTTAGCCGAAAAAAAACAACCATGTATATGTCACGTCGCGTGTCCGCCAGCAGGTGGCGGGTTTTCTCCCCCGCCATCTGCGCACCTGTCCGTAATTTCGGGCTGATTACCCTCCTATATTAATGAGACTCCGGCAGTTCTCCCACTGCCGGAGAATTCCTCACCGTGCCATTGATCTCTCGTGCTAATTCCTCTATTTGTAGATTACTCGTTGCCTTCTTGCCTTGCGGCCTTTACTCTTGCCATTCGCGTTAGTCACTAAATTGAAGACTTCGATATTGCCTAATCAGTAGTTCCTCGCACTTTGTTTTTCAGCGAGCGTTTTCAGTTGTTTCCTTATTTCTTCCCTGGTCCTTATTTGACCAGCGTTTTGTGTTTTCGTTTTTTCCCTGTCGGGCTCTTTCTGTTTTTGTCATTAAAGACACTCTTTGCTTTGAGAAAATTCTTTCGTTGTCTGTTTTCCGGGGATCCAATTCTTTATTTTTCTCGTTCTGCACGGAGCGATCATTATCGCTTCGGGCAGATCGTGACAGAATTCTCCGGCCACCATGGATCCCGCAGACATCGAAAAGATTTTGTCCGCTCTTTCCTGACGAGAGCAACAGATGAGTCAGCAGGGCCAAGCCATTAGGGAACTCCGTGGCGCGGTCTCCATGCTGGCTCATCGGTCCGATGATTTAGAACCTCGGTTGGTCCGGGTGGAAGAGCGGAGACCATCTCCCCCCGGGGTTCGTTCTATTATTCCCGAAGCGCCCTCCTCATATCCCATTATGACGAGGGAGCCATCGCTTCCACACCCCCCTCGCTACGGGGGCGAGCACGGGCAGTGTGGACACTTCCTCCACCTGTGCTCTCTCATATTCGACCTACAGCCTTCTGCCTATGCTAATGACGCCGCCAAGGTGGCTTATGTCATGAGTCTGTTAACAGGTCCGGCGGCATCGTGGGCGATTGCGACCAGTGACGCTAAGCCGAATCTCCGTACTTCGTTCCCCGACTTCGTGGCTGCGTTCCGCCGGGTGTTCCATCATCCCGTGCGAGGCAGAGAGGCAGAGGGCCGGCTACTCGCCCTCCACCAGGGAGAGCGATCGGTAGCGGATTACTCCATCGAGTTCCGGATCCTGGCCGCCCAGAGTGGATACGGTGATCGGGCGCTGTGTGGCCTGTTTCGCCGCGGGCTAAACCCTCAACTCAAGGACGAGCTGGCGACCCGCGACCACAGCACCAACCTGGAGGAATTAATCGACCTCTCCCTCCTCATGGACAATCGCCTGAGGGAGCGAAGCCGGGAGCGTGGAGGTGATCGGTCCCAGTTCCGACGAACACCCACGGAGGAACAGGTGCAGCTGGGAGGCAGGGACGCTGGTGCGGAGGAAAGAAAGCGTCGTTTCAGCGACCGAGCGACGACTGACGGCGTTCCACCATCTCCTCACGCCGCAACCAGCCATCCGGGGTCGTCACCCCCTGCCCACCAGGAGTACTGTGAGTCACGACCGCGCGCGCCCCCCTTCGAGTCTAGGCGAGTCGACTCGCGGCCTGGACACCCCAACAGACTCGAACTCGAGGGGGAGATATTAACGGGGTCCCGGTCGTGGCGGGTTCGGGCTCTGGTAGACTCGGGGGCAGATGACTGTATAATGGACACCGATCTCGCATCCGAGCTGGGTTGTTCCGTGGAGAGGTTGATAGATAGGAAGCGGGTTTGTGATCTTGATGGGCGCCTCCTGGCGGTAGTTACGCATAGGACGGAGCCGTTGAAACTTCTACTGTCCGGCAACCATGTCGAACATCGCCGTTTTTACCTAATGCAGTCTCGCAATGCCCCGATCGTTCTCGGGTTACCCTGGCTGAAGACACACAATCCCGTGATTTCCTGGGCGCGCCCAGCGATAGACAGCTGGAGCCCATATTGTTACCAGCACTGTCTACAATCGGCCGTCGGGAAGCATGAACGTGTCACGCCCCCCGAGGAGATCTGCCTTGACGGAGTGCCGGATTGCTATCGGGATCTAAAGGAGGTGTTCAGCGAGGATCGTGCCCACTCTTTGCCTCCACACCGCCCCTACGATTGTGCTATAGACCTGCAGGCGGGCGCTCCGTTGCCGACCTCGCGGCTGTATCAGGTGTCCCAACCCGAGCGCGAGGCATTGACGGAGTACATCAACAGCTCGCTCGCCGCAGGTCTTATTAGACCATCGCGTTCACCGTTAGGGGCGGGTTTTTTCTTCGTAGGGAAGAAAGACAAGACCCTGCGACCCTGCGTAGACTATCGGGGATTAAACGAGATAACAATTAAGAATAGATACCCGCTACCCTTGCTGGACTCCGCCTTCGCCCCATTACAGTCAGCCACCATTTTCTCCAAATTAGACTTGCGCAGCGCTTACCACTTGGTTCGCATCCGGGAGGGTGACGAGTGGAAGACGGCTTTTAAGACCCCTCTGGGTCATTTTGAATACCTGGTTATGCCTTTTGGGCTCACCAACGCCCCTGCCGTTTTCCAAAATCTAATCAATGATGTGCTAAGGGACATGATAAACATCTTTTGTTTCGTTTACCTTGACGATATTTTAATTTTTTCCCAGTCATTACACGAGCACCAGCAACACGTTAGGCTGGTGCTACAACGTCTACTGGAGAACCGGCTCTTCGTCAAGGCAGAAAAGTGTGAATTCCATGTCCCCGTCATCTCCTTCCTAGGGTTCATTATTGAACAGGGCAGGTTAAGGGCGGACCCCATTAAGACGCGTGCAGTCACTAACTGGCCGGTTCCAGCCAATCGCAAGGAACTGCAGCGCTTTCTGGGGTTCGCCAACTTCTACCGACGCTTCATCCGCGGTTATAGTCAGAAGGCGCTCCCCTTAACCCGCCTTACGTCCATTAAAACCCCATTTAAGTGGGATCCGACCGCGGATGCGGCGTTCGCAAACCTGAAGGCGGCGTTCACCAGTCCCCCCGTACTACAGCACCCTGATCCTGATCTCCCCTTTATCGTGGAGGTGGACGCCTCGGATTCGGGGGTGGGGGCTGTGCTGTCCCAGCGCTCTCCGGTCGACCAGAAGTTGCACCCCTGCGCCTTCTTCTCCCGTCGACTCAGTTCCGCCGAGTCCAATTACGACGTGGGCAACCGTGAACTGTTGGCAGTTGTGACCGCCTTGCAGGAGTGGCGGCACTGGCTCGAGGGGGCAAAGGAACCCTTTACGGTCTACACGGATCATAAGAACCTCGCCTACCTCCGCTCCGCCAAAAGACTGAACGCCCGTCAGGCCCGGTGGGCCCTCTTCCTTACCAGGTTCGACTTCATCCTCACCTACTCTCCCGGGTCTAAGAACACCAAGCCCGACGCCCTCTCCCGTCTCCACGAGCCTGCGGGGAGGGATCGATCCCCGGAGACCATCCTCCCGACCCGGTGCGTCGTGGGGGCCGTCCAGTGGGAGGTTGAGCAGCGGATCCAGGCAGCCCTGGAGGGGGTTCAGGTGCCGACGGAGTGCCCAGCAGGGAGGCTATTCGTACCTCCTCCCTTACGATCTGAAGTTCTGCAGTGGGGACATGGGTCCAAGGTGGCGTGTCATCCCGGGGTGAACCGGACTGTGCAACTCGTCGCCCAGCGTTTCTGGTGGCCGGAGCTCCGCAACGACGTGACGGAGTTCATCAAGGCCTGCACCTCCTGCGCCTGCGGCAAGTCGTCCCATCAGCCGCCGGCGGGACTGCTCCAGCCGTTGCCCATTCCTCCTCGCCCGTGGTCCCACATCGCCCTGGACTTCGTCACGGGTCTCCCGCCTTCCCGGGGTCGAACTGTCGTACTCACGATCGTGGACCGCTTCTCCAAGGCGGCTCATTTTGTTCCTTTGTCCAGGTTGCCGTCGGCGCTGGAGACCGCCGACCTCCTTGTCGAACACGTCTTCCGTCTCCACGGCATTCCACTGGACATTGTCTCGGACCGGGGGCCCCTGTTCGTATCCCGCGTCTGGAAGCAGTTCTGCCGGTCCCTCGGGGCCACGGCCAGTCTGACCTCGGGGTACCACCCCCAGTCCAATGGACAAGCCGAGCGTGCCAACCAGGATCTGGGGGCGGCCCTCCGCTGTGTGTGCCTTCACCGTCCCTCATCCTGGGTCGACCACTTACCCTGGGTGGAGTACGCGCACAACACCCTCGTCTCTTCTGCCACTGGTAGGTCCCCCTTCATGGCCGCCTACGGGTACCAGCCGCCGCTGTTCCCGTCCCAGGAGGGGCAGGTGGAGGTCCCCTCTGTGCAGCACCACCTCAAGCGGGCCCATCGCGTGTGGAAGGAGGCCCGGGCTGCGTTGTCCCGCACGGCGGCCAGGAACCAGCGGATCGCGGATCGTCGCCGGCGCCCGGCTCCTTCATACGTGGTAGGACAGAAGGTGTGGTTGGCGACTAGGGATCTTCGGCTGGCCGGCACGTCTGCGAAACTGGGACCCCGATTTACTGGACCGTTCGAGGTCGAGGCCGTCATCAGTCCATCTGCAGTCAGGCTCCGGCTGCCACCCACCATGAAGGTTCACCCCGTCTTCCACGTCTCCCTACTCAAACCCGTGTCTTCCAGTGACTTGGCTCCTCCTCCCACGCCGCCGCCCCCTCCGCGGGTCATCGACGGTGACCCGGTGTACACGGTTCGTGCCATCCTGGACTCTCGGCGCAGGGGAAAGGGGTTCCAGTATCTGGTCGACTGGGAGGGCTACGGGCCTGAGGAGCGGCAGTGGGTGCCTCGCTCCTGGATCCTTGATCCGTCCCTTTTGCGCGACTTCCACGCTGCACATCCATCCAAGCCGGGTAGTCCGCCGGGAGGCGTCCATTGAGGGGGGGGTACTGTCACGTCGCGTGTCCGCCAGCAGGTGGCGGGTTTTCTCCCCCGCCATCTGCGCACCTGTCCGTAATTTCGGGCTGATTACCCTCCTATATTAATGAGACTCCGGCAGTTCTCCCACTGCCGGAGAATTCCTCACCGTGCCATTGATCTCTCGTGCTAATTCCTCTATTTGTAGATTACTCGTTGCCTTCTTGCCTTGCGGCCTTTACTCTTGCCATTCGCGTTAGTCACTAAATTGAAGACTTCGATATTGCCTAATCAGTAGTTCCTCGCACTTTGTTTTTCAGCGAGCGTTTTCAGTTGTTTCCTTATTTCTTCCCTGGTCCTTATTTGACCAGCGTTTTGTGTTTTCGTTTTTTCCCTGTCGGGCTCTTTCTGTTTTTGTCATTAAAGACACTCTTTGCTTTGAGAAAATTCTTTCGTTGTCTGTTTTCCGGGGATCCAATTCTTTATTTTTCTCGTTCTGCACGGAGCGATCATTATCGCTTCGGGCAGATCGTGACAGTATATTATTTTTAGCCGAAAAAGATGATCATGTAAAGTATATAGTAAGGCGTTTTAACCCGAAAAAAACGACCATATATAGTAAGGCGTTTTTAGCCGAAAAAAACGACCATGTTTAGTATGGCGTTTTTAGCCGGAAAAATAACGACCATGTATAGTAAGTCGTTTTGAGCCGAAAAAAAACCCCGACCATGTATTAGTAAGGCGCTTTTAATTGAAAAAAACTACCATGGCATTCAACGTAAGGCATTTTTAGCCGAAAAAAACGACGGCGTATAGTCAGGCGCTTTTACTGAAAAAAATGAACACGTTTAGTAAGGCGTTTTAACCCGAAAAAAACGGCCATGTATAGTAAGGTGTTTTTAGCAACAAAAAAAAAACGACCATGTATATAGAATAAGGCGTTTTTAGACGAAAAAAAACGACCATTTATAGTAAGGCATTTTTAGCCCAAAAAAATGACCATGTATACTAAGGCGTTTTTAGCCGAAAAAAACAACCATGTATATTAAGGCGTTTTTAGCCGAAAAAGATGATCATGTAAAGTATATAGTAAGGCGTTTTAACCCGAAAAAAACGACCATATATAGTAAGGCGTTTTTAGCCGAAAAAAACGACCATGTATAGTAAGTCGTTTTTAGCCGAAAAAAACCCCGACCATGTATTAGTAAGGCGCTTTTAATTGAAAAAAACTACCATGGCATTCAACGTAAGGCATTTTTAGCCGAAAAAAAACGACGGCGTATAGTCAGGCGCTTTTACTGAAAAAAATGACCACGTTTAGTAAGGCGTTTTAACCCGAAAAAAACGGCCATGTATAGTAAGGTGTTTTTTGCCCAAAAAATCGATTATGTATAGTAAGGCGTTTTTAGCCGAAAAAAACGACCATTTATAGTAAGGCATTTTTAGCCCAAAAAATGACCATGTATACTAAGGCGTTTTTAGCCGGAAAAAAACGACCATGTATATATAGTAAGTCGTTTTTAGCCGAAAAAAACCCCGACCATGTATTAGTAAGGCGCTTTTAATTGAAAAAAAAACGACCATGGCATTCAACGTAAGGCATTTTTAGCCGAAAAAAACGACAGCGTATAGTCAGGCGCTTTTAATTGAAAAAAACGACCATGAGTCGGACCGACTTCTCTGCAGCACTGGAGTGCCGCAGGGGACTGTTCTGGCTCCATTCCTGTTCATCCTCTACACCTCGGACTTCAGACACGACACTCCAAACTGCCACCTTCTGACTGACAAAGGACTTTGTGGACTGGTGCCAGCAGAATCTCCTCCAGATCAACCCTAGGAAAACTATGGAGTTGGTTGTGGATTTCTGCAGGAAAAAGTCCTCACCAGCACCGATGAACATCCAGGGTATGGACATAGAGAGGGTGACCTCCTACAAGTACCTTGGTGTTCTTCTGAACGACAAACTGGACTGGTCTACAAACACGGACACCCTGATTAGGAAAGGACAGAGCCGACTCTTCCTACTCAGGAAACTGAGGTCTTTTGGGGTTCAGGGGTCACTCCTTAAGACGTTCTATAACTCGGTGGTGGCCTCGGCCATCCATTATGGCATTGTCTGCTGGTCAGGCAGCATCTCAGCCCTGGACAGAAAGAGACTGGAGCGACTGGTCAGGAAGGCCAGTTCTGTCCTGGGTTGCTCCCTTGACACTCTGGAGGAGGTGGGGAACAGAAGGATGCCAACTAAGCTAAAAGCTATGATGGCCAGTCCCTACCACCCCCTCCAGCCCGCCCTGACAGCACTTGGTAGCTCCTTCAGCCAGAGACTGTTACACCCGCGCTGCAAGAAGGAGAGATACCGACGCTCGTTCCTACCGACTGCTGTCAGGCTGATGAATAAAAAATAACAATCATAATAATAATAATAATTAAATGATGTGAAGGAAAATTGTAAATAGTACTGCGATTTATCCATTTGTGTTCATATTGTATTTAATTGAAAGATGTTTGTTGTTGTTTTTTCTCTTTCTCCTTTCTTCTTTCTACATACATTCTTGCTGCTGGAGGCTGTAGATTTCCCCAGTGTGGGACGAATAAAGGATATCTTATCTTATCTTATCTTATCTTTTACTGAAAAAAATGACCACGTTTAGTAAGGCGTTTTAACCCGAAAAAAACGGCCATGTATAGTAAGGTGTTTTTAGCCAAAAAAAACGACTATGTATAGTAAGGCGTTTTTAGCCGAAAAAAACAACCATGTATATATAATAAGGCGTTTTTAGACGAAAAAAAAGACCAATTATAGTAAGGCGTTTTTAGCGGAAAAAAACGACCATATATAATCAGCCGTTTTTAGCCAAAAATCATGACCATGTGTCGTAAGGTACTGGGAATTGGGAATCGGACACCCAACCAATGGATTTGGGGGTTCAGCTTTCTACCACTGAGCTAACCCACGACAAAGAACCTTCGGATTGTTTTGTGATTTTCCTCAAATAAGTTCTATATGGTGGTTAAAGAGTGTACCTTGTTTCGACAACCAGGGATTGAACACTCAAACTCTGGTGTGGCACTTCATCACTCTACCACTGACCCAAAGCACCACATAGAGCAGTGGGGTTGTGTTTTTTTTATTAATCATGGTCGTTTCTTTCGGCTAAATGCCATACATGGTCCTTTTTTTTTCGGTTAAAAGCGCCTTACTATACATGGTCCTTTTTTTTCGGCTAAAAACATCTTTCTATACATGGTCGTTTTTTTCGGCTAAAAATGACTTAGAATACATGGTCGTTTTTTTCCGCTAAAAATTTCATCCAAAAACGCCTTACTATACATTGTCGGGGGGGGGGGGGGGGGGGTTCGGCTAAAAACGCCTTAGTATACATGGTCGTTTTTTTCGGCTAAAAATTTCATCCAAAAACGTCTTACTATACATGGTCGTTTTTTTCGAGTTGAAACGCCTGACTATAGATTGTCATTTTTTTCGGCTAAAAACGCTTCACTACATATGGTCTTTTTTTTCGGCTAAAAAACCCTTAGTACACATGGTCTTTTTTTTCGGCTAAAAACGCCTTACTATTCATGGTCGTTTTCTTCGGCTAAAAGCGCATTACTACACACGGTCGGGGGGTTTTTTCGGCTAAAAACGCCTTATTGTACATGTTCGTTTTTTTCGGCTATAAAAACGCCTTACTATACATGGTCGTTTTATTCGGCTAAAAATTTCATCCAAAAATGCCTTACTATACATGGTCATTTTTTTTGGCTAAAAACGCCTGACTGTACATGGTCGTTTTTTTCGGCTAAAAATGCCTTAATATACATGGTCGTTTTTTTCGTCCAAAAAAGCCTTACTATACATAGTCGGTTTTTTTTTTTGCTAAAAATTTCGTCCAAAAACACCTTACTATACATGGTCGTTTTTTTCGGCTAAAAATTTCGTCCAAAAATGCCTTACTATACATGGTTGTTTTTTCCGCTAAAAATTTGCAACCTCTGGGGATTGAACACCGACTCGCTGGTTTGAGACATGAGCCACACCACCACAAAACTTCTTGTTTTTTGTTTGTTTTTTCATCAATAAAGATGCAAATGGTGGTTAAGGAAGATACGATTTGTTGCAAACACTCGGAATCGAACACCGAGCTGCTATATTTAATTATTCAGCTTTCTGCCACTGAGCTAACACAACACAATGAACCTTTGGGTTGTTTTTTGTTTTTCCTAAAATAAGTTCTATATGGTGGTTAAAAAGTAGACATTGTTGCAACAACTAATGCGGCCCACATCGTGGATGCCAGACGTGGGCCACTGCAGAACCGTTATTCATTGAGGTATGTGGGCCGAGTGTACGTGCCGTGTCTGCCCCAGACCTGGCCCAGACCAATTTTGTTGACTGGGTATTTTAGTCCGCAAACTGAGGAATTGTGCGGATGAAAGTTTGAGATGGCGGTGAAAAAAAAAAACCTCACAAAGGTCTACTGATTACGACATTTAAGAAATGGGAATGCCAGTCTGATTTTTCGTATGAATCGTCCAAAGGGCGTATCACTAAACTCACCTGAAATGTATGCACAGAACACGAGAGCGAGATACGATGAGAGGCACAATTACGAGGCAAGTTGGTCATTAGATTTTTAGGCTAATCGTTATGAAAAATATTATGAAACAGTATTGGTTATTCTGGAGAATGGTAAATTTATGAATAAAACCTTTGTCACAAGGTGTAGTAATGCTAATGTTAACTGTTGGTAGAACTCATGATGACGTGTGTTAAATTATTTCGTCAAATTGATTGTAGATTACACAGGCTTCGTCTTGGGAAGAGGATGTCAAGCCACATCAATACTTACCTGTATTAATGATTACCAGTCAATTAATCTTTGCAGTGTGAGATTGGAAAAAATACTCTGATGATGCCACATGAGTACAATGACTGTTCTACTCTTTGAATAAAAACACTTCATTCAAGCGTTAGGGAGTGCAAGGGGTTATAATGGAGGGGTGCTGCAAATCATGAAGACCTGCCAAGTGGTATGATAGCATTGTTTTATACATGTCCTCGGCTAGGCCTCAGCTTCAAAATCAGTCCTTGGTCTTTGGCCTTGGAGGCAAGTCCTTGGTCCTTGGCCTTGGCCTCGGAGTCAAGTCCTTGGCCTTGGCCTTGGCCTTGGGTTGCCGGTCCTTGGACACAACACTGGTAAAATCTGGATGGAAATTCTGATTAACACAGAGATGTGCAGATGCTTGTGTAAAAAGAAATTAACAATAAAACTGTTTAATAAAAATACATCTCATAACATTACCTTGTTTTTGACATAGGTGAATAAAATTGCTGCGAATCACCTTCCTGCTCCCCACCTTTTCGTATTCTTAACCATTATACCATCAAGTGTGGAAATAAACAGAACATCTAAAGAGGCCTACAAACTGTATGATAAGCATTTTATGCAAAAAGATGACTCTCTTCACAATAACGTCAGCATCTCCAAAAGAGATTCCTGAGAAGCCCGGATGGGATGTGTGAACCAATTTCCTACATTGAAATAATTTGAGTAGTCATCAGGTTTTCACCAAATACCGTATTAAAATATCATACAAAAAGCAAACGACATTGGAGTCAATCTCGTCACTCATTATGGCATCCAAGTTTTTTTTTTTTTTGCTAGACCCTCTGGCTTGGTGATTATCTGTATTGTTCATGTTTACAGGTTCCTCGACACATCTTGGTTGCTGTTGAACAGCTTCAGGGAGTGAGTGAAGGGAATCGTGTTCAGGATTAAGTTGGGTGAATCACGGAGACTTGGCACTTTCTCTGAAAAGGAACGTTTCTCTCTATCTCCATCATGCTAAAGCTCAACTCGTCTTCCTCGCTGGGTCTGGTGGGGACTTATCTCCAATGGATATAGGCTCCTCTGGCTTAACACAAAGCCTTGTGTTGACATTCCAGAGGACCAAGATTTGTACAAACACACCAGGCCACACCAGATGGCTGTTCAAGGGAGGACGAGGCAAAGATGAAGGACACTGAGGGGGATTATGAAGGACAGGAAGAAACAACACAATGACCTTAGCCACCAAAATGTCAAGCTCTCCATACAGGCCTCAATTTTAACAAACCACTTAGTCTTTCAAACTTTGCTCCATATTCAACAACATACCATTCCATACATGATAAAAACGTTTTCTAGCTCCTGCCCCAAAAGTCACGCAAAACTAATATTTGGGGATCAAAGGTTAATCTTGCCAGCATATGGAGCCACAAACTCTTCAAATGAAAAAGTAATTTAAGGCTTTGAGTGACCGCGGAGGGTCATGTTTATCAGATTAGGTGAAGAAAAATATCACCATGCAACGAATCCCAGGGAATTTGAGCAGGAGGGAAAAAAACAGCAAGCTAACACCAACAACAAACTCTTCAGCACCTTCGGCCAATGTTCAGACATTGTTTTTCATAGCACCAATATAGTACAACCTCTAAAGAGACATTTGAGTTTTTTTCACAATGGAACAATCTAATCCTCCATATGCCCCCAACCTCTCTTGCTGCCTGGGTGTTCCATCAGCCTGATACACAATAGACAGCCAGTCTAATAAAAGTGTGTGCACTAAGAAGTGTGGATGGATATCCGTCTGCCTTTCCCTCCACCCCACTTGAATGAGGGTTAAGGTAGTTTATACTGACACTTTGCTCCATTTTCACATCTTGGGCCCCCAACCCCTCCTTCAATCCTCAAGGGCTTTAGCTGCTTTCTTTCCCTTATTCAATGGAATAAGAGGAATGCTTTTAAAGGGAATTTTCCCTCCAAGCTTTTTTTTTCAGGTTTCCGGAGACATGAAGGGGCATGTTCAGTGGAAGAGCTTGTGACTCGTTTGTATGGACTTGTGTTCTGGGATCACACCTGCTGATAGGATGGCTGAAGATGGTGGATTGACATCGTACTCATTAGAATGTTCGATGTTGTTTACTACTTACAAACTTGCTGAACACACAATACAGTCAGATCCATTAACTTTACGCCACTGGTCAAAGATCCGGCCCACCACAACATCATATACGGCAGGCTAAAGGAAATCATATGCTCTATGACATGTTTATCGATAAAATCTGGACCAAACCCACTTTAAAATATAGATATTGCATGTAGCATTTATTTTGTTCCCAAATACATTTGAAAAGGAATTTAATATTTGAACAAAATCTGTAGTCCATCAATTTGTTCTGCAAACAGTATGTAAATAATATGACAATGTGGTCATATATGGTTTCAATGTCATAGCAGCCCTCAACTGCAATGTGACCCCTACTTTACACAAATACGTACACCGGAAGCAATGACCAAAAAACCCCATAATAATCTAGTGTGGAACTGCAATGCATCACACTGATAGTTGCTTTTAATGTTGACTCTCATCAAACAGAGAAAGAAGCTCAAAGAGCAAATTAAAACAAGAACTTCGAACAGAATTATACCGTTTTGTAGAGTTGATGTTGAAAATGTTTCACTCTTCTAAGATAGTGAGCGGCGCTAGATATAAAAAAAAAATCGCTCATTGTTTGTGGTGGTTGTGCTATACAGTATACAGAAGAGCTGATGCTTCCAACATTGGCCACGCTAGCCAATAAATCAATTTTGATTAACTTGAATGAATGTAGATAAATCAAAGACCCACTCTGTACAATTAAATCTCTTCTGATAATGAAAGAAAAAAATCAATCAGCTAATCAGACTAGCCATTAGCTTGCCAGGATCCCAACAGTGGATCTTTGTCTGATAGCAGATCAAGACACACTTACATTGTCATGACAATGATGAGTTCTTTCTTCCTTAATGGAATTGAGTTGGGATAGGCTCCAGCACCCCTCGCAACCCTTGTGAGGATAAGCGGATTGGAAAATGAAAATGGATGGATAGATGGACAAAACATATTTTAAAAGTGTAAAAAAATAAAAATTGTCTGTCTTCAAGACATGAAATTCAAATTTTGTATTGCTGAATGAAAACATGGTAACAGTTAGATCTTTTTTCAAAAATTACAAATTGCACAAGTACTCCTATAATCCTACTACTATCACAATAATTTGGACCATTTTTTTCCCCTCAAATTTCAACATCATCTCTCTCCACCCACTTATCTTCAAGCATCCAACAAACTTAAAAAAATATAAATAAAAAGGACAAAAATGAACATGAAATCATCGCAGGATCTTGAATAGAACCATCGGCTATTATTGGTACAAAATAAGCTCACAGCCAAAAGCGTCTGTGGTTTTAATTATTTATTTGCAAATGCGACAGGTACATCTGCAATGGAACAGCTTAATGTTGGTCCAGTAGAAAAAAACCCACACTGATTTCGTACTCTAAGTGTTCGATTGTGTCAAGTTAAATTGGGTTCTAGGTTGAATCGAAAGGAGCCAGCGGATAATTGTCTTTACACTTGGAGCAGTCAATCCAGAAAAACGTCCACTTCCTAAGGTAAAGCTAAAAAAGGCTTCAACATCTGAAGAGAGAATGCCATCAGGATCTACATAAGAAAGAATTAGCTTGCTATAAAATGTACAAATTTCCCAAAACTTTAACTTAATATTCACATTCATATACTGTATATAAAACTTAGAAAACATGGTTCCGTCAAACCCAGTAAAAATAAGCCACTTTTTCGTTACTGCAGAGAGATCATTTTTAAATTACCATACATTTCAAGGATTACGTCGATATTATGTTCAGCTTTAATAACATCATATTGATTTTGTTCGTTCTCCAGACTTACTCATTAATACAAACATCACAAGTCAATAAATTAAAATGCTACCTCAGTCCCTGAAAGCCAATACTTAACCTTGTGTTACTGAGTGAGTGTGAGGCAGGTTTTTAGGCTTCTGTGTGTGTGTTTGTCTTGAAATGTGAATGTGTGTGTGTGTGGATGCGTGTGGGTATCTCTGTGTGTGTTTTGTGAATATAAGCTGTGTGCAACCCTGCCTATTACTCCTAACTGGGTGAAGGGGAGTGGTGTAAGGTGGGGTAAGTACCTTTTTATTTTTGAGTCCATACAAAAAATAATTCATTGTAAATATATAATATATATTTATACATATTTGAAGATATTTACAAATATACCCAGAACTACACTTTATAGTGCAGTTGTTGTTTTTCTCTAGAGTAATTGGGAGAAACAAGTGAAAAAAGAAAGGCATCAACATTACAAAATCAACAGGAAAGCTGTTTCTACGTGCGCTCTCCCTCTTCCTCGGTTTTTGTTAGTCAAAGCTTTGTTTCTTAGTCCTTTTCCTATTTTTACTCCTCTTCTTTTAAGTTCATATTGGTCTATACATTCCTTTAGAAGCAAGTAAAAAGTATTGGAATGACTGCCACTGGAATGGGGTCACCTCTACTACAGATTATAATGTGTGTGTGTGTGTGTGTGTGTACATATATACACGTATATATATACACACACACACACGCACACAAACGCATAGATAAAAATCTCTGTTAATATAAAAAAAAAAGAGAGATAAGAATCCTTGAGAATGTCAGTTTGTCCATTCCAATAAAGTTCATCTTGTGTCGGGCCCCTATCCTCTTCTTAAGACACAAGGGCATGTTGAATGCAGTGCATGCAAATGGCAGTGCAACAGCGCTGCTGCCCGCCAGATCCCAAAGGGGTCCATAAGTCAGCCGAAGGGTGGACAAAAGAAGGAACGGACCGGGAAACTGGGAGAATTTCAGGGCAGGTGTCTCTGCTGAGTGTGATTTGGGCTTTCCAGTAACGAGTGCAGGGAGGAGCTCATGTTTTGACATTGCCATTGATGTGCTGATACTTGGGGAGACACGGCTCATCCGGTAAGGACTCGTGTGAGAACACTGAGTCGTCGCCGGAGGAGCAGGAGCTGCGAGTGTCTGGGAAGATTGGAGAATACTGTTCTGCGGGGGTGCACAGGTCCAGATATTCCTGTATACACAGACATAAGGGGTTCGCACATTGTTATGATACAAAAGGGACAGAGACGGACAAAATTCAAATCAAATGGGGAGGATAGTGATCAGATAGGTAAAATAGCATGAACATTTTACAAAAACGCGATGCGATGAAATGTAAAGAAATAAACAGGTTTTACACAGTATAATTACTGTCGTATTTGTGTGTTGGATGTGTGCCTTTCAAGGGCGTGACCGAGAGCAAGTGACAGCTCCTAAATTGGGGCAGATGTTGGCTCAACCGGTTTAAGACTTGTGCCTGCTTGTATGAGAGCGGCCAAAAATCTCAGCGGACAATGTTAATGGTATTTGTATTTGATATATTTTTATAATAATGTCAGTGCAATAGCAGTGGTTCTTAACCTGAGTTTGATCGAACCCTAGCGGTTCGGTGAATCAGTCTCAGGGGTTCGACAGAGCCTCAGTCATGGAGGTTAAGACTCGCCCGACGCATCATATCAATTAGTTATGACACGCTCACTTGGCCATCACTAGCTGGTTCATTTTGTGCACAGACACTTTATACTTATACTAATTGTATTTACTTTTTTCTGTTTTGAATGAATTTATTTAATCATATACAGTATTCTTATTTTTCACTAATGAAGGGTTCGGTGAAGATGCAAATCAACTGGTTGGGTTGGGTACCTTTAACAAGGTTAAGAACCACTGCCGTAGTGCAATATGACAACTGCGCTTTATACCAATCAATGTGTTTTCAAGACCTATTGCAAAAACAATGTGCAGTACCCAAGAAAAAAATGATACCCTATCGTATTTATCTTGTCCATGTTTATATGGCCACATGATGCATAAATATATACCGTCGAAATCATCTCAACAAAACATGAGAGAGATAGCAAGTATTTGTTGGAAAAGAGCTCTTGAAAATAATTTAGTTGTGAATAGCATCTGTGTTCCGTTCTTTCTTCAGTCTTTTTTGATGACTGTTTCTGGGTCTGCTTGTGAGAGAGACGACTTATTGTGGTTTTCTCGAAAAGAGCACTGGCTTGCATTTGCTCAGCTGAAAAAGAGAAGGATCACATTCCTAAAGACCTTCACATCTGCCAATGGTTTAGGGCAGTGAAGAGTGGGTGTGGGTGTGGGGGGGCTGGGGGGGTTTATTGCATTTCAAAAGTTCAAAATGAAAGTTGGACTCTTTTGGCTTCAAGTCATGGGTTTTCAGAGCAGGGATTAGTTTTGACAGCTTTCCATCTCCTCTGTTCAGATAGCAGATACCACAGAACACAGGGAAGAGAACAGGCTTCGCTGTGGGGAGCTTGGTCGTAACGATCAGTCAAATTTACGGGGCCTTGGTGGCCTGGATCAAATAATTTGGACTTTTGTTTGTGTTTGTGTGCGTGTGCGTGTGCGTTGGTGGTTGTCACGACCAATGCTTTGTAGCCTGAACGTGCATGGTGCTCCGAAAGCTTTCAGAAACTTTCATGTGAACCTTGCATGCACTGGTGGTTTTGTATGGTTTGAATTGGATCAAAACTCATGTTACGCTGTGTAGGAATGTATCAAATTACAGTATTCCATTTTATTTTGACAAAAGGTCAACTTCCATTTGCCAGGAAACCATTAACATTAGCGCAGTATGGTTTCAAACCACCCCGAATTCTTCCAAGAACTTTGTGGAAGACCACTGATGCTGCACTAACCTCATTGGTGCTGAGTGTGAGAATGCGATCCAGATCTTCGACAAGCTGCTTGAAGGTTGGTCTATGGGATGAGATGGCGTGCCAGCAGTCTTTCATCATCATATAGCTGCGAGACACAAAGTCAAAGTTGGTACATTCGCTGAAGCATGTGAAGAAGACAGCAGATGGATGCTGGATCATTCACCATTCCTTTCCTAACTATTTCTCTTAGTTTAAAAAATCTGCCACTGAAAATAATGTATGGGACTTAAGGGCTCTTTTTCATATATATGATTTCTGTGCCATGCCACTGCCTTTGCGTTCCAGCTACCTCTACAAAACAGCGCCATTGTGGTCACAGTGAAAGACAGACGGTGATAGCAGCCAGAGTCAGCCTTGTGAGTGACAGAGGACATTGATAGGATGGACTGAGGAGACAGACTCGGCCATAAGTCATGGATCTAATGAGGCGCCATAAAAGAGGGCCAATGTGCTCGTTTCTAATGGAACATGTCAACGACTCTTACAGCTCATTTGTGCAGTTGCCAGGCTTGTCCATGCGATGGCCCTCTTTGAGCAGCTTGAAGAGCTCTTCCACGGGGATCCCGGGGTATGGGGAGCCCCCGAGGGTGAAGATCTCCCACATAAGCACCCCAAATGACCACCTGTGAAGGGAGAACAACACTGGCACGATAAGCAACGGTGGCAAAGCAGGTTCCGTTGAAATGTTGGACAAGGCGGACGGATGTTGAAACAATGTGGATGAATTTGCAAGGGACCTTGCATTCTCATAGAATACTCATGTTATTGTAGAATCAGGTAGTCTAGAAGCAGCTTATTTATGTAGCTGGGGTTTCCCTCACAGGGCTGTTCTTATTGCGAAAATCATATAAATGTATATTCATGATTCTAAAGAAAGGTGTTTGAAAATGAATTCAAGTGATTTCACTTTTTTAAAAATGTTCTGTTAAGTCTTTTTGCAAAAATGACCAAAAAGCGTATCTCTTAGTGGTGAAATTAAGTCGACACATCTTTGTTTCAGTGGGCCAGCTCCTGCCACCATTTTTGAGTGTTACATTTCACAATCTGTATGAAAGGACAGAAAGTCTTCATGTTTTGTTCCAATTTAGTTTGGGTCGCATGCAGCAAGCATGTTTCTCGTGTCAATGCCGTCCTTCATCTTGTGACACCGACCCACTCTCAGTGCCACTCTGGCCCTGATCTGAACAATGGCTTTTGTGCCTGCTGTGAAAATGACACAGACTTGCATTGTCGAGTCCCTCCACACCAAAACAAACTGGGCCACCCAAATGGCAGAGAAATGAGGAAAGGGCAACTGATCTTTTGATTAACTAATAATGACTTCCCTGTTGTGAAATTTTCAGGATTCCACAATTCGGTTGTTGATGTGGGGCAAGTTTAGAAAGACTGGACCCACATAGGAGAAGTCTTTCAATGCTGCACCATAACACAAGGGTATGCTTACAATCACAAACGTATTTGGCTAGGTGCTAGAGGCATCAAGAAAGCAACAGGCGCGCGGGACTGCTGATATATCAGTTTCTTCCATCTGTTTACACAAGCAGCACCAGCTTCATGCTGGTCTCTCTTGTTGACACACTCGTCTCTCCTTTCTGGACTACTTTGTAAATGCCTCTCAGCACTGTGTCACCCCGTTTCCCCTGTGCGTCCGTGTCCACGTGCGCCCATCCTTGACTCAGCAAACAAGCGGACGCACCGACAGGTGACCTTTAACTTCACCTTTCATGTATTTCAGCACACACCACCAAACTCATCAATGGGCATACCACTGTGTAACTGATAGAGAGACAACACCGGCGAGTCCCACTCAACTGTGAAATTATGTTGTGTCTTGTGACTTGTTGTAACTGTCATATGCTTATTTATGTGCTTGGGTCTTTTTTTATCCTGGACTTAAATTATCCTCAGAAGAGGATAGTTCGAGCGTGTTTTTTTTCCCTCTCCCTACCCAGTGTTTTCCTTTCTGAACTCTGACTGTAAATTTCCCCATTGCGGGACAAATAAGGGATATCTTAATCTTAATCTTACTAATCCAAAAATGACCATTATTATCATTAATTAAAAATAACGTGTCTGTGCCGTGTCTATCTCTGCCAGTGATGGGCAGAAAATTGAAATGCTCTTCCACTGGGACCGCAAATCATTATTTCGGTATATGCAGAATATTTTTAAATCTTTTTTGGGGGGTGTTGTGTCACGAGATTCTTTTCATGTCGATTATGTGTGTTGGCTTTTTGCCCTGTTGGAAAATGTTATAACATCGAAAAAGGGGAGAATGAATATACAAAGTAGATGGGAGAAAGCAAGTGACTCTTAGCAAACGGTTCGGGAGCTTGAACCTGCAAAATGTGGTATTCATCTGATTCAATCTCCCTCTCCGTAAAGACTGTGACTATGATGTCAGTGAGCTGCACCAGTCTACATCAACAAAGGACGACTACATTGTAATTCATGTATTCATTTAAGCTGATGTCATTTGGGGATTGCCTGTGCACTCTGTCGGTGTTGAAGTAAACACTCCCTCCCCCCCCCCCCCCCCCCCACACACACACTTCCCAAACAGCCTTCTTGCCTTCATAATGTTATTTGATGGACCAATCACTAAAAGTGAGCGATGAAATGTAATTAGCTGTGAGCAAACAAAGAGGACAGCCTGCACTCCCATCCACTCTTCTGCTATGACAGATTGGCGCTGCTCTGTGGAACGTGAATGGCATCATGTGTACATGCAGATATTATTTACAGGCGTGCATGCGCACGTACGCACGCACACACACACACACCTACATAAACACTTACAGATCAGATGTGGAAAGAAAAGAGGTCATTTCATTTCAAAACCTCACTGGAACAGCTCCATGTTGAGACTGCTACTGGTGCACGTCTCAAAGACACATGAATGCATGTGGATGCAAAATCTCTTACTTGAGGTTAGCTTGCAAGGCATTTACCTAATTGCCACATACACCCTCTGCCGCCTCCGTCTGGAGCAGAAACTTCAAACGACGCTGTCAGATCGCATACGACTCAAACACCAAAAAGGAGTAATGCTCGCTCTTTGTTCTCTTTTTAGAATGAGTGTTCTTGAACTTTAAAAAAAGGGGGTCGGGGGGAAGGAGACAGCGGCGGGTCAGCAATTCACATGCCAGATGAATGAAAATAAGAATGGTGGGGGTGAAAATGGTGGGAGGGATTATTTAGAGCATCTTCAAAACGATGAGCCACACGTTCAAAGGAAGGGTAAGACAGGGGGCGCGAGCAGCAAGAGGACTGGGTTGCAGCGCTGCGGCTTTGTCGCATTTAGACGGGGCCCAAAAAGAGAGGGGGACTTCTGAGCTGAGACTGAGAAGCAAAATGTGAATCATTGAGGGAGTAGGTACTGGTTGGTGGGTTCTGGGCTCCTTCCAGGGCCCTTTGAAGCTGCTCAGATTAGTAACACGACATTGGCTACAAGTCTAGCGTGAAATCCTCACTTTTGCCACAAACCGGCCAGCCTTGGCCCCCTATAGGCAAGCAAGCACTCCACCCACCAAACACCTAAAATTAGCCTCGATCGATAATAACCCTGCAGCAGCACAAGACATTGTGTGAAAGACTGTGAAGGGTACAGATTGCATGAATGTCATATTTGTCTCAGAGTGGTTAGGTACATTTTATTGTTAGGAGTTACTTACACATCACTCTGGTGAGTGTAGACCCGGTCAAAAAGCGCTTCGGGAGCCATCCACTTAACAGGAAGGCGGCCCTGTAGACAGACAAAAGTGAAAAGTCAAACAAAGCGATTAATCAACTTTCATTTCTGGCCTGATCAGCATTTTTTACGTCTTTTGGGAGATTGTTACTCAAAGAGAATCAGGAGTGCCTGGGAAGAGTCATTCCCCGAGAGGAACATTCACAGAGCAAGGGAGCCGATGAAGAAGAGGTCTTGGATATTGCGGAGTATCTCTCTTTGTGCTATTAAAGCACTGACTGGTAGGCAAAACTATCCAGTCTGCCCCAATCGATATGTGTTTGATGGCTTGGCGACTTATCTGTTTAGTTAAGTGAACACTTGAATGAGTCTTTGCGAAAATGTATATAGCCATTTATCACAGGGGTTAACTTCTAGACCACAGATGTCAAAGTCAAGGGCCGGGGGCCAGATCTGGCCAGCCACATCACTTTATATGGCCCGCGATAGCAAATCGAACATGTCAAGTTCCATGATGCTTGCTAAAGTCAGAACCAAATTTTCAAATTGTCATATGTAATCCACAATAACAGTCATTATTTTTGACTTCTGATTTTAAAACTAGTTATTCATCAATTTGCTGTGCGCTATGTAGGTAAGATGTGGAGGGGATGAAACATTGATATGCTTTCCCAAAATTCATAACGGCCATCCAAGGGAAAACGGAACTACAATGTGGCCCGCGACAAAAATGAATTTGACACCCTTGTTCTAGACCCTTCTGAAATAGATGAAAATTCACAATATAGAGCGATTAAAAAAGAAAACTTTCTTTCAACAAAAACAAAGTCTAGATTAATGCATATCAAATATTGTATTGCATGATGAGGTGTCTTTGCCTCTTCTTGCTTGATAATTGGCAGAAAAGTGTATCAACAATTGTGGCTCTCCTTTCCCACATACAAAGGCATTATAGTAAGTATATTGTTAAAACGATTGCTTAAAAAAATGTGACAGCAAAAGCCTGAACAATGAACCGTGACACGGCTGTACTAAAAAATACATTATAGCCACATTTAGATAACAGAATTACTACACAAAAAAAAAATAATGTTTGTATGCCGACACACTAAAATAATAAACACAAATTAAACATTAACAGCACAACAATGGCAGCTCTGTCTAAATGTCACATAAGCGATCGCCATCATTGTCACGGCTGCCATTGCTATAATCATCATTACTCTCAACATCACTGCATACCGTTGTTGTTGTTGATAGCTTGTTCTCAGCATGATCGTGCATTGGATGAAAAGGCAAGCATGCATACGAAATGAGGGCGCGCGGACTGGGCTGCTCTGCGGTGGGAAAGAAAGACACCACTGGGCTGCTATGGAGTTGTCAATTATGTTTAAACTGCTCCCCCTCTCACTGTGTCTCTCTTTTTGGCTAATTGTATAAGTGCCTATGAAACTAAAGGAGGGAGCGGGATAAACAAGGCAGTCTACAGAATCCCGACATTCATAGACTGCCTGGGAACCTGCAGCTTCTGCCAAGACGCTGCAAATCCAAGAAGAGAGTGAAAAAGAAAGATGAGGGAAGAGAGTGAATTTGGATGGGTAAATAAATCACAGTTTGTAGCTTCCCAAGACGAGGCCGTCCGTCAAAGAGCACGATGCCATGTGTGCAACATGCAGGTCGATGACTCACATTGGTTGTCTTTTTATAGTAGTCGATGTTATGGACATCACGGGCCAAACCAAAGTCAGCGATCTTCATGACGTTGCTTTCTGTGACCAGGACATTCCTGGCTGCCAGGTCTCTGTGTATACACTAGGATGGAGAGAGTGAGAAATTCAAGGGTGGGGGTGAGGTGGGGGTAGGGGGGGCACAAAGTGGAAAAAATGAGGGCAAGGGAAGAATTAGACATTTACGTCACTCTCCAAATAAATGAACTCTGAATCTCCTGGCCACAGGTCGCACTGCCCTGAATGCCATCACACGACAAAGTCGGCAATTCTGTGAACGTGTCTGAAATGTTCCTCTTTTGCCACATGCCTGGTCAGACACAGATCTGTTGGTCACGCATGTGCAAGAATGTGTGTGTGTGTGTGTGTGTGTGTGTGTGTGTGTGTGTGTGTGTGTGTGCGTGTGTGTGTGTGTGTGTGTGTGTGTGTGTGCGAGAGTGTCACATTCCAACAGTGAGCGGGAGCTAGAAGGCTGTCTTTGGACAGCATAGCTGCAGTACTATTGTGGAAAAAAATTACAATTCCTCCACACAGAGAGGCCTTTGTCATGGGATGAGACACAATGAAGAGGTTGGCCAGAGGGGTGACATTAATGTTTTTAAAAGATAAAACCCCCACTGTGACTCACAAGTGCCGGCCATAGCAAAAGCAATACAACACAATAGCTGTGCCCCCTCCCCTCAAATTCTATTCTTTGTAGCCAGTAGGTGGCCTTTTGCTTGTGGAACACATCGTACCTTTTGGGATGCAAGGTACTCCATGCCCCGTGCCACTTGATAAGTGCAAGAGACCAGATCTTTGAAAGTGAGCTGTTCGTCAGAGACACGGGCAATGTCGTAGGAATACTCCATTCCAGGAGGTCGGCGGGCTCGGAGGTACTCCCTAAGGTTACCTTTGGAGGCGTACTCCACGATCACATACAGGGGGCCTGCATAGGGGGGAAGATGGCATTTACTTGTTGAATGTAGTTGAAAAACCTCAAAATGTCAGTGCACTAAAGAAAAAAAAGCTCGGCGTACTCCGAGAGACACGGACACAAACTTAGTTTGCCTTTGCTTACCATCTTGTGTGCAGGCCCCCAACAGATTGATGATGTTCTTATGTTTACCGATCATCTTCATCATTTCCATCTCTGACACCAGGTCAGACAGGTCTTTTTCGGTGGCGTCGTCTGAAAGCAGAAGAAGAATCATCGAAAGTTGCACTGGGGAAACAAACACGCCTACGCCTTGCCTTCCTTCTAACCCTTGACTCACAGCTCATTGTCAGCCAGTCGGACAGCACCTTGTTTCGTAGTGTGCTTTGATTAAACGCAGCTGACAGACAATGTGAGCTACAGTTACAACGGGGAGGCGGGGATCCTCACGCAGACTACACGAGCACCTTTGCGGTGCCAGGAGGAGGAGAAAAGAATGACTTAAAGATGCTCAATCTCGATTCCTTATCTGCTGCACAAGCTCACTTTTCACAGGAGAGTGGTTGGATCCACAAAGCCGGAATGGCATTGCCCGAATTCCTCGGCCTCAGGAGCTGAACGAAAGAGCCCATTTCTATAGGCGGGGTTGGTCTGCTGCTTTACCTGATCCTACCCCAGCACTGCCGCTGCTTTCATTAATAACAGCGGTGTGACTTGCGTCTTTGTGTGGCCGCTGAATGAGCTTCACCCAGCTGCTGCTCTGGGGTCGGCTATGTGACCACTCCTCATCCTTACCTCGACCACCCGCCATCCCCATAGGTGTCCTTCGGCAACCACCACCAATAACAAATAATAATGACTCCCCCAGGCTCCACTTTCCCCTGCAATGAACTCTGACCGGAGCATATATCACATATGAAATGTGCTCAAGTTGCCCGCTTAGGGTGAATTGGTCTCCTCGGCATCCTCGCAGTCAGAGTTTTGGTCCAAGTCAGCTGTTTATAATTACAACCCAAATACCTGCAGGACCTACTCACCTTTCAGCATCTTGACAGCGACAGTTAAGGCCTCTTTGGGTTTGTCTTTATCAATGCCGAGAGCTTCTGCCATGACAACTTGGCCGAAGCAGCCCTCTCCGAGTGGTTTGCCCAGAGTCAACCTGCAGCCGCACACAATAAAGCACAGACGGGGCTCTGATTAGCAGTTGATATACAAACAAACAGACACCATCGATTCACGTGCCAATTCAGTCCTACTGGATGAAATTGAGTGTGCGTGCGAGTAAAAGAGGCCAGGAGTCACGCTTGCTTGGTCCTTGAATTTCTTTTTTATTTAAATTTTTTCATCAGCTCTAGTTTTGATCAGATAATGAAGGTGAGTGCTTATTTGGCACAGGTGACTGCTTTAAGACCAGTTGGTAGAAAGGTTGACGTGGCAAAAATCTGATGAAGCCCACAGATGAAGGCACTCACTTCCAACCTGTTTATCATGCTTTGGCATGAGCTAATATCCACTTACTTGTGGCATTCCATAAGCTCTCTCAGCCCAGACACATTCACTTGTGACGGGTGGGCCGCTGCCAAGGTACTGCCACACCGGCGGACCTCACTTACAGTTCCACATGGAAATGTAATTACCTATGTTTAGTATGCCATATTGTAAATGTAAACTACGTTACAGTGAAGTATCGTTCACACATGTAAGCTTTTAGTTGGAATCGTGTGGGTAGCGAGAAAATACGGGAGAAAGATTTTCACTGACACGGTCAGCCATCTATAGTTTGGGTTGCTCGACTGTTTGTTTTTGTTTTTCTTTATCTTTTGATTGACAAGTGTCGCTCCCACCTCTAAGTTTCAGCATCTTGGCTATGTAAACGCTCAGTGCAGGCCAAGAAAGGTCCGGGACCTGAGGCCAGGAGCCTGCTACAGTAACACAATCCCCTATCTGTCTGCACATGATCACCACACTCAATGGCCACCATTCTGTCCATACAGCCACACATAATTGATGTTATTTTTTTTCCCTCCGCACAAGCCCGCAGACATTTGCATTCCTCAGCATTCTGCAATTCCAACATGATCCCTTGGGCTTTGGGTGACAAGAGCAGTATAAAGGCCCAAAGTGGCATATACGGACATTGACCCTACCTGAAAAAAAAGTGTCTCTGTGTTTATTAGACAAGCAAAAATAGGTACGATGGTAAACTACATGTATATGTTCTTGTTTGGAGCGGTTCAGTTTCCAGGCCTGTTCTTTTTTTTTATTGGGGTTATAATATAATGGCTATTATCAACAGCAACAATTACGCAGTAGACAGTGCACTGTTATACTGTTACAACCGTGATAAAGCTCTTTTCTAGTTTCTAATTAACAGTAGAAAAGGGTGACCGGGTTGCTGCAATGTGGAACTTAAATTATTTGCAGTGACTATTTATTTTCTGGATAACATTGCATGCTGTGTGTAATTTGTGGTTTGTGAATATCACCTCAAAAGATCCAATGGGATTAAATCAAGCGAAACAATTGAATCGTAGCTGGTAATAAATACGATTTGTGTTCGATCGAATCTGCTGACCTGTCTCTGACAAACTCCCATCGCGGATCCTCTGGAAGGTCGTACTCAGGAATTGGGTCATCGTGCGCAGAACTGCGGCGTGTGGTGATGCGTACGAGTGGCGTGTTTGAGTTCATGGAAGCACTGGAGTCAGCCGACACCTACAGGTACAAAGAGATTGGCTGATCACCACTATCTGAGTTCAAAAGACAGACAAAGCTCTTGGCCATCACTAGAGGAGTTACTTTCAGCACTTCTGTGTTGCTTCACTACTGTACTTGTATTGATCTTATCAGCAATGTTTGCACACACAGCATATTACCGGTAGTTTGCTTGATTTCAGAACTTCCTGCATGGGTAATCATTCTGTGTTGATTTCAAGTGAACACCAAGAATGTGTGAGAAGCAGCCTTCCGTGTATCTTGTTTTCCCTTTTTTCTCTCTAAATTCATCTTACCTCGAGACAGGATTCAGTTTCTCTGCAGGTCCAACATTTTTTTTGTACCTTTTGACTCCACTTAAAGGAAAAGCATGACTCAAACATACACATTCACATACTGTAGTAGAGTTGACTTGCCTTAGACAGTAGCTTTGAGATGCGTGCTTCCAAGTACAGACCTTTAAATGTGGATTATTAATATGTATTTAAATGTTACCAACCACGCATCTTCTTTTTTTTTAATTGTTGAAGTAAAGTGTATTCTTGTCTTGTGCTTGCGTGTCTGTTTTGCTCCTCTAGAGGTGTTAGGTGCCATAGAACTCTTTATCTACTTTCTGTTACCTGGCGGCGCAGTGGGATCTGTTTGCTTAGTTTGTGAACTGCGGGTTGGCCACTAAAGTCCGGCTTTTTGGCTGTGTTCCTCATGCGGCACACCACCACGATGCCCACCATGCAGGCGATGAGGAAGACACCTGCGCAGTAAATTGCGATCTCTACATAATCGGGAGAAAGGGGCTCCATGTTTTTCTCTGCAGCTGAGGTAAAAAAGGTGGGACAGTGAGAGAGAGAGAGAGAGAGAGAATGTTTGATTAAAGGAAATGTACTGATCATTCTTGCACACCGTTGCACATGGATGTTCCCCATTCAAATCAACACACACGGACAAACACAGACACGGCTGCTCAAGGGGTGACTCATGTAAATGTAATCACCGTCAACCATAACTTAACTCGCTCTTCTCCAGGTACCAGCATGCCGAGTGTACCATGTAAGCACAACAAGAAAAAGACAATACATGCCTCAGTTAGAGGAAATCGACCCCAACATTTTCTTTCCAGTAATATCTTCTATGCACCCCCCCTCGTCGAAACACGGCATCCTGATTAGTATTGTGTTTGTGGAATATGAGTTGGGCAGCAAAATCAACCCATTTTTTTTAGCATTTTTGACATCACACTTGCAACTGATATGGATAAAACTGATTTTACAGCTTAAACTCATATCCCACAAACACAATATTAATACAATACTGTGTTTAGACTTGTGGTGGTGCATAGAACATATTATTGGAAAAATATTCGGGGGTTGACTTCCCCTTTAATTTCACAAGCGAAAGAGTGCAAGAATATGAATTTATGGCCTTTGTGGTTTGTGCTTCCAAGATGGATTCTCAATAATGAATGAACCCTCAAAATCATAAACGTGGTCATTTTTAATATGAAGCCAATTAAGAAGCACTCCTGCCATCCACATGGGGGTAACAACATACAACGTACCCAAAGTAGGAGGCTGTTGGTAAATGCAGTTGAGAATAATTCTCTTTTGAAGGATAATTGAGGCCACAATAAAAAGAGAAATAACATTAATGTAGTGCTTGTAGTTCTTTCACAGGAAAATACGTCACAACACTGACGATGGTGTCGGGGTGACAAAATATGTTGATGATTCATTATTTCATTTGTAAAAATAATGTACTTGTGAATTTAGAACTATATTAAGCATATTTCATCTCATTATGGCATCACTATTTTCATGAAATTACAGTATTGTTTACTTTTTTTTAAACTTGACTACAATATTCCCATAAGTGCATTGCTTCCTGTTTTCCTCTTTTCACTGAGGCTCTAATACTTATTTGTAATGGCTCACCTATGGTAACAATTTGTATTTTTTGCGAACAAAAAAAATTGTATGCGATTTATTTAATATCTGTGACAAGTGACATTCCTGTACTTCATTTTGGTGTATACTGCTGAAACCAACTAGTGTGTGTGTGTGTGTGTGTGTGTGTGTGTGTGTGTGTAGCAGAGAACAGATATAGCATGACAAAAGTTGAACAACAAACACAAACAACCCAGCACTTGCATACATGAGGGTTTTTTTTTGTGGTTTTTTTCCCCATAGGCTGAGTTTGGGCTCTGATAATTTAGAAAGTCAAGCCAGATATCATGCACTAATTCAGCTTTGACTTTCACTCTTTATTTCAAAATGAAATAAAGACTCAAAGAGACAACAATTATCAGAGCCAGGAAAAGAGTGAAAAGGAGACATGTACTGACAAAAGGTTGCTTGAATTGCTCAAGACCAAAATATGGCACCGGCATGCTAATTTCAAGGAGCAAGAGAGATGTGACAGAGTGGAAGGTGAGAGACAAATCCTCCCTTCCCTTTGGAGACTGGAGACACTCAAGCTGCTCTGGGAGCTCCACTTCCGTCCCCGAGTTGTAGTAATTTGTCTACAAACGACCCTCTTATCTGCTTTGCGCTTTCAACAGCTTTCCAGTCCAGATCATATTCAAGAATATATGGCCCTTGTTGCTCTTGCATGACGCTATCTTGGGTTACGACCATGCACGTTCATCTGAGTTACTGAATACTTGAGCTATGTGCCTTCTACTCCAGAGGGAAGACTTGCCTTCTCGACACCAATGATCCAAATATGTTGGACCATACTGTTGGAAGAAATGGAAGGAGAGGACAGTTAAAGAGTGTATTTACCTGGAAGAACCGTCAACCAAGCAGTGTGATAGGAGAGCCCAATAGAATTACCCGCCAAGCACGTATACTCCCCAGCATGTTCAAATGTTACATTGGGCAAGTAGAGAACTTCTATCTCCTTATCTGTGGTGTTTACACCCGCGGTCTGGAGAGAGGAAGAAAGAGGAGGTGGAAAAGAAGAAGGAGAGGGTAGATAAGAGGGGTGGGGGTGGGGGGATGGGTAAAAAATGAGGGGGGACAGAGAGGAGAAAAAAATGAGACCCAAAACACCAAGAAAGAAATAAAAAGATGGTGTCCAACGATGAATTCCCTTCTACAGCAAAGATGTTGGGTGGATGAAACAAGGTGGGGGTGTGGTTCAAACACAAGAGTAAAAAAAGAGCCCAACACATCACCAAAACATGTGAAATTAAAGGCAAATAAATCAGATAAAACATCCCATAGCCATACTACGAGACTATAAAATGCCTACATTTGAACGGGCACATGCACACACAAACACAGAGAGCATGGAGTGAACTCCTACATACACTACGTATTGACACAGCAGACTCGACAAGCGATAACAAATGTGTGTGCTGTGACAATGTTAGTGTTTAGGCAGCTCCGCTCAATGCTTCCGAGGCTGAGCCACTCTCAGCAGCTGCAACACAAAGGTGTAGCATTAGGGGAGGGACGGTCGTGAGGACCCAGGATCACCAAGAGACCACCAATAGGACCGCCACAAAATAGCAGGTCAGGGTTGAAGCCCAGGAAACCACACCAGGAGAGGAGGGAAGACCGGTCAGGTCTTTGGGTTACCTGGGATGACAGTCAGCCAGCCAGATTGGTTGGCTTCCCCTATATAATTGGAGACTTTACAGATATACTCTCCAGCATCTTCCGGCGTCACGTTGGTGAGGTTGAGCACCTCTGCGTTGGAGCTGTTAATGCCTGAACGCTGAAATCCACACATTATGACAGGACAAGGTCAACAATAGAATCATACAGACGTGCTAACATGACGACAACGGCTTCAATGAACTGCACAAGTAGGATAAGAAGAAGATATCGGGAGCCACGATAGATACTGTAAAACCTGTTAATGTAACACATCGGTGAGAAAAGAACAACGCCATCAGTTCCTTGCGGCCACTGTAGAAAGACTGGTAGAGAAAGGGGGAATAATTTCATTCCAATCCGGAGAATACAAGAGGTGATGTACCTTTAGCACTTTGACATAAGGGTTCCCATCGGGACCATAGCGACTGCCGTTCTGAGTGATGTGCTTCAGCCACTGAATGTGAGGTTGGGCGTCGCTGTACACTTTGCAGACAAAGCGGGCGTCTTCTCCAACATAGACGGACGTGTTGGCGGGCAGGCCGGCTTGGAGAATGGGCCGGTGAGGAGACCGCTCTGGACAGTGGGAAGATTCTTTTTAGTTTCGACTCCGAATGAAACAGACATACACAAATACAGTGGGTAGAAAATGTCTACACCCTTTATATGTTACAAACAAATGAGACCAAAATAAATAATTGAAAAATAATTTCCATACTTTTTCACCATTAACGCGACAAACAACATGTGCTAGAAGTGGTCAGCTTGGTGGGAATGTCTATCAGAAAGCGAAATGTCTTGAAACCAGATGGTAAACATCTTTAGATCATGTATTTCATTTTAACGATTACAGTATCTCCAGGACTTCCTGAGTTCTGTGTACAAAGATTTCCTGGTGAACTTGGATGGACGGAAACAACGACTGCTCTCTTATCGGAGAATAATTTGGAAGCCGAAGACAAGGCGGTATATCCTTGAAGGAATTCACGTTGGAGGAGGACTTCCATAAAGTTAGGCGTTTAAGCGGCATGGCAGTCGGAGAGTTATGCTTGCATGTGTGTTGGAAAGCGAAACACCTTTGCAGCACCCCCCACATGTCCTGCTATCTGCATTCTTCTGCAGGCAAACATTTGGACTGCAAATCCAAACAGAGCGAGACCTGTTGAACAATGGCACCCTTTCAAACTGCACCGGGCCGCCGCAAGCGTGCTGAGGAGCCCACCAACCCCCACACTGACAGCAACCACTCGCTGCCATCAGGCGCACACACACACACACACACACACACACACACACACACACACACACACACACACACACATACGTGTTTTGGTGCATTTTCAGGACGTCCGTTTGTTCACCCGACATATGGGTACATGCCTTTCCCGTGGTCCTACAGGCTCCAAAAAAATATGGTAACCATGAAAAAAAATCAGGAAGACAGCCATCTACTCAGATTTTGGCTAGGACGTAATTTTTTTTTGATTTATGACAAAACTACTACATATGAGGACATTGACAGGTTTTTGTGTATTATGGAGACAGTCACCTCAAACACACTACCATTTCATGTTTTTGTGAATTTTGAGCCCCCTGGATACACATCATTTTCAAGTATATATGACTTATGAAGACCAGCTAAGAGTAAAGTGTGTATTTTTAAATTGACTCATGTTACATACCAACAGTATATGTTAGGCACATGTGTCCAATTGTCATGCTCGGGCATGGGGAGAACTCTACAAAGGAAGGATGCCCAGATTCAAACATTCAAATATCAATTGCTGAACTGTGAGGCGAATGTGCCAAACAGTCGTTATACCCGTCATCCCTCAAATATTCACATTAATAATACAAGATAGTAAAATAAGCTGTGAAGAAGAAGAGACGGTTAAATATGTGGTCAGTCCACTTTCTTATTTTTTAATTGCTGACAATATGAAATTATGAACACAGAAAACATGCCACCTCCTCTCCATGACACAAAGCACTGCAATAGATGAGGGTTGTTTGAACTGAAGAAGATTATGTCAAAATGTGAATACTGCGATGAAGAATTTTTAATGAATCTGGCCATATATTGTGCCATGTGTGTAGCAACTTCTTTAGCTACCGTTAGACAAAAGCAACTTTTCAAAAAGTATTGACATTCTTGAAATAGGATGAATTCAAATGTTTTAGGGTTTTTCCGAAATATCACCTCAAACCTAATAAGCCTATCTTTTGTGAGAAGTTTGTATATCGTACGTACGTTTATATACAGCAGGAGTGTCCAAGGTCGGTCCTCAAGGGCCGCTGTCTTTTTGTTTTCCAGCTCTCCCAGGATGTTCTAATGCTGCATCAGAGCTGACTGATGAACTGATCATCTGAAACAGGTGTGATGCAGCCGGGAGAGCTGGAAAACAGGCACGACAGTGGCCCTCCAGGCCCAGATCGGGACATGCCTGATATACAGTATAATTTACATGTTCATACATCTTCAAGGATTTTCCAAATTGCTCTTGAAGATCATGAAACAACAAACGTGAAACACAGTATCCAACAACAAATATGAAATCCATAATTGACCATCCCACCCTAAATGCACCATTGCTATTGCTTTAGTTAACTTGAACTGAAATGTACCCAGATGTGCTCGCATTTCAATGGACTAGCCATTCATTTCCCTTTTTAATGCAGTTATATCCTGTTGTGGATGTAGTTTTTGATGGACACCCAGCCTCTGTCGTTCAGAGCTGCTGGCTCTGCGTGGAGACAGGACTCACAGCTCGTTTTACCTGAAACTTTATGGCTTGTTATGAAATCAAACATGTCGCTCAACAGCCTTCACTTCATAATCTGTCCACGTGCGTCTCTTATTCCCACCTGTAAAAGAAGGCATTATTTATTAAAAATGGAAAAATAAAATAATCAAAATAAGATATTCCAGGAAATAATGAGAATTTTGAAAATTTGAGAATTTTGAGAATTTATCTCTCATTCCATTCATGGTCTCCAGAGGGTTCAGTCAGGTCACTTGGTGTCTGGAACATAACATTACGGTGTCAAAATATTCAGCATTCTTCATTCTGACCAGTTAAAAATGAATAAACATTAATTATCATTGAACATTGCTCACGGGAGAGTTTGGGATGAATATACCACACTATAGAAAGTTAACACTGTTCAGTTCTGTGGAACAGCAATATGGGGACATTCGAACACAGGCTCTCCAGAGTTAGGTTAAGACAAAAGTCATGTCACCTGAAACACACTCAGGTTTTTCAGGTCTGAAGAAATATGAGGACATGACGACTGAAATCATGGAGAGTCCATGTTTCTGATTTATAACTTCTCCTGTGTTTGTCAAAGAAAGCTGAAAACTCAAACCTAGTATATAATGATAAGATGTAGTAACCTGTTGTAAGGAAGAAGTGGATCTTCCACTCCTTTCTTGATCTTCAAAAGGTTTCATCAGGATCGGAACACTTGGTGTCTGCAACATAGCAACAGTGCAGTGTCAGAAATATTCAAATTTATTCATCCTGATTAGTTAATAAATGAATAAACATTGTTATTCATTGAACATCGCTCACAGGAGGATTTGGGATTAATATAAGACACTATAGAAAGTTAACACTGTTCAGCTCTGTGTAACAGCAATATGGGGACATTCGAACACAGGCTCTCCAGAATTAAGTCCAGACAAAAATCATATCACCTGAAACACACTCCGGTTTTTCAGGTCTAAAGAAATATGAGGACATGACGACTGAAATCATGGAGAGTCCATGTTTCTGATTTATAACTTCTTCTGTGTTTGTCAAAGAAAGCTGAAAACTCAAACCTAGTATATCATGATAAGAAGTAGTAACCTGTTGTAAGAATGAAGTGGATCTCTCACTCCATTCATGGTCTCCAGAGGGTTCAGTCAGGTCACTTGGTGTCTGCAACATAACATCACGGTGTCAAAATATTCAGCATTCTTCATTCTGACCAGTTAAGAAATGAATAAATATTAATTATCATTGAACATTGCTCACGGGAGAGTTTGGGATGAATATACCACACTATAGAAAGTTAACACTGTTCAGTTCTGTGGAACAGCAATATGGGGACATTCGAACACAGGCTCTCCAGAGTTAGGTTAAGACAAAAGTCATGTCACCTGAAACACACTCAGGTTTTTCAGGTCTGAAGAAATATGAGGACATGACGACTGAAATCATGGAGAGTCTATGTTTCTGACTTATAACTTCTCCTGTGTTTGTCAAAGAAAGCTGAAAACTCAAACCTAGTATATCATGATAAGAAGTAGTAACCTGTTGTAAGAATGAAGTGGATCTCTCACTCCATTCATGGTCTCCAGAGGGTTCAGTCAGGTCACTTGGTGTCTGCAACATAACATTACGGTGTCAAAATATTCAGCATTCTTCATTCTGACCAGTTAAGAAATGAATAAATATTAATTATCATTGAACATTGCTCACGGGAGAGTTTGGGATGAATATACCACACTATAGAAAGTTAACACTGTTCAGTTCTGTGGAACAGCAATATGGGGACATTCGAACACAGGCTCTCCAGAGTTAGGTTAAGACAAAAGTCATGTCACCTGAAACACACTCAGGTTTTTCAGGTCTGAAGAAATATGAGGACATGACGACTGAAATTATGGAGAGTCTATGTTTCTGACGTATAACTTCTCCTGTGTTTGTCAAAGAAAGCTGAAAACTCAAACCTAGTATATCATGATAAGAAGTAGTAACCTGATGTAAGAATGAAGTGGATCTCTCACTCCATTCATGGTCTCCAGAGGGTTCAGTCAGGTCACTTGGTGTTTGCAACATAACATTACGGTGTCAACATATTCAGCATTCTTCATTCTGACCAGTTAAGAAATGAATAAATATTAATTATCATTGAACATTGCTCACGGGAGAGTTTGGGATGAATATACCACACTATAGAAAGTTAACACTGTTCAGTTCTGTGGAACAGCAATATGGGGACATTCGAACACAGGCTCTCCAGAGTTAGGTTAAGACAAAAATCATGTCACCTGAAACACACTCAGGTTTTTCAGGTCTGAAGAAATATGAGGACATGACGACTGAAATCATGGAGAGTCCATGTTTCTGATTTATAACTTCTTCTGTGTTTGTCAAAGAAAGCTGAAAACTCAAACCTAGTATATCATGATAAGAAGTAGTAACCTGTTGTAAGAATGAAGTGGATCTCTCACCCCATTCATGGTCTCCAGAGGGTTCAGTCAGGTCACTTGGTGTCTGCAACATAACATCACGGTGTCAAAATATTCAGCATTCTTCATTCTGACCAGTTAAGAAATGAATAAATATTAATTATCATTGAACATTGCTCACGGGAGAGTTTGGGATGAATATACCACACTATAGAAAGTTAACACTGTTCAGTTCTGTGGAACAGCAATATGGGGACATTCGAACACAGGCTCTCCAGAGTTAGGTTAAGACAAAAGTCATGTCACCTGAAACACACTCAGGTTTTTCAGGTCTGAAGAAATATGAGGACATGACGACTGAAATCATGGAGAGTCTATGTTTCTGACTTATAACTTCTCCTGTGTTTGTCAAAGAAAGCTGAAAACTCAAACCTAGTATATCATGATAAGAAGTAGTAACCTGTTGTAAGAATGAAGTGGATCTCTCACTCCATTCATGGTCTCCAGAGGGTTCAGTCAGGTCACTTGGTGTCTGCAACATAACATTACGGTGTCAAAATATTCAGCATTCTTCATTCTGACCAGTTAAGAAATGAATAAATATTAATTATCATTGAACATTGCTCACGGGAGAGTTTGGGATGAATATACCACACTATAGAAAGTTAACACTGTTCAGTTCTGTGGAACAGCAATATGGGGACATTCGAACACAGGCTCTCCAGAGTTAGGTTAAGACAAAAGTCATGTCACCTGAAACACACTCAGGTTTTTCAGGTCTGAAGAAATATGAGGACATGACGACTGAAATCATGGAGAGTCCATGTTTCTGATTTATAACTTCTTCTGTGTTTGTCAAAGAAAGCTGAAAACTCAAACCTAGTATATCATGATAAGAAGTAGTAACCTGTTGTAAGAATGAAGTGGATCTCTCACCCCATTCATGGTCTCCAGAGGGTTCAGTCAGGTCACTTGGTGTCTGCAACATAACATCACGGTGTCAAAATATTCAGCATTCTTCATTCTGACCAGTTAAGAAATGAATAAATATTAATTATCATTGAACATTGCTCACGGGAGAGTTTGGGATGAATATACCACACTATAGAAAGTTAACACTGTTCAGTTCTGTGGAACAGCAATATGGGGACATTCGAACACAGGCTCTCCAGAGTTAGGTTAAGACAAAAGTCATGTCACCTGAAACACACTCAGGTTTTTCAGGTCTGAAGAAATATGAGGACATGACGAGTGAAATCATGGAGAGTCTATGTTTCTGACTTATAACTTCTCCTGTGTTTGTCAAAGAAAGCTGAAAACTCAAACCTAGTATATCATGATAAGAAGTAGTAACCTGTTGTAAGAATGAAGTGGATCTCTCACTCCATTCATGGTCTCCAGAGGGTTCAGTCAGGTCACTTGGTGTCTGCAACATAACATTACGGTGTCAAAATATTCAGCATTCTTCATTCTGACCAGTTAAGAAATGAATAAATATTAATTATCATTGAACATTGCTCACGGGAGAGTTTGGGATGAATATACCACACTATAGAAAGTTAACACTGTTCAGTTCTGTGGAACAGCAATATGGGGACATTCGAACACAGGCTCTCCAGAGTTAGGTTAAGACAAAAGTCATGTCACCTGAAACACAATCAGGTTTTTCAGGTCTCAAGAAATATGAGGACATGACGACTGAAATCATGGAGAGTCCATGTTTCTGATTTATAACTTCTCCTGTGTTTGGCAAAGAAAGCTGAAAACTCAAACCTAGTATATCATGATAAGAAGTAGTAACCTGTTGTAAGGATGAAGTGGATCTCTCACTCCATTCTTGGTTTCCAGAGGGTTCAGTCAGGTCACTTGGTGTCTGCAACAAAACATTTCGGTGTCAAAATATTCAGCATTCTTCATTCTGACCAGTTAAGAAATGAATAAATATTAATTATCATTGAACATTGCTCACGGGAGAGTTTGGGATGAATATACCACACTATAGAAAGTTAACACTGTTCAGTTCTGTGGAACAGCAATATGGGGACATTCGAACACAGGCTCTCCAGAGTTAGGTTAAGACAAAAGTCATGTCACCTGAAACACACTCAGGTTTTTCAGGTCTGAAGAAATATGAGGACATGACGACTGAAATTATGGAGAGTCTATGTTTCTGACGTATAACTTCTCCTGTGTTTGTCAAAGAAAGCTGAAAACTCAAACCTAGTATATCATGATAAGAAGTAGTAACCTGTTGTAAGAATGAAGTGGATCTCTCACTCCATTCATGGTCTCCAGAGGGTTCAGTCAGGTCACTTGGTGTTTGCAACATAACATTACGGTGTCAACATATTCAGCATTCTTCCTTCTGACCAGTTAAGAAATGAATAAATATTAATTATCATTGAACATTGCTCACGGGAGAGTTTGGGATGAATATACCACACTATAGAAAGTTAACACTGTTCAGTTCTGTGGAACAGCAATATGGGGACATTCGAACACAGGCTCTCCAGAGTTAGGTTAAGACAAAAGTCATGTCACCTGAAACACACTCAGGTTTTTCAGGTCTGAAGAAATATGAGGACATGACGACTGAAATCATGGAGAGTCTATGTTTCTGACTTATAACTTCTCCTGTGTTTGTCAAAGAAAGCTGAAAACTCAAACCTAGTATATCATGATAAGAAGTAGTAACCTGTTGTAAGAATGAAGTGGATCTCTCACTCCATTCATGGTCTCCAGAGGGTTCAGTCAGGTCACTTGGTGTCTGCAACATAACATCACGGTGTCAAAATATTCAGCATTCTTCATTCTGACCAGTTAAGAAATGAATAAATATTAATTATCATTGAACATTGCTCACGGGAGAGTTTGGGATGAATATACCACACTATAGAAAGTTAACACTGTTCAGTTCTGTGGAACAGCAATATGGGGACATTCGAACACAGGCTCTCCAGAGTTAGGTTAAGACAAAAGTCATGTCACCTGAAACACACTCAGGTTTTTCAGGTCTGAAGAAATATGAGGACATGACGACTGAAATCATGGAGAGTCTATGTTTCTGACTTATAACTTCTCCTGTGTTTGTCAAAGAAAGCTGAAAACTCAAACCTAGTATATCATGATAAGAAGTAGTAACCTGTTGTAAGAATGAAGTGGATCTCTCACTCCATTCATGGTCTCCAGAGGGTTCAGTCAGGTCACTTGGTGTCTGCAACATAACATCACGGTGTCAAAATATTCAGCATTCTTCATTCTGACCAGTTAAGAAATGAATAAATATTAATTATCATTGAACATTGCTCACGGGAGAGTTTGGGATGAATATACCACACTATAGAAAGTTAACACTGTTCAGTTCTGTGGAACAGCAATATGGGGACATTCGAACACAGGCTCTCCAGAGTTAGGTTAAGACAAAAGTCATGTCACCTGAAACACACTCAGGTTTTTCAGGTCTGAAGAAATATGAGGACATGACGACTGAAATCATGGAGAGTCTATGTTTCTGACTTATAACTTCTCCTGTGTTTGTCAAAGAAAGCTGAAAACTCAAACCTAGTATATCATGATAAGAAGTAGTAACCTGTTGTAAGGATGAAGTGGATCTCTCACTCCATTCATGGTCTCCAGAGGGTTCAGTCAGGTCACTTGGTGTCTGCAACATAACATTACGGTGTCAAAATATTCAGCATTCTTCATTCTGACCAGTTAAGAAATGAATAAATATTAATTATCATTGAACATTGCTCACGGGAGAGTTTGGGATGAATATACCACACTATAGAAAGTTAACACTGTTCAGTTCTGTGGAACAGCAATATGGGGGCATTCGAACACAGGCTCTCCAGAGTTAGGTTAAGACAAAAGTCATGTCACCTGAAACACAATCAGGTTTTTCAGGTCTCAAGAAATATGAGGACATGACGACTGAAATCATGGAGAGTCCATGTTTCTGATTTATAACTTCTCCTGTGTTTGTCAAAGAAAGCTGAAAACTCAAACCTAGTATATCATGATAAGAAGTAGTAACCTGTTGTAAGGATGAAGTGGATCTCTCACTCCATTCTTGGTTTCCAGAGGGTTCAGTCAGGTACCTGTCACTTGATGTCTGCAACATAACAACATTACGGTGTCAAAAGTTTCAGCATTCATCATTCTGACCAGTTAAGAAATGAATAAACATTATTTCTCATTGAACATTGCTCACAGGAGAGTTTGGGAATAATGTACAACACTATAGTAAGTTAACACTGTTCAGCTCTGAGTAACAGCAATATGGGGACATTCGAACACAGGCTCTCCAGAGTTAGGTTAAGACAAAAGTCATGTCACATGAAACACACTCAGGTTTTTCAGGTCTGAAGAAATATGAGGACATGACGACTGAAATCATGGAGAGTCTATGTTTCTGATTTAGAACTTCTCCTGTGTTTGTCAAAGAAAGCTGAAAACTCAAACCTAGTATATCATGATAAGAAGTAGTAACCTGTTGTAAGGATGAAGTGGATCTCTCACTCCATTCTTGGTTTCCAGAGGGTTCAGTCAGGTCACTTGGTGTCTGCAACAAAACATTTCGGTGTCAAAATATTCAGCATTCTTCATTCTGACCAGTTAAGAAATGAATAAATATTAATTATCATTGAACATTGCTCACGGGAGAGTTTGGGATGAATATACCACATTATAGAAAGTTAACACTGTTCAGTTCTGTGGAACAGCAATATGGGGACATTCGAACACAGGCTCTCCAGAGTTAGGTTAAGACAAAAGTCATGTCACCTGAAACACACTCAGGTTTTTCAGGTCTGAAGAAATATGAGGACATGACGACTGAAATTATGGAGAGTCTATGTTTCTGACGTATAACTTCTCCTGTGTTTGTCAAAGAAAGCTGAAAACTCAAACCTAGTATATCATGATAAGAAGTAGTAACCTGTTGTAAGAATGAAGTGGATCTCTCACTCCATTCATGGTCTCCAGAGGGTTCAGTCAGGTCACTTGGTGTTTGCAACGTAACATTACGGTGTCAACATATTCAGCATTCTTCATTCTGACCAGTTAAGAAATGACTAAATATTAATTATCATTGAACATTGCTCACGGGAGAGTTTGGGATGAATATACCACACTATAGAAAGTTAACACTGTTCAGTTCTGTGGAACAGCAATATGGGGACATTCGAACACAGGCTCTCCAGAGTTAGGTTAAGACAAAAGTCATGTCACCTGAAACACACTCAGGTTTTTCAGGTCTGAAGAAATATGAGGACATGACGACTGAAATCATGGAGAGTCTATGTTTCTGACTTATAACTTCTCCTGTGTTTGTCAAAGAAAGCTGAAAACTCAAACCTAGTATATCATGATAAGAAGTAGTAACCTGTTGTAAGAATGAAGTGGATCTCTCACTCCATTCATGGTCTCCAGAGGGTTCAGTCAGGTCACTTGGTGTCTGCAACATAACATCACGGTGTCAAAATATTCAGCATTCTTCATTCTGACCAGTTAAGAAATGAATAAATATTAATTATCATTGAACATTGCTCACGGGAGAGTTTGGGATGAATATACCACACTATAGAAAGTTAACACTGTTCAGTTCTGTGGAACAGCAATATGGGGACATTCGAACACAGGCTCTCCAGAGTTAGGTTAAGACAAAAGTCATGTCACCTGAAACACAATCAGGTTTTTCAGGTCTCAAGAAATATGAGGACATGACGACTGAAATCATGGAGAGTCCATGTTTCTGATTTATAACTTCTCCTGTGTTTGTCAAAGAAAGCTGAAAACTCAAACCTAGTATATCATGATAAGAAGTAGTAACCTGTTGTAAGGATGAAGTGGATCTCTCACTCCATTCTTGGTTTCCAGAGGGTTCAGTCAGGTACCTGTCACTTGATGTCTGCAACATAACAACATTACGGTGTCAAAAGTTTCAGCATTCATCATTCTGACCAGTTAAGAAATGAATAAACATTATTTCTCATTGAACATTGCTCACAGGAGAGTTTGGGAATAATGTACAACACTATAGTAAGTTAACACTGTTCAGCTCTGAGTAACAGCAATATGGGGACATTCGAACACAGGCTCTCCAGAGTTAGGTTAAGACAAAAGTCATGTCACATGAAACACACTCAGGTTTTTCAGGTCTGAAGAAATATGAGGACATGACGACTGAAATCATGGAGAGTCTATGTTTCTGATTTAGAACTTCTCCTGTGTTTGTCAAAGAAAGCTGAAAACTCAAACCTAGTATATCATGATAAGAAGTAGTAACCTGTTGTAAGGATGAAGTGGATCTCTCACTCCATTCTTGGTTTCCAGAGGGTTCAGTCAGGTACCTGTCACTTGATGTCTGCAACATAACAACATTACGGTGTCAAAAGTTTCAGCATTCTTCATTCTGACCAGTTAAGAAATGAATACATATTAATTATCATTGAACATTGCTCACGGGAGAGTTTGGGATGAATATACCACACTATAGAAAGTTAACACTGTTCAGCTCTGAGTAACAGCAATATGGGGACATTCGAACACAGGCTCTCCAGAGTTAGGTTAAGACAAAAGTCATGACACCTGAAACACACTCAGGTTTTTCAGGTCTAAAGAAATATGAGGACATGACGACTGAAATCATGGAGAGTCCATGTTTCTGATTTATAACTTCTCCTGTGTTTGTCAAAGAAAGCTGAAAACTCAAACCTAGTATATCATGACAAGAAGTAGTAACCTGTTGTAAGGATGAAGTGTATCTATCATTCCATTCATGGTCTCCAGAGGGTTCAGTCAGGTCACTTGGTGTCTGCAACATAACATTACGGTGTCAAAATATTCAGCATTCTTCATTTTGACCAGTTAAGAAATGAATAAATATTAATTATCATTGAACATTGCTCACGGGAGAGTTTGGGATGAATTTACCACACTATAGAAAGTTAACACTGTTCAGTTCTGTGGAACAGCAATATGGGGACATTCGAACACAGGCTCACCAGATGTTAGGTTAAGGCAAAAGTCATGTCACCTGAAACACACTCGGGTTTTTCAGGTCTAAAGAAATATGAGGACATGACGACTGAAATCATGGAGAGTCCATGTTTCTGATTTATAACTTCTCCTGTGTTTGTCAAAGAAAGCTGAAAACTCAAACCTAGTATATCATGATAAGAAGTAGTAACCTGTTGTAAGGATGAAGTGGATCTCTCACTCCCTTCTTGGTCTCCAGAAGGTTCAGTCAAGATCCCGTCACTTGGTGTCTGCAACATAACACCATTACGGTGCCATTACGGGACATTCGAACACAGGCTCTCCAGTGTTAGGCCCAGACAAAAGTCATTTCACCTGATCACACTCAGGTTTTTCAGCAACATTACAGTATCAGAAATATTCTAAAAAGTATTCTACAGTAACTGGGAAGTATGAGGGCATGACTGAAATCATGAAAATCAACATTATAGCAACCATAGAGTGTCAGAAATATGTCGTAGTTACATGACTTTTGAATAAATTAAACTTCATACACAGCACAAGCCGGCTCTTTATGGTAGTTACCACTGTACAGCTCTTATAGCTAACAATTTCAGGACAACAGACATGACTGAGTTCAAATAATAAAGACAACACCCGAAACATACTCTTTCAGACTAAAACAATGTAATGACTGAAAAATAATTCCGGTGACCATTCGTTGTTTTCAACTAAGTAGAGACTTTTGATGGGCAGTACAAATTGCTGATAAAAATGTGGATTTGTCAAACAGCTACCACAGCCTTCTTCAATCAGGTGAAATAAGCATTATGAAGGAAGTTTAAAGGCATCTAATTTTCCTCGACTATTACGGATGGTATGCGTTTTTATGAATTGTGATGTTTGGTGAAGCACAATATTTTAACAGAAGCCGAATAATTTCTATTTCTATTTTTTCATCCCAAGATATTCCTAGTTCTACATGGCAATACAATATTCTCAATAATTGAAAATAATGGCTGCTAAACATTTTCTTCAAAAGTACTTCAATTATTTTTGCTCCAATATGATCAATGGCATAAAAAATATGCTGTTTATTGTGAAATTTTTGGGGTAAATACAATGTACGAATAAAATCTGTCGCTGTGACAGGCTTTGGTTGCAGCTCTTGTCATGTGCTTGCGGTAGCCATAAGAATTAGATAGCAGGTAGATTGATAGCATACCTTTATAATCATTGATCCACTGGGCTTTCAAACAAGGCTTGTTGACTCCAGATAAAAGGAGCAGCCTCAGATTCAGGGCTCAGTCTGGTTCTTCTTTGTGACATTATCACCACCAGTAAACATCTACAATGGAAAGTGAGAAGAAGTCAGCCAGACAAGCAAGCACAATATTATGGCAGCACTTATTTTGGCTCAAAAAGTACTGAGCCAAAGGAATATTATTTTCTTCCTCAAAAATACAAAAATTCATTTCATCAAACAATTGCTGGTCAGACTAATAGATTCGGGCAAACCATTTGTCAGGCAGATAACAATGTAAAATTAAAATAGAGTAACACAATATTGTCTTGACCAAATGTACCAACAAAGCTGAATTCTGCTATAATTTCATTGCAAACGTTTGTTTGTTTTTTTCATTGAAACGGTGTACAATTGAATCAGCACAAGAATAAACAGTGTAAATACACCGGGCTTAGCGTAAATGCTAGAAGTGCCTGGCCCACTTTCATTAGGCTACCTGTACTAACTAATTTAAATTAACTGCAATCGAATAAAACAAATACTGCACTGAAATAAACATATGGTACCAAAACCAAGTTCCACAGACTGTGTTGTTAAAGATTTAGAAAAGTTTTCCAGAACCTTGCCTGCAGGACATGTCCACACTACTTTTACTGGAAGCTTATTAGCATGCTAACGATCGAGCTAGCTAGCTAGCTAGCTGTCTTATTGAATGATATTACCTTTGGTGGGCACTGTTAAACACGGTTATATTGAACAACTTCTATGTTACGGTAAGATAAATGAAAAGGAATTGCTTACCCGATGGTCATCCACGCGTGGTCGTGTTTGAGAGTAGGATTGTCTGGCTGCTTCACATGTTGGATTTTGTGTGACTGCTAATTGATGTGACTTATCAGGACGAGGGCGGGGAAAATGTGTGAGTCAGTCCGAAAAAGATGACATTTGAGGTCCTGCACAATGACGTCACTGAAAGTGTGTTAAAAGTGTGTTAAGTACCGAAGTTGGCCACTAGTTTTCCAAATGAAAAGTGAGTCGAAATTTAAACACACTTAAACACACAATTTCTGAAAATTGTGCTCTTTCAGGACATCACTTATTTTTGGTGTGGGAGTATCCTCGTGAGCTCTAGAGTAGTGTAGACTGCGTGGAAATATGAGGACGCGAAAAATGTCCTCATTTTTCCACAGGTCCTCATTGTGAAGGTGTGTTATCATAAAATTGTCCTGAGATGTCATGAATACAAACGCACACACACACACACACACACACACACACACACATTCACATGGAATGACATCACTCAGCCTGAGGCACTGTATTGCTTTTTCCAACAATGCCTGAAGGTAAGTGCAGTGGGCCATTAAAGTTAAAGGTGAAAAACCTCGGAATTCAGAGTTACCAAATTAAGGAATGGGATGAGGGGTAGTCTGCTTGCTTCCTTGATGGTATGTCTGTGTTACTGTATATCTTTCAGCAACGTGTCAGACAAGATGCTGTTCACTCCTCCTCCTTCCCATCCCTATCCTCCTTCCTGCATCGTCATTGTGCAAGTGTTCATAATCCCCCACCACTGTTGTTTTTGTTGTTGTTTTTTGTTTTCTTTTCTTTAACTCCCCATCTAGCAAAAGCAAGTTCACCTTCTCTAAGTCTAAAGGTTTTACGGACAGAGCAAGGGAAACAATGTTACAGTCAAACTTTCCCCACTGTAAATTGCAAGTGACAATAAAAAAAAAACAAAAAAAAACTGGCCAAACCAAATCATTTGTCACCATTTAATGTCCTGAGGAAATGCACATAACCGGAACAATCATGACAGCAGTCACTGGCAAGACATCCTATCCCGCACACAAGAGAGCAATACTGAAGTTGTGGTGGGGGGGTCACCTCAGATCGAAACCCAAGAGAAACGTCTTCCGGTACTCTTGAGCGTGATGATAGGAAACATTTTTATAGTTACATGATACATAAATGTATCTATCAGCTATTGGTAGTAGCTTCATTTGGAAATTTTGAATGGTGAAATGGTCACCGGGTCATGATTTGCAATGGAGGCAAAAGCAGACACAATGCAGGATACTGTATTGTAAATCCTCTCTGAAGTTATTACCCGGCAGAAAAAAACACGGCCACTTGATTCCAGCATTTCTTTTGACTCTCCACGTGTGTCCTTTCATCATGCATGTCCACTCATGGTCATCCAGCCATTATCCTTGCTTCGGAGGGGCCAGTTTGAGCCAGAGGTTACTAGTTTTACCTTGTTTTAACAGCTAATTTTGTGGATCATTTGTGGGGGGACACTTATATGAACAATCTTTTCTTCTATTCCCCCTCCTGTTCTGTTCCAAACCCTCTGCTCTTCCTTTGTGGGCCACATTATAAAGAAGTAAAATGAAGCAAGAGGTTGCAGGGGGCAGTGGCTGTGGAGCCAAGACGTTTAGAGGCTTTACTGCTCAGCTATAAAACTGAACAAAAACAGAAATATGCAGTCCAAAGCAGAGCTTTGGCTTACTGCAGAATCAACCAGAGCAGGGGGCCCAAATTAGGGAGTGCGAGTGTGCATTTAGCATGCACTTATTGGGCAAGAACCCTCTGGTATTTAATCTCCATTTGATAAAAACAGAAAGAAACGTGACTTGAAGCACAAATGTACAGGTCCGTTCAGGACAATGCAGGACTGTCAACACAGTCTCACGCAGTGACCAGTGGACCCCTTAACATCTTTGTGTGAATCAAACATCTGCCGCTAAACATCAGCCCGGTTGTGGATTACTGACCTTTTCAGTCAGATAAGGGCGTCCATGTGATTACTCTAAAGCGATTCGAGCAAGTCCTAACGAGAGAGAGTCCGTACCCCAACGTACACGCTCACATCGATCCTCAGTCGTTATCCTACTGTGGCTGCTGACTATTGATTCTGCTAACTCAGTAGAAAAACACTTTGCTTTGTGTGCTCCAAAGGTCATTGAGAAGGGTTGACCAAGTCTGATGAGGGGAGTAGTGCTGACCCCAGCACACCGCATGTGCTACTGCCTTAGTGACACGAAATAATTATCGCATAATGAGTCCGTGAATCACCAGAAGCGTACTCAATCTATTCATCCCGAGGGGAAAACAAATTACTGTAAAATGATTTTGAGGTCAACTGTTCAAGGCAACCAGATTACAAACTAGTTGAATCTTCTAATTGACGAACCAAGTGATGAAACGTCACGCACAAACAAACATACATTTTGAATTGTCAGTTCCATTGCCCTGCCACCCCCGATCCCCACCACTCCACTCCACTCCTAAATTAGCATAAACTAAGACTTGTACGTTGTATCACTACTCACCAACAACATCCAGGGTGTAGGTGTGGCTGATGGATCCAAACTCATTCTCCACCAAGCAGGTGTAGTTGCCTTTATCCGATGGAACCACACTTTCCATAATAAGGGTCCAGTGCTGACTTCGGACCTGCAGAAGCAAGTTGGTGGAGTCATAAGATGGGTACAAGAAAGAAACACACTCACGGAGATCTAAAAGTAATAGAAAGTAAAAGAAGGATAAGAGAACAATAATCTTAAGGTAAAGGTAGGCGATGGAAGGTAAAGATGATCAATTTCACCTCCACACATTTTAGTGTAAGGATAATACAACAATACCAACTGTCATTTAAAACGTCAGTCATTTGGATTCCATTAAATATTGAAAACAATTTTGAAAAAAACAGAGTAGAATTGCAAAATGTTCCCGCTATCATCTAATTTATCAGCCGGTTACAAAGGACGCGGTTTACGACAGAGTCCTGTTCCTGCAAATATGACATTATGCAAATTTGTACGGTAAGTCGAAACAGAGTAGTCTATCACTAATCTATGCTAATGCAGTAGATTAGTGTATACAGTAAATATATGAACCAAAATACTTCTGGATCATGCCCAAAACAAAAAATAAAAAATAAGTATTGTGGTGGTAACTGAGCATGCCTTTTTTGTGTCCCGACACATTTTAATAACGCCACCAAAGTAGTCAGTGATGACGTGTTTCAAACATTGCAACCAATGTTGGGAATCGAAAAACCACAACCTCCTGTACTTATTTTTATTATTTCAAGGCGCTAAATGAGTTGCATCAGTGTGTGGGGCCCACATGACCAAGCAACAATAAAAAACAATTTCTGTCCACATTCAGAGTGACTGGAGCGAGACAAGGCCACATCTCACACAAAGGGAAGCTTAGGCCACAGCCTTGGGCTCAGGTAGAGCTTTTGTCTAACGTTTGTGGACAAAAAAAAAGAAAGAAAGAAATGAGCTTCCTGAGGTTTGTATAACAGGCTGAATGTATCATTTTCACCTGGCTGGTTTATTGTCTGCATTGTAATATTATTGCATCCATTCTGCTAAAGGCAGAATGGATAAAATATTCGCAGCTATGTGAACACAATCGCCACCTTAAACTCTCCTGGTGGGGCAACATTAAGCCTTTAGCGGTTTCGCTTGCTTCACTGTAACTTTCCGGGAAGTTCCAATCATCTAATTTACTTTCCATTTGCTATTATTCTTCTTTTGACAAAGGAAAATATAACAGCCATTTCTAGTATGAGATAAGATGAGTAACAAGTCCAATTGTTGGAACCGTGTTACTGCTCGAAAAAATTGGTCATGCTTACGTACAAACTGTTTTCTGCGTCCCGAAAGAGTAACCTTATCCATTCACTTTCATTGTAACCAAAGCATTAAACAAAGTCGTGTCATGCACAAGCTCAGCATAAACCTGTTGCGGTTATTCACTGACCATTTAGTGAATCGCATGAACGTCAACTCCACACAAATAACAGCAAGCGAGACCCGTTTTCCCTGATTGAGTTACCTCAGGCTCTTCTTACTTCACACCCGACACTACCCAATTCCTCTTACTGCCTGCCCACGCCTGGCTCTCTAATGAGTTACAGTGAGAGATTCTGCAAAGTCTCCTGGTGAGAGGAGGCTCAAGGATGAGCAATTCCAATTTCACACCATAAACCGTGTCCTTGTTTCCTCCGTCTCCATTGGAGCATGAAAACGAGGTGAAAGGACATTCACAAGTATTAGAAAACAAAATTGGACTCTGACCGCAAATAGCTGGAATGATGATGGCACGGAGATGGGAAAGTCTAACGTCAGACATAAACAGAAGTCTGATTTTGTAATGTTTGTTGTACCTTATAACCTCCCATGCGGTCCTCTTGGTGGAAGGGCTTGCTGTTTTTAAGCCAGTGCAGCTTGGGCCGGGGGTGGCCTCCTGCAGCACAGCGGAACTTGACTGTGTTGGCAGCTGGCACTGCATGCAGCTTCTTCTCCATCTTTGCAGCCGAGGTCCAGTATGGGGCGCCTGCAAACAGTTGGCCAGTTAGGCTGAGATCCCTAAAACATGTCATCAGTGTTAACTCCGTGGCCTTGCGACCCAAGACGGTCATTTGCAGCCAAAAGCGGGCTTTCCCCCAATCCAACAAGCCACAGACGCTGAAAATCACCTCGCTGACATTGATCGACACACTGCCTGACGAACTCAACCCAGAGGTGGAACAGGTCAATAAAGAACACAGTTTCATCTTAAAAAACAAGACCAAATGAAAAAAAACAAACAAACTTTTGTCTAGGAGAGAAGGCACTTGGTACTGCCAAGAGGGTAACTGGACTATTACATTCAATTTCATCTCATTCAATTTAGCAGCTTTTCTTACTCCACTTCCTCCAATTCCCATAGCTCCCGTCTTTATCTGCCTGTCACTTGGCACGATGCAGAAAGGACCACAAATGCTTATCGCCCTTGGAAAACCATTAAGTGTTGTCAGAGGAGAAAATAGAAGCTACCAAAAAGGATCTCATTCGTTCACCAAACTCAGAGTGGTTCTATAACATCTGTCTGCCTCTCTGACTGTGTTGTGTTTGTTTCTCCACATTTCTGCCGAGCATGCAACTAGCTAGATTTTGTTCCAAGCACCCTTCCTGCCCCATTCTCCGTGCACCTGGGAGCATGATTGCCAAAGCAGATGGGCCTCAGAAGGAAAAAGAAAGGCAACCTAAACGGTCTTCCACACCATCACTTCCCCTCTCGCACAACTGACAAACAGCAGAGGGAATTCCCACTCATAAGACCACAACTGTCTTTCAAAGATATATTTACGGTGCATGAGAATATTGCCCTATGTAAATAGAGCCCATTCCGTTGGAATCTTTTTCGCTGGTACGCCCCAGACAAGAAGCGCATTGTTGGAGAGTAAATTCCATTCTTCCTTCCTGGATGGATGCATACAGTATGCTAAGTGCTCAACTATAATTAGTCTTTCCAATTGTATCCCATCACTTTCTCTATCAGTCTCCCTTTATTTCTTGGTATCTTTAGCCCTCACTGTCTTCAATTGCACTCTCCTTGTCAACACTCCTTGCATTCCCACAGACAGATTAGATGAAGACTGTCCCATTGCAAGGCCGTCCCACCACAATGACCTCTGACCCCAAAGTGCCAGCCAGGTTGGAGGATGAGGCTAACACATGAAAGGTGAGCGCTGCTGTTTCCCATGCCCTTCGTCCGGAGGTGCAACACTTCAAACAAGATGACCCTCCAACCTCTCACCGGATGAAGTGGCCAACTGCTGTGGTGCCCAGGACACACTGCACTCTCGTTGCCTACCACATCTGGATCCACAGTCATGGACCCTTATCTCAGGATGGCCCACGGTCAGCTGAGGTTATCTAACTCCTGCACTCTGAGTCTTTTTTTTTTCTTCTTGCATTGTCCTCCTGAGAGTTAAATCACTTGGTCCAAAGCAATAATTCAGTGTTGTCATATCCTGTAATCTAAAAAGGCTACACATATGCTATATAGGTCACCACTGTAAAATTTTCACGTACGGGAAAAACAAGACATCCAGATTCAAGTTTCAAATAGAAAGTATTGTCCGTCTTGGTTGGGCAATGAGTCTCGACCAAATGGAAAGCCTGCTTTTGTTCAATCAAATTAGTTTTCAGTTGCTGTTTAACTACGCTCGATGTCGATTCTTGATGCAAAAACTGGGAAACTTGGGTGCGAACCTCCTACAAAGCCTTTTGTTTCGCTCACTCGTCCCCAGCGTTCTAAAAAAATGGTTTCTTCTTTGCGAGTTCTCTCTTACTATTTTATCATGTGTGTTTTCTAGAAACGGGAGGTCCGCCAACAGTGTCTGATGATGTAAACCAAATTGAGGAAAGCTCTCAACCAGAAAAACTGAGACAAACACATGGCTCTCTGCCTTCATCATGACATCAATGTTACCCACCCTTCTCCGAAAGACAGCTTCCCTCACATGAAGCGGCTCCTCCGTGTCTCCGCCAAAAGGCTACCACTGCCAACCAAACTGCCTGTGTTTTGTTTTTTTTTCAAACCGCAGGAGTTGATCAATCTTTCATAAAGTTGATTTTAATCATTTGGGGTAACTACAATGAACTAATTTGAGTAAAATGTATTTTGAATATCAAAGTGAGCTTGCCATCAGCATTTCAGTCTGTCTGTGTCGTCGGTGGGGGCCAAACGGCGTTGAGTACGGACTTTCCGGTAGTACTTCACACACAGGTGACACGCACCAGACACGCAACCAAATACAGAAAAAAAATTCTAATAAAATAATGTTTTATACCGTTTAGCCCCAGAAACCTCAATGGCGTGTCCCATATTCTTTTTATTTCACCAATCATGATGCTGTGCATGTATTTGTTGTTTTTATTTAGATTTATTTTCTTAATTTGACCACGCATGCCTGTGTGTGACGTGAAAATTAGGTTCTCAACGCCGACTGACTGTCTCCGAAGAGTTACAGACTGGGTTCACGTGGGATGGGCTGAATACTGACGGAAGCAGTGATGGACTGACGAAGCGTGCGCGAACACACACACACGCACACGCACGCACACACACACACATCGTGTCCTTTCTAAATGTATTCTATTTTTTAATAGTATGTAATTGTACAGGCAGAACAGCTGCCCTTTGGTTTTTAACCACTTTATTACCAATGGGAGCTTCTGGATCTTTTCTCTTTTCCCATTTGTGCAGTGTTCTTGCTCGCTTCCTCCCCCATATTGAATGTTTTTCAGGCAACGTGAGCCCAAAAAGGGAGGTGGAGAAGCAATCAGTGTGTGCGTGCATGTGGAGAATTTCAACATGACGTGGAAGGCCTCATATTCACTTTAGCCCATTTTTGAGAGTGAGCGCGTGTCTGCGGATATGTATGGAGGTGGCTCCATGAACACATTACTAGCCTGGACATACTCGGACAAAACTTTCTCTTTCATACGCACACATACAGTAGCACAGACTCACTCAAACACACAGCCCATCAGGTAGGTAACTGGGTCCAGATGGATGTCTTATGTAAATAGATAAGACCAGCTGACTGACTGGCAAGCCAAATGGCTCCAAGAGGCCTGGCTACCTGCGAGACACAAGCTGAAGGAATGTCAGGAATCTCTGCATTCCCTGGAGCATCTAGTACACCCACGCGCCTAGAGTGGCGTGCACACACACACACAAACAGCAGAAATCGAGACTATAAGCGGAGAAATTGGTGTTTTGGTGCGACCAGTACTACATCCAATAAAATGAAGTCATTCTACTTCCTCTTTTTGCCTTACTATGTTCAAACAATCAGAATCCCGCTAACATTACCATTCTGATGGTCCGCTGTCTTGCAATGAGAGAATAGCATCTCTGTCATTACTCTGGTGACCCTGTGCCATCTACTTTAGAGACGTTCAAGAGTGGTTGACTGACCGAGATCGCTCGTCATGTTAGCACCAGTGTCAAAGCTAAAAATGACTTTAATTGTAATTACTCACGGTTGTATATGGCGCTTGCATAAGCACACGCTAAAACTGTTGAAAGACAGCATTTGGAAGTATTGTGCACAAAATCACATAAAGTATTCAATTAGACATACTACTGGATCCAATAATCAACCTTTAAAGTAGATTCATTTTATCTGGAGGTACAGAGCTTTTGAAACCCAATTTCAGTCGATTTGGACTTTTTTCCTTCGAGCTTTTCCCATTATAAAAAGATTCACAAACATCATGGAATCAGTCTATTAAAACTACACACAACAAATCAGCCGCATAAAGTAAAGCCAACTAATTGCCATCCGAGTGCAACGAGTAATTGAGCTGACATCATGTTTTCCAGGCGTAAATCCCTCCCATACTCACTTAGCTGTTTTCCGTCCGCCCCTGTGTCTTCTGTTCGCTCTGTATCATCCTCGTCATCCCCCGACGAGATGGCATCTGCACAGAGTAACTCGGGTTACTGACCCCCTTTCTCAGGCCATGCAGATCATTATGCAGCAGCACCCACTCTGTTTTGCGCCACGGACGAGTTTCATGCAAAGGAACATGTTGGTGGACTAGCATAGAAACAAAAACAAGTTCAGTTCACTATCATGACGTATGCAGTTGTTCTAAGTTCTAAGTGCTCCGCACTTGTTCATATTTAATGAGACTTATGTCCACGGTACTAGTCTACTTCATAATTTTGTTTTGGTCGCCGTCATTTCAGAAGATCCTGATTCAAAAAAGAAGCAAGGAATTCAGAGCAGTTTTAAAGCACGGTGCCGCATTTTACGCAAAGCAGGCTGGGTGCTTGAGAATTACTTCTCACGATGAAGGTGTATTTTAAGGAGGACTACTAATATGGTCTCTCAAAAATACAGCTTTCTTTGTTGGAAGGGAATTTGTGGCTATTCTCCTCCTGACTCATTGTTCAAACATTTGCCTCTTTCCAAACAAGTTCTCCGCGGACGTTTACTTATTTTTTATTACCCATTTTTGCTAGCGAGTTTGTTTTATTTTTTGTACACGGAGGTGACTGAACGTGATTTTCCAAATAAAACTTCTTTCAGGCTCTAATGACGAAGAGATTATTTTTATACAATCGCAGTCTGCTACAACCCTCTGCACCATTGTAAGAATAAATTCATTGAATGCATTATTATTAGCAACACTCCGACTACTACTACTACGACTACTAAATGCTTCTGCGTTCCGACATGTCGAGACTGTAGCGCATGGGTGTCAATCGTGCACACTGCAGGCCAGATTAGGCCGCGAACGGCCTGTGAGACAATTTGGTCAATTCTAAAAATAAGTACGGACTGAAGTAAAAACGTCTCCAAACGTATTTCACTGCAGGTTAACCATAGAATTGATTCTTCTGATTAATGTCGTGAATTTCTATGAAAAGGTCATTCTGCAATTCTTTCGTTCAATGCGTTAAATTTCTTGACCGATACAACTAAAACTTAAATGTGCAAGGCAAGCTCTATATGGAATTGGCCTGTATGTCACTATTTTACACACAACTTTAAATCAGGGTTTGTTTGAAAAAAAATATTCAACTACTGGACACACAAACACATGACAGGACAAGGACATTATGTTGCCTACATGGACAGTTTGAAAACAGCCATTGTTTCACATAGCCTTCAATCCATGGATGCATCCATCCACTTATCCATCTACCCATCCCTCTAACCATCCATCCATCTCTGCTGCATGGGGCACAAGTGTTTATCGCATCTGTCTCACAGTTCTTGTGTTTCGGATTTGAATTGCAGGTGCTCAGGCATCCTCTGGCATTCCAAAACCATGCATTTTTAACAACCAAAGGAGAGAACAGACCAGACAAATATGTAAAAAATATACACTAAAATATACATGTTTTGCTCTTTGTTTTGGAGTACTGCAAAGTAATTAAAAGTGTTCAAGTTACTTTACTTCAATATTATGGTCCTTGAATTACATTGTGTGTGTGCCGCATTTAAAGGGAAAGAGAGGAGTCATTTGAAATTGGCTGTGATCACTCCCACGGTGGCGCAGACCTCCTTCTCTCCGTTCCGCCGGCCTTCATTGGTTTGTACAATTAGCACTACTGGGTCTAACTTGCCTCTGTAAAGGAGTTACGTTGCACAGTGAGTAGGTTTAGGCCAGTCCCAAAAATAGAGCCCTAATTGTATAAAGTAACCCTGTCCTGTCCTGCCCTGCCGTGCCGTGCCTGGGCCCTGACTCACCTGTGACATTGACTATGAAGCAGATCGTGTCTTTGCCCACACTGGTGCAGGCATACAACCCCGAATCCTTGGGTGTGGCATCACGGATCTGCAGCACCTCCTGCTCTATCAGTGTGCGGTTGTTGGTGCCCAGAGAGCTGCCGTCTTTGGTCCAGGTGATGGTCCCAGTTGCCGGCAGAGGGCAGCTCAGCTTCAACACCTCCCCCGGGTGCACAGAGCACACCGTGGGCTTAGAAATTTGGTATTTGTTGGATGCGTCTGCAAAGCGAATGAGGATGGAGGAGGAGAGGAAAGGGGGAGTTGGAGTGGATGAAAAGGGTGCACAGGAAGGTGGGAAGAGAGGAAGAAACAAGCAATAGTGTAAGAAACAAAAACACCACAACACCACCAAATGGATGCACTTCAATTAACTTGTGCAGGCAGACCATCATGTATTCCCAGTGAAACATTTGAAACAAAGCCCTCAGAAAAAGCAGTCACAAAAACAAATGTACAGTGTGATTGGTATCTATTGATAGAGAACATGCAAAAGCCACAGCATTGTGAAAAATTATCCAAATCAACCGTTGCATTGTTAGCATGAGAGAATTCAACATGGCTGTATGAAGAGAAAGCTCCCAACCGCAACTACCATTAATTGAGATGCCAAGCAGTGTGTGTGTGTGTGTGTGTGTGTGTGTGTGTGTGTGTGTGTGTGTGCACATGTGTGTGTGAAAGAGAGAAAGTGAGTATGCGTAACTGATAGACTGGTGCAAAAAAAAAAAAAGTAATACAACTGCAGAATGCATACCTGAGTAAGACAGCAGCCAAGAGGTCTAAGATGGAAGTTGTTGAGACAGAAAGGAAAAGAAGCGGGTGTTATGTGTTTGAGTTTGGTGGAGGCTTTTCTCTGCTTCTGTCTTTTGACTTAACTTTTAAACCCCCTACCTGACATTGACCTGACATTTCTGTTTTCCATTTCCGACTTCGCTATTCTCATTTATGAAATGTCAGTAGAAGAGCTACAACTACTGCACAAGATCAGCTGGCGAAGAAAGAGGATCGAAACAGCGCTCCGCCCCATATAGAGCGGAGATACTAAATCTAAATACGTCAGTGAATGCCTGTGTGCACATCGTGTCTTGAAAAGACTATGATGGCTGTTATGGGACCAAGTGAATTTTCAATGACTCAAAGATAAGATTGCATTTCTACAACATAGGGGAAAATTCAACACTGTCAAATCCAGCCAACTGCAATGTTTGAAATCCTTTACAACTGACATAAAAAGATCCATCCAAGTTCTGTTCTTTGTTGCAGCACAAAAATGAGCGTCAGTCCACAGCGAAAGCATCAGGAAAATGGAAAATGGTAGTCATGGTATCGCATGGTGATGAATGGATATTTAGAGCAAGTGGCTTCAGGTTGATGCATGTAATTATGGAGGTCGAGCCACTCCCCACATTTCCTGTGTCTTAACAAACGCACCTTTCAACCACGCTGCACCCACAAGATGTCCTGCTGTGTGTATGTGTGTGTTAAGTGTCGTGTATACACACTCCAGCCTCAACAGGAAGGGAAATTCTGCTGCAAGCCAGCAGTCGCGGCATGTGTGCATGCCTCCAAACGTTCCCCTCGGGCGAGTAAACACACGCACGCGCACACACGCACACACGCACACACTCAGGTACAGTTCCTGCATTGTCTTTTTTACTCTCTTTCCTTGATTCAGAAATAATTAGCCCTTCCTTCACCACTCTCAGCTACGTGTGTGGTCGGATAAGAGGGAAGATGTCTCATGCTGAATAACAGAATATATTCCCGCCACGTTTTACGACGTGATGCCTGTAGGCCTTTCGAGAGGAGTGATTTGAAACTGACAAAACACTCCTACCTGGCATAGTCACAACCACACCTGTTAATACATTGTACACTGGTTATAACAAACACAAGGAGGGTCCCGAGATGGTCCACACTACAAATACATAGTGGAAGATAATTTCATTAATGCCTTTTTTTGGGAGGGGGGGGGGCACAATTAAATTAGAAAGAAAGACTAACCCAGGCACTGTGTGTTTGAAGAGGAAGAACTTTGGAAGGGGGAAAGAATATATACTGGAATCGAGTCACGTTCATTTGTTATCAAAGTTAACACCCAACTTAGCCTCCTTTAAAGAGTAAGAACATCTGAATATAAAATAAACAGAAGTTCATATCAGACTTGACTGACAGTTAATACTGGTCAAAAGCTACTTAAAATTTCCATTTTAGTTCACAAAAGTCTTTTGCTACTCAGAGTTTGATCCTGGAAATGGATTGTTGCTCTTTCCTTTATTTCCCATGGGATATATTTTTTTTTCCAAAGCCAACCAAATCTGAGATAAATGACCATCCAGGAACTGATTGTGTTACATAAACATAAACAAGAGACAGAAGCGGGCTTCCAAATGGTGTGCTTAATTAAAGAAAGCATCGACGTGTTAGTTCTGCCCTCATTACGTTTTATCTCTGCCGGCTCCATTTGTGCCACTCCATCATCTCCAGCTCCCACTGCTTCCCGGTTTCTCTCTTTCACCTCACCTTCCATTTTGGCCTCTCCTTCCCCCGTTCCAAACACCCGCCTCCACGCTCTCACCCCTGACCCGGCTGACCTGACCCTGTTGACACCTCCAGCTTGCCTGACTGTTCATGGGAACCTGTGTCAAATGTGAGCACACTTAAACATACTGAGAATACATCAGTAACCACAAGGAGCCTTAAAGGGCGGGATTAAAAAAACATGGATACAAGGTTTATAATAACAAAGGCATCTATCATGCAAACACGTACACAGAAGTAGAAGGACACGTGCTGGGTTGAAGAGTTGAGTAGACCGATTTTTCATGTACATGCCCCCCCCCCCCCCCCCCCCCCGTGCCCCTCACCCCACACCTCTTCACCACAGGAGGGGTTGGGAAATCTCACTCATCTTTATTACAAACATACGTATTTTTGCTCAATATCCATCAGCTTCATCACTGCCGGTCCTTCTGAAGGGGAAAACATCTCTTTGTCTTTTCTGACAGTGATTCCACGCGTCATACGTGAGATGAGAGTGGCCCACTCCAATCAAGATTGCAAAATGTGTATGTATCTAATGGCAGGGAGTAAATCTAAAAACATTTCTGCCATCCTACCTGCCTTCTGATGTTTCAGTGTGCCCCATCTCAGCGGGGGAGACTGAGCAGTGACGTGGAAAGTGATAAAATGTCAACTAGCAATAACTTGGCTTACTTTTGTAGAAAGGCTCATTCAGGCTTCTGTCTCTGACTAAATGTAATGACTGCCATCTCATCTTAGAAGCTACACACATACAGACACACATTACTGAATTAAATTGTCTCCGCAACTCCTCTTATCCCTCCTTTTTCCTCTCCTCCTCCCTTTGCATCCTGCTCGCGTAGAAAATCCCTCTCTTTTCTTGTTTTTCCCTCTTTCCTTTCTCCTTTCACATTCAAATCCCTTCTTTGCTTTTTATGCGATGACAAAAGAGAGGCTCCGTGAACCGGTCCCCAGCTAACATCCATGGCAACAGCCCCTTCATTTTGCCTGACCCCCCGCTACCCATTCCCAATCAATGTTTTCCCTGAACCCCACCCGACCCTTTCAACTCTAGCTACGTCTTATCTCTTTAAAGGCTAAGATGCACTCAGCCTAAAGATGTCCTTCCTTCTATAACATGTACTATTTCTTTCAGATGATATTCCGTACACTCACCAGCCACAACATGAGAGTTAAGACCACCATGCATCCATTTTCTATACAGCTTATCCTGATGAGGGTCACGGTTGTGCTGGAGCCTATCCCTGCTGACTTCTGGCACGAGGCAGGATACATGACTGGTCACCAGCCAATTCCAAAGCATATAACGTCACACTCGCACACACACATTCACACCTAAGGACAATTTTGATTCTTCAACGAAACTTGTATGATGGGTGGTGGACTACCCACGCAAGTCCGGGGAGAACATGCAAACTCCACACGAAGAGCAAGGACCAGATTCAAACCCTCAACCTCAGAACTGTGAGGCAAACATGCCAATCACTCAGCCACCTCGCTATCATCTGAAAGCTACACCTGCACCATTTAACATTCCGTTAATAACACAAATTCCACAGCTAAACATCCAACACCGCCAACACACTCACCATCCACTGAGAAATGAAGGAACACATTTTGCCTTTCCGCCACAAAGAAAGATTTTTGTTGTTGTTGTTGTTGTTCAGTTTCTCTTCGATGCATTCAAATGCGCCCATACTCCTCAGGTTTTGGCTCCGTGAGTGAATGATCATTACATTGTAAGCAATTCAGAAAGTTCATCTACCAGGTGATGAATAGATATCCACTATGCCTCATGGGAAAGGTTACAAATCAGGGAAAAAAACTGTCACTTATGTGTTAAAGGCAAGCTCCATTAACTAGTAATTGGCACTCGTATAACATAGTAATCTATTACTGTTTTCCTCTATCAACACCTCTGCCTCCTGCTGTGGACAAGCGACACTTACGGTGTTAGGTTGGAGTTGGGGTCATTGTCAACATCATAACCCTCCCCCCTCTCAAACACACACATTCTCCATGTCATTAGCTAGCCAAGTGACACTTTTATACTTTTACAGCTGCCCTCCTACTATTATGAGATAGCACAGTGATACAAAATGGCACTAAACACACAACACGCGGTGCATCTTCTCACACCCTTGACCACCATGACCATGACTGCTGACAGCATAGATGCGTTTTTTTTTTAATCCGTGTAGAATCAAACAAATATAAGTCTGCCAAGGCAACAACTACAGCATTCACACAGTCAACAAGAAATGAAGGCTGTTTCTCTTGAAAAAGTTCCAAATCATAATTGTGTCAGTCTCAACATCAAAGGCTCAAGTTTGCTGTCTTTAATTATCTAACCACTCAACTATTTGGAGTAGTTGGTCTCGGTGCAGCACAGAATGTTTTTTTATTTATTTTTTAAGAACAAAGTTTGGCAGGGAAAGCAGGACAAGGGCCAAGTCATGAACTGACTTTTGTCAGCTGCACTTGCTTTTGGGCCACCATCCAGCATGCCACTCTTATTCTACATCTGCAAAAGCAAGGCCTGTGAACTCGAGAAAGCCCATGCAAAGGATTGTGTTTGGTGCCATTGTCAAAGTGCAAACGGAGTGCGCCTGGACAAGGTAAACACGCTCCCACAGATACCGCAGTGGCTTCAGTGACAACAATGGCTCTGTTGTGCAGGGCCTTAACCACCACACTGGCTTGGCTAGAAATGTTACAGGTAGAAAAACTCGCAGGGCCGCACTGAGGCTACTACGCTGATACACAATCTCACCCATCTAAAATTATTTTACTCCCACGCGCACACATAGCATGGCTGAGGGCAGAGCGGGCTGGAGGGAATCCGAAACATCTCCGTAGGGGGGTGTTATTAAGACAGAGGGGGCGGGATCAGCGGCCATTCTGTCTTCCTGACATGTACGCCCTCCAGGTGACACCGGTCACAACAGGATGGAAAAGACACTGCGGTTGGACCACGCTCTGAATAACTGAATCTGCGGTCACATGACGTCTGCGTGGTCCAAATCAATGTCATCTCATTTAAAGAATGCGTGTGGACAAAGCCTCGCAGAGAACACCCTGCTGTCCCTTCGTTTGTCTCCTGATCCACAACAAAGTGAGACAGCCTCTCATCAACACAACAATCATTCTTGACCTCTAAAGTAAAGGCCAAGAGAAGTTGAAGGATGAATACCGAGTGTGTGTGGGGGAGGAAGGAATGGGTGAAAAGTCATGTTTTGTTGTTTGCCAAACAAACAATTACCATTCAGATTAAAGCTGTACAACAAAAGGCTTTGGAATGTTACTTAGCACAGAAATAAAAATAAACATTATCTTTGCAGACAGCATGATTGGAGACAAAATCTTGGAGACGTATCGACTTAAAAGCAATAATAGAATGCCAAAATATCCACCAAGGTCATACAGTCGGATCCAAACAAAACTGTATGCCTCCATCAACTCCTGGACAGCATGAGCTTTCCATTGAACTTAAGGAAAAAATAAGGAATCGGCAACAAATCTGAATGTGTTCTTGTTAGACCTACCTCTGACCGTTAAAAAAATATATATATGAACCTTATATACCAAACTTAACCTTAATAGTAAAAAAAAGCATGTTTTAGGCAGTTTGACCAAATGTGCTTAATCTGTAAAATTCCTTGCAGAACCATCACTTGTCGCCCCAGCAAGTAAAATACATGTATAATTCCTTTTAGACGTGTTTGCGGGGAAGACTAGAATATAAAATGCGACAGGTTCAAGTTTTGAACTCCCAGACCAGTGAAAGCATACGATCGCATTCCTACTTTCACTCTTTCCATCTCACTTAATTCCAGGCATGAGAGTGCTGCCAGCATAAATAGTGTCTCAGCCTCCACGGTCCCACCAACCTGCTTTTCACACTCACGCACAACTTCAACTACGGCAGACATCAGCAACAGATGACAAAACAGGGGGCTTTCTGAGTCAATGTTTGTTGGGCATTTTCAACGCATATATATTTAAAAAAAAAACACTTTACAATGTGACCTGCGCATTCCACGAGCCTTATGCGTTTGCTTTATAAAACCAAGCCCATCAAAAGTTTCAGACATTGAGACCATCCTCCATCTCACAGCTCGATGCATTTCTCCCAGCCTGCTCTGGCCGCTCACCTTCAGGTTCCAGAGTGGGCTCCTCTTCCTTGGTGGCGGTAAGGGGTGGCCGGGCCACGCTGACAGTCAACAAGGACAGCAGGACGGCAGCGAGCAGCCAGGCCCACGAGGCCATCCCGTTAGAGGTGGCCAGTGCTCCCCATACCCCCCGTCTCCACTGCCCCCTGGACACTGATCCCATCTGAGGGGGTCCGCCCAATCATCAACTGCTGCCGGGTTGGACTGTCAGGCACTGGAATTCACCCGATCACCTGGGCTGAGAATGAAATAAGATAATGGTCATTAGAGGAATCGGTGCTGCGTTTTCTGTGTTTTTCACTAGTTCATCTGTCTTTAAAGACAAAGTGAGACAACAGTAGAAGGCTTTACAATGTAACGCAAACAAGTTGATGCTGAAGATGTGAAGAAGCTGTGAGGCACCAGAAGTTAATACGCAGCCAACCTCAAATTCTAATACAGCAAAATGATCTTAGACAACTCAAACTCGCCATAGAGTATCAAAATATTGTAGCTTAATTGGTGTGTTCCAGAATAAAAACAGATGTTTCTCTCATTGTTCACAATCAAATCTGTTCCATAAAAAGCTAGCGACACCAGTTGTTTGCTGTCCGCAGAGGAGACGCCAGACCCGTTGCAAGACACGGCCCTTCGGTGCATTTCCCTCACCCGATTATGGAAATCAACCCTAACATTCACACGTATCATACGTTGGTGCAATTTAGCAGTCGAATTATAGCAGACGTCAGTTCTTAAATGTTTCTCTATGTTTAAGTGCACGCCTCCCTGAGAGTCACAAATAGAACATATTGATTTTTGTTTTTTGTTTCCTTAACATTATTTGACTGAATGAGCATCACAATTACTATTAAATGTATGTTACCATACTGCTAATGAACTCACCCCACTTCATTTTAGTAAAATACAAAAAGTTGAGTGCGTACAAAATAACACAAATGAATAAAAATGCAAGACTGGACTAGAAAATAGTTTGTAATGGTGTTGCTTTGCTTCAAACGTGGGCACCTTCTTCATTTAAAGCAGACTGAATGAAATTTCTTGGCGCTGATTGAAGAAGCCTATTGAGATTCAAATCAGTTGGTTTTTCCTCAATTGGTGGGGGTGTCATTTGGAGCTGTTCCGTAATTTAGGGGCCCCGGCACCAAAGCAGTGAAGAAAAAAAACAACAACTGCAGTCACGGGATAATTGGCACCATAAAGGCGATGTAGAAAATTAAGCATAGTAATAAATAACCAAGACCCACGTTAATGGGTTCTAAAGTAATGATGCAAGGTGTTGTTGTATAGTTCTTCGGCTTCTAAAACAAACAAGGGTCTAGTTTTACTGGGGGGGTAAAGATTCTTTCAGTGAAGTTCAATACAGAGTGTTTGCATGCACAGTTGACAATACGTGTGGTTGCATATTCTAAAGTGGTGTGTATGTGATTTTTGCCCTGGAGTTATACACTCATCTTGAACCCTCAAATGTAAAAAAAAAAAGGCTACAACGTTAAGGCAGGGAGACACTGGAATGCGAATGGAAACTTTTTTTTCCTGCCGAGTTGGATCATAAACCGAAGAAACACTTACCAGAGTGGAGTAAAATCGTGGAGCTCTGTTTTGGCACGCACGGATAAAGGGAGGACAGAACATGGGCTCAATCCAAACGGAGGAATGTCTCCCAACTCCTCAACGCTCCGAAAAGAAAATCTGTCTGCCGTTCACTAATCCACTCTCAGATCAAACCGCTGAATATATTCCAAGCCTGATTTGCAGAGTACTGCGCTGCCATGCAAAGAAATCCTACGTTTTATCCGTGGAAGTGTGGGGGGGGGGGGGTTGTTAAAAAAGGCACAGTCAAGTAGCCCCGAAACTTTCCTCCTCGTCACCAAGTTTCTTCTGCCAGGGCGCAACAACAATCCAGCTGTGCACTTGTCAACTCAAAAGAAAGTCAGTACGAGGGTGGACGTGTGATTAGGAGCTACAATAACACAGACGTCCGATGCAAAATGTGTTAAAATCCATCAGCGTGTGTCCCCTTCCTCTTTGCCGACACTCCTCACAGTGTTTTATGCAGACGCTTTGTCAGGTTTACTCGCTTTTTCTCCTCCTTGCGTCTCCACACTCTGCTTTCCTCCCTCCTCCCAATCCTCAACGCTCCCCCTCCTGCTGTAATTCGAGCTGCTTCCTGGCCGCAGTGCTTTTGGGCCTCGCCTCCCTCCGCCCATCTACCCATCCAAGCGTGAGCGATCGTCTTCAACTCACTTAAAAGCGAGAGACGCGTTCCGCAGTTGGAGCGCCCCCTAGTGTATCAAGCGCGACATCTCACGGTCTACAACAGACGAGAAGACCAGTGATTCCCAAACTTTACTGAGCTGGGCGACACCTCCACGGGACCCAAAGCAGGATTTGACTTCGAAGCCCTGTAAAACCCATAATATTTATTTTGGATTATTCATCTGCCAACTATAAATCCATGCACACAATGGATGTTCCAACCTGTTGCTTCATGAAGTCACCTCAAAGCCACTCCCAGCTGACCCGGTGACAATCAGAAGAATAAAGGTTTGTTTTATGGCCTCACAATCACAGAGACACACATATTTTTCTTCTTTCTTTTTTCTTCTTTCTACCTACATTCTTGCTGCTGGAGGCTGTAAATTTCCCCAGTGTGGGACAAATAAAAGATATCTTATCTTATCTTATCTTATTAAAACGGAATCAAGCCAATAACACACAAGAGGTTATCAGTACCACAACATAACAAAAAGGATGAGCATGACAGATAATGACCCATACTGGTAGAAAGTCAACTTGCCAATTCAGAGCACAGTGATGTAATTAAAAGCATCAATAACGTGCATCAGAGGTACATATCTGCACTTTTAACCACCTATGAGCCAGCCCGCGGACCTGGTTAGTCCATAGTTGAGGCTTAAAACTGAAGGCGAGTGAACATTTTAAATCAGAACACCTTGGATTAGAATGACCTGCCTGTGCATCTGGGATGCACAAAATCGGTTGCATCTTTTGAATCACTTCTTAAAATGCAAATGTGCAGCTTTAATGGCGTTGTTTCTTAAAATGTCCTTGAATATATTCTCCCCCCTGTTTCTTTATATTTATTTTCTTATTTAGTTGTACAGTATTATTATCCATGCATTCATCCATCCATCCATCCCTTTTCTGATTTGCTTATCCTCACCAGGGTCTCCTGGAGTCTGTGCCGTTTTCTTCAGGCAGTAGGCGGGGTACACCCTGAACCGGTTGCCAGCCAATCGCAGGGCACACATTGACGAGCAACCATCCGCGCTCACGCTCACACCTAGGGACAATTTAGAGTGTTCAATCAGCCTGCCATGCATGTGTTTGGAATGTGGGAGGAAACCGGAGTACCCGAAGAAAACCCACGCAGGCCCGGGGAGAACATGCAAACTCCACACAGGAAAACCGGAGCGGGAATCGGATTCACCAAAACTATTTTTACCATCCACATCATTGCTAATGGTCTCAATTTGGCAGGTGAATTCCTGCTGTTCGGTTGTTAGCATTTTAATGTCTGCTATTTGCGTTGTACTTGATCCGTCAAAGCAGTTTCCAGAGATGTTTTAAAGGTATTTTCTGACATGAAGATTCTGATTTTATCAAGATGAAATGAGTTCACATACGCCATGGGGTCCTAGTGGTTAGTACCCGTGCCTCACAGTTGCTCTCTCCGTGCTTGTGTGGAATTTGCTACTCCCACTTCCTCCGACATTCCCAAAAAACAGACATCATTGTCATATAGCTATAAATCTAAGTGCGTTGGCTCTCCTGCAATCGGCTGGTGACCAGTCCAAGTTGTACCGCATCTTTGACCCGAAATCAGATGGTATCTGATCCAGCTCGCCCATAACCAACAAACATATAGGACTTGGGGAAAGGGAGACTTTTATTGACTTAATGCTTACACAAATTTCTTTCTTTTACATAACTTATTTCTCCCTTCCAAATTATTCTCCCCTGCTTGGCATCCCACTTTCTGGGGCAGCAGAGTCCCAAGAGCTTTTGACTGCAAACTACATGGTGTCAATGCCCTGCACTGTGGTATCCATCAACATGTCATTGATGTTCTTGTTGGATGTTTTATTCGGACCTCTTGCTTCCTTCGTCCTGCTGGCCCACTGTTTGAAAACAAGGAACGGCTGTGAAAGGGAAAGAACGTGGCAATGCAATCTTAGCAGCATTTGAAAGCAGCACATTGATTCTCTCACATTGTTCTTTGGAACCATCAATGGAAAGCATGCATGTGAGCATATCCTCAATGCTGAGACCCCTTTCCTCTAACTGCTAAGGCCTCTCTGTGCTTCTGAAACTTCCCTCCTGCAGCTACACGCATTCAAGATGCTGTTGAAGTGAGTTAATCAACAACTAGCTTCCCTTTTGTCTTTGGACCAGCTAATTTCTTCCCCTTAACTCCCCATTCTTGTTGAGCCAATGATAATAACTTACTTGGGGCATTATGCCTGCAGTTGTAGAAAAGTGCACTCCGGAAGTGTACAATCCCCTCTCGTCCCCTTCAATGAGAAAGCAAAAAGAGGATTTCAGGCCTTTTTGTTGCTTCAAAATTGACGGAGCAAGTCAGATTAGAAACCTAGCCAGGAAGTCCAAGGAACTGCCCAAAGGACGGATCGGGACAAGGCTACAAAAATTCCATAGTTAATATTCTCAAGAGCACGGTGATATTTATTATTCATAGAAGGCACATGTTCTGGACAACCACGACTAATCCTTGAGCTGGCTACACAGTCAAACTAATCTATTGGGGGACAAGATCCTGTATGAAGATGAGATAAATTTATTGATGGAAGAATTTGTCTGGTTTCATCCACATATGCCATTTACAATTGAGGCAATAACTCAGTTCAGAGAAATTAGCATTAGTATTGTAGCGCTTCACTTTTTCGTGTAGCTGGTGTGCAATCTATTTCCACGCAGTGTCTGTTTCACGGTCACCCAGCAATTGATTGACGACCAGTCGAGGGTATAGTCCCTCTATTACGCTGGGATAGGCCCCAGCTCTAGGAGGAGAACTGGTTGCCATTTAAGAATTGGGCAGGCAACCCACCGCTCTTGGGAACGTTAAAAGCAGCAGCCATTATTTTGTGGGCCTGCCACAAGCTTGTCTCTGAGCCCCTCAGACAGTTTTTTTGACCTCAGGGCTTTCCAAAACTACCGGTATGTATCCCATCTATATTCTATGACGTATAACGCAAAGTGTTTAATATAATATATGGTTAAATTAACACCCCTCTGACAGTGTCAATCAAAACCGAACATGTTTGTAATAAGGGGGGACATTTGAACACAGCTTTTGTATTAGATCGGTACAAAGTTGTTTCAGGGCTGCCGGTTAACTTTTTTTACAAGGTGCACTACGGCCGCCAATATGAAATTCTATAGGCACAAGTAGAAAATTTTGCAGCTTGTAGTGTTAAGTCAAATTGCTAAGTGAATATTCACTCTATTCATTTTCATTACTATTAACGGGCTTGAAGTGTGGAGCAGACAAAACATATTCAAGAATAGTAACTAAAAAAAACCAAACTGCAGATTTACTGGCCACACAGGTGCGAGGAGATGAAAAATAGACTTGCACCGTTTCAAATTTTAGAAGCAAAATGCCATCATTTTGAGTCAGTGTGGAGTCTCGTGTTTGACACAAATCACAGTTGGAGATTGTGCAAGTGCCTCAATTTGAGCCAATGAACCACCGTAATGTCTTTTACTGCAGTGCTGCATATATCCGCTCCACTCCATTTGAGTGAACTGGGCCAGAAAAGCAAAACATGTCCTATCGTAGCGAGGCTTTACAGAAATATTCGCAGAGTACAAAGCACACTTGTCCTGTGCAGGCTCGTCCACTTCAAGGGTGCTGCTCTGTATCATGAATGGCAGCGATGTGTTATTGTAATTGCACTACACCAAATCTAGCGAGCCCTCTCCTTGCACTGCCACTACATATCACTGACTGAAGTCTAATTAAAACATCAAACACGAGTGAGTCACATCCTGTGCAAAATATGAAACAAATACGCAAAGCTGTGTTCGGCTGAGGGATGAGGGCCAAATGCAGCGAGAAGGTAAAGTAGACAGACATACGCCTCAGATTTAATGTGAACCATATATAGGTTCTCAACTGGGGAAATGTTTGGGTAAGAATAGCGCTTTGAGTAGGATGAATTTTTACAATGCATTTTGATATGATAGGAAGATTTGTTCACATTTTGACGAAACAAGTAAAGGAAAGAATCCATTCAAACTGTCATCATATAACCATTATTTATTGTACTGACAAAATAACATTTTGATGCTCTAGCATAGCCTACAAATGGGAATACAGTAATATACTACAGAATGATTGAATCAATATTCCTAATGGAGGACATTTATGTCGACACAAAAAGAGAGAGCGCGAGAGATAGAAAACAATGAGTTTTAAGTTGTACTATGAAAATGAAGTACTTTTTCCCCCATGAATAAGAGTTGTTAAATTGTAGTTATTGTTGTTTTTTGTGTGTTTTTTTGCGGGGGTATCCAAGATAAATAAATGGGGAGAAAGTAAATTTAAATGTAAACAAAAAAAATGTCTCTCTCATAAGACAACAGTATTTGCTTACTTTAATGAGGAAGTCATATTGGAAAGGAATGTTCAATTAACATCCATCCATTCATTTTCAAATCCGCTTTATCCTCACAAGGGTCTTTGTTTACGGATAAATTCCCAGTTACTGTTTACGGTTCATAAAGATGGCACACAAACGCTAAACAAACACAAACCACACAAAAGCACATGACGCGGTTCATTGTGGTCAGAGAACATGTCACTAATTCTGGGCGTTGATTTATTATCTGCAAGTGAGTGCATGTTAGATATTCTCCTCAAGCTAAGAGTTCAACAAAGCCTCATGTCTTGATTTTGGTCATGACAAAGAGGTATTATCCTTCTCTGTCAGCTTTTCTTTCATTTTACAAATACGACCAATCGCATTCTGGGAGGTATGTTTTTTTTTCTCTTTTGCATAATTCTTTTGACTATACTGTACATCAATACAGTATATCAAGTAGATGACCTCAGCAGGTAAGACTCAATTGTATTGCCTTTTTGTGATAAGGAATTCTCAAATAGCAATCTATCCAGTGAGGAAGTGCTGGTACGGACTTACGGTACCTATACATTAAACGTGGCAGGTAACATTGGTGATTTTTTTCACATTCACTGCAAAAAATTGAGGTAAATGTAGCGTTTTAGACCTGTTGCTGTTCCCCACACACAAAAAACAAACAAACCCAAGAGTACAGGGACTTTTCAATGTGTGATGGTTCAGGCCATTCTGTTTTCTTAAGGCGGTACTTTTCAAAATCATGACATTTATTATAACGATTATTAAATAAATATAAATTATTATTGATTAATGTTAATTATTATTAAAAAATGTGACGAAAACTAAACTCAAACCTCTTTTAATTTTCATTGAATAAAAAAAAAAACTTTGAATTTTTGTTGATTAAAACTGCACTACAATGATCACATCTGGTTATGACTAATATGTGCCAAAGACTAAAAGTTTTTTTTGTCCAAAAGAGGCTAAAGCGAAAGCGGCTGTCAACGAGAACACTGGACAGAAAAAAAGATGATGATTAATTATTTTTTAAAAAACAGCAAAATGTCACCTCACGGAACAGAAATTGACATGGCTTGGAAAATTTGGTTTGATTTAGCAATCGTTCTTCATCCATTGTTGGAGAGGTACAGGGGAGGTTAGACATTTGTGCTGACGACAGTGGTCCCAAAAAGTTTCTTTCCTGGGAGTAACAGGATGCCCGGTTAAACATTAAAAGGTGGCCAGAACCAGCCTGTCCTAAATAACTACCATTCAGACATGAGATCTCACAGCTCGAGTTATTGTTAATACTACTCCGATGCACTAGTTCTATGGCAAAGACCAATGTGATGGACTTTCACTCTATTGTCAAAGCATCTGTTTGCACTTGGGAGTATTTTCATCATTAGCAATTGACTGCAGTCTGTCCTTCTTCCCTCCCTCTTATTCCTGGTATTTGTGACAAAACAAGTACTAAATAGGCCTGTGGAAACAAACTATGTGTTCTTAGGGACATTTTGACGTGGTCACCTCAGAGAGACGCACATTCCCAGCATACACATAGCTCTTATAGTGTTTATAGATCGAGGGGGCCCCGGGAATAAATCACAAGGTCAGCCAATGAGCTGTCTGACCTTTAACCCCAGAGCCAAGTAAAGACTCTGCTCTATGTTCTGATGTCGTCAACAAGTCATTACCACCAGCGCTCTCAACACCTCCAGTATCCTACCTTAACTCACTCTGCTTGGCTGCTATTGGACGAAAAGCCTGGTCACAGCACCTAAATTACTGTGCAGGGTGGCAGTTATAGACTTGACCTTGAATGTGTGCTGTTTTCCACGCCATACCCACACATTTAATTCTGCCTAGTCTTTCTTTGCACAACTCTATATATTGGTTAGCCTTGTGACGGGAAAATTAAGAAAAGTAGGTTATTGATTGGATAAATAACATGTTCTGATCAACTGAAATGATCCTGTTTATATATATATATATTTTTTTTTAACCTAAGGGAATTTGCAGACTTCTGACCTTGCTGAAATGAGACAGAGGTATTGAGGCAAAGCATATGTTTTCTTAGGTGAGCTGCTCGGGTTAATTAATATGACCATGAATGCCAATCTACGGCCTAATTTGGGCTGAGCGGTCTCCTGAGGTGGAACCTTCTCGCCAGGGACCTGCCCTTTGACCCCTGGGATAAGAGTGTCTGCACTACATCCAGTAATAAACTAAATATAAATAAATAAATGAATAAATAAGAGAAATATAAAACATTTTCTACAAAGTAAAATAACATAAAAGCTACATTACAAAAAGGTCAATAGTGCCATGCCCTTTGTTATGCACACACTCAACTTTTGTTGAACGTGTTCTGAGTCAATGAATCGATTTGACATAATTTATTTATTTATTTGGGAGGGTTTCGTGTTTCAGTATATACATTTTCTTATAACAATCCAAGTGGATTTAGGGTGGTTTGGAAAATACTTCTTCATACAGTATACATGCCTTGACAAGTTACATGTACATATGACAGTTCCCCTGCCGTGGAAATCCAAATTAACCAAACGTTCCATTATAAGTTTATGCTTAAGGTTTACAGGATTTCCCGTGCTTCCTGCAGAGGATCAACTGTGAGTGAGCTGGTTCGACTCAGTGCGTCAGGTTGCAGCATGCCCCCTTGAGCGGCTCAGACTGACAGTTTTACATTGTTATGTCCCACATCTTGCAAGTTCTAATCATACGCTTCAGTTCTGGCATCTCCCCCGCAAAAAAACTCATCTCTCATCATTTGCCAGGTTCTATTTCCAACACGCACTCGCCCACAACAATATGTGAAGCTGTGAGTTGTGCAAAGCAGGATGGATTTAAAAATTTCCTCAAGGCATGTAAACTAGGAAGGTAACTGGATGCACCTGGACATGCTGATCTGCAGAGTTGAATAGATTTCAAGACAAAACAGCGTTTGTCTAAGTCATTAAAAAAAGAAAAACAGATTAAGTTTGAACTCACCTCTGAAACATGCCAGGGAAAATCGACAGAGTCCTCCTTTGAGTGAACAGTCTGAATGGGTGGTGACTAATGGATGTCCTCGTTTAAAAAAAAAAAACACTGTACAAATGAATTAATCAAGTTCCAAGCTCCACATCGTTTCAAAGCACTTCAAACAGTTTGCATACCCTATTTGTGAAGATTCCATCAATCATCATCATCATTTTCTGCTAGAAAAATGGGACAAGGCCAAAAGAGCACATTTCCACAACGCAACTAGATGTAGTTTGTGTTACAAAATAGTGTTAGACAGCGGCTGCGGATGTGAACATTATTCAGTCGTTCATTTATTTTCCACTGATTATAGACAAACAACTATTTACCCTCACACACATTCACACCTACGAGCAATTTAGAGTCTTCAATTAGCCAAACATGTTTTCGGGAATGTGGGATGAAGCTGCTGAGTACAGGGAGACCATGCAATCTACACACAGAAATGTCAAAGCTGATTCAAAGGCAGAACCGTGTCACTGTGTCACAGATGCAGGACCACATGCCACAGCAGCAATTACTATTGTAGAATTGACAAAGATCATAAACTTGGATTGAGAATCGAAGACCGTCAAAGTGGATTTATTAGTCACAATAATCTCTAGCGCTAAAATAAAGGCGGAGATAATCAGCACTTCAGTTTCATGAAAAAGAACAACATTTTTAAAAAAGTGACCTTTCTGAGGAAACTATCATCTTGAAACCATTACACTGAAGCTCAGATTATCACAATGGTGTAGTTTGTTATCTTTAAAAAAAATCACTATGCAAAGAAACATGCAAGAATACAGATTTATTTTAATTATATCTCATACCGATTCTGTAAAATCCAATCGACATGATTCAATCTAAATACAGTACTGTTGTTCAATGCATCTGAAAACAATGGATGCATTCTGACGATGTGAATCTTCAAGGTGAAAACCCACATACACTGTAATCTCTCATCCTTAAAACATGTCAGCGTTTGTTGTCATTAAACCTATTAGTAGTGTGGCGAGAAAAAAAAACTGGGTGGGGGGGCTGAGCTAGTAAATACTAAAAGAGTGAAAGTCAGGGAGGGAGACACACCTTGTAAGACGATCCTTGAGAATCCTAATGCTCACATTGAGCACCCCTCCCCTGTTGCTACTGCACTCAAAAACTCTAGCAGCAGAAGAGCCTCCACCCCAATCATCCTCTCACCATTCAGAAACTCCCAGCCCCGACAATATATGGATAACGGAATTGTTGGGTACAAATTTGTGGTTCGCCGAAAATAAACTTCAATTTGCCCTTGGGAGAACAGAAAAGAGAAACAAACAACACAGCTAACATTTCGAATGGTCCTGTCATAGGAGATGAAATTGTAGGGTCGGTGACCTCTGACACCTTGATGCAGAGCAAAGACAGCATAAGGGTGAGGGGGGCCGTCTAAGTTTCACACCCCTTCTCAAATGCCGAGCTGGGTTGGAAGTTTTATGCAATTACTTCTTCTATGAGCGGCCGAGTGCTTGTAGCATTGACAATAAACCCGTGGGGGGCAGGGGGGCAGCAAAAGGAAGAACCCCCAATAGGCAGAGAAATAGAAACGGTGCAGGAAAGGATGGGGGGGGGGATCGGAGAAAAGAGAGCAAGCAAAAAAGAATAAGGAACATGAACCAAGTTTCAGTTGACAATGAGGAGTAAATCACAGGTGGAGTGAGAACATGATGCCTCTGGGCTCACCATTTTGTTTTCAAGTGCAAGATCCATAATAGTTCCCTTGCCGCCGAGTGAGCACATCCTAAGAATTTCAGGTTGTAATGATCACTTGTTTTGCTACTCTCAGACACCTAATCAATTGCAATGTAAACATTAACTGTATGGTATGCAGAGATAGCAGTGGGCTGTTAGGTGCTTTCAGAGATGTTTTTTTTTAAACACTTCATTCATACATGGTGGGCAACAACAACAACAAAAAAAAAAACTCCCGGAAGTGCAAGTGAAGTGGAAGATGTGACGGTTTATTATTATTTAGCAAAACTGTCCTTGGTCTGCGGCATCAGCATCCTACATAACACAGCATTCCTTTTCAGTTCTAAATCCAAATACAATAAAAATAGCAACAGAGATCCATTTGATAAATATGTGTTTTTTGTTCAATGATGACAATACGACTTTTTGGAGGTATGTGGAATATGATCCAGCGGCACAGACAGTAAATATCAGCTCAGTTTGCTATGCAGTCAAACTGACGATAGCATAAAAGTTTAATACAATGCACGGAATGGTCTGTAAACAACTAGTGAAGAAGAGATAAGCAGATAAGTCAATACATGCATTAAAATACACATCAACATAGTGCAGTAAGTCAATACGCGAGGGTTGAGTAAGATTTCTGTAGCATTTCATACAAAAGGGAATTTGAATAACCTTTTCAATCCTGTGAAGCAAATTCAAATTTTTTCTTTACATTTTAATTTTAATATATATATGTGTGTATATATATATATCCATCCATCCATTTTCCGAACCGCTTGATCCTCACTAGGGTCGCGGGGGGTGCTGGAGCCTATCCCAGCCGTCTTCGGGCAGTAGGCGGGGGACACCCTGAATCAGTTGCCAGCCAATCACAGGGCACACAGAGACGAACAACCATCCACACCCACACTCACACCTAGGGACAATTTAGAGCGTCCAATCAGCCTGCCATGCATGTTTTTTTTGGAATGTGGGAGGAAACCGGAGCACCCGGAGAAAACCCACGCAGGCCCGGGGAGAACATGCAAACTCCACACAGGGAGGCCGGAGCTGGAATCGAACCCGGTACCTCTGCACTGTGAAGCCGACGTGCTAACCACTGGACTACCGGACCGCCATATATATATATATATACATATATATATTTGCACATGAAAGTAGCACGGCGAGTTATTGGTTAGCATGTTTGACTAACTGTTCGACTTTCGGAGCTCAAGTCTTAATCTCCGACATTCCAAAAACATTCGTTTTAGGAGAACTGAAGCTTCTACATTATGTGAGAATACGTTTGTTTTTCAATGTGTGCCCTGTGATTGTGAGACCAGGATGTACGGTTGGATGATTTCCCACAATGCCCTAATGGGCGGCACAATAGTCACTGAGTATGTGACAATAGTCAGTTGGTTAGTTAAGTTAAAAGGTGCTTTTCTGAGAAGTGGCATATAATATAAATAGCTGCGGGTTAGTGTATAAAGTGGGGCCTATTAAAAATAAAAGTGGTCAGTCTACACTCATTTTATATCTTTGAAAAACAGATTCACCTACGGTAATTTATTCTGAGCACTTCAACCCAGGAAATCAATATTTCTTTTGGTAGTGTTAACTCATGTCAAAATCAAATAATAGTGTGGAAGAATTTTGCTGTTACTTCACAATTTGGGAGCTTCGGTTAGAAAAGGGGGTAAACATGTTTTTAAGCTACTTGCACATAATGAATACACAATCACGCACAAAAGGTGTAATTGGGTTTGGAGTATAAGAGTGGGTGTGGGCCCATCTGCCTCTGGTATCCGAGCTCTGTGTTTGGGGGCCACGGACAGCCTGCTCCTGCCACCGAGTTTGAATAGGCTGACGGTTGAGCCGAGAGAAATGTGTGCACATGGCCTCCATGGTTAATCTTCTAATGTATTCCAGAGGTCAGGAGGGTTTCGCACCAAATCAATGGAGGGATTTACGCAGCTTTCCCCTGGAATGTGCTCCATCCGCACTCTGCTTCGGGGAAAAACATCCACCGCTGCTTTGCCGGGACGTCCAATTTTCCGCAGCATTTAACCACAAAAAAGGAGGGGTGCATCTAAAAAAGAGAGAGGGATGTGCTCTGAAGCACTCATCCCTCTTTCTCTTGCCTGCCCAACATTAAAAAAAAAGCAGCAATGGCGGCTGCATTCACATGAAGGAAATTAGCAGCAATAAAAAGTACGTATGTGGCATCACATAAGGATTTTTTTTTTGTGTGTGCCCTAAAGTTGGGGTACCTTTATGCATCAGCTTGAAAATAAGAGAATTATAGTGAAAATGTAGTTTTGGCACAGATCAACTGAAAAATGGCAGGAAATAGAAACAACATTCAGCAAGATGTTGGTGGAAAGGTATCAGCTCCAAATGAAATAAAGAACTGCTGAAATATTGCATACAATAGACATGAACTTGGGCAGCATTGAGGAAATGTGGTGCTCCTCAGTGGAGTTTACATGTCCTCCCCATGCTTTCACTGGTTTTCTCTGGGTCGGACTTCTCCCCGCATTCCACAAACAAGCACATTAGGCTGATTGAACAAATTAATCAATAGGGGTGAGTGTGAATGATTGTTTCACTGTCTACACTAGAGTTGGCTCTGTGATTGACTGGCAACCGGCTGAGCCTGTCGCAAACCTGTCACCAAAAAGTGTTCAGCTCACACATGACCCTAATGAGGACAAGTGATCTAGAAAATGGATGGATGGATGGATGAATGGAACTTTCCCTTGCGATTAAACTGCCAGGAAGTAGGAAATGAAAAAAAAACCTCTCCAGTTCGTGTCAAACAATCACCATATTACAAATGTACACATCCATTCATTTTCTACTGCCTGATGAGGGCCACGGGTGAAGGGGAGCCCGTTACAGCTGACTTTGGGGACGAGGTGGGCCAATCAATCAATCAAAATGCAGATACTGTATCGACAAATAACCATTCATAATCACCGGTTCAACCTGTGGGCAATTTAGTGGTATTAACATGTATCAAAGGTTCACTAGCCTAGCCCAACATCAAAGTTTTTGAAGCAAGTAACAAAATAACTACACTGCCTGTCGCCGAGGCCGCCCGCCTCCACAGATGCCCGCCTGCCCACCCCACCCTGGCTCCAAAGCAGCATGGTTGATCCTTCCAGTATGCTCATCTCAAAGATTAAATTCATGTACACATGGCCCACAACCTAAACTTGTAACCTTCCAAGGCTTTGTACGACTCACCAATTTTTGTGGTTCTCGCCATCTGACGTCATGGTAGTTCTCAAAAGCACTCCTAGCCCTTGATAGGATCTGCGATATCCAACCTGTCCAGCTTGCACATCTCAATATGTCCTTCTCATCAAAGGGAGACCTGAATTCACTCGGACAAAAGATTGACGGATAAACATTAATCTTATCACCGCTCACCTTCACCTGCTGATGCTATGATCCTTTCAGCTTGGCTGAATAAGCAAATGCACGTGGGGATCAGTAACGTGACCTCCGGAGTCTGTCGTACGGATGTGAGATTGATACAATTGATTGGTGAATCAAGATATAGCAATTACAAGTGGAATTTAATTAAGATTAAGATATCCTTTATTTGTCCCACACTGGGGAAATTTACAGCCTCCAGCAGCAAGAATGTAGGTAGAAAGAAGAAAAAACAAACAAACACCGTTCAATTAAGTGCAATATAAATACAAAATGGATAAATCGCGGTGCTATTTACAATTGTTTTTCACATCACACACATCACATCATTTAATTATTATTATTATTATTATTCAGCAGCCTGACAGCAGTCGGTAGGAACGAGCGTCGGTATCTCTCCTTCTTACAGCGCGGGTGTAACAGTCTCTGGCTGAAGGAGCTACCTAGTGCTGTCAGGGCGGGCTGGAGAGGGTGGGGACTGGCCATCATAATGCCTGTAGTGACTGACAGAAAGTTCAACAAGTGGCAGAATAATATGAAACTATTAAGACTATTAGGGGCCTCTCTTAGCACACACTATAATTACGGCACTGGGTTGCTCAACTCATGCCAAGAATGTAAAGTGATTGATAGGATAGTTCACAAATTCAGAATTATGTATTTATTTACTTTTAAAATCCAGTGAGGTCCTTGACTACGTAGGCCCTTGGGCTTTAGCCGAGGTAAGCCCATTGGCAAAGGCGGACCTGGACACAGTCGTCATATGTCCGTGGAGGTATGAGAGAGAGCTCGGAGACCAAATCTGTGTTTGCATATTCGTTGACCATTTAAACACAGAATCCATTCAAATTGTTGATTGATTTTACTGAAAAACACGTCATAATAGTCCAAAATGTCCAAATACAATTTGATCACAATGGTGTAAATGGTAAATGGTAAAATGTGCACTTAGATCGCGGTTTATCTACACCAAGTCCTGGACAGCCCTGATCGAGCCTGTTTGACATGTTTCCCTCCTCCAACACACCTGATTAAAATGATCAAGATCATTATCAGACTTATGCAAAGCTTGCTGATATGCTAATCATTTCAATCAGGCATATTTGAGGAGGGAACCCTATAGGCAAGTTTCCAACAGTATTGTGTTCAAGAACACCTTCAAACCTAAGATGCAGTCTATCACCTAATGTAGTATACATGACCAGCCCAGACCAAACAAACCTACACATATTTTTAAACTTATGTGACATTCTTTCCAGGTCACACCGATGTTTAATAAAATGGATGCTACCGCTTCAGCGAGGTCATGTCTCATCTAACATCGGAGTGTTTGCTTGGTCTGCAAACTATCATCAGGGGTCTTAATGCCAAGTATAAACATTACCTAGAAACTTTTATGGAGGAAAAAAATGTCCCACAAAAATATTATTGATGACAAAGCATCACGAGCAACTGCGGGCTATCTTTGACGAGTCTCGGGCCAAGTGGTCGTTGAATCAGCAATTTTCGGAAAGTTATTTCTCAGAGTCGTCCAATAAAGTTGTCTGTCACTCATGTGCAGAGGAATGTACAGTATGGTGGTTATGTGCTCCCTTACCTCCGCCTCAGGCAGTTGGGCTGAGAGCTAGTCAGGTCATAAATAAGACGCTGTTTCGAGCGCGCGACAAGCAACACCAGACATGCAGACGCACAGTACATGGGCCATGTAGAGGCCAGACAGCCCGGCTTGGACCCAAAACAACCTCGAAAGACACACACGCACACACGCGCGCGCGCACGCACGCGTACACACGCACGCACGCACACACACACACACACACACACACACACACACACAAACACACACACACACACACACACACACACACACACACACACACCAATCCTAGCAGCTCTACCCCTCACTACACTTAACACACTGGTTACAGAGGTGAAAGGTCAACCCCATCTAAATGCGCTCGGCCTGTTTGGTCCCACAGGAACATTTCATGTTATTGTCTTGGATGTCTGACAAGAGGGAGCTACGTGGAGAGTTGCTTGATAGGACAGTTACAAGAGGATTTATAGAGATGCATGTGGTGACGAGCCACAAAGTCTGACTATGATTAGGAGTCTTCTTTTTTTCCTTGCATGATACTGCTGACTGCAGCGTTATGATTTGGATTTAGACAGGCCACACTTTGCAGGGAACATCATTTGTCTGTCAGTAAAGGAAATTCTTTCCTAAACCGTTTGACAATGTTTCCAATCTTTTTTGAGAATGTTTCAAATCCGTATTGTCAAATCCCCGCGTCAACCTTTCGCCTAATTTGTTTTCCTCAGCGACAATTATACATGATCCGTTTACAACAATATATAGAGTTCATTCTCTTGCAAGAACACTAACACACATCCTTTTGACAACCCCGGCAAGAACTGTATCAAATATTTTGCCATCACGACTGTTAGTTTTAAATGACTGCGGGAGACTTTGTTTTTCATTTTGTGTGGCGCCACATCAGAGCAAAATATTAGAAACAGTTCTTGGTATGTAGCAGTGACAGGCGGTGCATTTTTATCACACTGCACTTATTGAAACCATCAATTCTATTAAAAAAAAAGCAATATAAAAGCACACAACTATTTACAAAAAAATAGTAATACATTCATCAAATTCAGCATTGAGAGGTTGATTATTCAATGTATTACAGAGTTCCAGACTGGTCTCATTTTTACTTTGAAAGTCAATTTACAGTGTGCACCCCAAAATGTTTTGCTTTTAAGTTAAGGGCCCCTGTGCTCCTGAAGAAAAAAAATAGCCTTGAACCCTGTATTAAAGACTGTTAGACATGTTTTGCAAGTAAAATTTGGCTGTAACAAGTTTTACTTTGACGAATCAATCAGAGGTTGCAAAAATGCCGACATCATCCAGGGCTAGTGAGGATGAATATGAAATCTTATTTGTTTAGGGATTAGCCCATTTGCTAATATCGTTGAAGTTTCTTTGGCCAGCAAGCACTATTGATTCCGAATTCTGTGGGCAGATTAAAATGATAAAATACTACTTCAGCTTCCATGCCCCTACATCGCATCCTATCAAGTTCAGCTTCATTACCCCCTCACCCCACCCCCACCCCACCCCGGTCTGGTCTCTGGCTGCATCCTCCTCATTGACATGATCTCTCCATTCATCTGTCAATGCGCTTCCTGAGCATGGAGTGACGGGGGGGGGGGGGGGGTGACCAGTTTGATGAACTCATAAAAGGCTGCCCCATTAGTGCCCGGATGTCCTCCGCCTTCCCACAGCCTTTCTGTGGTGTCAGACTGCTCTTTGACTGACAAGCGCAGTCACCCTACAGAACCCACCGGCAGGCACTCCACAAAAAAAAAGAAGAAATCCAAGTTAAGAATAAATCAACTCTCTGCCAATGAGATTGAAGTGGAAGCAGACAAATATACCCGTGTCATTGCGACACGTATGTCATATAGAAGATTCAGGACAAAAACACACATCTGCTGTGAATTTTGCCCGTTAGCTCCTTGTTGGAGATGTGCATTCAAAAGTTTAGAGAAGGTCAAATTAAGATCGCCTGTTAAGGTGACGGTGCTTTTTAGGCTGACTTAATCTCAGATTTTTTCAGAGTAGCGAATGTTTCATCATAATAACGTTGTTCATCATGCTAAATAGGGTGGTAGTTCCACTTTTCTTCAAATTAAGATTTTTATTGTGTTGTTAAATGACACATTTGCCCTGAGAGGCGACTATAAATGTTCCCCATGTGCTAACATTTCTCATAGCCTGAGCCAGGTAACAGACCACAGCCCTGCGCCTCACCCCTCAGAGGGCTGGAGGCAGATTTCTAAACCAGACACACATTCGATTGACGGAAAGTTGTCTCTTGGGCCAAGAGCTAAGTCAAGCATGTCTCAGGCGTCCTACTTTTATGAGGTGAAGGTGAATTAAAGTGAAATTAACACACACGAGAAAGGATGACAGGCTTGCTGACTGATAATGACATAATCTGAAGGTTAGCTGCAGATTTACACACTTGGATACAGGAATATGTCATGTATATTAATGGAAGAGCCAAGCATAATAAATGTTCCTCCCGGCTAAAGAAAAGGTCAGTAACTAGTTCGTGCTGATAATCCCCACAATAAATATTACGAATAACTGTACCTGTCAGTCGATGTGCTTCTATCTAGTGACACATCTTTGGCCATGTTTTTTGTGTGCAAAATAATTTTAAAAATGTCTATCTATGCATCTATAAGCAAGTATTGCTGCTGCGGCTGCCTCCTCATCCTTTCCACATCCTTGTGGGCAAAGCTGGCAATGAGCTTCGAGCAATTTCCTGCACAGACGTTTTTGATTCAGATGCTGATCCTTCTGGCATTCTCTCCATGTGTGGTGGGGACCATCTTCTTCCCTTTTCTGTTTACCAAACAGTTGAAAAGCAGAGACCACAGACCAATGCGGCTCCTCATTCTTACCAGAAATGAGAAAATTATTCTACGAACTGAGCTAACCCTGGGATGTTTCAGCTGCCTTTTTTCCACAACAGGTTTTCGTTATGTTCGTCCTACCATTGAATGTGATGGCCCAGTGTCTTTTCAACACCAAACTAAAAGAGTCGTCCAATGCAATTTATTTGATTCTTCAATTCAAAAACGCTGACTTTGTCTTACAGTGCAGCGCAGACGTGCATCAGGAGCAGAAGAGGCTATAAAACCGTCTGTGGGCAAAAAGACAAAGTACACAAAGAGAGTAAGTAAAATGGCCAATGTGGTAAATAGTGTAACCCATGTAAAAGGGGGGCAGGAAAGTGGTACAGAAAGAGAAGCAGAAAAAGCAGGCTTTTATTTTCCCAACTCCAGATTCCTGGGTAATGACTGGGCTGTAAGAGCCGTGAGCCTCAATTGGCCAAATGAAACAAGAGGCCAGCCAGTCCAATGATGTTTATTTCTCCCCATTCTTCATCTTTCCCCCTTTTCCTTACTTTTGACAAAAAAAATCATATAAACAGAATCTGCCTTTCATTTGTCAGAAAGCACCATGTTTTCTTCTCTTATTGCCATTTGATACCCCCTGATTTTTGTGCATTCAGCAGAGGCATCAGTCCAAAATAGGGATTTGTGGTTTTCAGGCCGGTGGAGGGGCCATTTCCAAGAAATCCCCTCAAACCACAACTTTATTTGCTATGGCCTTGAATGGTGACCAGAGTAAGGGTCTGTCGATTCTGCACAAACAGCTTTTTAGTCCATATTGTCTTTTTGACCAGTTGAATATCGACACAAATTGTTGGAACAAAAGAGTTAAAATATGTATCACTACATTTTGAAATAGCTGTATTGAAGGTGCCTAACCATTATCCTGTTAAGCACATTACAACACTTTGTTGCAATGTGAAGATATTGCACATACTTGCCCCCTCACTGCTTGACTTCAAATGTCCTGCCACATACAATTTAAAGCGGTATGCCAAACATTTTTGAAGCATCCCAAATAATGTTGCATGGGTTCCAATGCTAAACCGAGTCAACAACCAATGTGGAAATGATTTGTCTGCAAGATTGATGTGGCTGTACAAGCCACCGAAGGGCCTCAGTCCAGCAGCGACAGGGACTGGATGAGAGCCAGCCAGGCCGCATGCCATGCCACATTTCTGGGGTCAGTCTTATTCGTCTCCTGTACAAATGTATATCACTGAGAGATTCATATTTGGTGTGAGCGGGGTTTCTGGCCGCAGGCCTTTTTTGGGTTGCTTTATGGGCGCCACGAAGAAACCGCATGTTCCAAAATGAGACGTGAATTTCAACTATTTGACACAAACACTGACAATCACAGGAAAATTTCAAACAATTGCGGTTTAGGCAGAGCCATCAACTCCATTTGACTCAGTCTGAAATCACTGCAATGGAATTGTTTTGTTGAATGTCAATCAATGGCCATTTTTAAGCACATTTAGCATTTGTGTCAGCACACACTATTTCATCATACCACATTTGCAAGGACATACACTCTTACTCATTAAGTACATCTCCACAATCTAATGAGTTTAGGCTTTTTATTCAAACTACACCAGGGGTGCCCAAACGTTTTTGACTGAAGATCAATTTTTCAAGCAACCAGCCCCTCCAACAATCAACCCGTTACCTCCTGTGCAAGCATACATACACGGACGAGCACAAAAATGTATATTATTAACACACACACAGTTGTACAAAACATTACGTTCGGTTCTGAACCTGACAAGTTGGGTGTCTGAATGCACACCTACCCATCAAGTGTGAAAGTAAACATTCAAGTAACTCCGGTTATTTGCTCATTTCTGAAACAGTGGCTTCAAGCAAAGTGAGCAGAATTGTATTGAATACAGCGATTAGCATTATCTAACAGCAGGTGATTCTGAAAAGCAGCACATTCAGTACTTTGATGCTCAATGTGTGGGGTAATGTTTAAATGTAGCCATGAGCTGCATACGCATAGCATAGTGTATGAACTGCTGTCTGTACTTGATTTCATTGTTCTTAGGGGCACTCACTTTAAAAAAAATAAAATCACACTCCAGGTTCTGTTTCTGCACATTAAAGTTTGATGATCAGAGGTGGCCATTCCATTGGTACTGAGGGAAGGTCAGTCAGTCCGTGATTGACGGACACCACTTTTGCTGACAATTGATAGATGACGCAAAACTCTTTAGAAAATGAGGGATCAAAGCTCATCGGCATTAAGTGTTGGTTTTCTGCCTTGTCGCTTACATGCAGCGATTTCTCCAGATTCGCTGAACTTTTTAATATGATGGACCTCGATGATGCCATCCCCAATTTTGTTGCAATTGTACTTTGAGGAAGATTGTCCTTAAACTGTTTCACTAGCATCTGATGCAGAGGTAAACATTTCCACATGTAAATGACTGAGCAATTCATAGAAGCTCCTTTTCCACCAAATCATGACAACCAGTTCCTAGTTAGCCTGCTCACATGTGATACTGTATGTTCTAATCGGGTGTTTGATGAGCATTCCTCAACAACCTTTTTGGTCTTTTTTTTTGCCACCTGTCCCAGCTTTTTTGGAAGGTGTTGCAGCCATAAAATTCCAAGTTAATGATTATTTGCGGAAAACAAAGTTCATCAGTTTGTACATTATATACCTTGGCTTTGTCATATTAAATAGATAGTTGAGAGAGAGAGAGAGAGAGAGAGAGAGAGAGAGAGAGAGAGAGAGAGAGAGAGAGAGAGAGAGAGAGAGAGAGAGAGAGAGAGACAGAGAGAGACAGAGAGAGACAGAGAGAGACAGAGAAACATGCATGAGGGAAGGAGAGTGAGATTAAGCAAAAAAAATAAAAAAATTAATTGACTTTCAGCTGTGTGAGTGTTTCCTGCAACGACGTCATTCACACCACTGGGGTTGCGTCAGCTTCATGAGGCCATAAATATCAAGAGTTTTGTCATCTTAATTAGACACCCATTTCAGTCGTCCTCCACAGGCCGGCTTCCCATTGGTGCCAAGCACGCCCCTCAACAAGAACAGCATTCAAGGGGTGAAGATTTAAAGCTCTGCAAATATTGACTGCGCCATGGCTTTCATGCGCCAGGCCAAAGAGGGAACGACTCCAACGTCCACCTGTTTTGTCAGCAGCTTCGCCACATTCAAATAAAACACACGAGGGCAGTTTCCTCGCTGAAGATAAATGAGATTAAGGTCAGAAAAACAGCAGGGAGAGAGGGAGTGAAAAAAGATTTAGATTCCCCGGAGAAGACAGCACACATGAGAGGAGGCTAGTTGGTCAGCTCCCACCATTGCCTGAAGATTTGACTATTCACACAGACCCATTAGTATTCAAATGCCAGTGGGGAAGTATGACTGCCTTTGAGAGAATGAGATGCACAGGCCTGATCCAGAGAGGAAAAAGACAATGAAGACAAGGAGAGACGTTTATGAGTTTGGGACGGAGGGGAGCACAAACGAGTCGAGGGTGATAAATGACGACATTGACCTCACTAAAGTTGTCCTGTCTCCATTAGTCTTCGGAAGCATTAAAAGAGAGGGGGCGCTGTCATGTACAGAATCTGCATTCTGATGGACTTTCACAAAGCAACATTTTAGCAAACATTGCAATCCTGGGGAAATTGACATTTTATATAATGATACATTTGTTTTTTCTGATTGTGCAGAACATATTCAAATGTGCAAAGATCTCAATACCTTAAAGGGGTAAAATTGTCAAATTACATTATTTAACAAGTTCAACACAAAAAGGAAAACCCACAGAGAGCGTGGGTGTCACTTTTTGGAGTTGTGCACCTGCATATTGAACAAGACTGCGATTGAGAATTTGCCAATGAGTGTTACATACAGTATGCAAACCTGCATCGAACGTTATTCCTTTTTTTTTTCCAAACACAACTACTAGACGCTTATATTCTGGCAACATCTAAAGTGACCCATGTCGAAATTGTCTTCACGATTGTCTCCACAAATACAATTGTCTCCCCTCTAGCCAAGAGCAGTCTGGTGACAGTGTGTTGAATCTGGGTGACAGAAGTCCGACAGGAGAGGGTTCCCTCACCGCCCCCCGGACCTCTTTAATAATCCCCAGAAGAAAGGCTGGGCATTTAGAGTGAGATATGCTTAATCCAGGGTGGCCCGGCTCACAAAAGACTGCGGCACTTCCTCTGGCTTGGGAGCTTCCGCTGATTTTTTGGGGGGGTCGAGGGGGGGTGTAGTCCAAACACACAGCAATAATACACGTCGGAATCACAATGGAGCAAACAACAGATGTACAGTTTAAACATACATAGACATGGAAATGTGAACTAAATAAATTAGCCGTGAGGGGAGAAACTAAACAAGGGGCCCACACATCGAGGGACAAGTACACAAAGATTTATTTTACCAAAATTATGAGGGGAGTGTACTTTCTGTTCCAATGGTGAAATACAGAGTGCATGTTATGGAGGGATCGAATGAAGCTCAAAACATGTCACGGCCTACTACACTCCGTATCTACAAAGAGAGAGGAAGCTTCATGCATGGTTGAAGCTCCCTCTGACGCGAGGAATATGATGATCACCCAATCCATCACCCCCGTGTTTGTATAGCTCAATGAGAAAATAGAAGACTTTTTTTTCCCCGCAAAAATATGGACAGGAATAGTCTGGTCACAATTTTTTCCCTTCATTTCTGACATTTTAACTTCTGACATACTGCAAGTTTTGGTTAGCTCCTGTTTTTACTCACACCTGCTCCTTTCACATTAAAAGTACACCCATTTGCAGCTTGAAATGTCATTGTAGGGGAGATACTTCACTTTTTCCTTTTTTATTTTCCAACATTCAAATCAGGTCATCAGCATTTAAAGGTCAATCCAGACTTCATACTTAGTGAGCCAATTATACCCCAGTCAGGTCCAAGGCCTGCCAGGCTGTGTCACGCAACATTATGAACTCACAATAAACCAGCTCAGCCGTCCAGGTCACTTATTTTGACAGGAGGTCGACCACAGAATTAACACTGAATATGCTACGTGGCCTCCACCAAGACTAACTTTTCCTGACAGTGCCAAGTGTGTGTATGCGTATGTGTATGTTGCTTCATGAAACTTGACAGTCTTGGTGAGACTCCCATTCAGGAAGGACTAAATCACAAGTGAACCCAGATTAAGGTTTTGGGTTATGATTGGGTTTCAGTGAAAAAAAAATCATGTCCTGTCCGTTGACGGAAATGGGACACACACAGACACACACACAGACACACACACACACACACTTGCACCGGCGCTGCAATCCTGGAGAAACAGCCTGTCCATCAGTTCTAATTGCTAAGGGCACAGATGGATTCTTTCTAGGCTGAGTTTAAAGAAGACGTTATGGTGGTGAAGACTGACTGTCAACAGTGTTCTTGGGTTTGGATGAAGTCTGCAGACGGGTTTGAACTTGTGCAGGACTGCGAGCTGTTCAGAACAGTCACCGAAACAAAAACATAAATCTTCCACTCCACTCTTTACCTCACACCAACATTCCTTTTTTACAGTACTGTACTTCATAGTGCTCATTTTTCAGGAATCACAGATAAGACTACTGTATTGCAAGTTTTGGTTCAAAAGAACAGCTCACAGTCCAGCAGGCAATATACAGCCCTTTATTTGGTGAACATAACAGCTGATATTTAAAGAAAAGCACAGACATTTATGAACATAAATACAAAGGCCTGACTTTAAAATGTGGCTGATCATGAGATTGAGAGTTTGGGATATAATGATTTTGAAATGAAATTAAAAAGGTGTTTTTAATGGTGAACTACATTTGAAAGTCAGTTGCTCCTTCAGCAGCAATAATTGGAAAAATTCTAATAGCTGTGAGTTTGCACGTCTATTTTCAACATAAGCATACACAGAATCAAAAGTACATTTAAGGGACTGATCCACGTGAGGTCACAAGGTCACACATCAAGTATATGCAAATTAAAAAAGTGACACTACAGGGAGAGGTGGCACAAAGCTCACTCAGAAATAGTGACAGACCAGAAACCCACATTTCCACCAAACAGTACAATGTAGTTCAGCTTGCAACTGACTGATGCTTTATACCTGGTCTAGTTTGCCTTTCCAATGAGGCTGTGAAGTCAAGATGGTAACTGGCAATTGTGAAATAAACTTCAATTCATCCGTTTTGGCACAACCATCCATATGTGTCACACTTGTTGAATCCACCATTCAAATGAAACAGGTTACATGAAGCTACGTCTCCAAGCAATGGCGGCATAATGATTTCACGACAAACGAGTAGAGGATTTGAGCAATTCAGGATGACTCGTGTGGTGCTAATACTATAAGAGAGCAATTGGTCAAGGGTCATGTTAAATTGTGGGGAAAATTTGGTGCCTTCAAACCCGGGACCCTTTGTGCATTCGGAGCAGGGGAGTAGAGCCAGTGCATTGACTGTCTTAAGCTTGCTTCTTGTAAGTGTCAGAAAATACATAACGTGCAAAAAGCTTTGGATATTAGGCTGCCATCTAAAACTTCAGGGTGAACCTAAAATGCACTTTCATTATTTACGGGTGACTTGAATTGTCATTCTCTAAATTTCTAAATGCAGAGATGCAACTGTTCAATGTTGCATCATTGTTTTGTGGACGGGGTGGCCTGCTGCAATTCATTTGTGGAATACAGACAATGCATTTTCTGACCACCAAAAATTAATGTAAAAATCAATCAAAAAGACAAACGATCGGGATGAATCAAGTAAGAAGATTGGTTTAAACACCCATTCATGTCACATTGAAGTAATGATGGTCCACTGACCAACCATTGCAGAGCAGTGCACCTAGTGCCATGTCATCAGTAGCGTAGTACTGTGGTTGGCAATTACGACAGGCTGCTGGGGGAAAAAAGGGGAAAAACTGGCAAGGTGTTAATCATTTGCCAAACTTGACAAAATGATCTGTACTGTACTGAAGCTCCATTGTACTGCTTGGCTGAAATTAGGTTTCAGTGACACAGTTGCTGGGAGGTGGTTTTTAAATGCCTCAGTGGTGTGATTCATCAGAGTTAGGCTCTGTAAAGCAAGATCCTTTCAGCACAATTTTGACCAACCAAACTAGCAAATTCTATCACATCTGTCTCATCGCGAGAGCCTTTCTGTTTGCGGGAATAGACCGCGTAGGGCATGACGGTCCGTCTGTGTAGCACCAGCGCTCTGCCCACGTCTTTCAAGACCCGAGCATCTCCTGGAAACAAAGACACACAGATGCATGTGTTAACTAACTCCAGAAGAAAATGCAGTGCAACACAAAGTCGCCTCGTTTTCCCTCCCTCTGACTTACCTCCGAGTGACTTGCCAAAGTTGCTTCATTATTCCGAGAAGCAGTTGGGGGAGCAGAAAGCAATTTAGCTCCAGACAACACTAACTACACTCTGACCTAAACTTGAAGTCATGGCATTGCATGAGCAGGCGAGTTAGCTTCCCGTGTTTATATGGCCTTGCTCACTGCTGGCTTGTCAAACTCAGCATCTCATTAGGTCCCGTCTCAAGCACTGCCAGCATCTATTCGGCCTATGAAAACACTCTTATTCTCAAAAGTGCATACGTAGCAAAGAGTGCTCCTCTGGAGAGGTGGTTGGAAAAAGGGCGAAAAATGGTGATCTTCTCTTTGATATTAAAATCGTCACCTCCTGGAAAGAAAGGCTGAGCCAAAGTACCAAAAGCAGACGCCAGTGAGAGAGAGGAAGGACTCGCACAAAGCAGGTAAAACATTGAACTATGTGCACGATACGTTGCACTTGACAATACCTCAGAAGTGCAAAGGTTGGCTCATGGTCTTGCCAATAAGATTATTGATTAGATTTATCTAATCATTCTAATTACCCCACACAGTTTTGCAAGACCTCTTCAGACCATCGTTCCAATACTAATTATGGCACATGCCTTGCAAAAGACTTTCATATAAACCTTCTGAAACTGAAGGCCGTTTATTCAGAGATTTCACAATACTGCAGGAAAGGTAATGTGTCCATGAAGTTGCCTGTTTACACAAAATCTATAAATGTTGGGGTAACACTGCTCATTTTTAAATGGCGTTCCAGGGTTCCATGCTCTGCGGACTTCCATCACAGAGTAACCACAGCTTATGTGAATTTGCCATTTTTGCAGACATCGATCTACTGTTGGTGTTGGGTGAAACATTCCATTGCCATTATGTATCCCCACCACTCCACCGCCTTTTCATTTGAGCAGAAATGTGAAGGCCAAATAAACATCCTGAACTCCTTCTTTGGTTCCTCGAGCCATTCTTGTGATTTTCTTGTAGCGTTGCAAGACAGATTATACTACTTGAAGGCACCACCGTCAAGGTCAGCAGCCTCCAGTAAATTTAGGAGTTTTGCAAAAACAGAAGGTGAGTTAGCATCATCTGCATGAATGCTAGGTCACATGATTCCCCTACAGAACATTAATCAACGAATCAGTGTTTATCTTTTCCCCTGGTCCAGCACAGATCTTTCCAAAAGAAAGTTGGATTCATCTGTCCAAGCCATTTAGTTATCACTCCCGCAATTTGACACAAACAGCGATATCAAGCTGACTTAAAATTCTGACTAGACAAATGTGTCTAAGAACACGAAAACCAACTTCACTCTGATTTTCCCCTGCAAGGACATTTCAATCTAAGACTTTGTTAATTAATTCTTCAGCTTTCTTCAGCTTTGCTACTGAAAGTCCTGAAATTGTCAAAAAAATATTCAAGGACTGTTTGGTGCAAAATTTCCTTTTAAAAACAAATAAGTCAGCAGTTTATAATATCTCACCAGCATTAGATGAACACAAAATGAAATGACAATAATTGTAATTTTAGTAGGTCTTGAAGGCAAAAATATAACACTGTACGGTATTTACAAATTCAAAGTGGCAATGAATTCACCAGTTCCAACCACAGCTTGCCTCCTTAAGATCATTATCAGAGTGACGAGACACTTCAAGTTACACTTCTGGTGTGTGCATGACACCAGTCTAAAGTATCACTGTCCTTTTGTGCAAATTATTTTCTGTGAACATTACACAGACCTTCATGGTGTGTCCTCCCACATATCTTTAAGATAGTCTATTAACCTCCACTTTAGTACAGACCAGAACTCAGAGTGGAGACATACGGCCATTTGCCTCCTTTGACTTGCAACGACCCAAACATCCGCTAAGAACATAAACAACTTCCTTTCACTTCGACTCTCTCTGTCCCCTTATTGATGCACCATCCTCAGTTTGAGTAAGTCCAGACAACCTTTTCCAAACGCCTTTTCTGTCTATCTACCGGATGGTCAGTGACATACTGCTTTGAGGTGACGTTTCTTAAGCATCCGGGTTCAAGGGTCGGGGGAGGAGTGGTGAGGGTTGATCTGGAAGTGAGTGGGTCAGGGCTGGAGTTGGAGGCCTTGACACGTAGCCACACTTCTTGTTCTATTCATTCATCTTGAACTTTCAAAATACGCCCATCACCGGATGCTGGTCAAAGGCACACCATGGGCTACTTCTTTGGACGTGACCACTTCCTATAACCTCTTGTTGCAAATCCAAATGCCATTTAGATATGAAAGGAAAGAAAAGGCCAACATGTTGATGTAGTATGGAGGTTCAAGACCTCATGTTTGTAAGCTTTCTTTTCAGCTGGATGTGCAACGATGGATCCCAGAAGAACCCTTCCAGTGCAAGAAGGGGAGGACTGGGAAAGTGCATTCTACTCCAGGGTGATTACTTGAGGAGAACACTTGTCGTTGGTAGTTTGGATTTGAAATATACCCTTCGTGTCACCAGTCCTGGAGAGCTTTCTGACATACTTCATGTTAGACATGTATATAGTATATGACTAGATAAAGGAATACACCTGGATGTTAGGGGTGAGTCGACCGACCACCTGCTGTGAAGAATATGAACTTCAACAACAACAAAAGTCAGGAGCCACATGAGAGGTGACTATCTTGAAAATTTCAAGTCAACTTTTGTGTATGTCACACGTTTGGTCAGTAGACAGTTTAGTTTAAGAGGTTGACCCCTTAACAGAAACATTTTCTGCTGTGTTTATTCAGCAGAATGGACAATGACCCTGGCTTTTTTCACTCTCTCAAATAAACAATGATAGCGAACGTGTGAGATTGTTCATATGCCTTGTGCAGAATGAATAAATATTGCACGTACACTCATGAGAGGCCACGTTGAAGTCTTAAAGCACTTGAAGTGAAAGCGACATGATCAACGTGGGTCTGCTTTGGCTCGTTATTTAAAAATGATCTTCTTTATTTGCATCAGTTTTATGATTCCTAACTTTTTTTCCCATGCTCCTTTTATACAGTGACAAGATGACATGTCTTTTTATTACCACGCTTATGTCCATGATATATGCTTAAATTGTGTGCTATGCTGTCATTATGACACGTGGAGGGGCATTCTGGGTCACGCCACAGGGCGTATTTCTGCAACACTGGTTCAAAACCTCCACACCAGCAGATGCTCAAGCCCACAAGCTTGGCAACAGTGTGCCTGAGAGTGAAATATCCAAATGGCTAACACTGAAACATGTTGACAGTGAGTTTGGACAGTTAGGCCTGATATAATGTCCATCTCAGGCCAAGATCAACAGGCCACGGAGGAATGGAGGCACCACAAACATAAACTTGTCATAGCATATATAAACTCTGACCATGACACATCATCGTTGTTTGTGCATGGATTAAGGAGATTAATGAAATGAGAATTCCTAACATGACTTTCATTGTAAGTCATATATATGGCAGGTAACTGGTTTAATGCTTTGAATTTTTCAGAAATTGTAGCTATGAAACTAAATACTCACTAAAACATCTCTCACAACCGAAAGCAGGTAATTTATGATTAGACTAAGCATATACCGATAAGGCAACCGATGCCTAAACATTTAGCTACTTCTAAATAGAAGGATATCAAGGTATGACCTCACTAAAAGAAAATATGAAGCCATTTCTTGCATTTATAAATTCCCATTTGCCTCTCTATTTTCCTGTCAGTATAGATCTACTTGCATAGCATCTCTCACTTTCTCTTGAAGTGTCAGTACTAAGAATCAGCCTCCTTCCCTTTCTGGCCTTATGCTGTTCACAACTTTTATTTTTCGAATTTACTTCTCCTCTAATGGTATGTCCCAATGTTTTACATAATAAAAATAAATAAAATAATAAACGTGTGACTAGGCTAGAATGTTGATTTGTACCTTCATCAGGATTTGGGTTGAAACGAGCATATCGGGAATTTTCCAGGTGTGGAAGGCATTGCTCAATGGTTACCCAGACATAGGTTTCTGGGCAGAGCAGCTCTGAAGGCCGGTATTGTCCCTGTAATGATAAGGAAAATACAGATTACGAGGGTTAGAGGTAGTAGTCCCTGTCATCCACATATGCCTCTCTCTCACTGAGCAGCGAATGTTGGCAATCGCATCAAATATGGGGTTTTGTCAGAGTTCGTAAAAGTTTGCAAACATGTCTTAAAACAATTGTACTTGTTGCAAACAGTCTTTCTAGTCGCAAGGAAATTGTGAACATGTTCCACATTTAAAGTGCTTGTGTTAACAGATGGCCATCGGTGGAATGTTGTGCAGCAGCGTATTCGTAATGGACACACGCATGGATCCGATGCTTTCCATGTCCCAACTGCCCTCAGCCTCCTACAACTGTCAGCACAGGTGGCTTGACACTCACACACTCCAGCTCACCTCTATGGACTCCTTCAACACTGCTGAGGAACACACCTCTAAATAGGCGTACAAACAAACCCACACACACCTGCTTGGCGATAAAAGCAGACTTATTTCTGCAGGCCTCAGCAACTCCAATCAAGCAGGAAGCATGGAAGGGAATAATAAGGCAGGTTAGAGACACTTTCTTTTTTAGACTTCTTTCCATGCTGGTGTCTTCAGTCCAAAATTATATTTAGTTATAGAAGTTTTAGAAAAGGAAGGCTAAACGAAAGTTATTTGAACTGAAGCAAAACTGAATACTGGTCCTGTTTTGACTTCTCTCTGTGATAGACCGACTAATGTGTGGGTCCGTGCCAAAAAGAAATAACAGGCCCCGATACTGATCTAGCTGTCACGTTTTATTGGTCAATGGATTTTTTTTGTATTTGCAAAGTAAACATTTTAACTAAATAATGCCACTTTCTTATTAACTTATTCAGTACCAGCCAATTGTAGACCAAGTCTGAAAAGACGTTTAAAAACGTCTTTGGGAGTGAATGAGTTAAGTCTTGCTACATGTTATTATTTCTAAAGTACATGTTAATGTGTATTAGCAAGTCTTATTTCTAATGGCAGGTGATGTGTTTGGGAAAGCTGAAACCTCTGTTGCACTGCATGCCATAACAGTGGTCTCCCTGCCTGGGGAAAATCTGTATATTTGAATGTAAATTGGAACATCTGCTTTGTTGCGTTAATGATAATGTGTGAATGCAAAATAAATAATGAAGTACACTGGGAATTTTCCACGATTGCCTCATGAAGTAAAAAGTTGCTGCTAATTTTGCTGTGTGGAGGAGGCCTTGCTTGGATGAGATCCAATCATTCACCAGCCCTTGTTTATTCTTCATTCCATCATAGCATGTCCGGACAGATATGGATGTAATGCTGGTGACAAGCAGGGACAAGGAAAATAGGAACATGAATGAAAGAACAAGCAGAAAAAGGCATAAATGAAACAAAGCTATGGACAGATTTGAGGGCAGGCTAGCATAGACAGCACAGTGATGAAAGGACGTTGAAAATGTTCATGGAATTGGAGAAAGCAACTAGTTGAAAGTGGGTGAGTCAAAGGTTAAAAAGAACATACCAAGTGCAGTAGGAAACTTTACAAGGGCACACTCTTGTTAATGAACGAATACCAAATGTCATGATTCATTGTATCTATTCATCCATTTTCTACAACGCTTTTCCACTTATATACAAGTTGCTGTAACCTATCCCAGATAACTTTGGGCAGAAGGCAGACAACACCCTGAACTGGTCGCCGGTCAGTCACAGGGCACATATAGAGACTAATGACCATTCACATACCTATATGCACACGGTCACTGAGTGGGAACGGATCCCATCCTACCCGCACACAAGTCCGGGGAGTGTGCTACGACATCATGGACGACTTTTGATCCAAATTATTAGTTTTCTCAAAAAAAAACAACAACATTGTTTGTTCAATATTGAATAAATCTCCACAATCACCACCACAATCAGTGTAAATACACACTCATGGCTTACACGAAATTATACACATTCTCAAGCAACCCCGCTCGCACACTTTTATTTATTCAGAGCAATTATCAGACCTCAGACTGTCCATGAATATACAGTAAATACCGGTAACTGGAAAATGTTGACAGAAAGAACTTTTGCGCCAACAGAGAGAATCAAACTAACAAATGTCAGCAAAAGGCTTTGCTCTTCTCTGGCATTTTGCCATTCATATTGACCTTGTTTTCTTGCACACTTCAAGAGATCATCATTGCCTCAGAACAATAAAGATGATTTATAAGAATGGCAATTAATCAGACACATTGATAATCTGCACTTTACTACGAACAAGTAATCCCACACAACTTTCTGGTTCTTTTATCATTTCCATTTCCAGACTTGAACCTGAAGACATAATTTTGATTCAAAGTAAAATAAATTAAACATTTGATGAAAATTAAGGAATTTGATTAATTTTTGAAATCCTTAAAAATGATACAGGCCGAGAACAAAATAATACAACTAAACATTTTAGGATTCCAGAAAAAATCTGGTACAAAAAGCTGAACCTTCTCTGGCTGAGTCATTGGGGAATTTGGTCCTGGATTTCCTGACCAGCACACCACAGGCTGTCAAGATACACAACACTGTCTCCTTCTCTATCAGATCACAGCACTGGCTCTCCCCAGGGCTGTGTGCTGGGCCCCCTACTGTTCACACGACTGACCTTTGACTGCTTTGTGGAATTCCCGATCTGTCATAGTGAAGTTTGCACTACAGCGTTGGTGAGATCATGCATCACTATCAATGATGAGTCCGAGTACAGAATAAAATGAATAAAGCAAGAAAACCTAGTTGGCTTGTGCAAATATAATATTTTTACATCAATTTGAAATAGACCGGGCGGCATGGTGAGCGACTGGTTACTTTTATTGTTGTATTTTTATCTTCGCAATACCATATCATGTGGAAATGTTTGTTAATATGACAAAATTTCTTGAATACTTAATAATAATAAAGTTGCTCACTTTAAGAATTATTTGAGGGCAAGATGAGAAGACTGGATGTGGTGTGTTTTCTTTGCAGGATCCACATCTGCTGCTTATTTCCTATACATATTACTTGTTAATTTTTCCCCTCACCTGACCTCAAGCGTACATTTCTCTCCTATTCCACATGGGTACATCCACAAATATGGCAACATGGGTAATGCAATAAAAGACAGATCTGCATCAAATGTGGAGTAAAACGGGAGTTACGGAAAGTTGGTGGTAAACTTTTGAAACCTCTTCACCCCCCAACCCCCCGAAATTGAGCCAGTTTTATAATAATGGAGTGTGGTAATTAGTAGAAATGACACATACAAGCACGTTTGGCCGAGCAAACAAAAAAGGTCACTGTGTTAAATGTGCAGTTCATCTATAATAAGTTGTTCACTTGTTTTTCATTCAGGCCATAAAACAAATTAACTGACATACAAAGAGGTCTAGTGTGAGCCAAAGCCAAGCAGACTTTACCCAGCCTGGTCCGGGGGGTTATGCTCTGACCCAGGGTCAGATTCAGCCAATCTCAATCCCCAAAAATGAAATGCATAATAAACATGGGCCAAGATACTTGCATCCGTCCCCCCTCTCAAACATACAACTCTTCAGCATTTTAACATTTGTTGGAATGTACACATCACGGCCAGACAAGGAGGCACAGCCGAGCCATGAGGCTGCTGATGGACATTCGTAAACAGCACGATGCACAAACATACACATGCAGCTAGACAAATAACACTAAGAGTTAAGCAGCCTGGACACAGGGATTGCACCACTGAAAGACATGTCCAAACAAGACATGATTCTGAAAAGGTACCCACAGCAACCCACACTCTCACTGCAGTCTGCAACACTGTGTGTATTTATGTAGTGGTGGGGGTCCTTTTAGAAATGGCCTGAACATATCTGGAGTCTATGTTTTGTGGGAGATTTATACCACGGGCAGCAGTTTAAACAGTGTCCGCCAAGGCTGTTTCACCTTAGTCAACACACACACACACACACACACACACACAACTACAGCATAGTCTTCAAATAAAGTATCCAGGCTGTGGGCCCCAAGACAGGCCTCATAATCGCAACACCAACCCACTCAACCGCTTGCTCTGCCTCGTCCAGCAAAGCGTCATGGCTCCACGGATGACAGGTTAATGAGGAGAAAATATTTTTATAGGATCACATTTCAACTGACTCTTGAGAACCAATGGTAGAGTCGTTATGGGTATCAGTTCACAGCTTTGGCACCTTTGTCTCTTTATCACGTTTGGTCTTTACAGGAAGGCTAGCCTGACATCTGTCTCACACTCGCTACATCTTAGTGACAAGTGGAACGATAACTAATCTTAAAAGCCTAGCTCATGCATCCAGCTCGACACTCCCAGCAACACAAAAACATGTATTTTTGATTGAAGTTCATAAATGCTTATCGAAAGATCTTAATGTATCTTGACAAGCCCCCCCCGCCACCACCAAAAAAAAGGGGGGGGGGCAGCTGCGGCGGTTTTAAAAAAACTAATTGTGAAGGTAATGGCAAGGCAAACACCTCTGGATGGCAGCTAGAAGGTCCTGGATCTGCTCAGCATGATAACATTTCTAAACTCTCACTTTCAGCTCTGTGACTTTCGCACCACCCCCTCCTTGCTCCAACCATGCAACCGCTCACACCCCCAACTGCATCATTCAATCCATGGTGCGACGGAATCTACCCCTGACCTGACCCCTTGAACCTTGCTCTGTCAGAACCTCACCCTGTCAGCAATACTCCCGGGGGATGCCAAGTGCTGGTTGCCACAAGACCAGGTCGTACGTAGTCTGTTAGCGATTTGTTATATACACAACTACAAGGCAAGAAGAAAAGTGTTGATGTGACAAAAAGAGGAATATGTAATGGTGATGGTAATATTAAAAAAAAAAGTCTGTTGAAAGGTACACCATTGGTGGTCTCCTACCGAGTTAAATCAAACACAGTTGGAGAATTTGTCAGCAAGGCAGGGTAGAGTGTGAGGTAAAAAAGCTTTACCTCAAGACAAGTTGAAAATGGACCTGACAGGACTTTTACTTTAAACGGAAACATTTTTTTAAACATAAGATTAAATGAAAAATACAAATACCACAACTAGGGTGAGTAGAATCATTTATTGTATGAAGGTAAACACATTTGAGAAACACCTCCATCGACTTCAGAATTGCACAAGTGATCCAAGCATGAGGACATGAACAATGGAAAAACAAGATCCTCACTGCTGCCGAAGTACTGTGCCAACAAAGCTTGTAATAAGGCCCACAAACACTGAAAGAAATCTGCCGTCAAGTGTTAAGTTCTGAATGGAGCCATATTCGATGGCGTCACCTGTTTGCTTGCTTCCCATCAGTCTTTCATCCCAACCAAAATGGTAGTTGCTTTTTTTGGGAAACAAGAGGAAAAAAGTGTTGTCTGGACCTGTCTGGCCTGAGAAGTATGACAATATGTCTACAAGTCTTACATAGTCAAATAGAAAGACAAAAAAAGACTTCGAGCAAAGATGAGAAAGGGAGCATCTGTGGAAAGTCCACAGCGAGATGCCACATACTCATCACTCACTGTCATTCTTCATCATTCTTAAGATGTGCAAGGGACACTCACATTCCCATACACAAAACATACTGCATGAATGGGGCTCTTGGGGGGAAAATATGCATTCAGTCGGCTATCTGAGACATCTCGCAAGTTCTAACATGCAAGTTTGTACTAGTAGAATGGACAGGTTGAGGGTAAACTACAGATGGCACTGCAAATTAAAAAAAAAAAAAAAGCATTCATGAACGGCAATACAAGTCTGTTGATGAGCGTGCCTCGCGTTAATGAGCTTGATAAAAACCTCTCTAATAAGTTGTACATTTGCTGACATCAAAGGACACAGATTAATCCTAGTGTGAATTCTCAATCTATAAACACTTTAACAAATCAAGCAAATGCCTAATTCTGGCAGGGCAAGAGGGTGCCAAGTATTTTGGCATTTCTATATGGGCCTGGATCATTCTAACCAAATATTGGGTCCTGTAAACGCATATTGGGATACCTCCACTGAACGGAACATTCGTTTGTGTTTTGAGCATGCTCTATGCACAAGGAATATTGGTCTTTCAATTACAGGAAGTTTTATATAAAAAAATAAAAAGAATTATACAAAACATATACGTAGTCATAGAAGAAACACATTTAATTTATTCAACTCTTCATCAAAAGACATCATTTCAGCTGAGTTCATTTCAAGCAAGGTTTATTCAGATGGCTTTTGTTGCACATGAGGCACTTGGGAGAAAAAAGGTGTCAGAAGGGCTGAGACCTTTGGGCTCATTTAACATCCAAGACTTTCACCTTCTGCTCTCCACAGCTCAACAACAGAAGGCCAGAGAGCGCCAAAGCGACAAGGACAAGAGCCAAGGGCAGGATGTCACGTCCAGCCACAAAACCACCAGCCAAACCAGGAAGGCCCTGTGGGACACACACTCTCCGGTTTTACAACAAATGAGATGGCCTGACACTAGCCAGGCAACCTCCTTTTCCTTTTCTGGGCTGGTCTCCAAATCTTCAGTGACCCTGCTCTTGGGTGCTGGCACTACTCAGATTCATTTTCACAAGTTGGTCTGTTCTTGTCCAAACAGTACAACGATTTCACTTGTATGTACAAATAATGTTCATGTTGAAGCAATACAAATACAAGTTCAACTTTAAAAAGCGCATGAACACGGGCCATTAATGGTAGCAAAGTGAAAATGCTAGAACATTTGGGGAAACAGGTTGATGATGATCTGGTGCAGTCCCGATACGCTCAACACATAATCTTGTCAGCATTTTCTATAGTGCTGCAATGTACCAAATTAACATGGTCTCAGGCAACAAAGAAAAAGAAGGATGATGGGGAGTAAAATGAAGAAGAGTGGTGTTTTAAGTGCTTTGAGTGGAGGCCAGCAAGGCCCCATTGCTGGTGCAATTGACGGATTGAGGTAAACAACAGGAATGAGATTCAGAAATGGGTAAAGCTCCAATACAATGGTGCTGGATTTTCGGCGCACCCCAACTTGAACACAGTGTGTATTAATGAATTGCTTGGGCTTATATGCAAATGAATCATGTCGGGAGAGAAAGTGTCTGCATGGGAGGGTTTCTAAGGGAGTTTAAGAGCCCAAGGTGGGAACTCGGCAACCTTCTCACCCTTGTTCTGTGTTCCTCCCAAAGGGTAAAAAAGGGAGAAGTGGGGTTGTTCGGAACGAGATGCTGCAGTTGCGCACACGCACACACACACACACGAGAGCAAATATGGAGGTTGAGGGGGGAAATTCCAACACAAGTGTTGTGGAAACAGTGGCTTCAGATAAAACATGACTGGGAGTGTGATGCGATTGATATTGATCGAATATCTATGCAGAACCCAAGTGAAAAATATTGATACATTAAAAAAAACCTAGATGTGGCACTTGGCCATAATCTCCAATAAGAATTCAGTTTAATTTTACTTTTCAAATGTATTTACTCTCACCTCGTATTAATAGGGTTATTTATCTAACCTTCTAATCTAATACTAATCAATGTAATAATTAACCTCGCTTATTCTACCATATCAATCCTGTGTATTCTGAAAATCATTTCTTTATACCACTTAAAAATTTATATATATATATATATACACACACACACACACACACACACACACACATATGTGGGGTGTACTCATTAAAAGCATATATTTCATTCTGCACTTTCAAAACATTTGTGAGCAAAAAATGTGCTCTGAACATTACACAGAGAGAAAGATATGTGTATGACAAACGATACCTTATATCGCATCTTGGGACAGGAGTGAATGTAAAAGCCCATGTAGTAGTGGGACAGCTTTGGTGACGACTTCTGTAGCTGCCTTGTGAAAGCAATCTCCCTAAAATGGAAAATGAGGTGACAATTTTAAGTTGATTGCACATTTTAGTTCCTGAGAATGTATCACGCGACAGGTAAAATATAGTTTGCTCTAACAACGCAAAATACCATTATTACTGCAAATGACACGATTGAAATATCAGAACAGATTTATACGCTTTAAATCGGCCAAGTAATTACTGACCAGAATATTGATTACATTGCTTGGCAAGAAAATGCTGCAACATTTACGCTGGGATCCATATGTAAGGTTTTTAGAGCCAAACAAAATTTATAAGCTGCAAATACATTTCAGCCTAAAATACAGTTTGTCACTCATTCAAAATTTTCAAATACAAATTTGTTGAAATTGAATGAAATAAAATTTCTCTAAAATGGGATGTAAGGTTCTTTAAAAAACTAAATATTCAAAAAATCTAACTGAAAGTTCTATTTTTCCAACACATCAAAAAAATCTTGAAGAACAAAGTGAGTACAAATAAAATCCTAAAATACACAAAGCAACACCGTAGTGCACCTTTTAAAACAGTATATAATGCAGGTTCCGAAATAAAATTGTCCAACACATTTAAAACCGGTATCCAAGCTGAGGAAGTAAACACCCAAACGCAAGGAGGCAGCTTTTCTTGTCTCATTTCATTAGACGAAAACAACACCCTTCTCTCTATAGAAGCAGTGAGCCGTTAAGCACAAAAGCAGGTGGTAAAAAAGGAGAAGATTTATACAGCTTCTTCAAATACAGTAAATGTCTTTCCTTCCTCTATCCCTCCCCCCAGTAGTTTCTTCCTTAATTGCATCCTTTTACTAACCATTCATTTTCTCCTTCCATCTGCCATTTCCTTCACCATTCCATAACTAAATTCCAGCTCCTTTTGTTTCACTCTTCCTTCTACCACCTTTCATCCACCCAAACGAAGGAGGAGAATTCCCTTTCTTTCAAAACGTTCGAGTAAGAGAGAGATGCATTAACATAAAATAGATGCTCTGAAAAATAAGACATGGGACAAAGCCGGCACGGGAACGTGGGGGGAGAGAAAAGTGGAGAGAGCAGGAGGAGAATATAAAACACCATGTTGGAGAAAGTGAAAAGAAGGCTGAGGAGAAGCAGCTCCAGGGAGGTGCTAGAAGGTCACCCACTTGCTGCCAGGTTCCTGGGTTCCCATCCCCTCACCACAAAAGGCCTGAATTGAGTGAAGGGGGTAGGGGGTCCAAGAAAAGCAAGGGGTCCATTCACCCCAACCCCCCCTTCTCTCGAGCCCTTCACACCCCCAATCTCACATCAATGGGAGCAGCTTGAGTTTACCATTATCCCCTCTTCAGCCATCTGACACTCCAGCACAAGCCAATTATCAGGCCCTGATGAAGGCACGCACACACACAGACACACACACACACACAGGGAGGTGCAGCCAATTTTTTTTTTCCAAAAAATGAGAGTGTGTTAATTAGCTGATTCGTGTGGTATCAAAGTTGTCGAGATGATCAGTGTGTGCGGGAATCAACTACCGGTATATTTCTGAAAAAACGTGTGCTGCAAAAACAATTATACATGACCTTGCGCTGATTATTTTCACAATTTTGCATGAGGAAAAAAATTCACAGTACAGAAATGTAACGACAACTACTGAAATGATGATCTTGTTTCAACCTACCGGTACTCATTTGTTTAGTCAATGTGAAATTCGGGCCTGCGTAGTTAAACACAAAGATATAAACAATCCGTTTCACAAACCTGGTTCGACAAATTCTGAGTTTAGTTCCGATCTCTTAGTTGATCTACTCTGAGACAGGAAACTCTGAGGTGTCCAGTTCCAGAACAGCTTATTTGAATCAGTTTGATCAACTGTGAGTGCCTTCACCTGGAATGAAGTGCATGTCCCACAACTATGGAAAGCCAGCATCAATGGCAGCCCAATTCGACGAGTCACCATGACAACGGGGAAGTAGAGGCTGTGTTTTTCACCAAACTAGAACTGGAAATATGAGTGCTCTGATGCGGCAGCTTTGAACACATTAACTGGACATGAACTTTTTATATAGTGACTCAGATTTAAATGACAGATGGCAGCACAAGACTATGCCACAACCCGCCTCCCGACTGAATGAATGAGGAAATGAAATGGGTTGTGTCGCTCCGAAAGAGGGCGGAGACAGAAACTCTCGACAAGGTTAGGTTGATAGAGTCTGTTCCTGCGGTAACTGACCGTGAGTTTAAGTTAACTCTCTCTCGCCTAAAATGGCTAGAGGTACCCCTCTTTCTCTGTTTTGAATTACCTTCCTTTTTTAAAATGGAAAACTCTGAGTTTCCCTCTTCAGGATTAACAGATACTCGTGTTTTCACAAAATCTGCTTTGTGAAACGGACCACAAATTAACTTAAAAATCTAATCTAAGATTCATAAGGATTCATGAACACTCGGCACTGCCAGGAGGTTTTGAGCACAGGTAGCCATGGCAAGTAGATCAAGGAGGAGAAATGATTGAATGATGATAAATTATCTGTGCTCTGGCGTCTGTAAACAAGCAGGAGGACCTAAGTACAGTGAGCTTCCTGTACTTCCTGGTGAAAACCTCCTCCAGACCCAATCACTTAGTTTAAGTCTTGAATTCTACTTGAGACTAAAAATAAAAAAAAAGTGATGAAAAGCAGTGCACTTTGAATCATCCAGATCCCCCCCCTCAACATGAGCAACGCCCACCTGTCCAAACTGGTCTCACTTTTTTGTGGATTACACACGCGCACACAAAATCACCCACAAAGGCATACTGTACAACATCATCATCAACCCAACATCTGTGAAATATTTTAAAACGTTTACCCACTTTATTGATGACCATTTCACTGGAATTGCCAGAAATGTGTCCATAGTGTGTGTGTAGTGTATACATGTGTGTGCTCTAATTTCGTCTTGGCAGAGAGAACTGTCGCCAGCTAAACCACAATAGAAAAGCTGCCGCAGCTAATCAAATGTGAAGACAGAGGAATGTTCCTCACCCTTGTGTGTGTGTGTGTGTGAATATATATATATATATATATATATATATATATACACACACGCACACACACACACACGCACACACACACGCACACACACACACACACACACACACACACACACCAGTGACATTTTCCAGAGACGTGTCATTTCAAGTCCATATTTGATGACTAATTTATTAAGTTTAAAAAATTAAAATAAAAGTGCTACGATCAACCAAGACAAGCTTTGGGAACCAACCTGAGAGCAGAGTAGGAGCCCAGAGACAAGAAGGCAAAGTCTGGGTGGTAGTACAGGTAGACAGATGACACGCAAGTAGGCAGGATATCGATCACTCCCACTGCCACTATCTGGCCATCTAGCCAGTACTGCTGGTGAAAGGAGCCATAACCCATCTCGGGCCCATCGACAGAGTACTCTGCCTGAAATGGAATAAAGAAAGTGGATAAAAAAAATCATTGGCGTCACCAAAATAGTTGCAGTGCTCTTTTGTGTAAAATCTTGCAACTATGACCAGCATATTATCCCCATCTCATGTACCGGGACACAAGCTTGTGCTTGAAATAAGAGAATCAAGATGTGACCGAAAAAAAGAACAGTTAGCTAAGAGGTTTAAAAATGATTGGACTGTATTACTATTTATTTTAGAATTACAGCCGTTTTAATCCATTTTCAGAGGCTCAAAAGTAATTGAGAATGTTGATGCAAGTGTGAATACAGCAATGGGCAAGTCAAATTTATTCATATAGCACATTTCATAAGCAAGATAACTCAACCAAAAGCACATGTAAAAGCATTATCAAACTGTACTGAATACATTCAACAGAGCAAAGAGAACAGTAAGTATCTTATTAAAATGACTAAAACAACAACATTTAAGCACATTTGCACCAAAAAATATAGAGACATTTAATAGCAAAGGAAAGAAATAAAAAGTAGCTTCCTGAAATGACTAAAAGACCATATCGAGAAATTGATTTACAAATGCTTAAAAGCCTTTAATTAAAGCATAGAGGTGAAAAGCATAGTTTTTAATCTGGATTTGCAAGCATTTCTACTTGCGGATGTAGGGGAAACAGGATTTTTCTTGTCATACTTGGAAGAAAATGTTTTGCCGTCAATGGGTGCCTGAAGTCTGGAATCCAACGAATTTGAGTTTTTGGGGGAGTTTCCTCCTCGGATATGCTTTGCTCGGACTTCACTGCAGCCTGTCTTCACTTCGTCTTCAGTGATCATAAAGAATGCACTATTGAGTTGAGGTCAGGCCATTGATGTGTTCAGTTTTCAATTGCTTCCACAGTATGTTAAGAGACACCATCCATGTGCAGAGTTTAAAAAAAAACAAATTTGCAATCATTTTTGATTACAAATCCATTGCGGTGGTGGATAGACGTATTATAAGAGCTTCTTTCTGCCAGGCCCTGCATATTATGTGTATGTATTACAGTAGCCTCACTTTCAGGCTGATAATGGCTCCCAAATGTGGAATGAGTGCAATAGCAAAGCATAATTGGCTTAGAATTGGTACTTGCTTCAGAAACACTACAGAAGAGAAGGTTTTTAATGAGAAGTCACGTAACCAGCCAGGGGTGCAGTGACGCCAAACTTTCTCCTGTATTATCCGTGTGTGCTCACTTCATGTGGTATTAAATAATGTGTGTTAGAGAGCACATGCTTGCTTGTGTTTCATCTGTTAATGACACTTTGGGATGATGTACGGCGCAATATAATCGGCACACATGCTCTGTGTTACTTATCAAAGACTGTGGTTGTCTGGTTGAGACCATTTTCTCCCGCTTTATGTTTATGGATAAATGTGTGGATCATTCTAGTGCATGAGAAAGTGCTCACTTTAATTCATTAATACACTCCAGTATGATTTCACTGGATGTAAACAAATTTCTAAAAGAAGCAAGGCACACAAATGCCTGACTTGCGTTACGGTATGTTATGATCGAGGTAAGTGGGTCTGGTGCTATGGTACTTGACACTACATTGTTTGTCAATGTAGGCATGTGCGTGCGTGCGTGTGTGTGTGTGTTAGCTTCTTTGAGATGAATATACTTTAAAAGTGCGTTTAAAAAATATTAATGGAATGTGCTCTTATTATAGAAACATTGTTACTTGAAAATATTTTTTGGTGTGTATTTCATAGAATGTTTGTCCTGGTTGTAAATTTACTATTGTAGGACTACAAATACTGTCGATTAATTTACTGGCAATAATCAATAATATGTAACCGTGTCTGGGATTGTATTCTGTCTAAACTGTATATTATGTAAATTGCATAATGACGAATAAAATCTATGGAGGGGTTTAACTAGACTGTGCAATTGAAACCATCATGGTTTCAATTGCACATTACGACAGATGCCAGTGTGCGAATGTAGACTTTTAATCATGAAAACAGATCACTAATGACACAAAGCCTTCAAAATGGAACGCTGAGCAACCTAATTATCTTCAAGTTTGTTTTCCTACAGTCTCAAGTCAAAAAGGGCAGCACTGAACGAGGCCTGTTACTTGTCTGTCACATCACCTCCAATCCTTTTTTGCTTTCATTGTACTGTATATGTGAATGCATATTATTTTGGGCTCTATGACAGAGGCAAATGATATCAAAGTTGTTGCTGTCCAGTAGGTTCACTCCACTCCAAATTAGCATTGACTAACTGGCAAGGAGACAATATATGAGGGGAACATTTTTGAACGTGCGTGTGAGTATGTGTAAATTTGTGTGAAATGTTCATCTGAGTAAGCGGGAGCCTGTTATTTCTTGGCACAAGTTCCATGAAAAACACTGCAGTCTTTGTAAGAGGTCCCAAGAAGCTTTAGTGTGTGTGTGTGTGTGTGTGTGTGTGTGTGTGTGTGTGTGTGTGTGTGTGTGTGTACAAAACAAAAGCAGAAAATAGTACATATTCAATATTGTAACAGCAAGTACTGCCAATATCAAAACATTGACTGGTCAAGTTGTGGTGCATTGCCTTCAGTCACAATATGAACATCTGGCCTGTACTTGCACACACACGCCCCATCTCACTTCACAAGGGTCATGTGAAATGCCGCATGCATGGCTGCTGTTGATCACATGAGCAGGTACACATATACAACTGAGTGGATCTGACAGCACAAAATAATTGATGAGTCACCGTATGTAAATGTGTTTTTTAAAACATACAATGCCTCTGTTCTAATAGCTCTGCAAAAATAGATCCTTAATAGCTGCAGTTAAATGTTGCATGAATTAGAAGAAATGCAACACGATGCGAACCACACACACACACACCACATGGTGAGTATTTTAATAGCCCTTAGATTGGAAACAGATGGAAGCCGACACGCAGAGGCAGAAAAGAAAAGCCACATACAATAACTTTGACATGAGCGGGGTGGACCGGGTGGCAGATCAGAGACAGGAATAAAAACAGGGTGGGCAACAGAGGGTCAGACGAGCAGAGATGGCGTACTAAATCCATTTGAGGAGAGTTGAGTGAAAGCAGCGCATGAGGGAGTGTGCCAGAGAGTGTGTGCATAGAACGGGCTGTTCAATGCGCGTGGCCAGCTTTGATGAGGTGAAAAAAGCTTGTACCCTAAAAACGCTAATGACGTTCATTAAGGAAGACCCAAGGGACGCCACGCAGCCAAACTACAGCGATCCATGTGCAACTCAATCTAATCAATGTTGCTGTTCCACGTATCCTTCCTGGATTTGAGTTCTGTTGTACATGTCGTGAGCTAATATTTTTTTTAGAGGCTGAAGTTCACAAAGTTTTAAGTGCTCAGGAACCATCAGTGATGACTGGTTGAAAATACATGTCACTCAATGCTACAAGGTGTACTGAAGTTTTACCATAAAACCATCGGTACTACTTGAATAATGGTAGCCACAATTAGACTTAAATTAGACTCAAGGAATGAATAAAGCTTTGTGTGAATTCCGCAAAAAACAGCATGAGTGGGTGTGGTTTAAGGGGTCTAAGGGCACCTATTTTCAAAAGATTCATCTTTGATGTCCTTTTCATGTGCTTTGCAAGATTAATTGGGTTAGAAATGCCCAGGCTGGGCGATTTGACTGAAAAGTATATCATGATATAAGTGTTTTATATTGGTTGATTGATATACATTTATTTTTTTAATTTTTAATTTTACTTTATTTGTTTACTCTTGAAAATAAGGACCCGAAGAAAAAAGGCTAAATTTAGGCAATGTACAATACTTAAACTTTTATAAGAGGTTAACGCAACAATGAAAAAGTCAACTAAAGTGGTCAACTGAAAGATTAAACAAACGCCTTTTTAAACATAACGTGCATGGTAGGGCTTGGCGATATATGGCTGAAAAATGTGTCACTATAAGACAAGTAAGTTGTAAAAAGTATTTCATATCAGTCAATATTGATGACAACTTATTTGTTTCTCCTGTTCTTGTGTACACTGAAATTTGAAAAGTTGCTCCTCCACCAATGCATTGTAAATGCTTATTTGTGTCGGATGTCACGATATGTAAATGAGCGTTGCTCTGATTGCACTGTTGTTCTTTTTAATCTGAATATGAAATAAGCTCTCCTCTGATTCGGGGGCTGGCTGTATCTCAGCTTGCATATGTCAGGTTTTACTATTGTTGTGAAGCAGAATTCACCAAGAATTGGCGGTTTGTTATGAGAACACCCTGAACGGCGAGGCTTTATAGACTTTTGAAGCTACACATATTGTACTTTATTACAATTAAAAAAGCTAGCGTAACAATCAAGGAAGAAGCTGGTTGCTACAGAAGGATGATGTGGGTGAATTTTTTTTTTTTTCGACTATATTATGCATGAAACTGGATAAATATGGATTCAGGGGTACCTTTAAGTACCCATTAGCCATCCGTTGGACACTAAACCACGAAGCAAATGTGTCTCATTGTATCAAGGACAGGTCAGGCTCATTCTGGGCTTTTTTTTTTCAATCCCGATGCAATCTGGTCACCACATTTCAATTTAACCTTTAAGTCACTTTTCTACTCGTACTAGGGAAGATAACTCCTCTATATGAAAAAATAACCCCTTTCCTGTATCCCTTTAACACCACTCAATCTCGCCGGATGGAGTGGTGGAGAAATGGAGAGCAAAGCTGAGTGATTCAATATGTAAAAGTGGAAAGGAAATGAAATTTTAATTAATCTGTTACGGTAAGGTTGTGACAGAGAAAAAGAAATGTGTGGAGTAAGAAAATAAAAGGCAATGCTACAAGGAAACTTAGTGACGAGAAAAACTGTGAAAAGGCAAAAGAAATCCATACCTCTAACGGTGAATCGCAGAGAAATCGCCGGAACTATAGTGGGATGTAGAGGAGAAAAAAAGCGAGTTATCATTTTTTCCAAAATATTACAATGTATGAAAATCTCACATACTTCTGCTACTGTCATAGAAATAAGAGGTTTTCTCTTGACCAAGTAATCGCATATCAAACACAATCACAAAGGGCTATGAAAAAAAAGACTGTTTACTCAAATGAAAACATTTCGGCCAGTCAACTAGACAAGAGGAGATAGTGACAGTTCAGAGGATAAGGCAGAAATGTTTCAATCTGGCCTCTATTTTTTTCATTCTTTTAGTTTTAGATACTTGGTTGGGACAGGAATCGCTGCCATTTCTTCAGGAAGATTTAGAATGCTTTTGGAGAAATGTTTTACAGTACACTTGTACCTGTCAAAGCAGGGCCAACAAAAATTAGTTTTGCCGCAAGCAGAATCACATTTCACGGCAGCAATACAAGGTACTAGAGTTGCACATTTTTGTCCATGTGTTCGCTGTCCTGTTTTCAGTGTTTTGTGCCAGGGTAGAGAGCAGTGTTTGCAGAAGATGTACATCTTGAGGGCATGCCTCCAAAAACAACTACTAACAACAGAAAAGCGCTTGTGACTTTGATGACTGTATTCCCCAAATTTGCTTCAGTCCACCTCTTGCGTTGCTTAAACTTGTACAACTAAAGTGAATGAAAAAGCCCCTTGGCCAAGCATATGTGAGCCTTCTGGATAACCAATAAAACTAACTAACAAGTTTGGGGAATGCCTGGGATTGCACAGTGAATGGCAAAGTGCTGCTGGTGGGGCAGCATTAAACTTATAAATGCAATTTTCATGTTATAATATACGAAAGGGCCATGTTATTTGGGTATACCAAAATTCAAAATGTATAACACACGGATTCCGACCTATATCTGTGTTTTTCCTAACAGATTTCTTTTGTTAAACATCTCCAGCCACTCTGAGTACATGTACAGTATGTTCAAATCTAAACATGACAACTGTTCATTCTCTGCTTTTAAGTCCCCGTTTGTTGACATGCACTCGGTTCACATTTTATCCACCCAAACTACTGTAAGTCCGCCTCCGTAACAGTTGGTGGGGATGAGGATTAATGCTAACATTTCAACAATGCATTTGTGCATTGCCAAGAGTGGATAAAATGTGCCCAATTGAAATTTTATCAGACAGGATCCACTGGTGTAATTCTTGTGAATGGTCCTCACATTTACTTATAATATTGACTATATTTAGGGTGACTTTTATTAGGAAAACAAAACGCACATTGAAGACTCAAAAGTTGTTTGTTTACTGGTATTTTTTATTGCCATAATTTAGTTCAAATTGATTTTAAAAATGCGGTTTTGGCCATAAATCTGCCTGTTTGATTAACTGATTTGCACAGTCATCTTGTCAAAGTTTAAACAGACGTAACAGCCGTTGTACATTGGTATGGTGATAGGAAGGTTACTGGTTTGATGGCATGTTTTCAAAACCACTTCCATCGCCAGTGTGAGCTAGGCTTTTATTGTTTTGTTTTTTTCCTTTCAAGTCATAGAGAGACCGGCAATGTGCAGCCATGTGTTATTATGAATCCAACTTGAGTTTAAAGCAGCATATGGCCTGCTACACTTTGATTGGCTGCTGCAGCAAGTACGCCTGGATGTGGCGTCCAATCGTACGATTCAGGTATTCTGGCTGCAGTGGCCTATCATTGCAGCCAGCTGTGTCCTGCCTCCAAATGCAGTGAGATTTTCATAACACGAGCAGCTGGCGAACACGATGAGTGATGGTTGAATAAGGTGAACATCTCAAAATTTTTCCCCTCCTCGAAAAAGACAATGTCGGCTGAATGGGAATTTGTTGGCTACCCCCCTCACCCCCCCCCCCCCCCAAAAAAAAGCACAGATGGTAAAAGCTTGGAGGAAGAATATCCTACATGCACCACCCATCACTCTTTGACAAAGCCAAGCTGTCTTGAGAGGAACATTTGCACCCAACTGAGTTAAAATGTCAACAATTGATAAAATACAAACTACAACAGGTTTGCTACTGATACACATAACATGGCGAACATCAGGTAATTTGCGCTCTGAGAAAAGAGTAACTACTCAATTTCTGAGAAATTTCTTGAGGGAAATTAAATATTTTCGTTTCTTTTTATATGTATTAATGTACCTCCAAGGAACAAAATGAAAAAAAGTTATTTACCCAAACATTTTAAAATCATACATTTTCAAGCTGTAATTGCTAACCAACAACAGCAATATTTTGGCAAACACTTTTGTCATACCATCAGATTCTGATACCGACCCACGCCTACTTCTGTGATTATTTAAATAGACATGTTTATCTTATATCTACCTTGTAGACTTTAATGTATTGCTGATGTAGCATTCATTCTTTATTTTAAAAAGCCAAACTCGGCCATATTAAGGTGTTGACATACATTTGAAGCGTGAGGTTCAATCAATTGAATATAATAGCTTGTCTCATTTGAAAAAAATTACTGGTTAGGTAAGAACATATACTCGTGTATTGCTGCTAGAAATTTAAGGCAACGACTGCAGTAGTTCACCGGGTGGCACATTTTGCGAATAAGCGCAACTGGAAGCCCTGCCAAAAATCAGTGCTTCCCCTGATGTGTGTCTAACAACGTTCTTGCATATCATCTGTCAAACCAAGTTTAGATTTTGCTAAAGTAAATAAGCAAGCAGTCCTACTGCATTTCAGGATCAGATATGAAATAGAAAATTAACAATGGCCACAAAATTAGACAAAGAGAATGAAGGGGAAAAAAAATCTCATGACATGCTTTTTCTGCCACTGAGAATGAAATCAAGCTGTTTGCGACTCCCTTTCTGATAAAAATTGGAAACATAGTCTGCAATTGCATCTTGTACTAATACAGTGTGATGATTCTCTGACGAATCTTCATTGACTCTGTTTGACATGGCTTGGTTAAAACTAACCCCCCTTGTGGAAAACACAACTATTTATGTTCCGAGTCGAATTCATCCACACGCATGGTATCGTTAGTTTGGGATGCAAAGCGACTATCGTTGAAAGGCTTTGCAGCGAGGCCTCTCTCAGTCAAGTCATTGGCTAGAAACATCCTCAATATTCTATTCAATAGTTAAGAGGGACACAAATGCGTACACATTTATCCTCAGGTGAGACAAATATGTAGCCTCACATGAATGAGCGGCCTGGTTGTGCATTTATTCAACAGGTGACTCTGGGTTAAAAAAGTTTGGACACCGTTGATTAGATTATGTGAGATAATAATGTTAATTATTAATAATGGTGTGCTCAACTGATATTTTAGCAGATATATTTGGACTTTTTTTATGATAAGAAAAATTAGGGAAAAAAACTACATCTGTAAGAATGCCACAAAACTGACATTTTCCTCGATTAACTTTACAGTCAACGCATTACCAACAGCAAAGCCAAACAATGTGGAACATGCTGAAAGGCAAAAACACTAACACTTTTATTGAAAACTCACAAAAACTGTTCAGTAAAAACAGCTGCAGGTAATAGGTGATACAGTTTAAAATCTACCATTGTAAAACAAGCTGCCGGGTATATTTGAGTCTCCAAACAAACTACACATCCTTGAATTTGATGATAAACGTGTGTATGTGTGAAGTAAACACATTTTCACAAAGGCATTTTCGATGTGCGTGTGGTCAGTTTTAATTAGATCATCGCTGCATTATTTCCGGCATGAGCTGAGGACAACGCGGTGTCAGTCAAACATGCAGGTGTTGACAGCAAGGCAACACCATTACGGCATGTGAATGCAATCTCAGCTTCCCTTCACTGACGCAACCACACAATAGCCCGCAAACAGATTGTGTCTCGAGTACCTTCTGGAACGCTCTCATTGGCACCACATGGAGGACATCACTTCCTATTTTGTTCCCTTTTACTCCAGTAAACACTCATATGCATCTGCACACAATTAAGGTCTAAAATGCACACATACGCACCGTATAAACACACTCATTTGCTTCGACGTAATTCTTAGGACCCTACACAATTGTGCTCTTCAAACATGGTGTGTTTTTCAAAAATAAACACAGACACACACAAATAGCCCAGGTCTCCAAGGGTGAACATTAGTTGCTTGTGGTAGATTTGACCCCTCCAAATTGAGTGCATGGTGTAATACTGCTCAGTGCAACAGGTCATAAAATAGAACGGCCACATAATAAATAAATAAATAAATAAATAAAGATACAATTACGCTTTCTTCTGTTCCGTACCCATCCATATGGATTTGTGGAAATCTGTTTGCCATATGAGAAGAGGGGGAGGGCACAGATTGTTGTTAATGTACTGAAGCTAAACCAATGTCATCATATCTTTGAAGATCTGCACTAAAAAGATTATGGGTAAATGAAATATTGTCTTTTTTCCCCTCACCCCCTTCTACTTATTCGTCTTATCATCATTCGTAAAGTTTATGCTCACTTTCATGGGTAACTCCTTAAGTGGAGGTCTTTTTCCAAAATGGGGAGTACAGAGTCAACAGTTTTTGTTTCTTTTTTTTTCTTTCTTTCTCCTGACAATGAAAGCCACATGTGCTGGAAGCCAGTCACGGCTCACCAAAAGAGTCAGGTACAGTAAGTGAACAGTGCGCTTGGTAGTGCTTTTGTATAGCATGTGCCTCAACTTTAAGTGAATGTTATAGAAAGAATAAGCGGATCTCCTTTACATCCGCTTTTTGGGGAAAAAAGAACTCAGAGAAACACTAAAGCCATTTTAAACAGTTCACTTCCACCTTGCCTGAATGAAGGTGGCCTTACAGTCGTACTTAGGAACAGGGAAATGGGTATTAAACGTATTAAAATTAGCAGAGACCTAGCATTGTATTTGTTGTTGACGAGATACTCCAGATATACTTGCTTTCAAGGTACATCTATGTAACATCCCATTTATAAAATTGAGAGTAAGTTTCAATAAAAGCAATTGTGGAAATCTCTTGCATCTACCTTGTATGCAGCTGACTGACCTGACAATGCACTTGTACAATATGCATCAACACCAGAGAAGTCTACTGGCAAAATATCTCCGACATATTCCATCATTCACTTGGTCAAAAGAAATGCAGCGACAGATTGTTCTGAAAGACTTTACATTATGTTCTTGAACCTTTCTGATCACTATGGTTAAAAAAACTGATCTGAACCTGGTATAACCGCTGGTATTAAGACACTCGGAAAGAATCTGCCATTGCCTTCTTGCCAAATCATACTACTTTTACAATTAATGAATTACCTTACTTTTACAAGACAGCAAATTTGGCCATTTTACCCATGCCTTTTGGCAGACATTTTGGGGAGGAGATTGTTTTTCCAGCCCTCTGAAACAACTTGCCCACTCAGGTTAGTGGAAAAATGTTTGTAGTTCTACATGTTGACTTGGCTTTATTTTCTCCACTTTGCATTTATTAGAGCAGGTGAACACATATTGCACACAGCTACAAAACATAACGAATATTAGATTTTTTGCCCCAGGACGTAAAGATGACGTTGTTAGCAGGTCTTGTTACGGTATATGCATTGCATGCACCTCTAGAAACTCCTCCTTAAAAAAAAAAATGTTCATTAGAATAATGCCTTAAAATAAAATTATCTCCTCAGAGCCGGTTGTGCTGTATGTGTTTATAATGCTATCCCTTGCCCTGGCGAGCCTTTGAGAAAGGCTACATTTGCTTCTACGTAACAAATCATGGTCAGAAATTATTGATGCGTGATATTCTATCCAAGTACTGCTTCTGTTGTTGTTTTCACATTGATTTTAGCATCATCTTTTATGAGAGTATAAGCAATAATGTTATGATATAATCATTCTACTGGATTGTCTTATATCTGCCAAGTTCTTCTTACCAACAAACATTACATTTTTACACATTGAATCCTAGTATTTATGCCCTACAGAGCGTACAGAATAAAAACAGGGCAGTACCTCACTCTCACTACATTCGCTGGGATCATCCCCATGAATGGCCATCTGGTATCGGGTGTACAGGGCCACAGACTGCTGATATGATGCTGTAAAGTGGGGGTCCTCAAAGCTGACTCGTACTAGCCTCACCTTCAAGCACAAAGTGTAAAAGGGAAGAGCAATGAGGATCAACGAGTGCCGTTTGATGTTGCTTCAGTCACCTTGATCGTGCTTACAGCCGCAAATGACGTACAGATTCCTTTTACTGCTGTACAAAAAGTACAAATGAATGGAATAAAATCATAAGAATCGAGGAGACTGAATGGAGACTATACGTTTTTAAATAGCTCACACTTGAACAGGGAACTTGAAGATGAGGCTAGCGCATGGCCCGCAATTTTTCAGATTGAGCATTCTTAGACATGATTTGACTTTTAGGACATTACCTTGACCCCTCTTCAAGAAAGCATATCAAATTTGTCAATCTGCGATCACCTCTTTCACAAAACTGCACAATGGAACCGTAAACATGACTCCAACATGGCACCCAACCTGTGACTCCTTTTGGTACCACTTAGGGATATGGAGGGCCGAGTTGCACCAGCAGCATGACATTGCCAACATGAGTGTGTAGGAGGTGCTCAGAAATGATTCCCCTTTTACAATCGATTATTTATCAATGTAATATAGCATGAATGTTGGCCATAGAAGAGGCACTGATGAGATTGAACTCTGAAAACTGGGGGCGGGGGTTGACTGTCAAGCTGACCACCCCCCCCCCCCCCCGCCCCTCAGAAAACAGACTAGAATAAATACCCTACCGACTACCTCAAGGCCAACTCAAGACACCTGAAGAAACACTGCTCTCAGCCGTGGCGTATGGAAACATTTTCGCCTCATTATCCCCCATTCTTTGACACATACATGTGATTTCAGATTGAAACCTAATGGTTATCACTTACACTGACATCTTTGATATTGTGTCCATGTATGAAACATCTACAAATATGTAGTCCACTGGTCTGACAGTGAAGTAGAGACAATACTTTTTTCTTTCTTTAATAAAACTAAATGACTCTTAAAAGGCAGAAAGGAATGATTCTACGACATCAATCGAAATAAGCATCATTACTAGAACTATTATTGCCGTTGTTTGCAAATGTCCTTCTAAATGCATATCTATCATCTCCCACCCGCTGTGAGAAGGCTAACAGCAGCTTGACCTATGCCTGCCACCCCCTGACCTGGCTCTCGGAGGGTTTGTCAGGAGGGTCCTTGTGAATTGCCATCTGGTAGAGTTTGTACACCTGGTAGGAGGCGTCGAAAGAGGCTTTGAACTGCGGGCAAGGGGGATTGGCGCGCACTAGCCTCACCTTCAAAAAATAAAAATACAGGCAGGTAATAGTTAGCATCAACATGGAATGGGGGTACAGAAAATATCACAGGTACAATATGAAAAAGTAAACAACTCAAAGAGAGAACCATTATGAAGGCATTGTGACATGAGAATCACACAAACGTATACGGTACACACACAAACACACACACTCCTTGCTCTGTGTCGTTATGATCTCAAGTCGTCCTTTGTTGATATTTTTGACCGCAACTACAGCAATTTGTTTTCTGTTCTCCAAAAGAGCTATTGCTCTTATGATCCCTTCTTTGAAAGGGAAACAAGATGAGATGGAGAACAGCATGCTCTGAGAATCTGTAAAAATGTACTGTGAGATGAAAAGTTACCAAATTGATTTATGAAAAAAAGGACATCAACCATTCTAGTGATTCACCTTGTCCACTGAGACCAAAGTTTTAATTTTCTTTATGTAATAAACTTTATTCAAAAATCAAAATGCATCAGAAAGTCTTTGCTGACAAATGTTGGATCAACGATCTTGTTAGACTGATCAAAATAAGAAAAAACGTGAGTGTTTCTAACATCAAACAAACTCAATTATTAATGTGCTCAGAATCGGCCTCTGTGTCATTAACCACATCTCCAAACAAAGGCTTTTATTGGCCAAAGACACAGAGTCCATCGAGTCTTCTAGGCAGATACGAAGGGGGCTCGAGCCCGCAGTTTATTGGATTTGGACTGAAGAGGGCAGGTCTCAGATGACTTTTGGCATCTACTTTTCTGAGTTAAACAAATCCTTATAAATAAAAGGATATTTCCCAATTCAATCTTTTTAATTATGCTTCAGTGCTGAAGATGTGTTTTGACGGAATATACTACTTGAGGCACGCCACAAATCACACCATAGTAGTGAGATTTTTGGGGGGAGAGGCTATCTTAACAGTACTACAACATTACACAAATAGCAAATAGTTGGATACTTGACTGCCCAAGAATGTTTAAATAAAGCCAAAATATATGAATCTAAGTTTGATTATGATGCCAATAAATTTTAATGAAACTGTCATCCAATTTGCGCTTTTCCCTAACCATGTATGGACAAAATCTCAGTCTACAAAAAAATTATCAGATTTTTCTGTACTTGTGGGAGGGAAATAAGATTCACACTCCACTTGAATATTATTAATATTTAGTCAATGTACTTCATTAGGCTGTGTTCCACTTCACATGGAAGCTGTTAAGCTTCACAGTAGAGTATCTCCAAATCTCTAAACTAAACAATTTTGCATCCATTTTTTTCAAATGATTTTTCCTTAAAAATAAAACAAAGTAGAAAGCTGTGTGACCAGTGAAGTGGTTTTTGAAAGAGTGATGTTGCCATGAGGACACAGAATCATGTTATCACATTGCCCTCTGGTGGGTGAGAACTGAACATCACCAACACAAACAAAAACTGAAAAATTGATTTGGATTAAGATACTTGTTTAAAATGGTTAAATTAATGACCAAGTTTTACAACACGGGTTCAACGGCAGTCACATCAAAACGTGAATGCCAGTTTAGTATTCAGTCAAGCCACTTTTGTTTTAGTGTTTTGTCATTACCGCCTGTCTATTCTTTTTCAAATATGTCTTGAAAGTAAGTACAAGTCTGAAAAATGCATACGTATATATTGGAGGTACCGTGAAATTATTTATAAAGCCTTTATTCAAAACACTGAGTGTTCTGAATTAAAAGTCTGGCCCCAAGATTGCTCACAGTATTTTAGACATAACTGTCCAGGAATAATGGGACTTTGTAAACAGTACAGTGTGTCAAGAGTAGCTCTCAAAGTAAAACACACTGTTGGACATCATACTTTTCAGTACAAAGTATTGTGCTTCGTCAGAGGTACACATTCTGAGTTAGCAACTGGAAAGCTTCTGGCCCTGCATCCAGATGCATTATGCATCCTCAAACACCCGCGAGAAGAGTGAGTTGACAAAAGACAGTGTTTACATCTGTTTTAAGTCTTGGTCAGGACCAAAAGTGATGCGACTTTGCCAACCTCATTTTCGGACCTTTGCCAGGGACAGCTCCAAAATCACTCTGACTCCCTACCAAAGGTTCATTTTCATTCCTAGTGATGTGGTAGCTTTGGTTTGAATGTCATCATCGGGGTAACATGACGAAGTCTGTGGTGTGTCTACAATTCCATTGATCTTAGACTGGGAACAAGGCATTTTTTTCCTCACTGTGCTTTGGCAATTGAGCCTCAAAACATAATAAACATGGTGAAGTCACTGAGGCTCCTGATGATGGAAGCGGCAATTCAACCTTGTTGCAGTCACCACAACAGGCAAATGCTTATTTCAAGTAAGATACAAAGGAGATAGGAAACCACTACTGCTTACCTCAAGGCAATGAGATGGACTGTCAGGGCATGTCTCTGTCAGGAAATCTTCCAGAGTTTTGGTTTGGTTTGTCGGAGTGGCAGTAGGAGGACTAGTGGTCAAGGTGGAGGAGACCCCAACACCGCTGTTTTTCAACTGCTCCTTCTGATGGCGGCGCTCTTTTCTTAAATCTTTGGCCTTGCGACAAGGGGGTCGGTTGGGGTCAAGTCCTATACCTGCATCCCAGAGAGAGAAGACAGTACCGTAATAAAAGTGTTGAAGATGTGCAGCTTCACAAACTGCAACGCTCACTCTTTTGTATGAGTGTGTCTGTGGAACTGACATTATCCTAAGAACACATGCTCCATTTCCATTGGCAATAAAGTATCATTTGCTGGTGACGTCATTAGCACTAAGTATGACTTAGAACGTGAACATTCTCTGTGGAAATGCAATCTTGTCTCAGCCCCCACCTGACTCCCTCTCTTCTAATCTTCCTTTTCCACCACCATCTCTTGCCAAGCCCTCCAGCTCTACGGGCATCCCATGTCAACAGTTTATACGCCCACATCCTGTTTGGAGCAATAAGGAAATGGGGACCATTTCCAGCTTGTCAAATTGCCAAACGCAACCAGCAGCTCACTTTCCAACTCCTCCTCCATCAACGTAAGCGAGGAATACCCCATCTTGACACCAGTAAAAGGGAAAACCTGGCATGGATGGATGTTCAATAGAAAGCATCCATCCATCCATCATGTGGTCTGCTTACTGTCACAAATGTCATGGGCGTGCTGGAGCCTATCCCAGCCGTCTTTGAGCAGTAGGCGGGGTACAGGTTGAACTGGTTGCCAGTCAATCGCAGGCCACACTTAGACGAACGTTTTGCGCAAAGTCACACCTTGGGACAATTTAGAGTGCTCGATTAACCCGCTGTGCATGTTTTAGGGATGTGGGAGGAAACCAGAATATTCGAGAAAACCCAAGCGGAGAGAACATGCAATCTCCAGACAGGAAAGCTGGAGCCAGAATCGAACCCTGCACCTCTGCACCCTGAGGCGGATGTTGCGAGTTTGTTTATTGTACATAAAACATATACAGTAATAATTTGACAGAAAATAAGGTACAGTGCCCTCCATAATTATTGGCACCCCTGGTTGAGATGTGTTTTTTAGCTTCCAATTATTTTATTTTTTTTCTAAATAATATGGGACCTTAATGGAAAAAAAGAGAAAAATCCAACCTTCAATACAAGTGCATTTATTCAGTGGGGAAAAAATCCCACATAAAGAAATAATTATTTGACATCAAATCACCTGTTCCACAATTATTGGCACCCTTAACAATTCCCAGGAAATAAATATAATTGAAGCATTTCTGTCATTTCTACAGTAGTTTACAAAGTTTACCAGAGTATGTAGGAACATTTAATTAGTAATTCATCACTTCCTGTCTCCCTGGGGTATAAATATGACGTGACACCGAGGCCATTTCTCTTATCCACTCTTAAACATGGGAAAGACAAAGGAACACAGCATACAAGTGAGGCAGATGTGCGTCGACCTTCACAGGTCAGGCAGAGGCTACAAGAAGATTGCCACTCAACTGCAGCTGCCCATATCCACTGTGAGAGGAATAATTAAGAAGTTCAAAACAACTGGAACAGTGGTAAACAAGCCTGGACGAGGAGCCAAGTTTATTTTGCCACCACGCACAGTGAGGAGGATGGTAAGAGAAATCAAAAGATCTCCAAAGCTCACTGTTACAGAATTACAACAAATGGTAGCATCCTGGGGTCACAAAGTCTCCAAATCAACCATCAGGCGCTGTCTACACGCCAACAAGCTGTTTGGGAGGCATGCACGGAGAAAACCTTTCCTCACTCACAATCATAAACGCAAGCGTCTGGAGTTCGCCAAGCGGTATTGGGGCTTCAACTGGGACCGTGTGCTTTGGTCAGATGAGACCAAGATTGAGCTTTTTGGCAACAAACACTCTAAGTGGGTCTGGCGTACCACGAAAGATGCGCATGCTGAAAAGCACCTCATACCCACTGTGAAGTATGGGGGTGGGTCAGTGATGCTGTGGGGCTGTTTCGCTTCCAAAGGCCCTGGGAACCTTGTTAGGGTGCATGGCATCATGAATGCTTTGAAATACCAGGACATTTTAAATCAAAATCTGTTGCCCTCTGCCCGAAAGCTGAAGCTGGGTCGTCACTGGGTCTTTCAGCAAGACAATGACCCTAAACATATGGCCAAATCTACACAGAAATGGTTCACCAGACACAAAATCAAGCTCCTCCCATGGCCATCTCAGTCCCCTGACCTCAACCCCATTGAGAACCTGTGGGGTGAGCTGAAGAGGAGAGTACAGAGGAGAGGACCCAGGTCTCTGGATGATTTAGAGAGATTCTGCAAAGAGGAATGGCTGAAGATCCCTCTTTCTGTCTTTTCCCATCTTGTGAAACATTATAGGAGAAGATTAGGTGCTGTTTTGTTGGCAAAAGGGGGTTGTACAAAATATTAACACCAGGGGTGCTAATAATTGTGACACACATTATTTGATGTCAAATAATTATTTCTTTATGTGGGATTTTTTCCCCACTGAATAAATGCACTTGTATTGAAGGTTGGATTTTTCTCTTTTTTTCCATTAAGGTCCCATATTATTTAGAAAAAAAATAAAATAATTGGAAGCTAAAAAACACATCTCAACCAGGGGTGCCAATAATTATGGAGGGCACTGTAGATAAAAAAGTAAAAAGAAAGAAATCAGTCTTCATTCAACAAAGTTATTATGTTCAAGGGAGTAGCAAGAAGTAAAAAACTTATCTAGTCCTACCCCGTTATGCGTTTATATCTACTAAATCATTTTTACATCAATCAGAAAAGAAAAAAGAAGTCTCCATTAAGGCTCATACTTTACCCTTAACCGTGATATTTTTACAACTTTTGGTTTGTATCGGGATTATATACATCCACACCCTGGCACTCTTGTGTCAATATTCTATTGTATTCATAATGGATATTTAAATACCTTTCTCTATTTATCAACTGAGTTCTGATTTATCATTATATTTAATGTTTAGAATTTATCATTTTAACTCTGATTGATGTAGGTTGTCTGTACTATTTTTTTGAATTTGTTTTTGAACTCAGTAAGCGATTTTCAGGTCCGTTTCGAGATTATTCCACAGATTAACACCTTTGCTAGATACACTTCTTTGCTTGATGTTTGTTCTTGTTTTGAGTTTTTTGAATGAGTTGGTACCTCTTAATTCATAGCTGCTTTCTCGAATTTCGAAAAACGTCTGAATGTTTTGGCAGAGCAGGTTATTGTGTGCTTTGTACATTAATTGGGCGATTTTATAGTCAACCAGGTCATAAAATTTCATCGTATTTAATTTGATAAATAGTGGATTTGTGGGTTCCGTATATTTTGATCTATTAATAATTCGAATTGCTTTTTTTTGTAGTTTGAGAATAGGGAGTGTGTTTGTTTTGCAGGCATTTCCCCATATTTCCACACAGTAGGTCATATATGGTAATAAAATGAAGTGTATAATGTGTACAAAGATCTCTTATTTAACACTTCCTTGGTTTTGTAGAGGATCCTACGGTTTTGGCTATTTTTCTTTTTAAGTTATCGATACGTGGTTTCCAACATAGTTTTGAGTCCATTACTAATACGAGAAACTTGGTTTCATACGCTCTTTCTATTTCAATTGAGTTTACCATAATTTTAGCTTGGTGTTTGATTGGTCTTGTGCCAAAAACAATTAACTTAGATTTTTTCAGGTTAAGTGACAATTTATTTCTGTCGAACCAGTTTTTTAATTTATTTAATTCGTTTTCTACGGTTGTCAGGAGCTGTTTCAGATTTATTCCAGAACAGTAGAAAGTTGTATCATCAGCAAATACCGGTAGTGCTAACCGGTCGTCAACCATGACACCCTGGAAAGCATCTAAATGTAACTACAGCAACTTCGTAGCACCACCTGTCATTTCCCGAGTGGGATAACAGGGAGGGTGCCATCAAGGGGAGACATCTATTTATTAAAGAAGATAATGTACTAATGATGTAGTATACAGTGAAATCAATACTCCACTTTTAGCAATACTGACCACCCAAAAGCAGAACCATCACATAAGCTATGTGATTTCGTACCAGGTTTAGGAGCTGTGACTGTTGTTCTGCCATCCAGGACAGATCCCGGCTCTTTTCGAGGTGGCTCTGAGACAGTGGGTGTGACATCTGCCTCATTCAACTTGACATTTGTGACAGCGGGAAACTCTGCTACCTCCTTCTGAATGTCTGTAATAGCACACTCAATTCCTTTACTTGGTTCTTGAGGACCTTCGACTTCGCACACTGAATCCATTAGTTCCCCTAGAAAAAGTAAAACAAACAAAAAGCGAAATAATAATACAACACGTGGGGGATAAAATTATAAAATAAAACCATCTTCTTAAACACACACAAAAAAATATTCACAATACTCACCAGGTTCACTCTCTTTCGTCAATATTCCTTTGCAAATATATTTATTGATCTTCTTCAAGATTTTCTTATGGGATTTGGTAGGCTGGAATTTTGCAGCATGGCATCTTGAAAAGCACAGAGTAGCATCTTTGGTTACAATTCTTCCAAACAAATGTTTTCAGTCATCAAATGAATATAAATAACAATGAGCCTGCATGCTCACGCCATCATGTTTGGAAATCATTACCTGATGGTATATTGTGGACAGCAGGTCTTGTTCATTATGGGCTTGTAAACATATTTTCCACTTCTATTGAAAACAAAAACATGTATAACGTTAAGGTAAAATTACAGAAATGTGGTGAAAATATTTAGCTTTACAGTAGAAGTATGCGATTATTTCTGGTTGAAACGAGTTGTAAGGCAGAAAAAAATACTTGGTACCTTCTCCATCCTCTGTCTATGAGGTCTTGGTAGTCTTGTACTGTCATGGTGTGAGACCACATACCTGAAGCAAAAATTGATCATCAAGCTACATTGGTCAAGTACATTATAGCTTTATTTTACAACAGAGCCAAGAAAGTAAGGTGAGAATCGTTTTCTATGCTCTTCCTAAATCTTACATAATAGCACGTCCGCAACTTGTTGAGTCTGCCCTACAGTGGAAAAAAAATCTTTGGATTTACTTAATTTGAACATGAACGTCGGTTGCACATGATTTAAATATGGTAATCAGATGTGATTCGTCATTTATCACCTCTAATCCAAATGAATAACACCTCAGAAAAAAACACGTCATGACTTTTTAAAAATTCAAGAAAGATATATCACAAAGATCTAAATAAAATGGAAGTGTCTCTTTGGTAGATTACGACGATGAATTACTTTGTATCCCTGAAGCTTTCCCTGATGGCAGTGTGTGTGACAGTGTGTTTCGTCATCTTGAAGTATTGCCAAGAAACATTCTCATAGTCCCCCAATGAAGTATGAAGTGTATTTATTAACTGTATAAACAGGATATTGCATCCCGGTTCCCAAGACTGCGAGCAAAGATCCCATTGCAACCTCTGACCGTATCTGCAACAATCATAAACACACAGCTTGAGAGCTACATCAACCAGCACATTGTTGTACTCTACATCTAAACCACAGCAATTTAATATTAACCAGGTTACAAAAGTGACATATATGCACCCATTTATTTTCTTCATTGAAAATGGAAGTGACTGCTCATGAGACTTAACTTTTTTAGCACATTACTTTTCCAGATCTGAACCATTTATGCTGCTCCCATGATGTAACAAGTCCACTCTTACCTGAGATTAGAGTATCACTTGTCTGCATCATTCACTGGCTGTATTAGTAACGATGTCGGTCCTAATTGGAGCAAAACTGTCTCATCCCTCTTGACACAGAAAATGAGGCTGCTTTGCAAGTCAGCATAAAATATTGCACTAGGTGGAGTTTTTTAGACTGATGCTGATTCTGAAATTTGGCAGAATAAAATTCTGATAACCGATTAATCAGCCGATGAATTGATGAATGAAAATATATATATAACATTTCTTGGCACAGGATGAATTACAGGCATAACATATGATTGTTTTACATTACATGTGTTGGGTGGGTATTAGAAAGGCATTATTTTTGTCATACGTTGTAGTTATTCAACAAAAAAAAAACGATTATTTTTTTGCTGATTCATTTGTGTTGCAGCAGGAAGAGATGGCAAACAGACAGGACAGCGACCCTTGAGGACCGAGTTTATGCAAACAACTCCATCTCCATGCTGCCAACAACCAGAATAATCTGTGTGTGTGAGTGGGGGGGGGGGGGGGTTAAATCACTGTGTTTAGACAATGTAAATAAAATGTATATTAAAAAAAAGAGTTCCGTTTTTTGAACACTCATACTGAAATAAATAAACTCGCCCACTGTACTCTAATGAATTGAAATGTACCCATATGACGTCACGAAATTGTGAAACGTCACTCTGCTACAGGCAACTGTAATTTGGGCCATAAATGCAGTCACACCGCCGGATGAGTACTGTATATTCATGTACTGTACCGGAAAGCTAACTTTGGAACAAGTAGTCAGGAAAGACACGACTGTGCATGGTAAACACATCTCACTGCAACTCTGAACTTCCACAAAGATTGGAAGGCATCAACTGGGAGCAGACAGTGCTGCATAGGCGGTCACATCTTGGTGATGGTGCGAGCAGTAGATAGCTCGATGCTAGTTGGTGACACACCAGTTCTCCATAACTGCTCACGTTACACCGTTTATCGTGGTATAAACGACAGCGTCACTACCAAATTAACAACATTGCACACAAGACTCTTCTGAGATGCACGTTACATTCCCCAATGCACACCGATTAGGGCTTTCGAGATAACATTAAAAACTTTATGCTAAGAGAGGAGAAAGGCTAAAATAACCATCACAGTCGGGCCCAAGCAACACTTATTACAGTGGTATGCATTTAAAACACCTTGTACGTATTTAAATGGCTGATAACATCTATTACAAAATAAGGGATCGGTGAATGCGTTCGCTGACAGGAGAGCTAGTTTGTAAATGGTAAATTCTAGACTAGGATCTCTGATTCAACACTTACCATGAGAAAAGTTTCCCTTTTCATTTTTGCAGTAACCACAGCGGTAACCGTCGTCCCCACCGAAATATTCTACAATCGTATAGCAATTGTTTCCAGCCATGTTTAGTCCAAAAACCGATGACAGATGAGGGTGCAGGCTAGAAGGAAGTCGCCGGCCAGACAAGTACTATAGCGCACCACCTTGAGGCAAAAGAAAACTTTATTGCGACCACAGCTAATTTCAAAGATGCTTTACCGTTATGGCGAACACAACCAATTGAGTTCAAACATTTATTATTGTTAAGTGGCATCTTTGTGGTAAAGCAAAAAAAAGTGCTTACGGTTTTAATGTTTTATTCTCGCGTCAAATTTGTGCCTGTGCCGCACCACGCGTGTGACGTCATTAGCAAGCGACCGTGGGATTTTCCTTATTCCTCATAAAGAAAAGTCAACATCGACCCTCACAATAGTCCTGTACTTAAGTACAATTACAGATAATTGTGTCATAAGACACCGTGGTTAAAATAGTTCAAGTATTGATTCGAAAAAGAGGCTTACAAAAGTAGGTGCAGATAATGAATTGTACTTGATTGTAATTTGATGTAAAAAGATGAAGCCCGTTTTGATCATTTGTCACAACGGGAAGGGGGATTGCACACATTTTTTTATTTTGCATAGTGCTCTTCCCAAAACGAAAAAAAAAATCACTGGGCACTGCTTTGCTGTAAGCTAAATTGTGATAGACGAATCAGGACTGAGCTGACATGACAGATTTGAGCCAACTACTACCCCCCCCCCCCCCCCAAATGTTACAAAAAAAAACACAACAAGAACAACACACTACCTGTATGTATTTTTTTCAAATGAACTTGAGAATTTTTGTACACCGCAAGATGACTATTAAGTTGCTTCAAGGTAGCCGATGTTGCTCTATGTTGATACAGTACTGTCCGTTTTTTTAACCTTATAAGTCCCCAACATCTCAATCACACTCACAATGTCAATCACGGTAGCATTTAGCTCTCTCTACCTATATCTTTTGTTGCATCATGTCATCATCCACAAAGATTGAAAATCGTAACCTGCCGATTTTGACAAAGTATTGCAACAAATAAAAGGTACAGATACAGTATTTGTTTTCAAATTTAAGGCATTAAAGATCATCAGAAAAATAGATGCTCAGGTCTTCCAAGGACCATCAACTGAAAAAAATATACTTACTGTAAAAAAGTCATCTCCCGAGTACCGTAACGGAGTAGCTGTATTTCAGAAGTACTTGGTAGCCTACATTGTTACTTCCCACCATTCAACACATAAGATACAGGGATAAAGCTAATCTGTTTAGCAATTAGGAATGATAAGAGTCTGATTTGTGTGTGCATAATGAAATGGGAAAGAGGAAATACAATAACCTACAGGCATAAAACAACAGGATAAATCGATCACATTATCATAGTGGGTATTAATTCAAATAATCGCGAACAGGAGGATCGTCCGCTAAACAAATCTGCAATGCAGAACTGCAAAATCCCTTACAGTAAATTCCAAAAAGCAATGATATAGTTTGTAGAAAAATAAGTTAAAAATCCCCACTGTGTCAGTGATTACCTTTTCATCACTGTGAAAAAATATAAATTGCCGGGTGTATCCTGCATGTTTGGTTATAATTTATTTGAAATATAAACAGTCACAATATGTGCAAGTTTTCAAAAACCATAATTTGATATAAGTAGCCTTTGTTCTGTTAACACTTGAATTTTCTTTTTACAAGAAATGAAGCGATAGCAGCTCAGTGCTACTTTCAGACACAAACCTTAGGATCCGGCTGACATCTTGAGTCATTGATATGAGTTTGGGCAGGAGCCTAGTTGAAGCTCCCCTGGGGAACAGGGAGGTTTTCATGAAGGTATTTCATACTTCCTTGCTCAGAGAAGTCGGCCACAGAATGTCCTTCTCCTCGAAGGACCCATTTGGTGGTCAGTAGCCCCTCTAAACCCACTGGACCTCTGGCATGGATGCGTGCTGTGCTAATCCCCACCTCAGCACCTGGAAATGTAAATAATCAATTGACTTTCACCATAAAAAAAAACTCTAATTATAATGTTATATCAATACCTAGACCAAAGCGGTAGCCATCAGCAAAGCGAGAGCTTGAGTTGAAAAATACGCATGCACTATCCACTTGTTGTAGGAACTGTTCAGCTGTTTCTTCATTTTCTGTCACAATGACATCGGTGTGGGAGCTGCCGTATTTATGAATATGCTCCACAGCATCCTGCATACTGTCCACCACTTCGATACAGCACTCTAGATCCCCGTACTCCGTCCGCAGGGACTTCACCTCAGATGGGCTGAACGTTAAAAATGATGCAAACCGGGGACCAGCGTGTATCTTTACCTGAAGAAATGAAAATGGGAAATTAGAGTAATTGTTTTGCTTTGTTATTTTATAAATATGGGAAAGCGAATTAACATTTATCGTACATGTTCTGTCCTGAGCATATCGATGATCTGGTCAAATATTGGAGTTCGCAACAAGTCTCTATGGATGAGGAGGGTTTCCATGGCGTTGCAGGCCGCAGGGTAGTCACATTTAGAGTCTCGGACTGGAATCAAATGCATACATGTACAAATATAAGTTTGTTGTCAAACACTTAAAGGTCGCATGCCGCTGAGGTTGGCCTAGTCGCTGCCGAGCATTTTTCCCGAGTTGAGTGTGTGACAACCATAAAGTGGGCAGGTACTTGGATAATGATTGTTTGTGCAGGCCTTTACATTTTAAAGGCTATAGTATGCAAACAGTAAACCAAATAGATGTCACTCTTAAGCCATGCCACAAATTATTTTTGACCAACAGAAAGCAATGGAAAAACTGACTTTTAGGGGCACTGTCAGATACAAGAACACGATGAGATACAATATGACACACACAAGTCTTAAAAGCCAACTGTAGCTAAAATATGACTAAATAAATACACAAAGGGAATACATACCAATGTCAACAGCTTTATCAATGCTTGCTTCACTGTCAATGTAGACATGACAGACACCTTCGCTGTGGCCAAGTACAGGAATACCCTTTGCTGCTCTCTGGATGTCTCGTACCAATTGGGACGAACCTCTCGGAATGATCAGGTCAATGATCTTATTCAGTCTGCATAAATCTTCAACTTCTTCTCGTGTGCTAACCTGCAAAGTACAATAAATGAAAACAAGATATTCATCCCATGTGGCCGCGTGTATATAATTTAACCTGTTCAATCTCACCAGTTGAATAGCATCTGCCACTCCATGAATGGAAAGTGCTTCTTGCGTGAGCTGATGCAGAATTCTGTTGGTGTTGGAAGCTTCCTTGCCTCCCTTCAGCAGCAAAGCATTTCCACTTGCAATAGCCAAAGCTGAAACCTGAAACACACATGACAGATACAATTTTAATCAAGATTCAGAATCATGAGCACTAAAAGACTCAAGTGCTAATTACTTGTGGGAGACAGTCAGGACGTGACTCAAAGATAACCAGCAGGACACCAATGGGGACAGTAATCTGCTCCAACTCCAAGTTGTTTGCAATCCTGGTCCTCCGCAGCACCCGCCCCACACTATTCCTTGATGAGATGGCCAGTTGACGCAGGCCGATGGCGAGGCTGTTAAGTTTAGCTGTTGACAGACTCAACCGGTCGATCAGAGCCTGGGAGAAACGGCCTGTGAAGAATTGCAGTGAACGCATGAGGAGAACTATTTTAAAATGCCAGATTTAGTCGATTCACATGGAGATTTCTTTTATTATGTGCAATCCAATTACACGCAGACTGATACCACAACCGAAGCTGCTGAGTTTGAATGAGTTTCACTAACTGACACATCTTTAAGTCTGTGGCTCACATGCGTAGGTGGACTTTAATCATCCATGTGACCCGTTTGTCATCTTTACCTGACGATGTTGCCATCTCCATGTCTCTCTTGTTAGCACTGAGAATCTCATCCTTCTTCTCTGTAAGCAACTCGGCAAGACTGCAGATGATTTCTCCTCTCTAGAAACGCATAAAATGTGCACGATGTGTACATGCAACGAAACCAGGATTGATTCGAACCTGAAATTACGTTTAGATTTAAAAGATGTGAGTGCATAAAATCGAATGGAATCATTCCACTTTAAAATATATTAAGATACATAGTGAATTGTCTTTTATTGGAGAGCTACAGTATATCTCTGAAAGAAAATGTTTCCAATACTGACAAATTGATTTCTATCAAATGCAATCTTAATCGCACCGTGTCAACCAGAGATAAATCCTTACACTTTAAAATCAAATCGGATCTCACCTCATGTATCGAGATCAAATCGAGTTATATTGAGAAATGCGGCCCCCTATTTGCTTCACAAAACACCTCTGTTCATGAAGATCAGTTTACAAACAAAACAAATATTGCTCTGGCTCACAGGGGTTGAAACTGAAGTAGTTGTACACTTAGTTAATGCTGCGAATGGAACACATCAGGTCCATTCATTTTCATGGGAAAAACGGATTCTATTCCAAAACAATACAATGAATTAAGTTTGTGAACTGAGATTCCACTGTAATAGCACAGGTTTTGGGGTTCGTTGCTTTTTTCAAAGGCATCCCAACAGTTATCAGGTTGACAAGCATCTCTTATAGATGCGCTTCTGCCATGGCACATTATTAATAGCGAGATGGGATTTTTAACCATGAAATTAATGAGGAAGGGAGATATTCACCTGCTCCGGCAGCAGTGAAGCCAAAGTTCTTCCAGCATGACGAGCCATCTCGGTCTGTTGCTCCACAGTGGGACCTGATGGTGAGATTTGTGGTATGAACAGCAAATATTTACAGCACTCGTGATCAAAATGCATAATCATGAACCATTTCCAATTGTATCGAGTTCAATGCACCTGCTGGTTTTACTTCAGAGAAGAAGGTGCCGACTTTCTTCCCCTCCACAATGTCAGTGATGACATGGCCTGTGACTTTGGGGTCCGTGCCGTTGGCAATGACCACAGATGACCCACCTTGTAGTGCCCACAAGGCTGCTTTGACCTGTATAAGAAAAAATTAAGGAATTTAATCTAGCGTCCCCCTTTATTTAATTAATTCCACATACAATTTGTGATGAAGCATTCTGTATGTTGCGTCAACCTTGGCTTCCATGCCACCAATGCCAACTCTAGATTTGGTTCCATAAGTGACTGATTGTTGGTCTCCAGGATAGAAGATATCAATGAGTTTAGCATCATCTGTCCCAGGTGGACTGTCATATAGGCCTGTAAAAGAAAAGGTCGCGGGTGAGCTGGAGCAATACCACCTGATTTTGGGTGGTAAATGAGGCACAACCTGAAGTGATTGGCAGTTAAGAGCAGGGCATATACTGTATATGAAAGTGCTCTATAAATACAGTTGACTTGACTTGTATGTACAGTAGATAAACAACTATTTACACTTACATTCAAATCAATTTAGTTCCTTCAATAAAGCTACCATACCTGTTTTTGGAATGTGGGAATAGGAATTAGCACCCAGATGAAACCCATAACGTGTATATGTAATTTTTTAGGGATGTTCCAATCCAATCACGTCATCTGAAATTCGGCTGATCACGCCATTTTCAACTGATCCAGAATCGGGTGAAAAAATATATACGTTTTATTCATTTTTAAAGATCAACAAGCTACAAAATAATCCAAATGTGCAAATATCTTACCAAATGCTACATAATAGCGTAGTTGTATACAATACAGTATAATGTTATGTTTTTGTTATTTATTCATTTTAGTTGAGGTACTCACTCGCTCACTCACTGACACCTACTCCCGCCGCTCTGTTCCCTTGTTGTAGGAGCAGAGCGGCGGACAAGCCGCAAGATACTCTAAAACACGTCTGCCTAGCGTGCTATAAAGAAGCCTCCTCGCTAAACGGCATCATCAAAGAGTTGCGAGAGCGACGGACAGGTTTGGGACGGGTGTGACACTTCCAAATGAGTTCACCTCAAATAGAAGTTTAATGAGGGTAAATTATTTGCTGAGGAAAAAGCTAGATCCCCCATGGTTACATTTAATGAGGTCATAAATCAATAGTGTCGTTTCGAGATGAGAGAAGTCACACAAGTACCAAAAAACTACATGGCTGCATGGACTCTTCATTTTAACCTGCACGGGCCTCTAAATAATGATGTAAATGTATTGTTTAGCACTGAATCAATCAAACATACACTAAGAGAGCATGTCCTCATTCTATGTTAACGCTTGTCCTGTATGGGCAATTCCACCAAATTGGTGCCATTTGCAATCTCAGGTGATTATATGAAAATACATTCTTATAAAGCGTCCTCCACATTGATATTTATTCGGTTTAAAGCTAATATTCGATTAGCGTAAATGATAATTGATCATTTTAATGCTAAAAACCCCTGAGAGTTTCAGTACAAAAACAATGACATGATAAAACCTATAACATACAAATTGTTGTACATACATATCTGTCTGTATATTTCTATATTAATTGGAGAAGAATCTGATGTACTGTATGTTAGGTTTTTTTTCTGAATGGAGTGAAGTATCGGACAGGGACATGGTATCAGCACAAACTTAAAATTGAAGACTCGAATTTGGACGATGGTAATTAAAAAAGCGTGATTGGGACATCGCTCATAATTTTACCAAATAATAACAAGATTGTCAAAGTTCTGAGACATTTTTATGAAGTATTGAACTGTAAATTTATAACAATAATCTGGTAATTCTGCACCTTGAACATCCGAGAGGGCAATCAAGAGGTCCACTTTCATTTCAACAGCCAGACGGGCAGCTAAGCTGTCATTATCTTTGATGCTTATTACCTGAAACGTACAAAATCAGTTTGGACAGGCCATCAAGAAGAAAAAAAAATCAGACTATGAGCTGCTGCAAATGTAGTTTGGAAAAAAATAATTAGATGGTACTACACAGCAAAAAGCTAGCAAGTATCATTAAGTAGTTCGAAGTTCATCCCTTTTGAGCTAACATAAGCGGAAATGTTTACTATGTAGTTTAAAGGGGAAAAAGACTGAAATATCACCAAAGTAAACACACAATTACAATCCCTGAGGGAAAAAATTAAAATGCATATGCCTTGGAAGTGAATGTTGCAATGGGTAGAAACATAGTGTAAGGTATTTCATTTGATGCATTCCTTAGGACATCCCCACACGCAACCTGGACCACACTGAGCATTCCCAGCACGTCCTTCACACAGTACCTACATTTACTCCCTGTAGGTCACTGCTGGGAACCGGAGGGGGAACGACAGCATCATTGGTGTTAATGATGGGGACAATATTCATCCGCAGAAGTTCAAGAAGAGTGCTGTTTAGGTTGCGCCGCTTCTGTTCGTCATGAAAATCCAAGTTTGTGACTAAAATCTGCAGAAGTGAACACACGTTACAAAGCCTTTAGTGACAGTCACTTCTTTCAAACTGCTTCCAGTGAAGACAACTAAAAATAAAAAACCCTAAGGTGCATACTTGTGCGGTGCAGATGCTATACTGAGTAAACATGGCTTCATACAACGCCATAAGACCGCTCTGTCCAGCAGCTGCACAAGCTCTTGCCTCCAAAACTGGAATTGCCTGCAAAAAAAAAATTAAAAAGTCATCTTCATTAGTTTTCATCTTCTATTAAGCAGACGCATATCTAATAAAGTTGACTATCACCATTTCCTTCAGCTGGTTCTGGCCTGAATGTAAAGCTTGTCTGACACTTTGAGAGAGCAGGATTTCATGTCTTAATCTCTGCTTCCCAAATGCCACAGCACCACTAGTGACAATCATCATCTCCCTCCCTTGATTCTGCAGCATGGCCACCTGACAGGATACAAGAATTATAATGAATCTTGAATGAAATTGACTCCTTAGGAACACAAGGATAGGGATCAACAAGTTAAATGGTGCATTACCTGCTCAACAATGGAGGCCAGCCGTCCCAATGCCAGGCCGCACTCATCTCCTCGCGTCACCACAGCACTCCCTAGTTTGACCACAATGCGTTTGGCTTGCTTCAACTCACTGCGATGGGCAAAAGACTTGCCATGGGAGCGAGGGTGCGAGACTGTAAATGCATTGGAGGGATTCAGGGATGAAAGAGTTAACGGTTTACTGGTAAACTGTGAGCAACAAAAGATTGAATAAAGTCCACTTCAATTAATGAGTAAAATACTTTTGAATACTGGCAGCTCAACTCAGATCCTTATGATGGAGAATAAACATTTGTGATTCCCTTTTAATTGTTTTTGTGCACCCATGTGTTAATTTATTGACAGAAATATATGGTAACTGAAAACACTGTATGCTTTTAATCACTGTAACTACATTTCATGGTGTCTTACAGGTGTGAGAATTCATACGGGTTTCCAATTTTGAATGTCAAAAAGTACATAGGGTTTTCGATTCTAAAGTGTTTATGTTCAAAATAAAACAAGTTGCAATATTAGAGCATGTACCTGTCTTTTTTTTAATTTACATTTCTTCTAGCAATACAGCACAGTGATAATGAGAATAACTTTGGTCATGATTTAATCATGATATCAAATGTGAATTCCGTTTCATCTCTGTGCTCTCTCTCTCTCCGTCTCTCTCTCGAGTCTAGTGCACATCAGAAAAAAATATCAGCATGTATCAAAAAATTAATTAGATGAACACAAATATGACATTTTGGGTATATTACTTGCTAACAAGTGGAAAAAAAACAGTAATATTGTGCATGTCTGCAGGCCCTATGGTTGCGGTCAATGAGAATGCAGCAAAGTCTGTTATCAGCTACAGGACGAGATGTGTGTTACTCACACTTGGCTTGAGAAAATGCTCTGAGAGAGGCAGGATTGACTTTCACTTGCCGAATTCTGGGTGGCAAGTGAGAGCACAAGTGCAGTCTGGCAAACATGGCACCGAAACCTAAAATCAAGTGTGACAAACACAGAGAAATGCCCATTTAATATAGGACACGTGGTTTACTGGGTTAAATACTTTTTGGGAATGTCTGGGACAGGCATAAGCTAACACGCGACCCTAATAGGGAAACGCGGTAGAGGTGGGTGGTGGATGGATGTTTTTTTTTTAAATCTGAATAACAGTGATGCTGCTTGAACTTGACAAAAATAAATTGACAGTAACCTACCGATCAGGATGTTGATGGCCTGCAAAAGTAAACAAAATATATTGACTCACAATATCAAGACAGTGGGTGCAGCTCAAAAGAATACATCTCTTGGTGCAATAACAGAAGCAGCTTGCACATTATTCTAAACATGCAAAGGTTTGCATATGTTAGCTAGCTTAGCATTAGCTTAACAAGTTATTTTGCCGACACAAGCAGAGTGCAAGAAGAAAAAGAAAAAAAAATAAGTCAGTCCTTACCTCACAGAGATCAAATCAAGAAACCTAGCCTAAGTACACTTGGTTAAACTTCTGGAGCAAAGACACGTAATCGACTGTCGGCACTTTGCTGCCACATCCACAGCCTACGTTTACGGTTAGAACGACGAGACTGCAATTCACAAATGATTTTTGCGTATGAGTTTTTTTGGTTACGCAGCACCGCGCACTTGGGAGTCATTGAGCGTACGCAAAAAAATGACGCAACTACGAGAATCGAACAGCTACGGTACGGAGCCCCTAAGGGGACATGGAAGGAAAAAAAACTTTGCGAGATATATATATATATATATTATATATATATATAATTACTTTTTTTTGCTGGTTCAATGTTAAAGCTTTGCTCCACATAAATCCATTTGTTTTGCTGGAGTGAGCCAGTCCAATAAACGGAAAAATATCAGGACATTTTTCGTAAGGTGATACTGATGCACGTGATTGCCTGTGCATGCAGAAAGAGGCCTGTGAAACATTCATGAGCAGGACATGCTGCACCAGACTTTCTCACTGAGCCACCATAGCAGGTCCAAGTAGAGCTATGGGGACTGTTGAAGAAACTCTGAAGTGTCCTGCCTGCCAGGATTTTTTCACAGATCCTGTCAAACTCCCATGCAGACATGATTTTTGTCTGACCTGCATCCAGGCTGTCTGTGAAGATGGTCCTTTTTTCTGCCCAGAGTGTCAGATCCTGCTACCATCCAACATCACCCTGGAGATAGATGCAAGCCTACAAAGCAAAGTGAATGATTTCATTATTAAATCATTGACGTCGTCGCCACGGACAGAAACCAAATCTTCATCAGTAATCCTCTGCGACCACTGTATTGCGGCGCCATCAGAAGCTATTCGGACCTGCCTGACCTGTGACGCCTCTTTGTGCCAGGCCCATGCATTGTTGCACCAGCAAAGGTCTGTACTGAGGGAGCACACCGTGGTGGAGGTGACACAGGATCTGCTGTCTTTAAAATGCAAGGAGCACCGTGATGAGCTGAAGTTCTTTTGCTTGGAGGAGAGAGTCCCTGTTTGCTGTCTGTGTGTCCTGGTTGGTGCACACAAGAATCACAAAGCAGCCCGACTACATGAAGCCTGCACAGACTTAAAGGTCATTAAATAATGGGTTTGCTTTGCATATTTCTATGCCCGGATTCTATGCAAAAGAACGAGTCGTATGTCTGTTTCAGAGCATGTTGGAGAGAACTGTCAAACAACTGCTGCAGATGAGATGCGAAGCAGAGAATGCTATTAAAGACTTGGAGTTCATGTATACGCAAACAATGGTACAGTCATTGTAAAATAATTTTGTGAATCTATATTTTAGCATTTCATATAATTAAATAATCATTTCAGATGTCTGCAGCGGATTTCAGAGAGAGAATCTCAGACAAGTACAACAGGATCCGTGTTGTGCTGGATGGCGACGAGCGTCTGATGACGCAGATCATTGATGCAGAAGAGGAATGCATGAGCGAGTGGCTGGAAGCGCAGAGAGGAATCGTGGAGGAACGCATCAAGGAGATAGACAAACTCAGAGTTTCCAGTAAACTACTCTTAGAAGAAACACATGACTTGAGCTTCATACGGGTAGGTGGAAACATCTTTTGCTCCAATGTCATGGTCACACTTCAAGTGCATAAGCTAGTTTTGTTTTCTTTTTCCAGCAAATCACCGCTCAGAATTTGTGGTTAGTATATTTGTCATTCATGTTTTCATTGTCATAATTGATGGATATTTCTTTTGACGTGTGATTGTGTTTCTGTTTGATTGAAGTGGCCCTCCAAGTTTGGCACCCATTCAGCAAATGGACAGAGAACTGTGCGAGCCTGACAAAATGAGAACAGTAGAAAAGCTGGTGGATGACCTGTCAGTGGCTCTGTCGCAACACTTACCTCGAATGTGGTCCTGTAAGTAAAATGATCTTTTCCAGTGGAACGTCCAAAATCTGACACATGCTGGACGTCGACTTCCAGGTTATACAAGTTTCACAATATTTTACCCACAGTAAATAATGTTAATGAATATATTCGTATCATCTTTTGAACTGTATAGGCAATGTTATTTCGATAGCCATAAGTGCCATATAAATGTATCCGCTGTATAAAATAATAAAATACAACTACAATGAACTAAAACTCCTCACAATTTGAAAACGCCTGGCACACACAGCATGGAGAGAGTACAGGAGGTGTTGGTAGAGTTGTACTTTCTTGTTGGAGTTAAAAATATCTGTTATCATCTATTTTGTGCTCTGTAGTTGCTTTTTTAAGTACGTACTGCAACGTTGTGCCCAATGGGGCATTTGCTTGGTAAAACAATGAACTTGTAGTTTGCATTTCTCCACCGTCCTGTGCGTGTGTGTGTGTGTTGTCTCTCTGTATCTTGATTAGGTTTCTCTGAAAACATGCAAGTTAGCTGATTTGAAGACTAAATTGTCCAGAGGTCAATGTGGGTATGAATAGTTGTTTGTCTATATGCGCCCTGTGATTGGCTAGTGACCAGTCCAGTGTGTACCCCCGCCTCTCAACCCAAATCCAGCCAGGCTTGGCTCCAGCTGACACAAGACCCTAATGAGGACAAGCTGTCCATGCCTTTCATCCATCTTCTATAGTACTCATCGTCATTAGGGTCTCATACACAAGCACTGGGGGAAGATATAAATTCTACACAGGAAGACCAGAGCTGAGATTGGCACCCCGAATTTGAGGGCAACCTTTGATGGTTTGGACACATTTAGAGGAGATATTATGAGTGTATTGTGAGGAGAAAGACAAAGATGGAGCTTCCAGGCGAGAGAGCCAAGACCTAAGGAAAGGTTGATAGATGTGGACCCAGAGGGAATCCATGAGAGTCTTCAAAAAGAGGATGCACACTGCGCTGACCCCGAATAGGACAAGCCAAAAGAAAAAGATGAAGATTTGATTAAAGATTCTAAAATCAACTTATTTTCCTAATAATTCTGTTCTGAATATCAATTTGTCATTTCAGATATAGGTTGTCCTGCTCTCGACTTGAAAACAGCCCACCCAAAGCTGGAGGTATCCCAGGATGGGAGACAAGTGTGTTGGGGAGTGCAACCTGACAGTGGAGCTCCAATCACTCAGCCATATGATTCCCAGTACAGCGTCTTGGCTCAGAAGAGTTTTACTACTGGCAAACACTACTGGGAAGTCATCGTACAGGAGAAACCATATTGGCTGATCGGTGTGACTACTGGTCCAGTCAATGGAGATATTGGTCTGAGTCTAAGGCCCTCTGGTCTGGGTGTGAATAAGACTTCCTGGTGCATCTACCACGGTGATGGACAGTACATGGCGTGCCACGACACCCAGGAGAAGCAACTACAAGTTGGGAAGAAAGTCAGAAAATTGGGCATACTGGCAAATCTTCCCAAGGGGGAGCTGTCGTTCTACAATGCAGACACCATGAGTTTGCTTCACTCGTTCTGCGTGGAGTGCAAAGAGCCCATTTTCCCAATGTTTAACCCCTGCATTGATGTAAATGGTCTCAACAGGCATCCCTTGACCATGTTTTGGATCAAGGATCCCTGGGATTGGAGCGTCAGCACAGATGGAGGTGACGAGTGATTTTGTCATTTCTCATATTACAGTACAAAAAGGATGTTGGACGTTAGATAATGTTGAGTCTTGTATAAGATGAGTATTAAGTTTGCGTGTTTGATTTTGGTATTTGACATGCTTAGAGAAAGTAACTGACACCGCTTTACACTGTAAATATTTAATGTATTCATTTCTGGGACAAACTACTGTCACACAGTTCACCAAGTTAATGACTCATGCATTGCTTGTTCTTTTCACCACATGACCCTCAGCACAGCACCGAGGTCATTTGTGCCTTTGGTGTCACATGTCAGTGTACCTTGCACAGGCAACCTGTATGAAAAATCGACCTAGTTAAGCGTCAATGTAGGTGTGACACTGCATCTTCACGCGTCTTGATAGATGATAGAGAAAATGAGAGATGGCATCCTATTGAGTTGTATTTTGAGGTCTTGTGTGCCCATTTGTCCACGTATAGATTAATAAAATCGATCTTTTATGTATATGTGTGTGAACACAGCCAAATTGAACCTTTTGAGTAAAATTACCTCCATAAGTCATTTTTAATCAATTAAACCAAACAAGTAAAGCTGTGTGTCGGGCATTTAGAAGCTATTATGTAGGTCATCATCATCATCATTATAAGCTTCACATCATTGCCAAATGTGCAGAACACTTCAAGATGTTATCCTTATAAGTACATGACTGGGTTATATATACTTACATTCAGAGTAAAAAGTACGACAACTGCACAAACACCAAACCCGACTCATAAGAGTGAGGTTCAAGCCCTAAGTTCTACTCGACACAGTAATACAGTAGATGCTCCTTATTAAGATGACGCTTGAATTTTTGATTTGATCCAGTCCAGAAAGTGAGAGACCCGTGCATACACCCCAGGCTTATTCTTCTGTCCACATTGGTCTCCCCAGCTCACCAAACCATAAACAACATGGGTATTGTTCTGCTCACAGGTCAGCGGCCCTCCAGAATCACCCTGAAACAACAAGTGTTCTCAACAGTAAAGCCGCAGCCACGCCCAACAATTTAAATTAGTCAATCACTGTATGAGTATTAGTTTTTCATTTTCTCCTTACTTACCTGGCAGGAATCGATCCCTCCTTTTAGATGGCCAGCGCAAAACATGGTGTTATCCAAAGCTGTTCCATAAATGTTGCTGTCAGAGCATTTCGCTTGGTTGATCAGTAGAACATTAGCCTCCAGCAAATGGTTGGAACCATATTCGGCTGCAAATAGAAATAGAACAAGAGAGTGCGTCACCTTCAAAGTGTACAAGCATTTTAAATTCGTTTAACCTCATCAATCATTGGAATGTAGGTGGAATATATGTATCATTATTTCACTTGAAGATAATTGGACTTACATTCCTCAGTGGCACCCCATCCAGAAATGGTACATTCCTCCCCATCATCTAGCGGCTCTTCGGGCAGACAGGCTGCCTTCACAAACTGGGTCTCATTGGCACAAATGCCATCAGTGCTTTCCAGTCGCAGCAATGCTGTACAAATATAGTTGTGGTATGTTATTAGGTTACATTTAACATACAAACTATGAGCCCAAAAAACTCTAGTGTTATTTCAAACTGAACATATAAGTCAACCAAACGGCTCACGGGTTGTTTTTGAAAAAATGCATGAACAACCCTGGCTAAACTTAACCCCGTCATACAAATATTTTGAAAAGTGGAGATGTATTTTATTGCATCAACATACTCCCTTGACATCAATTATCTTGTTATTTATTATTTATGTGAATAGCTGACCATAGGTTCCGCAGACAAACCCGTGAATAAGTGTGGGTTAAGTGCAAACCACAGGAATTTGGTAGAGACAGCAGGTCGCATCAAAGTGCTCACCGATGTCATTGTGAACTGATACTGGAGTCTCCCTGTAGTTCTCATGCACAATAGCCTCTTCAACATTAATGATCTGTTCAGTGGGTTCCTCAGTGTCCAGGGAGAGTCTTCCCATAACCACCTGCATGTCAGATCCCCGCTCGCTGTTCAAACACATCAACATGTCATCTGAAATGTTTACAGTGTTTTAAAAAAATGTGCTTGTCAAAATTGCTCTTACATGCAATGTCCGGCTGTCAGTACCCAGCAGCTTTCAATAAGAACACCTCCACAGATGTGCTTGAACTGCCGGGTGGATCTCTTAGGTCTCACTTGCAGCGACACCTGCCAAGGTAATGCTCCAGGGGATACCTTCAATCCCCCAAAAATTCGGGTTACGACTTTCTTTGGCTGAGGCTTCCCACAAGTGCTGAACAGTTTTCGAGATGGTGCGATAGTGGGTGAGGTGTCACTTGGTTCCGGAGGCTGAGTGGGCTTTTGGTCTGGGGACGCTGAAGGGACCATTCCTTCTGTTGTCACCCAGAGGAATTCACAGTTCGGCAAGTAAAACAACTCGATTTGTGCTATGTGCACTTATAACAGAATCGTATGCAAACAACTGACGTCGACGTACCTTCAGAACACTCGTTTACATCACAGTAGTTCCACAGCAGCTTTTGCCCTCTTCTGAAGAAACACCATGGCGTCAAGTCGCCGTCTGGGTTCCTGGGGCATCGAAAACATCTCACTTAGCACCTTGCCTCCCCCGGCGGTAAGTAGACGTTTTCAATAGCATCTTTTGAGAAAAAGTTGACCTGCAGAAGTTGTGAGGGCCAAGGCCATCACTGTCCTCAAATGAGTTGAAAGGATCGACTCCATTCTTCAGGATGAAGTGAGAGTTCCAATAGAGGCATTCGTTGCCATTAACTGTCTCGCTCACGGTGCCACGATACGACTCTCCATCATCGTCATAACAGTCATTTGGGCCTGAGAATCAAAACAGTCCCACTTCAATAATTTCAACCATAACATTCAGACTTCAACAATAAAGATTAGTTGTAAGTACTTTCAAATACAGCATCAATGCCATTATCAATAGCTTAAGTCCGCTGGCATACAAAAGTAAATGCCATAAAGCTACTGTTACTTTAACACACCCATAGCTGTTACACATTCAAATAGAATGTCCAACAGCACTATCAGGCATATGTCTCATCTCTGCTCTGTAGAAAGATTTAGAATCGGTGGAGTTTAGCTTTCATTTAAATTGTTGACTGGCCCTGTGTAACATAACTACCACTGTCGGGCTATGACTTGCACACCAGATGTGCAATTTATGAACCAGTGTAGCCAATGTGTGAAAAAACTTCTGATGTTTCTGATTTTGTTTAGTGGAAGCAGCTTGTGATGACAGCATTTAATGGCACTTACCAACGTGGCAGAAACGACCTCTGAACCCCGAAGGACACTCGCAGTCAAAGTCATCTCCATCCTTGATGCACCTTCCGCCATTCTTACATGGATTCGGCTCACAAAGACTATCTGTAGAAAAAGCAGTCAACAATGTACTCGAATTAAACAACTCTCTACAAATTCGGCCATTGGTGTGAGTGAATAGAGCAGTGGTTCCTTACATGTTTTACAGTATGGCGGCTGGAAGGGATGCTTGCATTTGCACTCATAAAAAGGTCGAGTGGAAGTCACCACGCACTCACCACGGCCACAGATACCTCTCTTGCAAAACTTTGGTGCTGGAACATTGATCGTGTTTTTATTACTAATTTCTTGCAAACCACATTTGCTGTATGCAACACATCCTTTCTAACCTCTCTCGCAGCGTCTTCCTTTGAAATGTTTTGGGCAGTCGCATTTAAATTTATGTTTTCCTTTTTCCTTGCAGACACCATTATTTTGGCAAGGGTTCGGGTTACATCGACCTGAGGAAAAGGAAGGAGTAGGCCATGGAGATATGGTTTAAAAAATGTACCACATGACACATAAAAAAGAACGACTGAAAGAAGAGCATTTCAGTTCAGTGTTTCTCACCTGCTGGCTCTTGTAGGTCATAGAGCCATTCACTTGGGTCATCGTCGTTGTCATCTTCATCATCCAGAGCCCCATCCAAAATTCCAAAGAACGGGTCTCAGAAGGATGACATGATATAAACGTATGCATCTGTGACATGCTACAACATGAAATTTGAATCACTTACCATTCAGTATGTCAGTAAATCGTTCTCTCCATTTTGCACGGTTTCCATGTTTACTATGCCTGACTTCTCGACGAACGTGAACATGATCGTGGTCATGGTCATGATCATGAGTACAATTATGGTTTTTAGGTTTCATCTGGAGAAAAAAAAATGTTGAATATGTTTCCATTGGGAATGACAATAAGTGTCTTCTTTTGGGGGAGGGTGTATTTTTTTACAATGGTTAAATAGAAATTTGGAGTTTCAAAGGCATTTTTCGAGAGAATTTGGGGCATTTGGAAAATAGATTATTTCTGCCATTAAAGGACATTTCATAACATTATTAAACTTTTTCATTTATGGTAAGTGTCATAATCATTTTTGGGTGTGTAAACACACACAAAAACCCATTCAAGCTCCCTGATTTAGATCAACCTGCAATTTTGCTGCTGTCCCACTTTCTATGGAACATTTCCAGCGTTGAAAATTACAGCAGTGTTGCAACTCTGTTTGAGATTAGTCATCATTATTATGGCTGGTGAATGGCTCCATTTTATTCAAAAGAAAAAGGCATAACAAAAGGAAAAAAGCCCACCATAATAAGTTAAGCACCAGAAGTGAGCAGGGAATACATACTTCGGCTGGGATGAGGATCACGGCAAGAAAGAGGCAAAAGAAGAGGAGCTTCAGGTTCATGATGGCAGCAGATGAGTGGACACGCAGACAAATGAGAGTATGTGGCAGGCAGCAGATCGCTCTCACTTTTGTAAACTTTTGTACACTAACCTTTGATTCGCCTTTATCTTGCCGGTCAATGATATTGATTTTTTCCTATACTTTTGAGGATTCATATGCAGTCACAAACACAATATTGTTCGGTGAATCACACTATGGACATTTAATTACCAACAACAAAGTACAAGTTTTGTTTATAGTGAGATTTTTATTTACTTTTTTTGAGTTTCCAATCAAATGACTAAGAAGTTTTTTTTGAAATCAACTCATATTTTCAAAATCAAAATCAACAATCACGTCATAGTGATAATGAAATATTATGACTGGTATTAGGTTCAGATGTGTTTTTGTTTCATTACAGTTGTGGGCTCATGGAATATTGAATGTCTGTCCCCCTACAACCCTCATTTTCAGCGCCTCAGGGAAAAGTTCATTTGCAAGGAACTTATTTGTTTGACTGTAGACTTTGGATCTACACACACTGGCTGACTCTCAAGATAAACTACCACTGCTATTTAAACTCACTTCACCCCAAATCTAGGGCAGCCTAATGATGATCCAGTCTAGTGGGTAAACCAAGCTGATTTGTGATGTTATTATATGGTTTTGTTCCACCAAACTACTGTTAAATATTCAGAAGTGTTAGACATGAGAAGGCATTGTGTTGCAATGTCCCACCATAAGCATTCTTTTTAGAAGGAAGTATATATCCAAATGAAACTGATCACATTGTGAGCAAGGAACCGCAAGCACCAGGTTCTTCAACAATACAGCGTATTAAACTCTTTGCATAACTGTTATTTTTACAACACAAATGGGGTTGGAAAATATTGTCTGACTTGTCTGAGGCTGACATACAGTATGTTTAGTCTGTCTGTTAACTATTTGAATTCCTCTGGAAGCTCAGTTGATAGACCATCAGACCACAAACTCTCATTGTGGTTCATGCAGCATTTACTGTAAAGTTCATTTTAAAGTCTGAAATGGTAAAACAGCCAATAACTCAAACTTCAAATGAATTACACGACTTGCAATGTTTTCCCAAGGGCGAGCGAAGCGGCTAGCATATCTGCCACGCAGTTTGTGGTTCCAGGATTGAATCTCAGCTGCATGTTGGCCTGGGATTTGTGAGAGTTTTCCCCTAGGTTGTTTAGTTTCCTACCACATTTCAAAAACATGTATCCTTTCATTCATTCATCTTCCGAGCCGCTTGATCCTCACTAGGGTCGTGGGGGTTGCTGGAGCCTATCCCAGCTGTCTTCTGGCAGTAGGCGGGGGACACCCTGAATCGGTTGCCAGCCAATCGCAGGGCACACAGAAATGAACAACCATTCGCACTCACACTCACACCTAGGGACAATTTAAAGTGTTCAATCAGCCTGCCACGCATGTTTTTGGAATGTGGGAGGAAACCGGAGCACCCGTAGAAAACCCACGCAAGCCCGGGGAGAGTATGCAAACTCCACACAGGGAGGCCGGAGCTGGAATCGAACCCGGTACCTCTGCACTGTGAAACCGACGTGCTAACCACTGGACTACGTGAATTAAAGACTGAATTGCCCATAGGTGTGTGAATAATTTTTGGAGTATGACACACGTACACCGGGACTGACTGGCGACTAGCAAGATGCATCCAAAACCACCTGGAATAGTCTCCATCTTAACCTGTGATCCACAGCAGGATACACAGTACAAAATGGATGGATGGAAGGTTTCATTTCAATGTGTGCCAAGTGCCTTATAAATGATTGGTACAAGGTTAAATATGTGGAGCTGGAGGTGTTGCATTACAGATTACAATAGGTTTTGCATTGGTTCCATTGTGGTCATGGCCAGGACACAAGGCCAGGTGGAGGCTGTCCGAGAAGCTCCCTGCACAGAAGCAGAACAGCGGTGACATATCGTCTGCACCCAGAAACATCACCGACGCGGCTGGGAAATTACACAAAATTCCAATTCGACAGAAGTGTTTTGGGACAAGCAGTCGATGGGGCACCCCTCTGTGCCAGGCTGTATACTCCCCACCAAAAAACTCCACGCACCACGACTCATCTCCGCGACCCAGCCAGCAGTCCTCAGCGATGCCCTTGCGCGGAATGCTGGGATACGTGACGCCAAGCTCCCAGTAAGTCTTGCCAGTCACGTCCATTTCCCAGTAATGACAGCCAGAGCTGAAGCTTTGCAAGCTGATGACATTAAGAGTGGTGTCAAAGCGGCAAGGGGCTTCAGGAAGCTCCTTCCATGCGTCTGTGTAGGTGACACTGTCACCTTTCGGAGAGATGAGCAGCTTGGGATGGGCTGTGTCTGGATCCAGGCACACGTCGCTCGAATCTGGAGATTAATATTATGTATCAATATGGTGAAAAGAAACAATGAAGTTGTGGTCGCTCAAATTTGTGGTTAGACTAACAACTTTTCGCAAGATTCTTCATGGTAGGAGTGAGGGAGGAGATGAGTAGAAGCATGTTGTTGGTGAGGCTGAGAATCTGCTCAGCTTTTGTGGCGTCCAAGCTCACACTGCAACACTCAAACCTACTGAGTGCATCTGCCACTCTGGATCAGAAATGGAAGGATGTTGAGTCACAATCGAGCGTTTTGATTATATTTTTTCCATTATCACAGTTTAATTGCGATGGTGATACATACCTGTCGATCACCCCTGCACCTTGGTGGTCTGACTAAGAAGCAAGGAAATCATAACACAATGAAGTGTACTGCATATCATCATTATTTATGCTGCTTTAGGAGTGTGAAAATAACTACATCTAACTAGAATTACCCCTGGAACAGCAAAGCTCTTCAAAATATATACAGTATCAATAAATAAAATATGGAGTCTCTAGGCAGAATTGAATAGCTGAACAGTGAAGCAGATGTGCTCAATATTAGTGCACTGTATTGCCTGTAATTCAGCATATATACTTGTACCAGAATCTATTCCATGCTCATTCACCATTTCATGAGCATGCAAGTCCTCGTGGTCGAGCGTCACTGTGATCCCAGCCAGGTCCTGCTCTATCTCCCGGATCAGAGACCAGTTCTCCTCCATGAGCCAGTCCAGAGCTGAGACAGCAGCACGCTCCTCTGCCTCCAAGTAGGACAGTGTGGTCCTCAGGTCTTCGTCCAGGATGGCTCGGATCTCCAGATGTTTTCTTATTATGCTCTCCTTTATCACGTAGGACTTTTTCTGAGGTACAAGCACTCATCAGTTCAGTGTACAGTATGTCGAGAGTCACTCTAAATCATTGGTGTCAAACTCGGATCCTGGAGGGCCGCTGCCCTGCATGTTTTCCAAGTCTCCCTGTTGCAACACACCTGATTCAAATGATCAGATCATCAGGAAGCTCTGCGGAAGCCTGACATTGAACCTGTTCATTTGAATCAGGTGTGTTGCAACAGGGAGACTTGGAAAACATGCAGGGCAGTGGCCCTCCGGGACCTGAGTTTGACAACTATGCTCTAAATGCTTGTTTTTCTTTAAGGTTAAAGCATGTTTATTGCCAACAACAACACAAAAATCAGCTTTTAAGTCATCAAAGTAGTGGGACACTTTTTGGGTGTGAATGACCATGTAAATTTGGCGGGGGGTGGGGTCAGGGCACAGGTCACAGGTCACAGGTCACAATCTGAACTACTCCCAAACTGGGATTTGGAGATAAGCAAAATGGTCACTGTAAAGTGAGCAACCTGAACACCAGAGGCTAATATTACAAATGAAGGAATATTCTTTTGAGATTTTTTCTTCATATTCTCGCAAAATTTTACTACTTGGGACTCTTCCCATGGAGAACTTACAGTGATTTCCGATTGTTGCACGGCCAGGTTCGTCTGTCTGTCCTTCACCATCCCCCTCTGCATCTTTAGACATTCTTGATGACTTTTTAACAACTCCTGCAGAGAACGATGCAAATATTGTACAATACCCTCAGATGGATGAATACGTTCATACTGGGGCTCCCCGGGCGCAGCACCAGAGCAAATGTTTTGTGAACACCTCTACCAAGCCGTAATCATAATACAACGACGGTTTGGTCATTGTTGCGCTTGACAACAGGGCTGTAGTCATGCCCACGTTTATGATAGAGTCCAAGTCAAGTTCGAGCCACAGAGGTACAAGTCCAAGTCAAGTCCGCGTCACAAAGGAGGGCGGGTCGGTGGTCGACTGGTTAGCGCGTCGACCTCACAGTGCAGAGGTCGAAGGGTCCAGCCTTCCTCTGTGGAGTTTGCATGTTCTCCCCGGGCCTGAGTGGGTTTTCTCCGGGTACTGCGCTTTCCTCCCAGATTCCAAAAACATGCATGGTAGGCTGATTGAGCAATCTAAATTGTACCTTAGTGTGAGTGTGAGGACGGATAGTTATTCGTCTCTGTGTGCCCTGCGATTGGCTGGCAACCGGTTCAGGGTGTCTCCCGCCTACTGGCCGGAAACAGCTGGGATAGGCTCTAGCACACCCCATGGCCCTTGTGAGGAGAAAGCGGGTCGGAAAATGGATGGATGGATATATTATATAATTATACTCTACCATACAATATTTGGTTCCCATTTTTTAGAATATGGGCCAAAGCTATTAAAATGAGTCGGAAGTCATTTAAAACATATTGATTTATCGTTAAAGTTAAATATATTTACAGGAAGGAAAGTATAAATCAAATCGTATTGCTTCATTTAAATGGCTATTGACAAATATGTTTTGGAAATTTCCCCATTATCCCCTTGCATCCTGGAATGCAAGATAAAATATAGAAGATATCCAGTGGGATACTTTGTGGGTGTCTACAATTTTTCTGGTGTCTACAATAATTGGAATTTACTGAAGAAAGGTTGTATTCCTCTACCGTCTTACCCTTTTTTGATTTTGGTTTAAATGAAATCAGTCAACATACGCACGTCACTGTTATACCACTGTTATATTACTATGAGTGTAATTTGTCATCAGAGAAATTGAGATTGAGTATTTACACTTTGTGCCGTATCTCATTCAGAGGAAAATGGACAGAAGTACTTAACAAGTGGAATGACTTTCGTAGTGTTCAGTATATTTTGAATAAGTCTGACTTACCTTTGTGCATCGAAACATAACACCTAACTTCTGACAGACATACGCCACTTTAACTTTTTCTTTTGTCGTTTGATCTGTTACTCTCAGGATGAAGCCATTTTAACAATATTCTGTTTTCAAATGAAAGACCACATATAATAAGAGTGTACAGTATGTGCAAACTTTCCCATTGGGTCAATAAAAGCCACCAAGTGTTCAAACAACCTCTCACCCAGGATAAATGTGCTTGACGGAGAAACGCAAAGTTCACAGAAAGAGGCAGTGAGTAGCTATGGTCTCGCTGGGGATAGTGTTGTTCATGGTGATTTAAAGCTTTATTGGCTTCGTTTTCAAAACAACAACCGTGTATTTTCAATCACTGTATAAAACAATACTGTCAAACAGGCTTGCTTACATTAGCTATATTATCTACTGATCTCTTACTTTATATTGGGTATGGCAATAAAATATATTAAGATGTGTATTTTCAATAAAGGTGAGGGGTAAATGCCCGGCCATGTTTCAGAAAGCCTGAGAGGAGTGTCATTTTCTATTTTTTTAAGGATCTAATGAAAGCTGGCCTGTCCAGGAGGGCAGATATGAAGGCTGAGTGTAGATGCTTGGATCGTTCATTATCATTGTGAGGCAGGAAAACCGTTTCGGCTGGTCACTTGACTGCTTTCGCAGTGTTCTTTTTTTCTCTCTTTTTAATTATTACTATTATTCAAAGACTCACTGAACCAACTGATGCAACCTTTGGACCAAATATTTTTTGGTCCCAGCAAAGGAAAGCAGATGTATATTCAGGCTACGCGAGTGGACATTCTGTGGCGTCATAAAGTTCTACCGCACTTACAAAGTTCAACAGGGGTCAACAGCAACAAATAGCAGAAAGCAACGAGCATAAAAAGGAAGAAAGCAAAGCAAGGAAAAAAAAACAAGCGCCATCACAACACATGTCATCATCCTATTTATCATTCATTCTTTGTCATTTTTTAACATGAAATGATTCTTGATTATGAGTTCCCTGTGCAAATGTAATGAGTTGCACCATTCACCTCAGAGTCTCAGGAAGTGTCCGAGCAAAATAGTTCATGTCAGAAGGTAGAAAAAAAAAAATCAAGAAGAAATTAAGGAAACAAAACGAAGCCTAGCCCAGATGATTGTTTTCATGAATGGTTTGTTTGAATGTGCACGTGTGTGGACGCATGCTGCTGCGAGCGCTAGAAAAGCTTGGCCTTCTTTTTCATGTCGTTGCGTTTCCACAGGGGAAGCCTGTCAAACTCCTGGATCTCCATTCCAAAGATGTCAAAGAACGTTTCAGGTGCTAAGTGGCGCTAAAAAGGGTGGAGACAACAAAGGAGGGGAGGTAGGGGTTAGCACCAAAGCCATAAAAATGATATCTGCAAAAATGATGAGAAGCAATGAATACTGCACATTTTTGCTAATGCTCTATTTGTGTAACATGGTTAGACACAAAATTAGAAAATCGAGCATCAATGACGGATAAACATTGATACCTCCAGTCTGGTTCTGTCCACATCCCTGGGCAGTTTAGCTCTCCCTCTACTGGTTATCACGAGCATTTCATAGGGATACACCTTCAAAGGGAGACATGCATCAGTGCATTGGGTCACACACCCAAGTTGTTTTAACTATAAGCAACTTTATCTGACGAAATTACAATAATTGTATGTGAATGTACTTGTAATTGTGACAGAGGGAAGAAGTGGAAAGAGAGCAGGTATGTGGCAGGAGGATGACTGACAGTGAAAGTGGTCCTTTAGTTTTTTGGGGAAATGCTGGTTGGGTGCCATGGTGTGCATAATCTCACGTGCAAAATATCGAGAAAGAAAGGGTTGACACTGTTTTGTAAGGGCGGTATTTTGAGGACAAATCAGAATAAACTAAAAAAACAAAACGTCAGACTAACATCATTCACGCTGGCCAAGTAAACCTCATGGGAATGAACACACTGGAAAAGTAAACGATAACCTGAATAACTAATTCCATGTGTGCGAGAAGAAAGCAGCAACTGAAAATTGTGGTGATGTGATTGATAAACAACGTGCTTGAATTTCTCCTTATTCTCTGACCTACTCATACCCACACAGTGGTGGAATGCTCCCTTACGAGGTGTGTCAGAAAAGTTTCAGGACTGCATTTCACAAAGTACACTTCTTGCCCTTCACTGCAATTGCCTTAAAATACTTAACTGTGAGCTCAGCTCTCTGGAGCTCTTCAAGGTTTGTGTACATGCTTTGATATAAATATCTCCCATGTCGGGCCATCAAGGAACTGCCAGAGTGAGTAATGAGAGTAACGAGACCAGACTTGCTAGGGAGCATCAACACCGGTGATAATTCTTCCGAGTATGACCAAATGCCAGAGACTTCGGTGGAAAAGTCTGAAGAAAACAATTAAATCCAAGTCCAAAATCATGTTGATCGCATTCTTCTGTGTGAGAGGCATCAACGATCTACCAGCACAGAGATTCTGCTGCGCTTGCTTCATTCAGTGCATAAGAAGAGGCGAGACTTATGGTGGGGCTTCACCATGTCAACACACCTGCTCACAATGCCCTGAGCACCTGACAGTTCCCGACTCAGGAGAGTATCGCTGTGCTCACGGAGCAACCTCCCTACTTACCAAACATGGCTGTGTGTGACTTTTTTTCCTTTTGCCCAAGCTCAAGGGAATTACCAAGGGGTCCCGTTTTGAAGACATGAGTGAGCTCAACATGGCCAGCAGAATGATACGGAGGAGGGCCAAAAATATCCCTCCATGAAGGCATCACAGAGAGGCCAGGGAAGCACTTTAAGACTTAAAGGGAAAACTTGTAGTTAACATTTGAAATATAATTTTTGTCACACCAGTTTTGCAACTTTTCTGACACCCTTTGTATGCACTCTACAGTACTCTACATAGTGGTATAGAATCCTTTAGATGGAATTTTAAGCACTGGTTCTTCACTGTATGGCACATACAAGACCCCAGAAATCAAAGCCATGTGCAGATGAACATGAAGAAGCCGGCATGCTAAGCGTTAACGTGACTGCAGCTCTTGAAGCAGCATGCTAAATCTGCAATTTCTCGAATTAAGGTGTTAAATAAAATGTCTCTGCACTGCAGGGAGCAAACAGTAAATGACTTCCATTCTATGCTTCTGTCGATTAACAAACCTCCTTACATTATGTTAAAATAATTTGTGTATAAGATAGCTGAAACTTTTGTGTTTAGCTAGTGTTCGTGTAAGCTCACTGTACATTTGTTAACATACAATATATGAACATAAGTATTGGGACCCGTGGTCGTTTAAGCTGCATAACATTTTGGAGGGTATGGGGGTATTTTTGTCCATTCATCCAGAAGAACATTTGTGAGCGAGATGGGGGCCGGGTTATTACATCATTTCTGCTCTAGTTCATCCTGAGTGTGTTTGACAGGGTTCTGTACCCCAAACAAATCCATGTACCAGTACAGTATTTATTTATGGACCTTGTTTTGTGCAGTGCTACTGGAATGGAAAGGCGCCTTCCTCAAATAGTTGGCAGAAAAGTTTATGGGATGGTCTTCCATTTTTAACAGCAAAAACATTGGAAAGATATGCATTGCATGACCTGAAATGAACGCTTTGGTTAAGTCAGGTTTTTATTGTACTAATTTATCAATTTTTTCCAAGATTGCCATTTTCCAGAATAAAATGCGTTGCGGGTTGATATTCTGCATGTAAATATGATAAGTTGGAGTTGGTTTTGCTTCGCTCTCGATCTGACGTTATCAAATGATGACTTGTTTTATTTCATCCATTTCGTTTCTGTCTTATTTTATTGACGGCTATGAGTAAACAACAGCCTAGAAACCGGACATCTGAAACTCATGGCCTTGGGGCAATTTGCGGCCCGTGGGATGATATTTTATACATAATTCTGAAGTGACACTAAGTGCAAGGAGGTTGTCGCCTACAACCCGTCATGTCTTTTTCAAAACCTGCAATGAAGAGAAAGGTTAGTGATGCGAACAGCCAAAGACAGTTTTTTTGTTGTTGAAAACATGGGCACCTTGACATGTCTTGAAAGCAAAGAGAAATTTGTGGCGTTAAAAGAATTTGATGCCTTTTACTCAAGCAGACATGCTGAGGAGTATGCACGGTACTAGGGAGATGGGAGCGAGGAGTGAGATACCAATCTTGTTCACTATTTGAAAAAAACGTTATTGTTCTGAACTGTTATTAATTATTAAGATTGAAAAGAGTGGATTAGTTGTACTTTTTGGAATACTTAAACTCCTTTTTGGAATACTTGATACAGGCCATACACACCCAGACTGTGTCTCCAAGGGCCCCTGCTATTGACAACATTGACACACACATTCACCCAAATGAGCACGTTAACATCATTAATAAACCCAACATTTTTGGGGGACTAAATTCTTGAGATTCGACCACAGAAATTCTTGACGTGACAGTGCCGCCCTATGTTAATCTTGTTTATTATACGGTAATCTATAAGACGGCTAAGAGTGTTACTTAAAGAGGAAGTCAGCCCAAACATTTTCTTTTCAATATGTTCTATGCGCCTTCACTAGTTGAAACACAGCATTCCGATTCATATTACAATGCACTGTACACCATGGTGCCACACAGGTTTTTAGTTAATTATTATTTTTTTTCATTTCAGGTCAATTCCAATGTTTTACACAATAATTCCAAGACATATGAGGACCAATATTAAGGTTCAAGAGCATATTCAGTGGTCAAGTCCAACGCCTGATTGATTGGGCAACCGACGAGGTGGTGTGTCTCAATACTTTTGTCCATACAGTGTAGTTCACATTGTTGCCATCAGTACAAAAAGAAGAAGATACTTGCTTTGGGTTCCAACATATTAGGCATAGATACTCCCCTGTCCATCCTTGCAAGTGCTGCACGGCCATCCTTAATGTGCTAAAGAATAGAACATACACAAATATAATATAGTGGGACGGGACTGAAGGGTTAATGGCATGAGTATGTTGTCGTTTTATGACAGTGGGCACACTTTTCACTGGATGGAGCAAGGAGCTTGACTAGCGCGCAGGTTCCTATAATTCATGATGTTCAGTTGCTGTTCAAATGTCGGTTTATGCGTCCCTGGGGTGAATTTTGAACAAAAACAAAACAAAAAAACCCAGATTCCTAATCTCTAACATTTAGCTCGGGGCATGACATCGGTAGACAGACAAACAAAACATTGTGGTGATTGCACCTTGCACGTAGAGTACAGTTACTCAGCTACTGGGCAGTGCATTTCAATTGACTGCATGCCCTGTAGGTGACGTCTAGATGAGATACAGGAAAATGTTCGACGACAATGCAAGCATGTAGCACAAGTGGATAGTGTGCATTCAGGGCAAGATGCCTACTGCAGGCAAATCGGTGGTGCGAGATGAGAAAGCATGCCATGTGAAAAAGCAGATGGGGGACATACCTGAAAGTCTGCAGGACAAAATGGGACAAAAAAATGAGACTCACAGTTAATGGTTTTCACGTCTCCTGTCGGGCTACTCGCTACTGTGTAAAACGTGTCCCTGATGACACATTGGGGGCACCATGAAGCAGATGTTTAAACATGCACGGCTACTTCATGTATGCTTACCCGTGGCAAAGGCATTTCTGAATCTTTGACTACGGGTGATATCACTTGTGACATTTGCTTGTTCAACATGTTTTTGTTGTGGTGCTCACCTCTGCCTCCGCCATACATGTCGCCATAGCTGTTGTATTGTGTGAAATCTGTTGACTGGGGCTGCGGGGCAGAGGAAAATTGCTGAGTTTGGTTTACCATAAACACTATGTACTGTATGCATCACTGCATTATAACAAACTATATGAAACACGTAACAATAGTTTACTCCTGCATGCGTTCCATAAGGGACAGCATTAATACAACAACACAATAATCACAATGGTGAAAGCATATCAATCCAATGTTTTCTCATTTACAAATATAGCTATGTAAGATTTTGTATTTTTCAGACAGTCCCTTTTTTTTCTTCCATCTGCAGTCACAATGAAACTTCTTGAGATCTCACCCGGTGAAGATCAGTCCTCCCATATCCAGGCAAAGAGTTTGTTCTCGCTGGAGAAGTTGGATCTGAAAGTTCCAGACAAACTTATTTATACATTACATCAAATCCAAATTGACTGCATTCAGTGAGAAAACATTGAATGCTTCTCTTTACCTGCATCTCCATTATCCTGCTTGGTGTCATAGCGCTGAGCGGAGACACTCCTTGTGTAGCGTTCCCTAATCTGCTCTTTTTCCATCTCCTCCCTGAGAATTAGCTTTCCCAAACCTGACTGGATCTAAATATGAAAATACTTTCCAAGTCAAGTACCATTCCAAACAGGACGATTAAGAATACAAAGCATGTGCAGGATATCTAATTGTTATGGTTAAGTATTATTCGATTGACCTTGTTGAGATGTTCTTCCTGAAGCTGCTTCCTTTTCAAGGCATCTTCCTCCTCCTCTTCTCTGGATCGTCTTCTTCCCTCTGTACCTGCCAATCCAAATACAGCCCCCCCCAAAAATATCGTAAATTTACAAGTAAGATGCACATCCTGCAGGAGGATATCGTGATGTACATATAATTGGACAGTGCAACATATGGTATGAAACAAGTTATAAATAACAGAAAGAGAAGGTGTATTTACACTAATGAACTAAGAAGTAAATAAAATACAGGGTGTAAAATGGGACACAAATGTGAGACAGAGTTGACAAGACAGACAAACAGGGGACTTTTTGGAATCTTTGGGTACGCTGACATGTGATGTTGACTTTGGTGGCTTCAATCATGTACTTCCTGGAATGACTGCACGTCTAATACACAGAACAGCACAGATGTAAGTCACATGGACACATGTCAGTTTGAAGTCAGTCTCAGTTCTCTCTGTCTAAGCCATTTGTGGCTTTATTGTGTACATACAGTATCTTGCGCCAAAGAGGGCAGGAACGTAAAAAAAGTGAAACTGAAGCTACGCTAGTAACTTGAGCAAATAAATAAATAAAAATAAATTATGTGGTCGCAAAAGAAACAAAGCTTTTTATGCGCAAGCGCAACATACCGGTAATAGATTTGCCAGTTTCCAAGAGTGCTTAAACGTGAAGCAGGGATGCAGTTAAGGATTTAGAGCAGCCCCAGGGGGTGAAACAAGAATTAGTTAGGTGAGGTTTGCCACGCCATGGCTGCAATGCAAGCATGCCCATTAGGCGCCTACTGTACCTAATAGAACGTTAGGGGAGGGCCAACAATCGCCCTCGCTCTGTAAGCTGTCATCAGGAGAGGGAGCATGGGCAGCAGGGAAGGTGGCAGATCTGATGATGTCATCAGCCGACTTGCTTTGACGTGCTATGGCAGCTGTATATAGGTTGGTAACCATGGCAACTGATCTGTCAGCGTTTACGACGCTTGCTCAACCACATTTAGCAATGTGGGCCTTACACAAAGCAAATAATTTCTTCCACAAGACAAGTCAAGAAATGTTATAGAGTCAGCTTTATGAATTACTGTAAGTGACTAGTGGGCAAGTGTTTGTTTCCTAGAAGGGCTTGGAATTGTCAAAATAACCTAATGAACAACACTACATGGTTAAAAGTAGTGGGACAACTGATGTTCAATAAATTGAGTTAGAAACATATTACATGGCATATGGTAGCATCCTGAAATTTTTGGACATGTCTTTGTTACTGTGACGTAATATATACAGTACGACTCACAAAAAGTTGAAGGATGAACCTAAAATGCATTATAATCTTTACAGGTGAACCTTATCTCACCTTCTCTAAATTTTCAAATGCATATGACCAACTATTAATGTTTCCACATTGTTTTCACAACTTGTTCTCCAACAAGGAAGCTGACTGGGAAAATTCACAATAGATCTGTGATTCATGACAACTTCCAACATCATCCACTTAAATGCCTTTCTGTGACTCTGCCAGTCTCGCTCTCAGTTCACTGGCCGCTTCGCCCTGAGAACATCCTGCCTGGATCCTTGCAATGGTGAGCTACTGTTGATCAATTGTTAGCTGGCATCTTGTTCTCATAATGTAAAAGTGCGAACAGCTTGATGAGGAGTGTTTACCATAAATACAAATTGTAATTCAATCAGAAAAGTTATTGGTTGTTCCAAAGGTACTGAAACACTAGACAGTTAAAAAAAAAAAAGTCATATTTGCTTCACTAATAAAGGTGCATTTTAGGTTCAGGTTGAAATTTCACCGTAGATGCCAAAAGTTACCGTATGTGAGTAGTGAAGATCCAAATAAATCAGGAACTAACTCTTATCCCAACAGATAAACAATTCTATTTGATTTAATTGCTCAAACTGAACACATTACATAACGTTATTCTCAGGAAACAATGGAAAAACTACTAAGCATTATTTGATGGGATAGATAAATGCTGCAGGTGACGCAGAAGTGGACAAGAGACAGACTTCAAACAGTGCACATAAACTGACAACGGGTAGCTATAAGTTAAATAACTATGACCCACTCGCGTCAGTATTCAGACAAAATTCAGATGAGTAAACAAGCTGTAAATAGAAGAAAAGGTACCGTATTGTTTGTAGATGGGTGGTTTTCTGTAGATGTTACTGCCTTGATCTGAAATTGGTCAAATAGAGATCATTTCTTTTAAAGACCTTTTGGTATTTATGCAAAGCACATGCGGTACCAACATTTTTCTTGGTGACTTATTATGATAACATAGTTCTACGCACCGAAACAGCCTAATGCTCATCTCTCTATATATTTAAAAGTATCAGGGTAAAAAGCAACCTAGCAAGCTTCCAGATAAATGAACAGATAGAGATAGATGAACAGTGACAGGGTGTGCTCCGACTCCTACCTGGGAGGTGAAAATGTTTAGGGGTCAGACAGAGCGGCGGGGTGCCCGGCCGGCTGTCGGGCCTAAGCGGGAGAGGGGAGCTCCGGCCGCTTGGTGAGTCAGTGCCTCCAGTGAGAAGAACCAAAAAAAGGAACGTAAACAGGGATCCAATAAGGGGATCCTGAGCGTGGATGGGGACAACGCATATGGACAAGTGGGGCGAATTTGGGGTTATTGTTAGTCTTGCCGTCGTAGATGAATGCTGATAGACGAGTGGTACATTATGGAGATGATTATTATTTGTTATATCGACATGCCTGTTTGCTTGTACTATGAAATGTGACAACCGTAATTTGTATGCCTACAACGAGGCAAAATATAGCTGGATGTACACTTACACAACAAAACTTTCGGATTTGGAAGGAGTGGCATTGTTTATCGTGCGTCATTCAACTTCCATCATAGAACATGAAACACCAGAACCTCTCAATGGCATGTAAACAGCAAATAAACAACACCAAGAGCTTGTCATCTGCTCATGCTGAAGTAGTACCGGTGTCACGAATGAAGGCACAAGCTGTTCGACGAGACATGCTGATGGGTCCAAAATAACAAACGAGGCATGAGGTGGCATCCCAGGCTGTAATGGAGATGATGTGCTATCTCAGGGGGAGTAAGGGAGGCGTGGTGGTGGGGACAGGGGGCGGGGGGAGCACCTTACCTTGACTATGGGGGAGGAAGTGGTGTCTAAAAGGAGAGGTGGGCCGGGAGTCACTATTTCTGGAGCCCACACTGTTACTGCACAAGGAGGAGCAGAGTTTCTGCATGCCTGTCAGAGCTTCTGCGGGGGGGCGGGGGGGGGGGGGGGGGCGAGTGCGGCACCCGGCAGCAGCCGCCAGAGCGACCAGTTGTGGGAGGGTGATAGAGGTTGAGAACGTGAGGAGGAAATGGGAAAAGGGAGATTTGCAGGCATTCAAAAATCCAAAGAAATGACAACTGAGGTGAAAAGAAAGGAAACAAACTACACTCTTGTGCACAGTTAAAAAGGGAAATGTGATGCCAAGGATGCAAACTGGCTGTCTGGCTGTTATGGGAAGATGCCACTTTTTTCCCCATTCAATTCAGTTACAACAAGGGATAACAACCAATCAGTCAATTTCAGCGAAGTTTCCTTTTCACATGGTTAAAAAGATAAAGAAGAGGAAGCGAGAACCCAATCTTACGAGGCTTATACCTTTCCCTCAGTTCACTTCAACAATCGCGAATCATCTGTACAATTGCAGGAAGGATCCACAAAAAGGACTCACCTGGCCTGTGAAAATGCTGCGGGGACCGTGACAGAGTGGGGGTGTAGCCATGGCGATTATAAACTGGCGAGCCTAAGGAGCCCTGACTGGTGGACCTCTGGAGAATGCGTTCTCTTTTGTCATAACATCCCTGACATAGAGTATACACAAAGAGACAGTGTTTGATGATGGTAAGAACAGTACCATACCGACAATCCACATACAAGAAGAAAATTGAAGTTTGATAAAAAACTAAGCTCACCTCATTGGATAGAGTTGGAGACATGGTTCTAAAAGACTGGAAATAAGACAAAGCATAATTAAATCAAGTTCTGCCTTGTCAGCATCATTTTAGTCATTAATCGTTATCAAATCTTTCTCTTGCTAAACCTGTGCTGCAAAGAAAAAAATAGCAAGGCATCATATGGAAGCATAATAAACTGGATTTTATGACAGTATCACTCAGTTATGTACATTTTTTTAAAAATTGTTTTTTTTCCTGATTTTGTTTTATTTATCAGATTAAGGGGAGCTCAACTGGGCAGTGCCTCACAGCAACATGTGAGTGGGCTGTAATCGTAAAAATCAGTTTTATCTGTAAACGTCTTTCCAGACCCTCCAGGACACTGCACATGAATAAAACAACAGTAAATCTGTACTCTGTGGGCAAGTTCCTCTCACAGTTTGAGCACATATGAGCGAATGTGTTTTGTCTGTCTTTTGTGTCAGGATCCAGGTTGTACATGGACACCGCTCTTCCGAACTCCCGGGCTTCTTTACGACCTTGAACAGGAGCAAGATAGAAAATGGATGGATACGTCAGCAGCTGATGAAACTCACCTTTTCATCAGGCAAGGGTGAACGCTCCTTCCTGGCATGAAGAAGCTGTGAGGGACAGTGAAGTTCATGAGCAGATTCAGAAGGTGCCCCGGTAATCATTTAGAACGTTCACCAGTATTTTACAGATAAACAGAGGATAGGCTTAGGAAATGCATTCTTGCTGTTCAACATGACCACAAGGATGCTGTGCATGCAATGGGAGGAGCATGCAGTCTGCTTTACCTCTCCTACACTTTCTCTTCTCTCCTCTCTCTCCTCCAAGGAGGTGGTGTACATAGGTTCATAGGTAATAAGGTCAGGGCGCTCAATGTCATAAATGGCTTTGACTTTTGGAATGGCAGCTAGGTCTCTGTAATCAAGAATCTCATTGTCTACTTTTGCCTAAGGAGACAAATAAAGACAAACATGCACACACAGACGTAAGCAAAGAGATACTGCTGATGTAAAACCATTCGCTTCTTGAGTAAGGCACAAATATAACAGACAATTACTTGTACATAAATGGGGCCGGAAAGGATCATTTTTCATTCAGAGAGACGGGAAAAAAGAATAGACACGCTCGTTGAGACATACATGATGTCTGGGTGATATATCTTACATAGATCGTGTGACCCGGTGAGCCAGGTATGCTTGAACCAGGTCTGGAACAAATACTCTCAGATGACGATCTCGTTGGCTACAGGAGGGAAAAGCAAACATAAACAATATTTAGTCATAGGAGCTCATTTGTGCAGCCAGTTTGTCTTCAACCACAGGCCCCTCACCGACTTCAGATCACCCAAAACCCTCCAACACAACATCATTTAGCTGTTATGAGCATGAGTGATGGTAGAGATTTGCAACCCATGTATTTATGTTTCAGGAATTATGCAGAGTCATTTCAAATCTTTTCAACATGTCACGATGAGGGCATTCATTTGCAAATGCGCAAAGTGAATGAGTGAGCCGTAGTGTTGCCTTGCCTGTTTATGAGAAATGAACCTTTTGGATGACAGCAGCAATCTTGAATGTAGTATAATTAAATGAGCTTTTAAGCTAATGGGTAAATGGGGCTTTTTAGAGAAGACAAATTAGTCATTTATTCTGAATGGCTTCATGTGGAATCACGGAAAGTGCACTGCAAGCTGTCTCCAGCAGATGGCAGCAAACAGTGTCGTGCTCTGTGTGTACAGGGTGGTGGAACACAATGAAGCGCCTCACAGCCCATAGCGAATACAGTACCTGCCTTTCTGTTTTTTGAAGAAATAAGAGGGACGGAGGCAGTAGCTGTGGAGGAAGGGAGAAGGGGTTCACAGGACATCACACAGGGGTTGTTCATCTCCAGTCTGACAAAGTCCACTCGTGTGCTCAGGGGCACCGATAAGTGATTTGGGACCCCGCGAGAAAAGAGCTCTCGGGGCTCCACCACTACCACCATGTATTTTTTAGGGTCCCCGTCATACACAGGACCCTCTCCTCCTTACCGGTACTTTTTTCTTTTGACACAGCTATTGCACTGAATCAAAATAGAGTGTGAATGTGTACCTAATGCAATGTCAGATAAGTGGACGTCAAGTCAAACATTTCCAGGAGTGAAGTTTTTTCTAAAAAAAAACTCAGAAGCTTCTTCATTTCGCAAAGGTCATGCCCTCAAATTCATGTTGCACATGCAGCATTTTCACTCCATTCCCAGAGAATGTTATCAGGGTTTAGTTGAGGATAATGGAACATGCAGATTCCTACCCTCTCCCTGTGTCTCTCCTCTGTTCTAGTCGTGTTCTTGCAGCCGGGATGCCACACTGTTGATCCTGAAGAAAGCACAAAGTAAGGATTGTTTCCCAAATCTGACTCCTCGTCCCTTTAAGTGTCATGCAATTCTGGAAAGGTTTCTTGCAGAGGCAGCCTTGTGTCGACCGTGAGAGAAATGTCACTCAATTAGGTAATAAAGCTTTGCATTAGTGATGAGACTGGCATGAGGAAAACCTGACTGTTGGACAATGGAACAGTATGTTTAAAATAATGTAGTAATATAGAAAAAATGTCACGTCATCTGCAGGGTATTTGCGATTTGCCGAGGAGCCCGCCATGCAAGCCAAAACAAAGCATGAGACTTGATTTTTAGTTTGACTCTTTTTGTGCTTTCTACTGTCTTCGTCACTAATTTATTGTTTGTTGTATGAATTCTTTTTGCTCCAAGTACAGCACTTTGTATACAGCGGTGGTTGTTTTAAAGTGCTCTATAAATACAGTTGAATTGAGTTGAGAATTTCATTCGCTGCTTGTGCATCATTTTCAGTGTTATTCACCAATCAGGCTTGGATTTCAAACGATACAACTTCAAAGAATTTGTCGATAACAGCAGCAGAACGTGCCGCTCACCTTGTAGGTACATCTCCTCTCCTTCCGTAAACATCTGATTGCACCTGCTGCATCTCGCACAGCTGGGGTGGTAATGTTTATCTCCAGCCTGCAAAGCATACAGCACAAAGAAAAAAAAACCTGACTTCAGAGAAACGGCAAGATCAATGACATCCCGCAGCGGTGAGGCAGGAAATAAACCCAATAATCCCACTTCAATCAGCTATGCTCGGACCGCCAAAACCCGCTAAACTCTGGGACGGTTCATCAGATTCAGCAAGGGGACTTATAACAGCTCATCCAGAGTGTCTTTCTAAAACTGTGAAGTGCTGTCGTTAGTTATTTACTGTCAGTCCTAAATAGGAAGATTGTGGGCTGGCTGAAATTTGGCTATAAAAAGGTGAATTCAATGTGAAAACCTCCATTGTTGTTCAAATATCGGAAGCTCACTGAAAATTCAAGAGTCTGCCATGATTTTGGGTGCTTCAATAAATAAATGTAAGGAGCACATTGTTCGATTTAATGATAGTGGTGCATGGTGAGCTGCAGAACAAATTGTTCCAAAAATGTGGCACTGGTGTTGAATTTGTTGTGATAATTTATTAACGGCACCCCATTCATACTTCCTCAACACATTTAGTGGCTCAACAATTCTATTTGAAAGAATCTGCATTTGTTTTCTTTTTTTGCAGTTTTCCCACCACGCTCGGGAGGACAAAAGTGCACATACCTTGGAATAAAATGTGCCGTGCAGATGATTCATGACAAGTTTGACACATACCGTGCATTGAAAATTTGTTATGACATTACTTGAGATAGTAAATCAGTTTGACGGGGAAATATTTGCGAGGTAGATCTTTGAAATTAAGGCCAAGCGGAACACCTCGCAGTACGATTTCACGGACAAAGCTTTTTATCTTGAGTGGCTATTATTCTACTGCTACAGAGAATATGGCAAAGAAGTCTGCATTAAAAAGAAAAAAAGTGATCTTAATCAAGAGTTGGACGAGACCTCCATTATTGGGACCCGCTGAATCTTAAGTCCTTGTTTTAGCACGATATCTACGAAGCAGAGTGGAAGCTCTCCTGAAATCCAGATGGAAGCTCATCGTGCTTGAAAGACACCGGTTTTATCCATTACAATACACCGTATACATGAACTAAACTGATTTTAACAGATCTCAAGAGTGATAATCGTCCAATAACATAACATAGATAATAGACCAAAGTAATGGTGGTCTAAAACAATACGTGCATTTCGTACTGTATCGAGGAAGAGCGGTATTCATCAATCCAGTTGAGTTCACGAGATGTTTAACTCGTCACTTGTGTCCCCGATTAAACTGCCAGACAGCCTGGCATCACTTTGGCAGCGCTGTTGCTTTGGCAGCAGCTCAGGAGGGAGATGCAGAGAGCTCTTTTCCTATTGTCATATAGTCCAGCCTTAATACCGGATTACCGTAAACTCGGCTAGCTGGCGGTAACATTTTCATACCACTAAATGACTTACTGACTGATTGGATCACTGTCTGCTGGGCATTCGAGCTTGATGGGGGGAGGGATATGTGTGGCTATATAGGTTTGAAGCGTCGATTACATTTGCAGACAAATATTGAATTTAGAAGGGATGCTTCAGTACAGGTTTCATTATAGATGCAAAACATCACATTAGACATTTTATGTAATATTTATGCAAGTGATGGCAAAAGGAGCCGGAGTATGCAAGCATTTAGAGTTATAAAAAGCTGAAAAGCTACCCAGAATTAATCTTTTAGCAGAACACTTTCATGTCAAGAACTGTTTGGCTCCGTGTTGAAGAGATTACAACACAGATTAACAAAGTACATTTATGGCAAACTGAATTTAGATGTGGACAGCACGTTACATAAATCCACACGGTGAAATAAAAACAGAGCAACAACTACTTTGGGTTAGTCGCCAGATTCCCCAAATTCATACTAATGGCTTTCTCTTACCTCAAGTACTTTGCCTGTGATGAATTGATGACACGCTTCACACTGGACTCCAAAATGAATCTGGTAGTCCTTCTCACAGTACGGTGCACCATCCCTAAATGGAGGAAGTCAACGTTGAACATCAGGAACGGTGTTTTGAAAAACACTTGCTCAAAATACGGGAAGATAAATAAATATCGAGCCAAGTTTCCGCCAAACGGTTCAGCTCAGTTCAACTTTCCACTGTGCAGTTTAAACCGCATGTCCGCGATAGTTGTGTACCTCCTCTCATCAGGAATCCCATATTTGGATAATGATTTATTTGGATCATCCGTTTTCCATGGTGTAATGTTTATACATGATGAATCTTCAATGATTTTTCAAAAGAAAATTTTATTTTGAGTTAAATTGAAGTTTAATTTAGGATGGGCCTAAAACATATACCACACACACACCTCCATTCATATTGTGTTAAAGGTCCATTAGCTTTCAGCTCAATCTTTGCTTTGTGGCCATCGACAAGCGTCTGACAAAATTCGGCCTGGATATTAGACCACTTTTTGTTGCGGGAACAAAAGTGTCGAGTGCCCAACAAGTGGAATGTGACAAATCAATTATTTTGGTTAATCTAGTCTGGATGATAAAAATGGCAAAAAAATCCAACCAATGTAGGCTACAGTTACTTACTTGCTGATGTACTCTCCGGTTAGCACTTTACCGCAGGCCTTGCACTTGAAGCAGCCGAGATGCCACTGTTTGTCTAATGCTAGGAGAGCCTGTCCATTCTTAATATCTCGACCGCATCCTGCACAATCTAAAGAAACAAAAGATACATTGAACGGCACCGTCAACTTTGCATACGCTTGGAGAAAAAAAAAGCCTGCAAACAAGAGCGCTCTGACACAATTCTCACTTCAGTGAAATCATATTAAGACTGAACAGCGATAATTATTGTACACTAAGTGAAGTCGAAAACTAAAGATGGTGCCAGTGATGAGGTGCTGATAAGTTGCCTCTTTCTATCATGAACATTTCTTTAAAAACTGCATCCATGTTGAAGAAGCCTGCAGAAGCTCTAAAGAGAAGGAGAGGCTGGTTTGTGTAATGAACAGCAAACTCCAGGCATCGCTTGTTTAATGAATAGCGGATGAAAGCGAGGAAGAGCGAGACGCAAACCGCAGGGGACGTGAGCACGTAAGGCCTAACGGGGTTGTGGCTCATGACGTGAAGAGAATAAGCATATCTTATTCATAGATGACCTTGTCAGAAAGCTCTCCAAATGCCAGCAGGGGGACTGCTGAGGGTGAGAGCAGTGGCAGGAGAGAGAAAGAGAAGAGGAAAAGAAGGGACAGGGATCAGGGCTTGCAAATTCCCCTTTCCTGCCAGGAAAAAAAAAATTGCTTAATTTAGAAAAGTATTTCTTGAAAAGATAACAACCTGCCTAAATCAAAAACCCTCCATCTTTGAGTATTCTGGCATTGGTTACGCTCTATCGTTACATAAAACATGTTCAATGCACAATAATCAATAATCCATGGTGACATTACAGCTGCATAACTGAATGATGCCCATGACTTCTTCAATCTTCCAAATGCCTACTTGTGGTCCATGGCAGTTTGAGTTGTTTACCCATACAAGGGACGGCCTGCTGTGTTCTTTTACAGATTGCTAAGGCTGATGCTAAGGGGTAGTGTCGTTGTGGCCATTTTAGCCAAGGGTGATAAGTGGCATGCCCTCGCCCCACTTAAATGTCTAATAACCCTTTCCCACTGCCGCAAAACCACGCGTAAACACGCATTTTTGGGCAGCGGGAAAGGCTCACTGGCCAGTGTCGATCCGTGCACGCCATGGGAGGCGGGTTGTGATTGCCTCCGCTCCGTATCGCTTGCAGTTTAAAAGCCTGAGACGGTAGCTGCCCGGTAATTACGTGATGACATTGGGCGGTACGTGATGCGTCATAACATCGCTCGCCATCGGCCTCGTATATAGCACGCACCCCCGCAATTTCGGCCAAAAATTCACGTCGTCCATGTTGTCTCAGTAGTAGCAAAGAGTTGATCCTCCGCCGTTTTTCGACCATTTTGAGGACAGTAAAAAGCATGATAAGGGAATGAATACTCGCTCGCTTCCATGTTGCTTTGTTTACCACTAAGAAATCTGTTGCACATCATCTACGCAATCACAGCGTGGTGACGTAACCAGACACAAAGTGATAGAGGGGGGGGGGGCAGGCGCAGAATTGCCTTCTGTTGATCAATCAGAAAGGAGCAATATGCCAATTGGTTGTGTGTCGTCACGGATCACTACTATCCACTAGTTTCAGTGGGAAACGGGTATGAAGTGTGCATAATACATCAGCTCGGGGTAAATCTGTGTTCTGGTTTGCTGGTGGTAATGTGTGCCTTGCGTGCTGCAGGCTATCCGAGCTTTGCATGATCAGCACAGCTGTTTCTTTGCACCAGTATGAGACATGCAGCATGATACTGGCGCAACACATCAGCAAAGACTTTGAACCCATTTTTGAACACACCCTTGTTGCTGAGCCAATGTTAGTGGTAATAGTTACACCACTTTAAGGTTGTTTTTTTTCCCTTCAAATTGTCAGACTCTGGGGATGGAGGTTTATACAATGAATTCATGTGTTACTATCTTGTCCTTGGATAAATATTGTAGTTGCACTATTGGAATAAAAATATTAGTCACACACTAGTCTTTTAGTCACTAGTGGGCAGACACACATCCACACAAATGACCACGAGATATGAACTGTTTGTATAATGTCTTTGTAGTGTGTGTGTTTTGTCATCGATGTGTCAACAATGTCTTTATTATTGTGACTGTAGTTTGCTTTGGCATCTAACTTCACTGTGTCATACTGAGAAATTATTGCGCCGCCCCCCAAACCCCCCGGTTCTTTACAACAAAACATAAGCCACATCTGAAGAGAATATTTTTTAAATGGATTAGCTTAATCTTAAATACCACACTGTAAAAGACAATGCCTTCCTATGCTTTAACCTTGGAAAATGACTTACTGCTGGCACCTAAGATGTCTTTTGGTCCTGGAGACATTGGCTCAACACAGTACTGACACAGACAGTCCTTCCCGTTGAAGGTCACCCTGTCTCCGGCTGGGAATGGCCGTCTGTAAAGGGGATGAGATCAATAACAAAGTGAGCCGATACCTTATGGTTTAAGTTCATTGAGCACGGTCAGAACAGACAATGAGTAGACTCACGAAAATGCTACTTTCTGGTACCTTTTATTTTGTTGTAATAGGAAATGTTTATAAGACTGCACTAACCATCAATGCGAATTCACGTGCAAATTCTGCTTATTACAACCCAATATATATTGGAATCTTACTTGCAAACGGTGCAAACAAAGCAGGCAGGATGATAGGTCTTGCCCAGTGCAGTGACCACTTCCCCCTCCACAAAGTCCCCACATCCAGTGCAGCGGGTACCGTGCATGCGTTGGTAGTCCACTGTGCACAGATAATCTCCATTCTTCATGAAGAAGCCGCCCTGGGCCAGGTCACATCCGCACGCTGAGCAGAGCACACACAGTGGCATGGGCCGTTACCGCTCGGCCCGCAACACAAGAAACACCCAGTCAGGGTGCTCGCTTGTCACCACTACTTACTTGTGCACAAGGATCACTAGGTGCTTGAGAAAAAACATTTTTTCAAATTGTGTCTTCGAGACCTGTGACATTACTCATTTTCCAAAGGCGGGGTACCTACTAGCTTGATTGTTCATGGCAATTCAAGCTCTGTCCCTTTTTACTGTTGAGGGCACAATGCAACAATTATACAATTGTCCAGCTCAGGAAACACCCTTGATCTGCCCCAGAAGATAACTTGGCTTTGAATAATTCACACTGCAGTTAGTTCCATCTATTCAATTATAATCATGTTGTCATTTAGACAAACAGGATTGCGGAAAAACAACGGTTGGATTCATAGCAACAAAATGCTGGATTATAAAACTGATTATCTTATATGAAGACACCTGTTTTTTTGTCCATCTTACACAAAATTGGCAGATGACCTTCGACAAACGCAACCGTAACGGAAATAAATCCATTGACTCGACCTAAACAGCCTGCGCACTTGAAATGCTATGATAAATTTTCACTCCTTCTATATCCATCCATTCTTCGCTTTATGCTCACAAGGGCCACGGCTGGAGCCTATCCCAGCTGTTCTTGGGCAGTAGGCGGGGGACACCGAGAACCAGTTGTTGGGGAGAATATGCAAAGTCCTCACAGGGAGGCCAGAGCCCGAATCAAACCCACGACCTCTGCACTGTGAGGTTAATATGTTAACGACTGAACCACCGGGCCAGTCATTATTCATGGTATACCAAAATTTTGTGTATTATTCGTATTTGCATCTATGTACAGTATAAGACTGTACGTTACTATAGTGCATATTGTATGAACTCACACTAGGTTAGCCCATCTCTAAGGACTCTAGCTTTGGAACTGAACGGTCAAAGGTTCATGTCCTGCTGTGAACAAAAATGGCCCTCTGAATCTTTCCTTGCATGACTGCATGTGTGCGATCTGGTGCACCATGTTGTGTGGAACACGAAGTATATAGCAGAATTGAAGCTCGCTTCCACCTTGAGGGATAGTAATATGTTTATCTTTAATTGTCAATTTACAGATATTTTTTGCACATAACGATGTCACCCCAAGTGACTCGCAGTTCCAGAACCCCGGCTTGTGGCTTTTGTGAATCAAAAGGCTTTTGGAAATGCCGCAGAAAGGGGGCGAAATATTTTGATGCTTGCGATAACTTTCTCTAATCACTGTTATGCAATGAGTCCCACTAAATCCTGTGGATGAATGGGAGAGTGAGCGACAGGCCAAGATTTAATTGCATTAGGGCTCAGGGATGACGAGATTAACATGGAAGCTAACTGATTTGAGAGTAACCCCGCGAATTGATTTTTAATAGCCTTTTGAATGGTGAAAAGATGGGACGTTATTGCATCGACATTTTCCAAAAATTAAAAGGGTAATCTTTTTACAAGTAATGTTTTTACAATTGCTGTATTCCCCTAAAATATATGCATGTAGTCGCTGAAAGATGTGTGTGTGTGTGTGTGTGTGTATCTGAAAATAAGTAGGAAGTAACAATGCCTAAACACTTTAAAGTTGAATATAGTCAACTGGCATTCCAATTCAAGAACCCCAACTCATGACTGGGACTCCTATCTCTGTTCGCAAGCTCCTGCAGGTGAGTACAAAGACGTACTGTACAACCCCACTATGGCATGTACATCCACTTGCTGAGGACACAAATAGGTACTAATCTCAGCATTTGCTTATTTAGGGTTCGTTATTCCCAGTATTCGGTTATAGCTGTAACAGTGCACCAGTCACAGATTAACCACCAAAGGTGTCACTATGACAAGTTGAGCCTTTAAGAAGGAGACAGTTAGGCCAGCCGAGGGCACCAAAGCAGTAACCTTGCCAGAAATTCATCACTAATGGGGTTAAACACTGAAGTCGGGCTGGATTGAAGATGAGCCTGTAGATGTCAGACGCAGGATTCAATTCAGACAGCACCCTACACAACATGGTTAGATCATGTCTTACAGTATTCAAAGAAACCCCAACTCAGTACGTTCGGTCATCGTTTTTGTATCATAGGTACAAGAAGGACAATCAGATTGGACGAAACACATTTGTGTTCCACCCGGCAGGATGCACGCTGTGAAAACAAGCAGGAGTCCTACGATTGGGAAAGGGTCTAATTAGCACTGCATTGAAAAATATTGCACATTTACTGCCAATTTTCACTCAGCTCCCACGTCTTTGTACTTTATTCAGTAAAAATGGCTCAGCTAAACTTGTATTTTAGAATGGGAAGATGGATCAAATGAAAAAAAAAGATGGCTAGCTAGGTAGTATCACATTGTGTTATACATACAGCACATTTGACAATAAAGTTGTATCCAATCCAATCGCGTTTCTGGTCTATCGACACATCAGAGGCATAACAGTAGAGTTATGAGTTGATGAGAGATGAGTTATTGGCCTTTGCCGTTCAGATAGCACTCACCGAAGCGGGACGCTTCCATGCACATTCACTCAGCCGATGCGCGTTGTCCCATTTCACATAATTGAATCCATGGCAACGTTAATGTGACACTACCAAATACTTTCAATGCAAAAGGGGCTAGTGCAGTGAGGCTTTGTTTTAAACTTGACACTCTGGTCGTCACTGGTTATTAGTCTGTTACTTCATGATACTACATAGTCGGCAAATTCCTCTGCAGACTTCAAGCCAGTTGGTACTTCACACACACACATGACGGCGAGCCAGGAAAAAGCCAGCATAGATGCTGCGAAATTATTCTCGTGACCAAGAAACTGCCTTTTGGACAACATTTAGCTTCCAGCATTGAGGAAGGCCCCTTTTGAGCATCCCTTTTGAGTATTGTCCAGGAGGAGTTTGGTGTGAATGAACTAATTCAGACCCTCTTGCCAATGACCTCATAAAAAATGAGTCAAATCTCCAAATCGGGAAACCACCATGTTTTCTTTCCTTTTCACGTCTCGCAGATGTAATACATCATAACACCTTTTAGAAAAACACAGTATCAGTAAAAAATATGACGAAAATTCAGAACAGTACAAGAAAAAGTCATTGAGTGTTATTTATTGTAATGTGCACACTTCATGTACAGTACGGAAAGGAGACCTTGAGGTTTGTGTTTGTTTGCGTATTCAGCAGCGTGTTACTGTACCTTTACAGGTGAAGCACTTTAGATGAAAGTGTTTGTTTTGAACCCGCAGCACCTCGCCCTTGCATGGCTGCCTGCACTTATAGCACTGGATCAGGGGCTTCTCCGTGGAGTGGTGTTGCGTATCCTGCGCATGAGCCACTGCAAAGAGAAGACACATTAGCATGACTAATGGGTTCAAAATTGATGACGATGACTCATCTCGGCTGATCGGTGTGAGTCTCTGCACTTTCATGGCTCTTCTTTTTCTTAGCACATATGGTAGATGCAACAGTTTACATGACCCTGGTCAAAAAAGGAAATAAAAAGACATTCCTTTTTTTACCATTAATATTGACCTAGAACCATCTTACCGCTTGATCCTCACTAGGGTCCAGTGTGATGCAATTGTATTTTTTTTTTATTACAAAAAGTGAAAGAAATTCCAAAATTGATTTTGAAATGTTGTATAAAAATACTTGAAACTGGAAAAAATGTGTCATGGTGCGATGAAAACCAGGTTAAACGTTTTGGCCATAGTTTCAAAAGTGTTTGGAGCCTGCTCATGATCAAAAAGCACACCATAATTACAGTGAAGCATGGCAGAATTCAGCCTTGGGTCAAGGTGGAGAGAATTACAAATAGTTCCAAGTACCAGTCAGTGTTAGCACAAAACCTTTAGGCTTCTCGGAGAAAGCAAACGTTTGCATATTACAGCCTCGTACAACCACTGAACTTTAACCGGGCTTTGCCAAAGTGATTTTAACAGATGACAAGTGAACGGATTTCCACTTTCTATGCGTTTGTTGTTGTATTGGTCAAGTCTGACTACAATCACATCCCGGTTGTAAGAAGGAGCGCACATTTGTGCAAACAGGTTATGTCAATTTATTAGGTTATTTTTTACCCTTTTCTTTTTCAGCTGACTTTTACAGGTCATGTTAGTGGTGGAAAATATTTGGAAAATTATTTATATCTTGGTCTTATTTTTTTTAGATAATAAAAAAATGGCATCTGAACATGGGTGAGTCGACTTTTCTTAGGCAACTGAATGTTTTATATTCTCTACACGTGCAGTGTGTACACCAACATCGCACCTTAAACCAACCGCTGTTATAATAATGCAGGAAAACAATTGGCGGGTCAGCACAACCCAGACCCCCGACACAGAGTGAGTGTCTGCAAACAGCAATCTAAATATAGTAAGTCATCAACAAAGCTCGGAAAAGCAGTCTAAGGCGGGGTCAAAGGTTAAAGATAGAATGACTTGGAGAACTTTCAACTCTCAACCAAATACTAAAAATAATGTCAATCACTTCTCCCCCCCCCCCCCCCCCCCCCCTCCACTCTCCCCACTGGCTCTTGAAGTATTCACTTGGGTTGTTTGAGAAAGTGTCAACTATTTGACAGTGTGCAGATCCTGGCATTCAGCTCAGATAAGAATAAAACAGGCCTCCTGTGAAGATAGTGAGTGGATGAATGAGTGAAAGGAAAAGAATGTTCACAGTGTTTTCTTCTGTGAAGTTTATTGGCAGAGAGTCTAAAAAGACAGATGACATTGCTTTAACAAACTTGCCTTGGCCCATGGTGTAGTTATGGTTTCCCTTAGAATGTCTAATTGCTAAGGGTGTAACGGTGTGCCGGAAAACCCGGTTTGATATGAACTTTTGGGTTCGGTTCACATCGGTTACGGCAAGGGAATGCAAATCCAAGTCTTTATTCTGCTGTGTATCAAATCTCATTTTAAGTTAGAGCTCAACAGCTTTAATGTTTTGTGGTAAGTGCAACAGCAACAGTTTGTTTTCTTTTTATAAAACAGAGCATACAACAGCTTGAACAGAGAGAATTGTGATACTACAAAAACATTAACAATAGCAATTTTTATTGCATTGGATCCATGTGAAGAGCCAAAGATAGGCTGTTTAAAGGCTGCTAAATGTTGTGGGGGAGTCCCCCCCCCCCCCGCTAGCCATCATGTCTGTTAACCAGAAGATGAGCTGCACTCTATTAGTTTACGGAATAGGTATTTGGCTAAAGTATGATGCAGTTACAATTCTTGTCCCTTAATTGTGTAAATGTTCAAAGTAGGAACCCGAATAATGGTCTCATCAATACTTATATAAGTATGCACAGAAGTCAAAGGAAAAAGTGCAGCAAGTCTTTGTGGGCCACATAAAATGATGTTGAGGGCCCAATCCAGCATACGGGCCTTGAGTTGTACACTTGCCCTTCAATGGGTTGTGAGGAGAAAATACTGCATAGGATGCAATAACGTCCGTGCTGTTGCCGTACATGCAGTTTATCAATGTTTCTGACATCAGTAGATGACCGCTATACACTAATGAACATTATAATGTCACTAACTCCTGCTTCCTATGACTGGTTTTAAAGCAAGCGGTATCACACACAATCATTTTGTGAACAGGATTTATCTGCTGTGAATCATTGCTGTGGAAGGAAGCACAAGCAAAGCATAGCCATACAAAAACTATTGCTTGACGTTTGATTTATCTTCACTGAGAAATCATCACAATTACAGCTTTTTTGCTGTGAAGAAAATGGCTTGGATAGAGAGAGTGTAGATACACAAGAGGGGTAGGCACCTCTCCTTTGATGCAGTAACACTCAGTAGGACAATGAGTCATCTCTGGATGAACCAGACACTAAAGTCTCAGCAGCTCCGAGTGTGACATTGCACCTCCTAACAATAACACAGGCCATCTGGATTACCGGACACTGCCAAAACTGCTTAAACCTCTTCACCATATTGTAAAAAAAAAAAAATATATATATATATATATATATATAAAAGGCTTGGTTAAAACTCGTGATAGATTCGAAAAATATTGTAAGAAATCATTTTGGTTTAAGAGAATTGGATTCCTGCCATTGTATGGTGATAAATTACCTTTATAGCCGGAGAGTGGGAAGACAATTACATCATTCACGACCTAAAACATGGAAGAGCCATTGCTAACATTATAAAGCTCCATGATTCCAAGCTCAAAACTGAGGTTTGGATGGGAAAGAGTGTGCTGAATTTTTGCGCGTCAATGCAGCCTGCTTGCTCCACTTTAAATTGCTGTGGTCATAATGCCAAGTGTAGTCAGGGTGGAGATTCTGTGACAAAATAAAGCTCAGCCAGGCACGCTACACCACAGGTTATTAATAATTTAAAAACCCAAAAAGGGTTTTACCTAAAAGCAGATTGGGACATATCATGAGTTTAAATACAAACCCTACTCGCAACATCTTCATTATTTGCAACACCAACTAAACAAAACAAAACAAAAAAACATTTCTCTGCTGCAAACTAAGTGTTCTCATGATAGCAGCTTAACAAGAATGCATGTTGTATAACACGATAAATAATAAAGTATGTTAAATGTAACAAACTCAGCACAAAGCAACTCACTCAAAAAAAAAAAAAAAAAGATTTGCGCACACATTCCTTAATCTTGGTGAGAAATGTTGCCCCTACCAACTTTGTGATCTGTCCTGCTCTTCACAGAGGGATAATGTGACTGATATGAGATGATACACACAATGAATACACTCACACAACCATGGGGTGCTGAGAAAGCAAAAACCAGCAGCGCATCCTGAAGCCTAGTGAAGAGGCATTAGGGGCGGGGTTTCTCACCTCACCCTTGAAGGCCTTCTGCCCTGCACGGATCGCTGTGTCGGCAATAACAAAAGGGAAGGCCGTCTGAGGGCAAAGCAGGAAAGCTTTCAGTCCCCTGAGAGCTGAATTTCCTGCAACACGTGCTCTTAACCTTGTTGATTAATGGCAATATTGACAGTGATACTGCCTTAAATTACAACTTTAAACGCACCAGAATGCTCGATTTCAATTGCAGGTTGGGAGCACATCAGGGAAAAGGGAATTCAGACAAGAGAGGGAAGCTCTGATAAAATATTCATTTGCTCATTGCCTTTTGCGACTAAGATATACTGTATAGTGTCTCCAGCTGAGACAGACAACATTCCCAAAGGAGTACGTGAATACTGGTAAGAAAACAAAGAGGTTGCATACTACACAATAGGAACCCAGATGTGACTGCCCATGCTCAACCACTCATGGATAACTCGCCCGTGACCTTATTTTCTAAATGAATTCTGTGTGACACCTTCACAAAGGAGGGAACGGTGAGGAACATGTGACGGCTGGGACACACGTCAGGACCAATGAAGGATCATGATAGCCAATTCAGAAAGAAGTGGTTTCAGATGCTCCCATTTATTCATCGTGAAGCAGTACAACCCTTCTCCACTTGTGTAATGCAAAACCTCCACCAACAAACCCAACTTGAGTGAAAACTAAATATCCACCTTAATATGAGGGTGTCCAAAGTCAATGGCATATTGCAAAGATATATTTTTAAATGGCATGCAGCAAAACATCATTAAGGAGCAACAGCCCATGACCCTGAAAGATAAAAAAAGTACCACGAGACTATTATATTTGTTGGTAAACTACACAAATAAAACTGTACAAAGCTGAGAAAAAAAACTCCGTGCTTCATTGGAGCTGCACTTAAAACTATACAGGGGTGTTTCTTGGCCCATAACCCAAAGTGAATGATGTGGAAAGTATTATGGTTTTTGTATTACTTTGATACTTTATAAAGAAAAAGCATTGAAGGCAGAAGAAACTTTGAAGGGATAAGGAACTGTACCACAGTATCTATGTGTTTGGAAACTGATTTAAGTGTGTTCAATCAGCGATAGTAACAAGACTGTATTAACTTACAGTACATTGTGGTAGACGGTATGAAAAATCACAATCATTGCCATACTCGGGAGATACAGTGAGGTCATCATAGAACTGGGGTATAGCAAGACCAGTATGACGGGTGATGCACTTTTCAGATCACTTTTTTTGGACACATCAACTCTTGCAACATTCCAGAGGATAAAAATTCCACACACTCAACCGCTCAAGTTCCAACTGACAAATGTACCCCATAAGCCAAATACTTTGGCTTTGGATCACCTGAGCTGTGGAATATGGTTTCCCAATGGTTTCCTCTCAACAAAGGGGAAGAAAAACATCTTCAACATGCGCTGTGCCCTAGCAGGAAGTTAAACAAACAGGACATGTGGAATTCAATTATGGGGAAGGAATTTACTTTCACAACAAAAAAGATAACCTTTGAACGAGTTTTTTTTATGTTTTAAGAATATTCATGACAATCATTTCAAGGACATTTCAACCATAAGTTGCATCTTCAAGCCTGGTAAGCAGGGGTGAAATACAATGACGTTTTTTATTTTCACCTCTAGGTTCATTCATTTTAAGAAATCTTAATTCATAGTTATAGTTTTGCGTCGCTGGCGTAGACCTCTACTGCTTGATTCTCTAGAACCAACAGCCTGTATTATTTACTAATTTTACACAGACCAATAAATATCACATAAGCGTGTCCATCATTCTGTGATTGGGGCGCCTCATGTACAACATTCTATTGCTACTTATAATCTTTGTGAAGGGTATCTAAAAATAAATAAATAAATAACACTTCGATTGGCTGACAACCGGTTAAGGGTGTCCCCCGCCTACTGCCCGAAGACGGCTGGGATAGGCTCCAGCACCCCCCGCGACCCTAGTGAGGATTAAGCGGTTCGGAAAATGGATGGATCTAAAAAAACTAAATGGAAGATTCCAAGCAGGGTTAGTAGCGGCGTTAGCAAAGCTACTACTTGGAAGCTTTGCATCTCTTTTCAACAGCATCCCGTTTTAAATATTAGTTTACAACCATAAGCTACAAAAAGGATTCATGCTAATGAACGACATGAAATGTATAACTAAAATAATGCACTTGCATGTACTGTATTTATCAGAATCAGAACCATGATCACCTTTATTGGCCAAGTATGTAGAACACACAAGGAATTTGTCTCCGGTTTAAACAGACTAACTCAGGGATTGGTCACTATATGTTCTACATACAAAGTATACAGTGTCTGTTTATATTATTGCCACTCTTGTGGTTACCGCCAATGCTTGCCTCAAACTGTATTTACAGTTCTGTGATGACACCATTAAATCTCAATGCATGGTCAGATGTACGAGCATGTGAGTGTGTACATGTGTCTATGGGGGAGGGTGTGCAGAGCTCTTTAGCACCGAACCATAACAAGAAGCTCTTAACCCCCAGTGCCATGAATATGTATGGCAGCCAGCCCGCCTCTCCGCCCCAATACCAGCACCCCAGACAAAGGACTTCAAATACATGCATATAATGTGAGCTGGTGGGAGGGAGGGCGGGGTGACCCTATCAGACTCCACCAGACCCCCCAAACTACTCCCCAGGGGCTCCGTCTTGGAATAATGATTTATAACAATGTAAAGGATTTCTTGTTCCGCAAGTACCATACATTTTGCTGATAAACACTTCGAGGGACTTCCAGTTCAGTGGCCCTATCAGTAATGAGACAATGGCTGGTCCATGAACCACAGAACCACTCCATATGGCTACGTGGAAATGATAAAAGCTATTCACTGTTGGAAACAGAATGACAGTCCATTATGTCACCACACGCCACTGCGTTATTTCCTGTTACCATGAGACCAACAACGGCAGACAAAGAGGATGTTTGACCAGCGCAACATATGCTATTCTCGTATCTGTTTTGTTGTTTTAACATCTATACTTTAAGTCAATGACTTTCCGTTCCTGACTGACCACTGATGTCATCTGCATAGTCTGGTCAAGTGTGCCAGCTGTACAAGTATGGTGCCAAAGGCACAACAAGTGTGAGCGCTTGACATGCCACCTTTTGCTGTTCACGTTGGAGAAAGGGGTTAGTTCTGCCATCAGAACGTCGACACTGGCAATGGTAAAAGAGAAGTGTCCATGTTCTGAAATAAGTGTCAGCGTTGCTGATCCCTCTCTCTGGAATGACCTCCCACTGAACATTCGGCAAGCCTCCTCGCTGCCCATCTTCAAAACTCACTTATATTCTTTGGCATTAAATTTGTTCTTGGTTTTATTGTTTGGTGCTTTCTACCGTCTTTATTACAGATTTGTCTTACTGTTTATTGTGCATGTTATATTGCTCCATGTACAGCACTTTGTATGCAGCAATGGCTGTTTAAAAGTGCTCTATAAATACTGTTGACTTGACTTGAGCGTTACATTCCACTACATTAGATCAAATTGTGTAGAAATGATTAGCTCCTCAGTCAAGGGAATTCTGGGTAATTACTGTATGTCTCGTCATGGTGGTGCTTTTGTACAGTAGACTGCAATAATGAATGCACAAGACAGTATGATTATTGCGTGTAATAAATGTAGTTGGAAGGAAGCAGAAAGTATTACAAATGCACACAAATAAGGGTAAGAGGGATTCAACTGAGTCACCATGGAATTGATGAATTACTACCTATATAGAGGCTTTGCGTTGCACTGCAAAATGAGCAACCACCTGCACACAGCGAGAAAATGCTCATGTTGCATTCCCCACGTTGTGATTCATCATTCACGTCATACAGCGTAATTCACTGAGGCAGCTACGCATCAGTCGAGGTCACAGCCCACCCGGCCTCAGAAGAGCTGCATGACGATCTAGTTAAAATCTAAAGGTTGCTTTCTTTATGCATTCTAGAAAAACAACAACAAAAGGCCTCTGAATGTGGATGAATCCTTGTTTAGACAGATTCCAAGAATCCAAAAGGGGAGTAGCCCTGCAAGTGCGTGGAAAACCTACTGAACATGTGGCTTCCAGAACTTTTGGTTGTTCTGCCAGCACGGTTCTTGGTGACAAGGCCGTTATTTTGTGGCCAATTGAGTCCACATCAAGAGAAGGATTTCAGGCCTGGATGCAGCCTCTGGACCGTAGAGCGCCGTCAGAAAAATAAATAAACCAACACAAGCATGGGTCAAGAAATGAGTAATTCCTTTTTTTGGGGGGTTGAAGGAAATCTTTTTTTCTAACCCTGCCCAGAAATATCCCATTACACCCACACAGCAAACAAAGCCGCCGGTACAAGATACAAGTTCAACTTCGAAAATCTGTTTTCCTAAAACACAGGACAAATGGACAGTATGGCGTTAGGCTATTCAAGGAAATGAACATATGATACAGATCTCCTCCTGGGAAGGTTGTTCAGGACAACTGATTAGCTTCATGACATTTACTGATCAGTTGATTTCATTTTGATAATAGATATAATGCGTGTTCAATATGTGCTTGTCATTTAATAACATAAATTAACAATAACCTACGACCTACTTTTTTTGTGCCACGGAACTGCTGATCAATTTATTCTGACGGCAATGAGCTAACACCTAAATCAGTATTGTAACAGAGTTCTAACAAATAATAACATCAAACCACACCCAGTAAATGGACCTAAACTATTAATATTACTAAAATATGCTCCATGCCACTCATGTATCTAAAACAGCACGGTGACCTTGCTTGTGGGTAGCGGTGGGTAGCGGTAACCACCTTTTTTCTTTTAACGGGGCATTATGAATGAGGCCACATCTGACAACAATGGAGTATATCTTTTGCATGGTCACCATGGCAACGGCTGCAGACAGAGCATTGGAGGGAGAGGCAAAGAGAGAGAGAGAGAGAGAGAGAGCTCTGCGCAATGTGCTTCCCTATATAGCTGTTCCACTTTTTACATTTTATACTCTGAGCCGCATTGAATGCGAAGATGCATCTCTTTGAATCCAACACTCCCATTGCCTATTCTTCACCATATGGTCTCATGCTTGCTCGTAACACGCCAGATGCTTTCTTCCAACATCATTTACATACAGCCTGACACTGCCATAATAAGCACACGCCAGCCTGAGCATCATGTGTTCGTACTGGGGGAGGCATTGCACGTTCAAGTCTTTACAGAGAGCATGTTTACGGGCCACATGTTTCTTCAAAGTTATAACTAGCACGCACACCCACAAACCTACCCACCTTATAAATAGTCCGATCAGACACAGAGGTGAGTCCGTGAAATAGAATGTAAAAGACATTGGTTCACATCGGCACACACATCCACCACAGTCCACGGCCACCGATATCGCCATACCTTTTTCTTTGACCATGACCATTGGAATCCAATAAATCTGCAACAAAGAAAGCTTCTAAGTATCCCTCAGCAATGGCACAGGAGCTGTTGGATCTTTTCAAAGTGCACAGAGAGATAGAGGGGACGTGCAGGTGCTATGCTCTCCTTCTGAAAACACCGCTATAGTGAGGGGTTCGCCTGCTTTGCTGCCACATCCCTCTTCTTCTCCTCCGCCTCCTCTGCCCACTCCTCCTGCCTCACTCTGTCCCTCTGTTGTGTCAACCACATCCTCACTGCAGCAATCTGGTGGCTGCTGCCTCTGTAAGAACTAAACCCAGAACCCCAAATCAGATACTTAAATAGACCAGGAACTTCAGTCTATTTCACATTTCAACATTGGTATCTGACCATTTGACAAATCATAACAGTAAAGGTTAAGAAACAGAAACAAGAGCGAGACCGTCACAGGAGATAATAACTTTTACATTTTTACTGGTTATTTAGGTTACTATTAGGAAGTGTTTTATATTTTCCATTGCTAATATTTGTCAGCAGGATGGAACATACTATACGTGGAATAATTGCATTAAACTTATTGGAAGCGTGTATATAAGACTATATGAGACCCATTTAATTTTGTGTTAAATCCAAATGTTATCCTGCCAAGTAAATCATCCCCCCCCCCCCCCGGTTATTGACAAATAAAATAGATTTATTTTTGTAATCCTAATTGCATACACAGTATTATGCATAGAATGTCATTTCTTGGTGCTTGAATGCAAATGAAGACAGGTTAGATTAATTAAAGCAATGACTAAAACATTTGTTTGTGTCCGACGGCAAAACAACAAGCTTGAAGCAGAACTTAACGCCTTGGGTTAATAAATAATGCTTCCCGTGGGCTCACCACCTGCGGCAGGGGTCAAAGTGTGCAGAGTGAGCTGTGTTGCGGCCAAAGGTGGAAACCTTGGTGGTCCGATCTCCAGCTACACAAACTGGCTCTTAGGACCTGGAATGTCACCTCTCTGGCAGGGAAAGAATCTGAGCTGGTGTGAAAGGCAGAGAATTCCGACTAGATATAGTTGGACTTGCCTCCACATACAGCTTGGGTTCTGGTACCAGTCCTCTCGAGAGGGGTTGGACTGTTTTCCACTCTGGAGTTGCCAATGGCGAGCGGTGCAGAGCAGGTGTGGGTACATTGATTGACCCTCGTCTTAGCGCCTGTACAATGGGGTTCACTCGCATGGACGAGAGGGTACTCTCGCTCTGCCTTTGGGTGGGGAGTGGGTCCTGACTGTGGTTCGCATTGCCGACAGTCTGATTCGGTTCCAATGAGGGTTTGAAAACAGAATTTCTAGCCCTGGTCAAGGTGTTGGGGTTGTCCGTTTTGAGGGTCTCAGTATTACATCATTGCTTTTTGCAAACTGATGTGATACTGTTGGCTTCTTCGGGCCATGATCTTCAACTCTCACTGGAGCGGTTAGCAGCTGAGTGTGCAGCGGTTGGAATGAAAATAAGCACCTCCAAATCTGTGGCCATGGTCATCAGTCGGAAAAGGGTGAAGTGCCTTCTCTAGTTCGGGTATGAGATCCTGCCTCAAGTGGAGGAGTTCAAGTATCTTGAGGTCTTGTTCACGAATGAGGGGAGGATGGAGCAAGAGATCGACAGGTAGATCGGTGCAGCATCTGCAATGATGCGGACTCTGTATCAATCTGTCGCGGTGGAGAGGAAGCTGAGCCAGAAGTCAAAGCTCTTAATTTATTGGTCAATGTATGTTCCTACCCTCACCTATGGTCACAAGCTGTGGGTCATGACCGAATAAATAAGATCATCTATAAAAGCGGCAGAAACAGTTTCCTCTGCGTGCTCTTCCTTAGAGATAAGGTGAGAAGCTCCGTCACCCGGGAGGGGCTCCGAGATGAGCCGCTGCTCCTCCATATTGAGAGGAGCCAGTTGAGGTGGCTTGGGCATCCTGTTATGATGCCACCTCGACGCTTCCCTGGTGACCTGTTTTGGGCACGTCCCACTGGGAGGAGTCCCAGAGGACGACCCAAGACACACTGAAGAGACTATGTATCCTGGTTGGCTTGGAAACGTCTTTGAATCCCTCTGGAGGAGGTGGACGATGTGGCTTGGGAGAGGGAAGTCTGGGCTTTCCTGCTTAGCCGCTGCCTCCGTGAGCCAACCTCAGATAAGAGGAAGCAAATTGATGGATGGAAAATGAACAATGAATAAATTTTTGTTACCTATGTTTCAATTTCGACGACCAGAATATGAAATTGGAGATTATCAGATCAGACACTTAAACTTTTGAATGTCAACTTGTGTTAATTATTTCATTGCTTTCACAGGCGATGCTCCGTATGAGAGGGCACAAAGAGTCATTTTCAGTCAGAGGTCAGAACGGCCATGACCTCTAGCATGAGTTTTGAATTAACATATTTAGTGGGCCTTCTGAATCTAATTAAAGAGTGCGCGGGAGAACATTTGCCTGTCTTGTGCACTGCCATCACTCAGTGGCATTCAAGAGTATCCTCTGACGTTTAAGTGCTCTTGTCATTAACTCATTCAGTAACAGCCAATTCTAGACCAAGTCTGAAAAGATGTTTAAAAATGTCTTCGGGAGTGAATGAGTTAATATTAAGTAACCAACAATACAATCTGCATGTATGAAAACCATGAAAGTGTTGCCTTCAGTTTTGTTGCTTTAATGGCTGTCTTTGAGTATCATGAAGTGCAAATTTGTTCCTGCACTTGAGTAGAATTTTCACATACAGTGTCTGTAATTGTTTTGTTTTTTTTTATATTTCTGGCAACTTTCACGTTTACTTTATTGCATTTAAAGTTATCTCCCAAATCTTTTGTAGAGGCAAAGGAGAGGGCAAATAAGGTATCCTCCAATACTTCAAACAGCAAAGGGCAGCAATAACACTAAATGAGATGCACCATGCTTGCGGTATTTCCAGATCTGTATTTGCTGATGCTCGCAATAGTTTGTCAGAACGCAATTACCAATTACACTGCAAAAGTAATTGTGCTACATGCTGGATACTCAAAAACCTGCCTCAGTTTCAAACAAAGGCGTTTTCTTTCCATCATGGAATGGAGACGTGCCAAAGGGGCAAAAATAGTTAGCCACTCCACACTTTTCATCATGCGGAGAGACGCATGCAATCTGTTCATGATGAAATACTTGCTTTGAAGCTTTAATATTTAACATTGTGGCAATATATTTCTATTTAACATGTCCTGCTACTGTGTTTTGCAGCAAAAACAGACCGCACTTTCCATGATTTAAAGAGTTCTGTTCCTATGCTTTCAGAAAGTCACACTATTAAAAACAAATAATAATAATTTTTAAAAAAATCAAGTTTGCATTGCAAACAAGTTTACTCTATTTGTTTCTCTTGCTGGCCACACATAAAACTGTGTGTTATGTATAGTTATGATACTCTTACCATATATGCATATATATACTGGGTAGAAATAAATGTCCCTTCATTTTGGTTTTTGGTTTTCAGTTTAAGGGCTTGGTTATCCGGTCGTGTTTGCCTGTTTGATCTCTTGATTTCTCGTGCCACTGGCCCATTAGAAGTAAATGGAAGGTCAACATCAACCTCTGTGGCCTTTAGTAGCATATTGCCTCTATCAGGTTTGGGTTGAAAGTCAAAACACATGATTGAAACAATAATGTTGTGTCAATTTTAGACCAATAAGCCCAAATAGAGTGGTTTTGCGACTTTGTGTCAGCTGCATTCTGAGTGTGCGTAACGGTTTGGGAACCTCAAATTGTACTCATGCCCACGAGTAATCCCGATGTAAGACACCATGTCACATGGTCATGTGCTGCTGTTTGGCAAAATGCAGGAGGTCTGGCCTTGCGCTATGGACACACATTATGTAACTGGAGGTGATTAACTTACTGTCTTTTCCCCATTTTTAGCAACACTTTTGGATATAAGGGGGGTCGGGGGGGGGTTATATGATTGCGCAATACATGCACAGTAGATTTTGTGCATATGCACAGATGTGAGCAGCCAATGAAAATGCAGTCATTTCTGGGAAACGTCCAAACTATTGACTTGTGTTCACCTACATGCACACAGAATTCAAGGCAAAGACGACAGACAGAAAGCTCGAATAAACAAAGGGTGAAGGTGAATGCACTTGAAATAGCAACCGTCTGGTATCTGTTATCGATTCTAACACAGTATCGTTACTGCGCCGGCTAGAAAACCACCCATAATTAACTTCTAGACATGCGACGTCAATTCAGGAGGCAGATGAACACATTTAATTTTACTCCCTATCCTACCTGAAGCAACATCATGTAGCCTTTCACTCAGGTAATAGTCGTTTGGGTTGAGGTAGGGCAGCTGCTCCATGTACTGTTTCGGAATGAGGTACAGGACCTCGGCCACGTGTCCATCCTCAATGATGGACATGCGTTTGATGGAGCTCTTGCGTTTCACCCGCACGTGGTCTATGTTGTGGCTGCGGCTGGAGCTGCATAGCCTCCCGAGGCTGTTGAGATTGGGCAGAGTTGGCATGACGCTTTGCTCCCCCTCGACTGCGCCACAAAGGCGGGTGAAGCACTCCAGGTAGGCGTCAGCCAGCGTCCAGGGGTCAGGCTCAATCCCCCTCTAAAACGCAGCTGCCTTTTGACATGACGAAAACACAGTCCTCAAAGCGCTCCAAATCTGAAGGATGAACTCCAAATGGACAAGAAGTGCATCATAAAATCCAGCGATATCCACCAGGCTCGTCCTTAAGAATCCCCCCCCCACCCCCCGTTATGATCTCATCGGTTCACATCTAAAGCAAACGCAAAAAGGTGGGTGCTGATGCGCACCTTCTGCAGGGGAAGTCAAACATCAGGTAAGATTCGGAGCCCAATGAGACACTGGTAAAGAAGCTTAGGAGTGTCTTCAGCCCAACCACACTGGAGCCTTAAGCTGCTTATGGCTGACGTTGAGCCTATGATTATCTTCTGGGTGGGGTTAGGTAGTTCCACAGCAGGTTTGCTCGGTGCACTCTGGGACACTTGGCAAGTAATGGGACCCTCGGTCGTTTATACACATCTGCCAGAAACTAACACCCTATCTGGGCTGAAGGGACACTTTAAAAACTGTAAAAGCACACACGCGTGAGCAGGCCGTTTTTGAGGCATCAAAGATCAATTAAAGTGAGTTAAACAAGTGCTGGTGAATTAGTGCAAAGTAAGACCAAATGGATGCATTGCATAAAGATGGTGCATCATGATAATCTAAGACCTCCGTGACAAGGTCAGAAATGTGCACGAGCCTTGATTTTCGTGACAGTGATCCTTCAAAATAAATACGGTCCCCTCATGGCCAGAAAAACAAAGTCAAATCAGTGGCACTCGCTTTTCATCTATTGGAAATACCGCACAAAGCAATTTGACCTTGTGCATAAAACTCAGAAACTGCGTGTTTAATTGTGATCCAGTCTGAAGGTTATTCCCAGCAGAAAGTGCAACATTTTGCTCTGTTAGTTCGCTATGTGATACATGAAATCACTGACGTGCCTCCTGACTGTGAGACGGAAAGTGAAGTTTATAATGAGCAAACTACCGAGATAAGATAAAATGAACTCTTGGAATCTGACAGCCCCCTAAAAGAACAGCTTTGTTTTGTCCAGCAGAACCCCGCCAGCCAGTATCCTTAAATAACACAATATCACGACAAAAGTCAGTGCTGTTGTTTGGAGTGATCAGCAACAATACACATCAAGACAATGAGAAGAGCACAGTTAAGGACATGCTTCAGTGCTGCAGTGAGGCGCTGCCCTCCAACTGTCATCCACTCCTCAAATGTGCTACAACACATATTCCCACATGCTCACATGCACACGGGCATGTTCTGAACAAGTCAGCTGCGCCCGGATGCATAAAGACACACTCATGAGAGAGTCCAAATCCCGCCCTTGTGCATAAACATCATCCTTTTCCGCTATTCTTACCATCCAGTCCGAAGCAGGAGGTGATTTTTTGGGCGTAATTGCACAGCCCATCGTAGCCTTGCTCCTGCATCACCGTGTTCCTCTCCCAAGTCTCTACGCACAGACAGACAATCTTACACACACACTGTCCCGGCCAGCCCTGCGTTCACTCCTTCGCCTGCTCATGAATTATTCATGATTTTGCCAGGACACTTGCATACGCGCTTGCATGAGCCCCCTCATGCAGATCACTCTGTATACCCGCAGAGAAACTGAGAAAAGTGCTGATGCAGAGGGATGTGTGCATTACTCTCCACTGTCTGGTCCTATATAGAGGAGGCAGCGGATTTTGTTACTGCAGGACAAAGCCTTGGTTTTAATCTCTCATTGATCGCCACATTAAGTGCAATAGATAAAGTTTGTGCGTTGTTCGAACACTGAGCAGGCAATACGGACTTTGAGGGGATACGAGGAAGCTCTTGCTGGCGAATTAGATTCTTGAAGGATCGAGCAGCACATGTTAGTCACTGAAAACCAGTCGAAAATAAATTGAGATGTTTTCCCTGCTCCCTTTGGGAAACTAATAAAATTTTCATCCTGTTTCAACAACCAAAAGGTCATATTTCCCTGTATGGTTATCAATGGGAAATTGGAGGTATCGCAGCTAGCATAGTCGAGTCTTCCAACTCATTAACGTGGCTTTTCACTGAATGTCATTGTTTTAGAGTCTACCAACCGTATGCCCTGGGACGCACGGCAGAGGTCAAGTATGCCTGTCCTAATAAATAAAAAAGGTGGTTTTACATCTGCAATTCACAGCCCAGAGGATTGTTGATATACGAAACCAAATACGACACGTCAACAGATACAAAAATCCAAGTGAAATGAAAAACACTGGCTTACTAGTGGGTATGAGAATTCTGCAGAGTTGAAGATCCCATGATGGAACTGATCCGAGAGACTAACATGAACAATAAACCCGTCCACAGATGAAACGCCAAAGTAAATACTGAGCAGAAACCATTTTGGCTGGACAATACAACCCATAAATAAGGATTTAAAAAGCATTAGGTTTGGAAGGATCATATATGTTGGTACAACTGTAACCGTTTGGAGGAACCTTGACATCCAAACCCTTAGTGAGGACAGGAATAAAAAGAATGCATTTTAATAAAGAATAGCTCAAAGACATCAACGCAGTGGAAATATGATGACTTTGGTAGAGCAGCAAGCCCACAAGGGAGTATTGTACTTTTATTGGGTCACTAATGGAAGGAAATCACTTCCAAGGTAAAAGCTGTTGGCCTCGGACTGATTCTGTACCGGGGGAGGCTAGAAAGTGAAGCAAAGACTGAGAGCGCTGTAATGGCTTTAACAGTTGATGGAATGTCGAATAATCAGAAACGGAGGCCAATCGCTCTTACTCGCACACTCAAGAATGCAACTTCTTGCCAATCTTGTGCTATTGTATAATAAAATATCATGTGAGCAAGCCCAATATAAATGTTCACATTTCACAAAGAGCGAGAAATCTTAGCCAGTTTGCACAATCTTTCATCGTCTCCTTGAAAAACATTTGACTTGGTGCCATCGATTCATCACAATACTTACCGGCACAGGTGCAACCAATGGCACACTGCGCAGGACTGTGCGACGTTACTGTTCATGAATAATGGCTGGCTTGCAGTGGCCTAAGTAGGCTAATCTAAAATGTCATGCAGTGGACCCTGAGTCGTATCGATCTCCACGGGCAACACAGAAGACACCTAAAAGGTCATGCCAGTTAAGATGGACCAGCCGCAATATTACGTACACTTGTACAAGCCAATGAGATTCCCCTCAAGGGGCAAGTCACTCATACTTAGGATTATTAATCCTTTCTCCAAGTGTGCCCACTTCATTGCACAACTCGGCATCCAACACCTTTTCGAAAATGCCAATTTACTCATTCACTACACTGGATTCATGGGATCCCGGTAGACATCGTTTCCGACCGGGGTCCACAATTTCTCAGCCAGGTTTGGAGGCGGTTCTGCTATGCCCCGGAGACCACGGCGAGCCTTTCTTTTGGGTATCACCCACAATCTAATGGGCAAACCGAAAGGAAAAACCAGGACCTGGAATCCGCAAGCCGCCATGTAAATCTGCACCAGCCTCTGTCATGGGCCAACCATCTGCCCTGGGTAGAGTACGTGCACAACACGCTCGTCTTGACGGCCACAAGGCGGTCTCCTTTCACGTCAGCATATGGTTACCAGCCACCACTATTCCCAGCGCAGGAAGGGCTCATGTAGATCCCCTCAGTTCAGCTCCACTTGCGGTGGCCTGATATGATTTGAAGACCAAAGCTGCCCTATCATATACCGCCTCACGCAATCAGGTTATTGTGGACTGTCGACGACGCCCTGCGCCGGACTGTCATGTTGGGCATAAAGTATGGCTCTCTACTCTGCATCTGTCTGGCTCATCAAGAAATTGGGGACCAGGGTTCATGGGACTATTTGAGATGCAAGCCATCACCAATCCCATCTCTGTCAAGCTCTGGCTACATCCCACCATGAAGGTTCACCTAGAATTCCACGTACACTTTCTCAAGCCCGTGGCATCCAGTCCTCTGGCTCCTGCTCCCACTCCACCTCCGCGTTCGATCTACAGAGATCCTGTGTCCACGGTGAGAGAAATTTGTGACTCTAGCCGTGGGGGGCAGAGGCATTCAGTATCTGATCAAGTGGAAGGGCTGTGGACCGGAGGAGAGGTAGTGAATTCCCTGCTCCTGGATACTCCATGCCTTCCACTCAACCCATCCAACTAAACCAGGTGGTCAGTCATGAATGCATTTGTTAAGAGTTTTTTTTTTTAAAAATAAGCCTTATTTGTCAAAGTTCACATTTTTGGAGTTCAATTCTGGCCGGAGCTTTCTGGAAAACAATTTTTGTAGCAGTAGTTTAAATGCACTGTGAAGCCGACGTGCTAACCACTTGACTACCGGGCCGCCCCTGTGTGTATACCACTGCTACCATAAAAAGCCAGGCTCAAACCATGATGAATCCACCTACAGTAACCTTGAGGTCATGGGAATCTTTGTCTGCCACAGCTCATCCTATCATTCAAGCAGGTCCTCTGACCGATGGATAAGCTGCGGGCTATATCTAACAGCACAATTTTACTGAAATCCATTCCCAACTAACCGCAACAATACTAGCCAGCAGCATTGTTTGCAGCTCTTTGTGTCCTGTGACAACCTTGGAAAACGTGATTTATTTTGTAAAGGAACACCAGTACAGTATTGTATCACTTTTGTGCTGAGCACCCGTCAATCCTTCCAATTTATATACCGCTTATAGTGTTCAAGATGGAAGGGATGTGGAGTGAGGAGACCTCAGGGAAAAAGTGGACGCCACCGCGGACTGGTCTTCAGTTAATCACATGGCATATTTACAGACACAAAATTCACACTTACATCATCGAGTGACAAACACCGTCTGTGACTTCTGTGTGCTTAACAGCGGCTCTCAAATGTACCAATCCACCACAAGCAGTCAGCCAAGAATAGTATGTACTGGGCAGGATGGAACTATGAATCCTGACCTTGACTCACTCAAAAAGAGGGTCGGGCAGTTGCTCCCTCCAGCTACCAGCACTCACACAAGAGCTACCACTGTGCAAGACACTGAGGTGGAATCCCCTCCTTGAATTCTCTCTAATAATATGATGAAGAAAAGTCAAATATTCTGTTGCATGTGTGTATTGCATGCGGATTAATCACAGTTTTTGCTGAAGCAAGAGAAAGTATAGTATGTTGTGATTCTCAGATCACATTCAACAGCCACTGACTGACAGAGCAAATGGGGTGAATTTTGCAAGTGATGATTTCAAATGTCTGGTCTATTTTTAGACACGAGGTTACAAGGTGTAGACACCATCAAATAAATTGTAGGCTGCAGCAGTGTGGTTATTCCAGCTGCAACGATGTAACCTACTTACACAGTCGATGCCTTTGTCAGTGATCCTCTGAAAGATGGCAAATGTTTTATTTCGCAAACAGACCCGCTCCTCAACCCTTTCCTACCCAAAATGAAGAGACCTGCCTCCGCATCAACTGATATGAAGGCTTCTGCGGCATAAGACACTCACCTTTTGCAGACATGCCGGGTAGGACTGTCTTTCTCTGCAGCGATGAACAGAAGACGAGCTCAGCTCAGTCAAACGCGGGGCGTCGCTTCAAATGTTAATGTTTTTTTATCTGAACTTGAAGTTTTCGTCAGGCATTCTCAACATTAATTTGAACGCCTGTAAAACGGTGGCTGCTATTTAGCGGACGAGACGGTGGAGATGGCACACTGGCGGCAGGGCGTGTCTGGGAATAGGCAGCATCCTTTTTGATTTGAAGTTTCCCACTGTATTAAACTTAATGTTTGGCATGGTTAGATCGCTTGCGTTTTATTGAGTACAGCGTCATCGTAACATTTAAATCAGCCGTATTGTTTCGGGAATTACGGACGTTCTGAGCAATGCAAATAATAATGGGTTAGAGGGTATTCCATGTTTGTCATTTTATGTCAAATTGTTACATACCTTTTATTTTCTTTCATTGTCCGTATCGTGTGGACTTGGGCAATTCCAAAACATTTGCTCAAACATTTCAACATGTGTGTTATGAGACTGTATGCGAGTTACGCAAAATGCTATTTCCGTTGTTTCTCAAACCTACATTGCTTGATTGGCAGAATCGCATAAATCACACGCCTTCATCTAATGTTTGTAGCCAAATTGAAAATACTCTTTTGAACGCTTCCCTGTTGCATTTGTATGCATTGCCCGTCGTCAGTGCCAAACTGGCAGTGTGTGTTGGAGTCGAGCGGATCCTGCTGGTGGAAAACGGGGCTGCCTGGTGAGCGAAGTGCCACCGTGTCCAAAGTGCGCTCGCCTCGCTCGGTTCTCGCCCGACGTCTGCTTGTTTACAGCGGCTGCGCTTATGGCCGGCGAACTTTCGCGGCCAGAAACGTTTTATTGTTTTATTACTCACGACGATTCTCTCGTTTCAAGGGTCGTTATACGAAAGCTCCAATCTGGATCGAGGCGGCAACAACAGGAAGAAGAAGATAGAGGAATTCTCTCGGTCTTCTCGGGAGAAAATAGTTCAGTCGAAGAACAAAATGTTCTCCAAATTTACATCGATTCTCCAGCATGCAGTGGAAGCGGTGAGTCTTGAGCAAAAAACGCAACCGTGCATTAATTTGTGCCCATTTTTCTAAACATATTTTACTTGCATTCGGTTAGACCGTCCGTACCAAAACGTCAGCAGTGCTAACGAACTAGCACATGCTAACTAGCGTTTACGTCTGCCAGTTTAAGTGGAAAATAGAGCAAATAATGCACAACGTCAACATTGTTTATATGCTCAAGACACGTTGCAGTTCCTGGACTGTACTTGTCCGAATGGTAATCAGCTGATTGTGTGTATCTAGCTTGGCATATGGTGCGAGTTAGCCGCTAACGTTAGCTGCTCTTAGCGTCCTGCAGCTACGCTCATGTTGCTGCTAGTTAGCGCAAGTGAGTTTTATCTTGAGAGTGTTGCAATAGTGAAACATAAGTTTTCAATTGCGCAACTGAAGTTGCACTGCTCTTGAGCAAACATTCGGTGAGGACTGATGGCCGTCTGATATGTGACGTGTTTTTTGGGCTGCTTTCAAGTCAGTCGAGGGGAGCTACTTCGCGAAACGTTTTCAAACAAAAGTCATCAGCATACTTATTCGGACACAAGATATAAAGCGTTCGTTTTGATCAATAATTGTAACTGACCAAATATTTTATGAATCAAAATCTACATTACGTTTTTATTCAAGAACACCACTATTTCCGGGCAAATACTATACTCTTTACTGTCTTGTAAAACAGATACACTCTGCAGTCTTTGCTGTTGTCAGCTGATTAATGTCAACACATCTAATTTATTCCTACCGTTTTCCTTTTTCAGCTAGCTCCATCACTACCCCTGCAGGAGGACTTTGTCTATCACTGGAAAGCCATTACACATTATTACATTGAAACGTCAGGTAAGATCAGTCTCAGGCCAAAACCTGATGGCATTATTGACTCAGTAACTAGTTTCTGATTTATAATACCTTTTGGGTAAATGCAGTCATGCTCAGGTTTTGAACACTTGCGTTTACTTTCTGTAAGGGTCCAATGCTGAAAAGGCAGCACTTTTACCATGAGTAACGAATGTGAAATGCTTGGCATTCTTGGAGTTTAAACCCATGCTGTCGTTTCAGCATGTTGCTGTAGTTACTATACTGAAAACATTTTACAAATGATTCGGAAAGCAGTACACATTTGGGATCAACTGACTTTTCTCTTGCATTTTCGGTTTGATTATTGCTTTTACACAGTGGCGGGCCATGCATTTCAGCCTTCAGTGACGTCACATACATACACAATATAGGCTCGTCAGGCAGCACTTAATTTTAGGAGCATTTAAAACCATCAAGTATGCATTCACAATTAAGAGCAGGAAACTAAATTTATAGTCAAAAATAAAAAGATTTAAAAAAATGCTAAATGAAATGCCACCCAAATTACGCTGTGTGATCATAAACATAAATTGCACAATGTCGCAGTTTCATATACGACACCAACCACACAATAACAAAACAAACTATTCTTTGAAAATAAAATTAACAGATCATTTGGGAATAGGCTATACAACAGCAAATAACTGAAAATGTTGAGCAGCTGAGATTGAACGAATTTTAGTGCACAAAGCTGACACCAATGCACTATTATAAATTGCATGTGAGCTGATTTGATACATTTTTGTATTTGTCATTTTTTTTCGTTACCATTAAGACTCACGAAATAAAATAAGAAGAAATGTAAAATAAAATTCATTTACTCACCAATGTAGTGCCTGTTCACTGAGCTGCACATCCACGCGAGTGTCCCCAAACGTTTTTAAACGCACCGTAGTTTGTAAGTGCCCAGTCGTGCTCTGATGTTTCCTTGCTGCCTTGGTAAAACAACTTAAATTGGTCAATCCAGTGGAAGGTCCGTCTTGAAAATTGTATGGAAAGTAGTCCTGCAACCAGATCAAAGTCTTCTCCTTTGGCCATTTTGGGTCAAAATGCAGCAAAAGCTCCCAACTAGCAGGCACTAATCCAATCACCGAACGTGCACGTCCAGTGTCGATCTAATAAGCCCTTTCAGCTGGCCCTGGTACGCAGACTCGTAATCTGATTGGCTATTGCAAACTGACTGTGGCCGTTCATTTACAGCGCACAGGTGCCTGGTCTGTTTCATCTGAAGGCCCAGAGCAAGTTTAGTTTACCTGGCAACACAAGCTATCTGAAATATGATTGGTTAAAAACTCTACCAGAATAAATAAGTTATTTATCGAGTGGCTTTCAATGTTATTTAAAATAACATTGAAAGCCACTCAACTAAGTGGAAATAATATGACGTAAAGAATACTGAGAATAATTCTGTTGACATATTTATGAAAATAAATAAAATTTGTTATTCTCGGAAAAGTAAATTTAATAAATTTGTTTAGGCCAGCAGAAAAGGCTTTGCTGGCCCTGATGGAACACCACTGCTTTTACAGCATGTAGGTGCCATGCTGACATTTGCAATGTGGATAAATCTTGCTTTACATGTTAGCAAAGTTGAATACAGTCTAATCTCATTAATATTAAACATGATCCTCAACTCTCGTTTCCACCGTGTGAACATTAGTTGTGGAGCTTTTTTCTGGGTTTATGTGGTTAGGTTGCATTTGTACTTGATTATGTAATCCTCTGATCAGTTTCTGAAGTGGCGTTCTACAATAAGTATTTTAGCATTTTGCGGTGACAAAAGGTGGAAAGCTAAGCAAAGTGTCCATTCTCTTGTTTTGGGGAGCTCAGTCAGCTCAGTCGTTGTGGGACACACTAGTTCTCCCTTGCTGCATGTTGCAGTTCTTATGTACATATTAGTTTTTGCTTTATGTAAAAAAAAAAAAAAAAAAAAAAAAAAACATTGACTGTGCTATTTGCCAACGCTAACAAGATTTGACAGAAGCTATACATAGCGTCACTCAACCAACTTAAGATCATGAACTTGATGCATCTTACAGTTGTACGTTTGTTTCTGCTGTCAGATGACAAAGCGCCAGTCACAGACACCAACATCCCGTCCCACCTGGAACAAATGCTGGAAATTCTGAGTCAGGAGGAACTCGAACGGGAGTCTGGGGAGACTGGACCTTGCATGGAGTATCTCCTGCACCACAAGATCCTGGAGACACTTTACACTTTGGGCAAGGCAGATGTAAGACACCCGTGCATTTAAATCCTGTAACAATAGCAAAATCTCATTGGCTGTCCTCATTTTGACAGTTCCATGACTTGATGAATATTTCATAAAACCTTTCAATAATTGATGTTATTATGATGACACAAAGTATTGTGGAATGTTTTCAGCACGTCATATTGGTGATAAGTGGTATGTGAAATAAATGGGTATTTGAAGGCCGGTTTCCTACTAGTGTCCTCCAGGAATGAAGCAGCAGGTCCTGACCTTCTACACGAAGCTGTTAGCACACATCCGTCAACCTCTCCTGCCACACATCAATGTTCACAGACCAGTTCAGGTGTGATGATTAGCGTTTCCACTTGTTTTTTTTTTCGTATTGCAGTTGTGTAACAATTACCTAGCATTGGTTGTGTAACAATTTTCAATCTGTTTCTGATAGAAACTGATCCGCCTGTGTGGGGACGTACTTGCTGCTCCTACGGAAAACGAGGAGATTCAGTTCCTTTGTATAGTTTGTGCCAAACTGAAGCAGGATCCGTATCTTGTCAACTTCTTCCTTGAGGTAGGTTGTTGTCTACAGGCAGTCCTCCCTTTATGGCGAGTGTCCTTTTGAGGGCTGGGACTCTCAAAAGTGTCACTAATCTGCACTAATGCAGTAGATGTCATAATTGTCAACATTTCTTAGAGCAATAATTCTCACTCTGTGTGCCGCAAGGTTATTATAGTGAAAGAAAAACTAACAAAATAACTAAAATTAACAAAATCAAATGTAAAATGGAATTGCTTTTAAAAAAAAAACGAAGTTACATCTTACGTTTATAAAACTAACACTAATTGTAGCGAAAATGTCCTTTGTTTTCGTCTTTATGAATTCATATAGATGAGCTTTTGGCTTCATTTAATTTCAGTATTGCTGTTAGTCTGTACAGAAAAAAAGGATGGTCAAACGGTTGCTTGAGTTATCTTTCACTTTATTACAAAATATTTTATAATACTTTTTTTAACTTAAAAATGCTGTATATATTAAAAAAACTAATACTAATCCTAAAAATAAGACAACTAACACATTTGCTCTAAAATCTAATTACAATTGACTGAATTAAAAAAGTTAATAAAATCTAACTATACTGAAAAATATGCTATTAACACTGATGTGCTGTGGGAAATGATCAAATTCCACTTAATTGGTCAAATATATTTTTGTTGATCTATGCTAGTGAATTCTAGTGACAAAGAGGAAAAAAAAATGCTCTTCTGGACATTTACCCACGTTTGTGGTGTTGTTCCTAGAACAAGGCTAGGAAAAACGAGAGCAAGAGTCCAGCTGGGGCGGAGGGGCCAAAGGCCGCCGCGTTGGCTCCAGACACGGGTCAAGAACGTGCAGAAGGCAGTGAGGCGGCACAAGTGGCCGCTTCCATCTCAAGTCCAAGCAACAGCAACAACAACAACAATTATAATCTCGTTACCTCGCTGCTCAACCTTACAAAGAGTCCCGTGAGTAAACACACCTTGTAAGTCACCGTTCGGTGTTGCCAGAGTTTGTTTTGGGATTTTGTATCCACTTGTCCATTGTGCAGGATGGCAGGATTGTGGTGAAGGCCTGTGAAGGCCTAATGCTGCTGGTCAGTTTACCCGAACCCGCTGCTGCCAAGTGCTTGACTGAGAACACTGAGCTCTGTGAGCTTCTGACCGATAGACTGGTCACCCTCTACAACGCCCTTCCGCCCTCCATGGACCCTTTGGACATCGAGACAGTGGAGTCCATCAACTGGGGGTAGAACCATCGTATTTTTGTTTATCTACAATGTCAGTTCAGTAGTATGAGAATATCCAGATTGGTTTTTTTGGTTCTTTTCAGTCTTGATGTATATAATGGGAAGGAGGATGCTGCAATGTTTGCGGGGAAGAGGCCTCTCATCTCCTTCCTTTCGTGGCTGGATTATTGCGACCAGCTCATTAAAGAGGCTCAGAAGGTCATTTGCAGCTTTTGCTTGCCGTGCGAGGATGTGTCACTTTGCCACTTGACTTGGCAGAAACAAGTTTTGTTTTTTGTCCTTCCAGTCGGCGGCCTCTGTGATGGCCAAGGCGGTGCGTGAACGATTTTTTGTTGGTGTGATGGAGCCGCAGCTTATGCAGACGTAAATCCTGTCGTCACTCGCCCCCGCTTTGCATTCCTCTGTCATGATTTGCTTCTTAAAGCCCGTGTTCTCAATCGTAGGTCCGAGATGGGCATCCTCACCTCCACGGCCCTGCTCAACAGGATCATCAGGCAGGTGACGTCAGAGGCTCTGCTTCAGGAGATGGTGCACTTCCTCCTGGGGGAGGAGAGCGAAGCCGAGACTCAGTCAACCATCGCTCAGAATCCCGTCAGGCACAGGCTCATCGAGCACTGTGACCACCTCTCAGACGAGGTCGCCGTCACGTTTTATCGTTCATCTGTCAACCATTATGAAGCTTTTTCATTGTGGTTGCTTTCTTTGTTGTCAGGAATGCATTCTTCTCACTTGACTTGTTCCCAAATCACCACCTGCCTGTATAGAAAAAAAAAAAAAAAACAAGCGTTGCTGTGACTCATGTTGTCAACCAAAAGCACACAAATAATATCTGACAAAGCCAGTGCACACATTGTCCTCACACAAATGCAGAATTAATTATATCAGACGTTTGCGACAGCCTCTGTCGGCTTTTTCTTCTCAGGAAGCAAACGTTGGGCATGTTGCTCTTGCGCCGACAACTGAACCGCTCTTCTTCTCCTCCCCAATCACTTGCAGATCAGCATCATGACTCTGAGGCTTTTTGAGCAGCTCATCCAAAAGCCCGACCAGCACATCCTGCACAGTTTAGTGCTGCGCAACCTCGAGGAGAGGAACTACCTGGAGAACAAACCTCCCGAGGAACGAGAGCCCATTGAAAACGGGCAGCCTCATGACGCTGTGTGAGGACCCTGTTAGAATGTCAAATATGTGGTGAAATAATTATTCATGATTGAGGTGAATGTTCCGTAAATGTTTTTGTGCGCAGAGACCTGGAGGAGGATCCGCTGTTTGGCGACGACCTCTCGCCAGACAGCAGGCTGCCGTCTTCCGATTGGCTCAGCCCGTCTCCGTCGCACAGTCCGGACAAGTCTGAGGGGAAAACGGAAGTTCACAAGATCGTCAACAGGTCCGCCTTCTGCTCGACACGCTCGCCGTTGATCTTTTTTTGCGTTTTAATTTGTCGGCCATCGCCGCTTGCAGTTTCCTGTGTTTGGTGCCCGACGAGGCAAAGTCGTCGTACTTTGTGGAAGGAAGTGGCTATGACACGTACCTCCGAGACGCGCACAGACAGGTGACCTTTCAAGAGTCCATCATCATCATCATCACCAGAAGAGAACATTCTAATACCGGCGAATGGGTGTTCTTAGTTCCGAGACTTTTGTGGCGTCTGTCTGCGCTGGGACTGGAGAGGAAGCCCCAAAGCCTTTGAGAAATGCAACTTGGAACTCCCCTTCTTTGAGGGCCACTTCCTTAAGGTCCTCTTTGACAGGATGGGGCGCATTCTAGATCAGGTCAGTTTGGGGATGTACTCAAAGTATTTATCTATTTTTTTAATTCACCACTAGTCATCTTAGTGGCGTTAGTACCATCAGTATTATTATAGACCATATCAAGGTCGACTATTTATTTTTTTGTTCTTGTATTGCATCTCATTAGATTCTGTAAGTGTACCTGATGAAGTTTCTATCTGTGCCTGCCACAGCCATTTTTGACCTCATAAATCCACGATGAGGGTTAAATAAAATCACCGTCATTCACGCCAGTCTGCTTCACCGGACTTCTCTCAACGAAATTGTTATTATTCGGACTGACCAATATGGATTTTTTTGTAATGAATTAAAATAACTTCATTTTTGGTCCCTTAACATTTACAACAATACAAATATGAATTAGAGGTAGACAATTTGACAGTTTTACATGACTATATTTTCCCTATGCTGTAATATGAAAAAACAAACGAATAAAAAAATCTGCAGAATAATCGGGCAATTTTTGCAGGCTTAATACCGGCTGATGAATCGGTGAGGCCCTCGTTAAAAGCACTTTGCCCAGCTCACGCCCGGTGTGCTAAAACTTGCCCGCTTAGTCCTGAGCTCTCTGCTTTGCGTCTCGCAGCCGTATGACGTCAACCTGCAAGTGACGGCGGTGCTTTCCAAACTGTCTTTGTTACCGCACCCCCACCTGCACGAGTACCTGCTGGACCCCTACGTCAACTTGGCTCCCGGATGCAGGTCTTTGTTCTCTGTTGTGGTCAGGGTACGTTGAACCCATTTGTGTCAAGGGTCTTTCTGGAGTGTAAACATTTTGTAAGAAGGGCAAACCTTGCGTGTTTTTTGGGTCAGGTGGTGGGCGACCTCATGTTGAGGATTCAGCGCATCCCCGACTTCACCCCTAAACTGCTGCTGGTGAGGAAGAGATTGTTGGGTCTGGAGCCCGAGGGCATCACGTACGTACGGCGTCTCGGCGCAAGCGCTCGCTCGTCTGTCGCTCAAACGAGCACAATCGTATTTTGATCCCATCTCTCCTACCAGGATCGACCACGTGACTCTCCTGGAGGGGGTGATCGTGCTGGAGGAGTTCTGCAAAGAGCTGGCGGCCATCGCTTTTGTCAAATACCATGCCACCACCTCAACGTCGCCATAACGGCTCGCCCGCTCTTCTTGACGCGACTGTCGGGACTTGATGGGTTGCTGAGGTTCAATACTGCGCATGCAGCAGAGGAACAAGACTGAAGATGGGCAACCTCTGCGTGTTCACTTTCACTGCCCAGCCAACCATCCTCCTCCTCATCATCATCATGGATGTTTTGTGTGTGGGACAAAAAGATGCATGTATTTATTTGCAGCCATGGCTGCCATCGCCTTAGTGTGGAAGCACACCGTTTTTCTTTCTGGAGCATTTTTATCTTTTGTGTTTTCCATGCTTGTAGACGTGCAGTTAACATTGTCCTCTTAAAATGCCACGTCCTCTTATTTATTGATTTGCTTTCTTTTTAAACCAACATGGTATTTGGATGCTTTTAATGCAGTCGACGAGCAGATGATTCATTTCCTTCATCCAAAGCTTCATCGTCATCCAAAGAGTTCACCATCCAACGTGGTGTTTAGGAGCTGGCGGACTTTTGCACATGCACTTGTTACATTTTCGCTTACATTTGTACAAAGATACAATGCCTCTCACCGTTCCGTTCCCCACCCCGAGCCAGTGAGCTCCTCTATGTTTCTATGCCTTCTTCTACAAACGTGTATTTAAAAGCAGTGTTGTGTCATGGATGACCCAAATGTGTACTGTATTGTTACATATTCTTTGGCCAGGTGTAGGTTGCTTTAAATCAACATCTTACCACACTTCTTTTTGAGTACTTGATGAGAAAAATCAAGATATTCCTCCATGTGTCTTTGGTGTTTGATTCGTATGGAAAGGTTTGAGAGATTTGTGTTGGTCTCTTTTGGTCTTGAGCTGTTGATGGAAGTGCTTGAATAGAGTCACACTTGCACATTTGTAGTTCTTCACACTTGCTTATTATGTAAATAACACAAAAGTTAATCTGCCCCCCGTCCCACTTAAACCCCCAAAATAGTGTATCACAGGAGTAATGTTCTTACTGTATTTTACAGGACTTGCCTTTTTTCATGCAACTTTTATAATCAGCCATCTTACCAACTTTGTGTTTCAGTATATTGTATGTGTACAATAGCAATATAGAAGGATACTACCTGGTGTCAAAGAATGCCGCGGCATTATTTTCTTTGTTGGAAGAGAGCAGAAAGCTAATTGGCCGAGTTCTCCGTGACACGTGATGCCTTAGGTTACAGTGGCCGTGAATGATCTCGTTTGCTCTTCTTCGATGTTGACCGGTCACTACTGTTCTCAGACTCTTTCTGCTTCTTTTCCAACAAGAAGAAGGGGAAGCCTTGTTTCCTTTTCTTTTCTATTTTCATTTGTGCAATGCAAACGTGAGACATATGGTGCATGATCTTCCCTCCTTGTGCTTCACTGAGGATTTGAGAAAGCAAGCCTAAATGTGTTCTCACCCACTCATATTCTCCCTTATGAGCAATCTTGACTTCAGTGCTGTTGGGACAATGCGCTCTTGTTCAACTTTATCCATCTGAATAAAAGATGTATTCAGCCTAGGTTCATTCATGTTTGATCTTGTTTTTATCACAAAATATCTGTACAATAAAAACAAAACATACTCTTGTATTACTACGGAGAGTCAGAGTCATTTTTGTTCAATGGTACTCAGTGCTGAACACCAGTGTCAGAACACATGAGGGGGGAAAAAATATATATTTTTTTGGTAGTAAACTTAATACCGGTACCTTCAATGTTACGCATGTGGAACTGTGGCTTAGCTGAGCAAAGCTTTTTAATTTAGGTGGTTTGCAAAAAATAAAATAAAAAATTGTAATACTGTTGTACAAAAATCATCCCGGAAAAAGAACACTATGGTGCTAAAAAAAGACATTTTGAACAGAGATGGCCTTATTTGTCCCTAAATGTATTTTTTTTGACTGATTTGAAAAAAATATATATACCGGTAGTCTTTCCTTTTTCCTAGCACATCAGGTTTTTGAGATATTTTCATTGTTAAGTTTGACTGACAAAAGCTTGTACGATACTGACTCTCCAATGCATATTAATTTATAACTGATGTTTCCAAAAAAAATCTCATCTGTTGCTGAAGTCCAATTATAAATATCTCAATCCATTATCCGATTTTACATATACCGTTACACAGTGGCGGGCTGTGCATTTCAACATGAGGCCTTCAGTGACGTCACATACATTAACACAATACAGTATAGGCTTGTCAAGCAGCACTTAATTTCAGGGGTATTTAAAACCATCAGGTATGCATTCACAATTAAGAGCAGTAAACTGAATTTATAGATAGTCAAAAATAAAAAGATGATTTAAAAATATGAAATAAAATGCCACCCAAATTACGCTGTGTGATCTTAAACAAGTCTGTCCAGTAAATTGCGCAATGTCGCAGTTTCATACAAGACACCAACCAAACAATAACAAAAACTATTCTTTGAAAATAAAACAGATCATTTGCATTTTGAAAATCGGCGATACAACAGCAAATAACTGAAACTGTTGAGCAGCTGAGATTGAACGAACTTGGTGCACGAAGGTGACTACAATGCGCCATTATAAATAGCAGGTGAGCAGATTTATTTGATACATTTTTGTATCTTTGTGTATCCGTGTCTTTGGAAAGACTGGACTGGACACAAAATAATTTTTAGGTGGGCTTTATTCCCGACTGAACAATTAAAAATTGTTCAGCATTAAGATGAAAGACTGGGATGTTAACTGAATTTTAAAAGAGGTCGAAAAGGGATTTAAGAGATCAAAGAAAATCATTTAACAGATTACAGACAATTACGCCACAATAGACAACAGCAGTGGCTTGTCGATATGTTCCGGTGTGTTGGGTGTGTACAAAGCACGTGATCAAACACAAATGATCTCCCCTGCTGTACAGCGGTTCACACGACTCACTAGTGGCAGATTTCAAACTCCAACCCAAACCACTCCAGATATTGTGCTCTGAATATCGCCAGGGTTACGAGGACGATCATGGGTCTATCAAGTTGGGACAAGCAGTGGGCACAGTTCAGCGACTACCCTCCTTTACGTGCATGTCACCCTTTCTGGTCTGATTCTCACACGCTGCATATGTTCCCGCGTGTTTTGATCTAGTGTGGCTCTTAAAGTGACAGTGCTACATTTGTTAAACAAGGAAGCCTTCACTACAAGCATCTAAGTAAGGTTCACCTGGTTACATTTGTCATTTTATTTCGTTACCATTAATTTAATACTAACGAAATAAAATGACAAGAAGAAATGTAAAATAAAATTCATTTACTCACCAACGTAGTGCCTGTTCATTGAGCTGTACATCCACGCGAGTGCATGTTTTTAAACGCACCGTAGCTTGTAAGTGCCCAGCCGTGCTCTGATGTTTCCTTGTTGCCTTGGTAAAACAACTTATAGAGGTAAATCCAGTGTGGCTCCAAACACCAAATCGGTCCTTAGCAAGCAATCGACATTCCCAGCAGTACAATTTTCAGCGTTTCTCAGAGGCTGTGAGCCACGGGTACCGTTCATATTTGCTCGTCTGAAAATGACGGACAAACCCTTTTCCTTGCAGGGACAGACTAGCTAGCACAGGAGTTGGGTGACCTCTTCGCAAAGTATCCAGCTTTTCGTGGAAGGTCCGTCTTGAAAATTGTGTGGAAAGTAGTTCTTCAACCAGATCAACGTCTTCTTCTTCGGCCATTTTGGGTTAAAATGCAGTGATAGCTCCTTCTAGCAGGCGCTAATCCGATCACCGAACACGCACATCCAGTCTCGATTTGAGGCATAGGTGTCAAACTCAGGTCCTGGAAGGCCGCTGTCCTGCATGTTTTTCAAGTCTCCCTGTTGCAACACACCTGATTCAAATGAACAGGTTCAATGTCAGGCTTGCGCAGAGCTTGCTTATGATCTGATCATTTGAATCAGGTGTGTTGCTACAGGGACACTTGGAAAACAAGCAGGACAGCGGCCCTCCAGGACCTGAGTTTGACACCTATGATGTAAGGCATTCTAGCTGGCCCCTGGTGCGCAGACTCGTGATCTGATTGGCTATTGCAACCTGACTGTGCCCATTCATTTACAGCGCACAGGTGCCTGCTCCGTTTAATCTGAAGGCCACGAGCAAATTTAATTTACGTGGCAACACAAGCTAGGTGAAATATGATTGGTTAAAATCTCTACCATAATAAATAAGTTATTTATCAAGTGGCTTTTAATGTTATTTTAAATAACATTGAAAGCCACTGGACTCAGTGGAAATAATATGACATAAAGAATACAGAAAATAATTTTGTCTACATATTTATGAAAATAAAATAACATGAATGAAATGTATGTTATTGTATGATTGTTTAGGCCAGCAGAGAAGGCCTTGCTGGCCCTGAGGGTCCGCCACTGCTGTTACATTACCCTGAAAACGATGTGCTAGATTAAAAACACAAAACAAGGGACCAGTGCAAAAAATCATCTACAAATGTTTACTTGCATCTCTGATTTAAAAAAAGAAAAAGAAAATTGTCACCCAATGGATTAAAAAAACCCACTGGTGATACAACGATGACACTGAAAATGACCACTGCAGTTTGACTGAGAATCAAACAAATATTTAATTGCAATATTGAAGCTGTGTTGCTGTCGTGTCTTTGAACGTCCAGCAAGTAAGGCAGCATATTTTGCAGCAGCGCGTGTTGTGATATCACAACTTTGACAAAAGAATCCATCTGAATTTAAATAAGGATCAATATTAAATACCTACCCCTAATTAACAGTGGAACCTCCAAAGTTAAACTTACCACAATTTGCATTTCAACAAAAAGTTTCTGGAGAAAAAAAGTGGGCATTTCTGAAATTATTACATCACGCTCAGTGAGCAGCTAAAGCATCAACAATGCATTTTTTTTTAATTGGAAAAGGAAAAGTGTAAAGGGCAACTGAAATGCAAACAATCAGACTGCTCAATATAATGTGGGCATGATTATATTACATATTGTATTATTTTATTTTTGCAAGCAGATTCCAAGAAAGCAGAAACTACCAGTGAAATATATCAACAAACATTCGCCACTTTGCAGCTACTCTGCATCTTCAAATGATGAGTAGTTTTGCTTTATTGTAGCTTTAGAGATGTTTGATGTTTGTGTGTAGGGATGTTAAAATGTGACATAAGACGTTGCCTGTCATGTACATTAAAGCTTTCAGAATGTTAACCGTTTTGAGTTGCATGAACGCGATCCGTCCATTCCAATCACAACAATTCGAATGATGGATTGGGTTCAACATTGAAGGTTCCACTGAATATTGTGCGATAGCGTTTGGTGTACGCGTTGTCCACACTTGTCCAATTTAATTGTGGTTCTGTGCAATCAGATTCCTATGAATGTCCAACAGTCTGCACTCCACGTAACAATGATGTATGTCCTCACCCCCACATGACAAACCTGCTTGAGTCTTTGTGAAGCAGTCATGTAGTAGAACAGCATGAAAAGCATTTTCAAATATTTCCCAAACGGTATACATGTACATATTCACTTCTTGCCGTCATTGTCATGTACATACAAAACCACAACATAAAAAAAACAAAAAAAACAAAACAAAATAAAAACAACTCCATGCCGTTACACAAAACTAAACCTGGTTAAAAATACAAGTTGTTTGCTTTTTTTTAATCTTTAAAAACTATATACAGATTAGCAAAAGTCATAATTCTCCATTGACACACACAGATGCGCGTGTGTACATTCATACAAACGTCTTTGGCTGGCGTGACACTTTGTGACCCCCCAACTGAGTGTTCATGTAATTGTATCTTCAAAAACAAGCAAAAAAAAAAAAAGGTGCACACGCACGCACACACAAAAATACCATCTAATGACATCGAAAATAGGATTCTGATGACACGTGTAGTGATATACTTCCTATGCATTTGCGAATATATACTGTAGATATATGTATATATATACATACCAAAACATACGGGCGAAAGGTCAACTCACACACAGGCCCTTGATTGTGTGTTTGTATGTAAGGTCACATTGAGAAGTTTGATATAGGAAGGCATCAATAAATAAAGAGAAAAACGCTCTCGCTTGCCTCCATCAGTCACTTTTGGAGTTTTGCGCCGCGTCCAAGTTGACCACCTGCAACTCGGTCAGGTTAGTGCTGCTGCCGCTCGACTGAGGCCCAATCACCATCTGGAACGCAAACACAGCCGAGGCGTTAACCTGGGCACTCGCTAAGCAGAGACTTCATTAGGTACGCCTGCCCGACCCCAGGACGCTCAATGAGGGCATGGCATCATCGGACTGACGGCTGTTTCTCAGAGAGTTTGTTGAGACTGTTGGACATCATCTCAGTGTTTCAAATACGCCGTCAAATTTGTTTTGCACTCTATTTCTGGGCTAATATCTGTTCATAAGAAGTGCTTACGGCAGAGCTGGGCAAAGATGTGTGCTTAACGGTCCCGTTTGAGTATTAAAATGGTCATATGATTTTGAAAACAAAAATAAAAGGTGTATTTTTTCATACTTAAATAATTCTCATTTTTATGATTCATGAATATATAAATTATAATTGATTGACTGATTATTGTACATAATAAAAATATAGCAAATACATTATTATTTATTCAAGGAAAAACATTTTAATTATTTAACATAAATTAAAACATGGGCGAAAAAATGAATACATTTTGACCAGCCAATTGTAGGAGGAAACCACCCACTAAATTCTAGCAAACATATAATACTGTTAATAATGGAACCGCCCAGTAAGTACGAATGGGCCGTATGTGGCCCCCAAGGGCACACTTGGCTCCCTGGCTGCTTTCAAGTAATGCGAATATAAAGAAATGCATTGAATATTTGAAAGGCCAGCACGAGTGAAATAAGAAACAGCTCTCAGTATGATGCAGCGCAGCCGTACACAACAACATCCACGTTAAGAATACACATTGTTTGATTCAGAACAACAAAACCGTGCCACTGATAGAAAATGATCATTATTATGATCGTTCGATTGTGCAGGTGCACCAAATGTGATGTAAGTTTGTGGACATATATTTCTTATTCGGAAGGGGTCGCTGACGAGGGTATAAAAAAATTGATCTGGTTATTTTTGTACAAAAGTAGCGCAAATATATTTTTGGTGCTTCAAGTGAAAATGTCCCTGCAGCCACACAAAAACGGGGAGACCATGCACACTGCACAAAGGGATGTCTGTGCCCACGTTCGAACCCTGAACCACAGAACCGCGCGGCAGAAATGCTAACCACTGGCCCAAGTGCTGCCTATCAAAACACATTTATGAGCCTGAACTACAAGAGAACAACGGCGTGACATTGGCGGAACGTGGTGGCAGGTGACGCCCGCGTGCTCTGTTAACGGGTGGCGAGGTCACGTGACATGCGGGTTGCAGAGGGAAGAGCAGAGTTTCACTTGTGAAATGCAGATCTTGCCGTACTGGGTGAAGTTGCACCGCCGAGACGGGGATCTGCACTGTTCCTGGAGGGGCCGTGAGGAACACTTGCGGGACAGACGCTGCCGGGGTGGGAGAAAGAGGGAGAGGAAGACCCTTCAGGTGTCGCGCTTGCATCAAATCAATGCTAAAAGGGTTGCAGGTGCACATGTGTGTGTGTGGGTGTGTGTGTGTGTGTGGGTTGCTTTACCTGCATCGTGGGCTTGCGCGTGGGAAACCTGCATGGCCGACGTGCCCTGGGAGAAGGCATTGAGCACGGCGAGCCCTCCGTCGGCCAGCGCGGGCGTGGAGGCGTACATCACCGTGTGGGGGCTGGGGTACATCATGTGACCGGCCACAGACGACGGCACCGTTGAGGTGACGATAGTCGCTGGGAGACTCACCGTAGCTGACAGAAAGATGCGCTAACTATTATAACTAGCCAACTATAGGACTAAGTGTGTGCGCACAGGTGTGTGCAGTTAGCCGCCAGGAGGTTAACTGCAGGCGCTTATTTTCAAATAAAACAAGTCTAGTACACGCGTCAAGTCCTAGTTCGGCTCTCTTGGGAAATGAAGTCTATCTTTGCGGACTGCGGGCACACCCTTGACTGGTCGCTAGCCAATAAAACGGCACATACTGAGAAAGAAGCATTCGCAATCATCGTCACCAGTGGACAATTCAGGGAGTTGGGGAGGGCAAACTTTGGTGCTCAAGGGCAGAGTTCTTTAAAACAGACAGGTTGAGAAAAACTAAGTGTGAACCGGTCAGTCTAATATGCAAACTGGTAACAATGATTAGCTTTTTCTGATATCATTATTTAAGTTCATCTTCATGAACCAACTAAGGGCCTTATTCAAATGAATACAAATTGTTAAGTGTAAAATTGATTATGGATAGGGTATCCCCCGCCACCCCCCCCCCAAAAAAAAATTGCAAGCCAAAATTTTTACATAAGGAAAAAAAACAACTCACATTTTAGCAGGACGGACAGAAGCAGATCGAGATTTTGTATTGACTGTTTTATTCGAACTGGTCTATGTGCTCCTCCTATAATTTCTACTCGGAGAGAGAATCACTTCTAGACAAGATAATGTTATGGGGGTGGGAGACCTAAATTCTAATTTGAGTTTCGAGGTGGGAAGAAAGACATTAAGAGGTAAGTCATAACTTGCACACATGATTGTTGTTACAAAATAAATATAATAATATCTTCACGTTCATTAGAGGGGACATGTTAAGGACAAGTGATTTTCTAAATTGCTTGTACACAAATACTTTGCCGTTGCATCTCCAGAGTGCCTGCCCGCTCATCCTGCGTGAAATTAAACAACCAAATGGATCTTTTCTGGAAATGGGTACTGCGGTTCTGAATTTTGCAAACGGTGAGATTCGCAGCTAATTCACGTCATTTACATCATAACTGCCCCCACACTGAGTTTCTCAGTGCTCCCCTGCCACTTTCAATCCACAGCCAGACTAGACTGTCGAAAACACTTTCACATCCAACCTCATAGCGCCGCTTTGCATTTTTGTTGCATGCGCCGATTAGCATTAGCCAACAGTGTTTGCTCTAATGAGTGGCATGTACAGCAAGTGGTGGTTTGGTCATTGCATCAATCTATAGCATTATGCACCAAATACACTGGCTAATGGCTAAATGTACGAAGCACTGACGCCACAAGCAAAAGTGTAACCCTTGATTTGTGGGGTCTTTTGACGAACCTTCATTTATTCATTTTTAAATAGTCAAAATAAATGCCCGTCTTCTTTAAGTTTGCATTTTATTATTGGATTGTCCTTCACTTACTGACAACTTCGACCTGTGGGAAACATGCAGCCCACTCAGTTTCTTTTCTTTAATCTAGCCTACCAAAGCATTTACTTTATTGAGAATCCTGCAATACTTCTTAGGGTCAATGTGGCCATTTCCCCCTCCTAAGTGGTTCGGTAAAATGTATGTACTCGATATACCCGTGGAGTTTGTAGAGGTGTGGGACATCTCAGGGCTGCTCTCACTGTTGGAGATGGTCTGGGTGTTGGGGTGCACCTGAATGGCCTGGAGCTGCTGAGGGACACCCGCCCCTGGAGATAAGACACACACAGGAAGTCACGCAACTGAGCAACAAGTCAACAAACACACCAGAACAAGAGAATCGCCGTAGTTGTGCGTTAGATGAAGCCTTGTGAAGAATTTAGGCGCCTGAGTTCGAGCCAGACAGTGAATCGGGGCAGCAGCAGTGGTGGTTAATAGCACGGTAGTAGTCGTAGTAGGAATGGTGGCAGGCCAGAGCAGGTCACCTGTGAGGGAGACAGCAGCAGGGAAGCGGAAGACGGCCTGCTGGCCCTGCTGAGGCTGAGGGGCGGCGGTCAGAGTCTGACCATGCTGCCCCTGGAGAGTCAGGGAGTGCTGCTGCAGCTGGCTCAGAGGAATGGTGGGGGTGCCGGGGGGGAGAGGAGTGCCTGCTGAAGGAGGCAGCCGCACACACACACACACACACAGAACAGAGTGGCAGAGGACTGAATGTAAGAAAAGGCTGCTGTGTGGAGAAAGGCACCCTTCAGAGAGACAGAAGCCATACAGATGAGATCACAAAGCAGTCCCCAATCACCACACAGAAGGAAATCAACACGAAAAATATCACAAAGAAATGTATTTTTGTCCATGAGTACGTTGTGATAAGGAAACTTAAAGACTAAACTAGTAAAACGGCATAGTGTACAATTCAGTCCCGCATATTTGCAATTCAGCCTTCACGGATTTTGTTTTTTCGCTATTGACAATTTTTGTGCCCAAGCCAAGGGAAAAAACAGTATTGCTTGGCAATAACAGCATTGCTTTGGCACCATCTTGTGGCATCTTGATACAAAGAAACTGTATTTACATGAGTTGAGGAGCTTAGTTTAGATTGTGGCATCTACGGGCAATTCGGAATGCTTTGTTAGGGCGATTCCTGGCAGATTTTCACTATTTGGGGCTGAGCACCGTCCCCATGGCCAAATAAAACGCTGTTCGATTTTGTTCTTGACTAGCAGGGGAACACCCTGTGAATAAACGCAAAGTCACACATTCATTCATCACGCCGAGGAGATTTGATACTATATTCTCCAAGCCCGTTCCTTATATAACATAGTTTGAGATTCAGCGTCATCCAACGGGGCCTACGAATAAGCTGCAACAAACAGTTTCTGGCTACACCGTGTTGCATTCCTTATGTACGATTAAGCTCAGTTGGTTTTGCATGTACAAGAAAAAAAACAATAAAAACCAACATCACCAGTGTCAACAACCTCTCTAAGCAAAATGACGGTGCTTTTCAGGTTTAGTATTGCTTTCGTATCATTTTAGCGCTGTAACTATCAGCACACACACACCCACACGCGCGCTCCCATACACACACGCGGCGCAGCATGACATTGAGTGATGAGATTCAGGTGAGAGTCGCACCCTTTATTTGAATGTCGCAGGGATGGCTTTTTACATTTCTCTCGTTTATCCGACTCAGGTACAAGACAGTGATGATGCCATTATGCACTTGAGTGTCTCTGCCCACAAACTAATTGGACCTAATACAGCAGCCGCACGAAGATTTCCCTCCCAGAAATGTAATAACGCAATGAAGGATTCATTTTTAAATGATCTGTGTTGGCTTGCTAATGCGGTATATTTTCGACACTCTCTCTTGACAGAAATAAAAAACTGGGCATTATTATTATGAGGGCCGATTCTATTTTTTTATTTATTTTTAACGATGAGAATACTAGACGTCATTAGTTGAGTGAAGCCACACCATGTTTTGACACGGAGACATAAAAGTATGGTAAAAAATAGCAGCTTTATGATTCGAACAATCTGTTGCAGTACATGTCAGAAAATAATACATATTTGGTACCTCCCTCTTCTCTTCTTCACGTGGATAATATGTGCTAATGTTCCCCAAGCTTTTAGCAAATTTGTTCATATGTGTGAACACCCTCACATTTAGTCACATGCTCGTCAAACAGGCGCTAAGCTCGGGTGTGTTGTTCCACATGCTAATGCCAGACAGGTGGCACAGTGCGGTGGAACGGGTGTCGGTGTGGCCGTGGGCGATCATGTCAGGGAAGGTTGCAGAGGAGAAAGAAGCAAAAAGACTGAAGGAGGAACAGGAGCAACATGGCTATTATTGCGCTAGCAGACCCAATGATATAGCGGCCACCGAGTGACTGTTCGGCTGTGGCAGAAGACCACAACTATCATGTGACGTAGACGGCGGCACCGACAGTCTGACGGCAAAAAGGAAAGGAGGCAGTGCCCATCTAAGCATGATCTACACGTTTCTGTACTTACTGAAGCGGGGTTAATAAATAAATTCTGCTTCGAAACAAACATTATGCTATTATACAAATATTGCATTTAGCACTACAGTTAGGTGTTTCAATCAACTGCATCACCATTTTGACCGGTTCTCAAAAACAGGTATTTAAATGCGTTAAATAGGCCCTCCCAGTTTTTCCTTGCGCTGCCAACAGAAACAGGAAATATCCGGAATCATTGCTGGGGAAGCCGATTGGCACCCCCAAATTGAAGTGTGCCCGCCCCTCAAAGTCCTCAGTCGAACTCTCTTTCCTGGGAAAAACATTGACATCTAGTTCAAAACCAAGCCTCAGTTTCACCAAGTATATTTCCCGTCATCACAAGCCATGATGCGTAAGTGAATATTCATGACAAATTTTAGGCTGTGTTCTGCAGCCCTCGCTGCCAGGCCTATTGTGCCCCCCTCACCTAATTATTCCTGTATGAAAGTGGAAATCAAAAGGCTGTGAGTGTGTGTGAGTAGCTTTGAAAGGCGTGACGTAAACAGCCTAACAAGTGAAGCACGACCGGCCTGAGATGGCGCTCGAGATGTTGGCAAGGTTCCATTTAAATTCGAATCAGCTAACCACGCATTCACTCGGCCAAACGCGTCTGTGCGAGTCGCAGGGACGACGTGATGCAAAAATAAATAAAATATCAAGAAAACACACAAACAACAGAACGCTTCAACCTACCGGGCATGAAAGTGAAGCCACCGGGCAGTTGCATCACGCCCGTAGAGGTGCCGGTGGTCTTGAGGACAGTCCCGTTGGCGCTGACGCTGGTGCTGGCGGAAACGGGCGCCAGGTAGTTGGTGATGGGAAAGTTGGGCCCGCTGCTCACCTGCATGCTGGTGGAGGTGGTGGGCACGGTGGCCTGGGCGCTGCTGGTGCCGCCTGGTAGGCCGGCTACTGTGAACGTGGGTTTCAAAGTATCCTGAGGCAACAGATAGAGAAAATACCAGTTACCGGTACATCATCTCCGGCAAAGGAAACAATATTGAAAAAAGGACATCTTGAAAAGCTTTGATTCACCTCGCCTTTGAGATTTAATTCATACTTACTCATTTTCACACTTGATTTGGTGAAAACATAACAATTTTGATTTGGAATGACAATTTCTGAGACGAATGTGAACATTATTACACGGGTGGACGCAGACCACTTGAGGAGGTGGGTCTCATTTGGCTGTTCAATTCTGTTCAGATCAAGGGTGAATGCTGCACAGGCCTTAAAAAGACACAAGAAAGTGTTGGCATGCATGCATAAATAAATAAAATGAACAGTTCAACTCAACATAGTCCATGCATCCCCCTGTGGCAATGATCTCTTTGTAGGTGAACTCATGACATTTTTTCTTAAATACAATTTTATAAGCTCTCCTCAGAACATGCCGGCTGTTAAAAATATCCCCTTTAAAAACACACACATGCACACCCGCACACAACGTCATATACTAGAAGAGAGTATTGCTGTGGTGGAATCAAATCAATCCAATCAAGTCACCTTTCCATAACAAAATTAATTGATATTCCCTAAAAAACAAAAGAACCTGCTGCTTTGTTACGGTTTTAATCAAGCAAAACAGCACTTTAATGTATAAAACTATAAGTAGAACGTTACGGAAACAACTGTAATGTTGCACGCGTGCCTTTGCAAGCCGTTGGCCTCCACTCCATACATTCTCAAAATGTGAACTGTGAAGTTGAGATTTGTGAAGATGGGGATGGAAAGCATGCTGGCTCAAAATCTGCCACAGTACATGCAAAAGATGACTGGTAATTAGTGAACAGTCCAAGGTGTACTCACTCCTTGACTTACAATAAGTCGGTGTATGAAACGAGTGCATGCGTTTGCAAATGGAGGTTGCATTTTTGTCCTGCTCCTCCACACATTGTGGTCGCAGCAGACATTCACTTGTGGGGAACTACAATAACAACCTTAATGGGGCTTTTCCTCCCAAAGGCAGCTGGATGCATGGAGGCGAGTAAGCGGTGGAGGGTTTAAAGTAAGCACGATAATTTCATGAATCAATGGACGGGCGGCAGGGACCAGACGTGACACAAACAAGGTACAGACTGGAACCTCTCTAATTGCAGCCACATGTACAACTACAAGTTCACTCTTTTGCCTGGCAAAAACAAAGTTGTCAGTTGCTATGTGGGTTAAACTGAACGACTATCCCGGATTGTTTAGGTTGTTGTTCATTCATCCATTATAATAGTTGAGTTCAGCTGCATTCAAACATGTTGCCATGACAACATTGACCACTCTAACATCTCTACAAAAGGCGCAAATGCACACACAACGTATGATTGAATGACGCTTGACCACACAGTATGCTAATGTGAAACTCCATTGATAAGCAGAGCAGGATGTGTTGCTGAGTGGGCTGCACAAGAGAAGACGATTGGATACGACTGAAAATAAACAAGCTAGTTTCCATCACCTTGTAACAGTCAATTGAGAACACATCGGAAGGAAACGTACAATAAAAGTGCAACATGAGAGTGCAAACACAATGTGCTACCGCCTAGTTGCCTTTTGCTACTCACACATTCACAGATTCTTTTTTACTTCTGTTATTCACTGTAAAACACCCATAGTTGCTATTTTTTGTGCTTTTTCCACAACACCATAAGATGCCACAAGATGGCACCAAATCCGTGTCAAGCAGACAGCACGGCTGGCGTCCTTATCAATTCGACAAGGTTTTGGCGCATCCTGTTGCCAAGGAACCGAAGTGGTAACTTCACCTGCAAGTTTAATTTCTTCTGTGACTGAACTCTTAATTCAATTTACTCATGCAATAACATCTTGACCTAACTTGTGAGTTTTTTGAAAAACGAGCATGTTGCTCAGCTACTTTTTTGCTTCGACTTGCAAGAAAAATACAATACAATACATGCCGATTTGTATAGCGCTTTCACAACAGCGGCAGCTGTAACAAAGCACTTTACAAAACAGTTAACATAAAGTAAAATAATAAACACAACACAACATAAAACACGGACAGTCATGCAGTTCTAACCACTTTTCCATCACACGCTTTGTTGTTTGAAGCAGTTTGAGATGAAAGAGGAGAGAATCAAAGTGTCCTTTAACCTGTGGATCAGAGACGTCATGCTCAAAATGTGCACACGTCGGCTACAAGCTAAGTTTCAAAGTCAACAAGAAGCTGTAGCATCCATTGACGAAAAAAGAGATTGGTTCACTTCTCCTGTCCCATGGAAATCCATTTCAATTCCAAGCGGCGACTCACGGTTCCAAATACGCATCGGCGCTCTTCGCCAACGCTCCTCTCTCCTCATCCTCAACTTCAGCGGCCATCCATCCAGCCGCACCAACACCAACTGTCCAACAGCGCTGACATAGCCACTGAACAAATCGGGGTTGTGAAAAATTCTGCCCATTACTGGCGCAAAAAACACAAGCGCCCCAGGTCTGTCCAGCACCGACAGTCAATGGCGCCGACATTCCTCCCAATCAAAATCTGTGCTGGTACAGGCATACTGCCGAGAAGGCGCAACCACCAAGCACAAATACTGCTCCTTTGACTAATGTCGTGGCCAAAAAGCGCTGAAAACAGTCCATATCAGGTCCAAACAATGAAACAACAAACAACATGTGACAAACAAAAACAGCAAAAAAGAACAAAAAAGCAAGGCTCTTGAAGAGCACTTGCCGAAGGCTGCCTACTCGGGCGCCATCTTGGGAAAAAAAAAAAAGCTTGAGAGCATGGCACTGTACAATGGCATTGAATTCAAGTCAAGTCACAACAACCGACAGTTGGACAACTGTTCAAAAAGGAGGCTTCGAGATGTGTAGCGCCACTCCCTCTTGAGGTTTAACGTTAAACTCAACACGTAACAACAAAAATCCCACAATGTATATTTAAAATGACTTTGCCTTCATCCACGATCTTAACTTAAACAAAGTAAAACGCCATGGACGGGATAACGACAACAGATAAATACTCTAAGACTGGCCCTTTTCTGTGTTTTATTGCTAAGGGTAAGGATTAATCAATGCCCAAGAACAGATTTGATGCATTAATGCAGCAGTGGGCAACCTGCGGCTTGCGAGCCGCATGCGGCAACAATGCCATTCAAACGATAGCGCTAAATATACAGAACGTACTACGTCAGCCTATTATCAATCCCGTTACTTGATTGACATAGAGGGCAACCAATCATATGACTGAATCACCACTCATGTGCAAACAACGGTGCTATGTGCTAAGCTATTCAGCGAATTACCTCTGATGTCAAGGCAGAGTTGCCCAATACTGTACGTCGATCGCAATCAACTGGGAGCCACCGGACTGGTCCCAAGTCGACCGCAAGGGGTGGGAGGAGGAAATGGGGGGTGGTTTGTATGTTTGTGTCTTTAGCTTGTTAGCTCATGTTCCATCCGTTCTGGCTGTTGCTCATCGTGGCATGAGTCCATATGTGCGCAAGTGCATGGTTGGGCATCCGTGTGTGTGTGTGTGCGTGCGTGAGGATGCCCATGTGTATGTGGCTCTTTGCAGGAACACAATAAAAAAAATGTCTCTTTGTCTCTGACTGGTTGGCCACAACTGCATTAATGTATTACTGTAACACGTGCTTTGGTAGTAATTGACTTGGCAGTAGTGTGGAACTACAAGTCAAACGGACATTATTTTAAAATACTATTGTTTTCTTTTATTTAGCTTGAAAGGGAGAAAATGCTTCTCAGTCTACACGGAGCAATATTTTCTTTGCAAAGACAGAGTCTTTCATACAGTTCATGGACTGAATCTCAAGCAAGAGACGCGTCTGTTGGGCCCTGCCAGTCATTGCCATCTTTTCCGTTATTAAAAAAAAAAATCTGGAAACTGTCTAGTTAATCAACCTGAGCCTGAAGCTGGGCAGAGCTCCACAGCTGTGGAAAACTTCGTGCCTGGTCCCAGTGCCCAAGACCCCTCACCCTAAGGAGCTGAACAGCTACAGACCGGTGGCGCTGACGTCTCACCTGATGAAGACGCTGGAGAGACTCATCCTCGCCCACCTTCGACCGCTGGTGAGCCCGTCACTGGACCCGCTGCAGTTTGCCTATCAGCCTGGCATCGGCGTGGAAGACGCCATTATCTACCTCCTCCACTCAGTGCTGTCACACTTGGAGAAGGCTGGGAGCACTGTGAGAATCATGTTCTTTGATTTCTCCAGTGCCTTCAACACCATCCAGCCCAATTTGCTGGGAGGCAAACTGCAGAACGCCGGAGTGGACCACCATCTCACAGCATGGATCATAGACTACCTCACAAATCGGCCGCAGTACGTGAGATTGCAGAGCTGTGAGTCGGACCGGCTTCTCTGCAGCACTGGAGCGCCGCAGGGGACTGTTCTGGCTCCATTCCTGTTCATCCTCTACACCTCGGACTTCAGACACGTCACTCCAAACTGCCACCTTCAGAAGTTCTCCGATGACTCTGCGATTGTTGGCCTCATTACAGAAGGGGACGATCGGGAGTACAGGGGACTGACAAAGGACTTTGTGGACTGGTGCCAGCAGAATCTCCTCCAGATCAACCCTAGGAAAACTAAGGAGTTGATTGTGGATTTCTGCATGAAAAAGTCCTCACCAGCACCGATGAACATCCAGGGTATGGACATAGAGAGGGTGACCTCCTACAAGTACCGTGGTGTTCTTCTGAACGACAAACTGCACTGGTCTACAAACACGGACACCCTGATTAGGAAAGGACAGAGCCGACTCTTCCTACTCAGGAAACTGAGGTCTTTTGGGGTTCAGGGGTCACTCCTTAAGACGTTCTATAACTCGGTGGTGGCCTCGGCCATCCATTATGGCATTGTCTGCTGGTCAGGCAGCATCTCAGCCCGGGACAGAAAGAGACTGGAGCGACTGGTCAGGAAGGCCAGTTCTGTCCTGGGTTGCTCCCTTGACACTCTGGAGGAGGTGGGCAACAGAAGGATGCTAACTAAGCTAAAAGCTATGATGGCCAGTCCCTCCCACCCCCTCCAGCCCGCCCTGACAGCACTTGGTAGCTCCTTCAGCCAGAGACTGTTACACCCGCGCTGCAAGGAGAGATACCGACGCTCGTTCCTACCGACTGCTGTCAGGCTGATGAATAAACAATAACAATCATAATAATAATAATAATTAAATGATGTGAAGGAAAATTGTAAATAGTACTGCGATTTATCCATTTGTGTTCATATTGTATTTAATTGAAAGATGTTTGTTGTTTTTTTTTCTCTTTCTCCTTTCTTCTTTCTACATACATTCTTGCTGCTGGAGGCTGTAAATTTCCCCAGTGTGGGACGAATAAAGGATATCTTATCTTATCTTAATAACTTGGAACAAACATACTCTAAACTGCCCGACCATAAATTAAGAGTCGAATCACACAACTATGCCATTTTTTGCATGCCATGAGCTGCAGATGTCAGAAAATGTGTCTACTGTGTAAGTCATTCATTCAGATTTTGATTTAAATCAAGTTTTTCTATCCATGACAGCCATAATCTGTGGAAACATGATGGCTTCAAAGCCAAGACGTTAGCAGAGCTACAGTGTGGTTGGGTGCAGCGATTTGCAGGATTTTGTATTAATCACACATAAACAGACACAATATCATGACCATCAGCACCAGAAAGCCCATAAATCAAAAGTTCCTGATAACCACGCGTTAAACACCCTGTTGTAACTGTCACTCATATTGGCTTGGCAGTCTCATGTTGCCCTGGGTCGAACTTTCGTATTCCGTAATTGTTACGGTAAGGCAAAGCCGTATTCACGTCGCCACACGCTCCAGGAAAGGGGGTGGGGTGAGCTCATCTGTGTGTGACAGGACAACACCCCCCAAAGAGGCTGTCATGAAAACAGAGCAAAGCCTCGATAGAGAGAATATTAGAGGGATACATTATATTCACCAGCTGCCTGGTACTTTGTGGTCCAACGTAACTCACCCGTTATTTGCCCTTTGCTTACAAAATTGTTCGAGGGGACTTTCCGAGCTGAATGGCAATTCTGACCCTAAAACGAACGTGGTCATATTCTCTGGAGAGAAGGATCGGCTTGAAGCAAGTTGTAGCCCCATCTAGTGAAAGAGCAGCAACTGTCAAGGTCAGCAAACTGGACCAAGTTAAGCACATAAAGGAGAACAACATCAACCTGAGCGAGTGAGTTGGATGCAGTTTAACTGACTTAAAGGCATCCAGCCTGGATTTTTAGTCAATCAGAACCACACAGACAGGGGGATCTCACCTCTTCATCACCAAGCCTCCCTGACCACAATGGCTAAACATGTCGAGCATGAATTTGATGGCACTCAGAAGATTAATAATTAATCAGTCGGCCTTCTCACACTCCTGACGCACACATAGTTGCACATGTGTGTTCTGCTGTGAGTCACTACACATATACACAAGCGACGTGCCGAGTGTGGAGTCCATCTGCAGATCTTGGCTCTCCTCGGGGCCTCTGACAGTCCAAGGTCCTTCTAACTGCTTTAGTTAGAGTTAGTTAAACAGCAGCGGGAAAACGGAACAGGGGAGGGGCCTGACAAAGAACAACTTGCCGTTGTCATGTCAAAACTTAAAAGCAACAGTACAGTAATTCATTGACTACTTGCTAGTCTTGGAGCTATAGTTTGACATAAAGTGGTGACTGATATAATCATGCAGCTGGACAGTTATTAACCAATTATGATGATAAAAATGAAGTAGGAGGTGAAAACGAGGAGGTGGTGTACCGGGAGAGCATCAGTGTGGTGACCATGGCATTTATCGCACCCCCTCACGCCGTTGTGCCACGGAATGTGTGTGTGTGAGCGTGTGACCAAGCTGTCTGGGCTGCAGGGACAAGAGTACAAACAGCTGAGGGTACCGACAGCTGGCGGGAAACCCGAGCACCTCGCAGGGGGAATTAACCCCATGCTGGCAAACAGAGGACCCCCGAGAAAAAAAACCTGAGGAAATGCTTATAAAACCGACAGCAACCTCGTAAAAATGTGTGCACTGACACCACAGAACAATTCAATCACAATGTGTCCGTTTCTGCGATTTGTTTTTCTTTGTCTACAACAAATTTGCCTTTCGTTCCAAATGTCTAACCAAAAGTGAATACTCGAACAACTATGAACTGCTCATTCACTGTTTTTTTCCCCCCACCCCATAAAGATGGTGGCCGCTTGTCACGTTGTTACTATAAGCCATTTTTTAAGGGTAATGTGAGTTTGAAATGAAAAAGTATTTTGGGGACAGTTTCACTAACTATAGTATGTCAATCAATAATATAAGCAATTAAAGACCTTTGGGAGGGTGGCATGAAATTTTGTGTGTGTAGGTTTAATCATTTGGAGTCTTCGTCATTGGGGGCATAAGCCTCAATCTTCTGAATAGAGAGAGATGCAAACACCTGCTTTGCTGTCAGAAACCCTGAAACTATTAGTGCGACTAACATAGTGATAATTGGCCCAGTTGGACTGTTCAACATACCCATTTAGCCATTGCACAGCCTTTTAGTTAACTGTCAAGATAGTGCATGGTAACCGCCACAATGTTAGAGAGTGCATCATGGAGAGGATTCAGCTAATTTCTAAATGTGCACACCTCAGGTTCACTTCCGGTCTACTTTAATGCTCGACTACAGCGGGAATCATTGAATCCGACTTTAATTAACTTGGGACGGTGGTAAATTTACAGCTTGACTTTAACCACTCGTCTCGCCTAAGACAGTGAGCCAAGGACAAGCGGAGATAAGTCAGCTTGGATGGCCAGGGTGAAAGAGGTTTTGGTCCGGGTCCAGGATATGATAGAGTCAGAAGCGCATGTGAGAAAAAAAAATTGCATTACGAATGTTAGAATGCTGAACTAAAAAAACCAAAAACAATTCACCAGTGTCCACTGAAAACTATGTACACTGGAACCCAATCCCCCAGAAGTTGAGCAAGGTGTATTTTTAATTCACAGGTACTACTACTCACTACTGCTCACGTTACTTTGAAGGTCGGGATGAGATAATGAAGCGGTGAAGTTGTGACAAATGAGAATTTTTATTTAGCTGCATGACGCAATGAACCCAACTAACGCAACAGAAGGCATTCCAAAAGGAAGCATCCACAACACAGGACACAGTGTGTAGCATGGATTTCCGAAAGTGGCGACACGCATCTTTGATGCCCTCTCTTCACTTACTGCCTCAATATCAAAAGTGCAAATGCAAACGGGGGCCAGTTGTAACGATTAACCATTCATTCAAAGTTTAAGGTGACAGCTGGCAGACAACTCTGGTGTTGGTCGGACGGCACATTGTACAGTGGAGCGGTGGCCGGCTGGCCCTCATCTAATCTCCCATTTGCTGGATCCCATCTCCCGGCCTGTCACCCTGCCAGCAACATGGAATTTGCAGCTCCATTTGGGACTGCTAAAAAAGGCAAGGCAGCCCAAGTGGAGGAGGTGCAGCCAATGACTGCTGACCTGTCCAGTTGCTTGCTGTAAAATAAGGAGGTGGTGGGGTGGGAGATTCTGGAGATTCTTGGATGAAATGAAAGTCATTCAGCTACGGTGCACTATTGGCAGATGGAAGTGACAGGCTATTGATCTGAAGGACCGCCGCTAATGAATAAAAATAAAATATATTGATATATTAACTACAACAATCTGTATAAGTGTATTGAGAATTACTCACAACAGTGATATACTGTAGAAAGCAAAAGCCCTCCGACTTACTCCAAGATATATGCGACAATCATATTTTTTTGTGATTGTAACCTTCATAAGCTGTTCAAACAGATATACTGTCGGTTGTGAGGATATTATGTTTCATTGAAATTGCTACCAAGTTACAACATGGATCCGAGCTCAACGAAACTTGGCTTGGCATGCCGTACATACATACAAACAAACAGACATGGACATTTGTCTTTTTGTGTGAGTTGCTGTTGTTCTTGTTTCAGACATAGAAAGCAAAGTATCAATCTGCAGAACCTCTTCCGCCATGTGTTTTAAAGGGGACATTATGAAACAACTTTTAATTGCTTGTAAATAAAACTGTTGGACCACTGAAGTGCTTTCACACACATCAAATGAGGCGTGAAACATCCAAATACATTTCTGAAAATATATCGGTCAGCGAGCCATTCTAAATGTACATACTACTGTTCTGTAACAGTGGGACTAATTCACATATTAAGTACCCCCACTGAGTTTCTCAGTCTTGGACTTGGCAGCAAGACTGAGCAAAGATCTGCCAATTTTAAGACACAGTTGGTCTACATTGCCTGAAACCCTATGTCAAAGCCAAAAGACCAGCGGCTCTGACTTAACTTTTGATGGATGCACAGTTTAGACTAGCTAGCTAACATACATGGTAGCTTGGTTGAATGTTCTAAATTGTCCTTATACATATGTGATTATGAGCCTGGTTGACTAAAAGTTTGCACAAACTTGATTGCTCACGCAGACAAATGTGGAACAGGCCGGTGCCAGGAGTGCGTTTGCGGAATGGGCGATATTGCTGTGCAGTCCATTTTGCCAATTCTGGGAGTACTTTTTGGGTAAATAGATGAAATTAGCATGCATAAATTGATTAATCAAATCCGAGTCAAATTTCAATGGCTGATTTGATCTTTAAATAGCGGATCTGAAAGGCACGTGCAACCTAATATGCAAAGCAGTGCCAGCGTAGCAGTCAAAAGGGAAGGTCAAAAACCAAAATGAAGGTGACGTACTGTCTATTGAAAACGAGGGTTTTTTTTTTTAGACATAAAAATTAACACTAGTTGTGTTTAAAAATTACAGTGGTCATTTTAACTGTTTCTTTTCAGGAACACCATCTGCACTTTTTTTGTCGTCCAATGACGTTCCCCACATTCTTATACCATATTTAGAGTGGGCGGTGTACCCCAAGTTTGGACTTAGGTTATAAATGAGTGGCAAATGCTTCAAACTTCTTGTGGTCGCAGTCAGTTTGTCTTGTTAACAACTGCCTGGTCTTGTATCCCAGTTGTCAAAGTCAGTCCCCTGTGACATGTGGAATTTTTGGAGTGACAAGACTCTACATCCCATAAACTGCCTTCTTTTTTTTCTTTTTCTGGATTTGTATACACCAGCAAAACATCAAAAGATGAGATGTAAAATGTGTTAAGATCTTCCCAGGATAGCAACTTCCAACTGACTTGGTGCATTCATGTCCCTTTCAAGTTTACCAGTTGACCAAAGTGCTTTGGACTCAGTCAAGAGCAGCTCAAAGCGAAGATTTGGGGGCATCAGTCCGGAATACGGCATGTTTTGACATGAATAAAACTGTTTCATGATATTTTGTTTTTACCACGTCAATCATAAAACTACCAGAGGTTGGCATTCCATCAGCACGGAAGGTCCTTCAATCCGCCACTGCCGGACGCCCCATTTTGCTGACAAACGATGTGAAACATAAAAAAACATTAAAAAAACAAGGATCGGTTGCCCTGACAACAAAAATTTATAATGTTTATTTGATACAAAGGTTTTTGGGATGTGTACTTGTTTGCAAACAAACCTTTACGGTTATGGTTTTCTGCAAAATCTTGATGAAATTACTCAATTTTTATAATATTTTGTAAACAACTACTTTGAGTCAGGTATAACTAAGTGCGAATGGTTGTTCTTTTACGAGTGCCTTGTGATTGTTCCGTTCAGGGTGTATCCTGGCGACTGCCTGAAGAAAGCTGGGATAGCTTCCAGCATGTATAGCCCCTGCAACCCTCGAGAGGATAAGATTAGAAAATGGATGGATGGATTGCAAGGCACACACAGTGTGCTATATTTTATTTATTTTTTGAGTGTTCGAGTCTAAGACGCTAAACGACGCAGGAGAAGAAAAAGACGCACAAGAAGACGCCGGAGATATGACAGTCCAAAAACAGTGGTGGCAAACTGTAATTTAGCAACGACAGAAACAACAATTAGGATAGCCGGATGGATTGAACTACGGTCTTAAAAATGGTTGTGACAAACTGCAATGTAGCCAAAATACAATACATCTTTATGACAAATGCAATGTGAAAATGACGATGAGTGAGTGTTGTCGTACAATAATTTTGTCAATGGGTGGTGGTGCTGCTACTCCATGCTGACTTTGTGTATGACAAAGGTGCTCTTTTACTTCTGTGCCTCGGCTCTGCTGTGTATTTGGGAGGGTCCCCATCTGCAACAAGAAATTAGATGGCAACGGAAAAGTCACATGAGGGTGTTTGGCTGTATTGTTTCCACACATATCACTGATGGAGAGAGATGCAAACTGAACAAAAAGGCTGCGAAGCTTCATTTCGTGGAATGGGCAGCAATGCAAAGGGCTATGGCGTGTACGATGAAGAAACCATAAAGGATTCCAATCCTCCGTGATGTCATCGTCACCGAATTAAACAGTGACTGGAAACACGAAGTGAAATTACCCTGCTGGGAGAACGAGATAAACATGGAAAGAGATGAGAGTGAAACACAAGATGAGGTCATTGTTGACAAAACTGTTAGAACAAGTGACAGGATGAAAAAAAAGCTTCCAAGAGGTATGGAGATGATGAGTTTGCTGATGCTGTTACAGATGATCATTGAGCCAATATTTGCTGTGTGACAAAGCCAGTCACGATGAAAAAAGCAACGGTGAGTCTGAAAGCAAAGGAATGGCGGGAGGCGGGTGGTTTGGAATATCAATCACTGTTGGAAAATGAGACGTGGGACTTGATGGATCTACCAACAGAAAGACGGGCAGTAGGATCAAGATGGGTCTTCAAAGTTAAGTATCATTGTGATGGATGAGTGGAGAGATACAAGTATAGACTTGTCACGCACCAGTAGGATAGATCCATCAAACATGGGCGAGAACACCCGGTATGTATATATACCGTAAGTTAAACATATCAATTCATGAACTGAAGCAGTCTCCTCATTGCTGCGGCAAACCTTTCACTGAGTTCATGGTGACGACTGGATTCAAACAGAGCAGAACAAAGATAAGAACTGTATCTTTCTCAAGCAGAAGCACGGTATCAAAGCCATACCCAAGAAATATGGAATGGATAACGCAAATCACGTCGCAACTCCTGCTGATGCCAATGTCAAATTAAGGAAAAGTGATGGTGAATCAACAAACCTATCAGTCATTGCCTGCTGCAAATGCTACACGGCAGAAAGCTCAAGCAGTGAGCACTATGTCCAAGTTCAACACACTGTGAGCACTGTGTCTAAGTTCAACGCACATCCAACTACTGTGAAGAGGATTTTTCAATACTTGAAGGAGGGCAGCAAAACATTCTCTCACGTATGAGCAGTCAAATACTGATGCTTTGATCAGATTCTCCAATGCTGATTGGGCTGGTGATCCGGATGACCGCCGCTCGACAACATGTAACATATTTCTTGTGGAGGAGCCGTGAGCCGGCTTAGCGAGAAACGGGCAACAGTTGCACTTTGCTTCTGTGTCTTGGCTCCGCTGTAGCTGGTTGCCTCGAAAATAAATACATACATACCTCACGCTACATGTTCAATACTAAGCGACGACTGATGAGTACAGTTCGGCTTGAAATAAAGACGGACTGACCGTGACAGACGGATGGTGCGGGTCGCTGGAGAATGACAAATGACGGACTGGCAAAATTTACTGATGCGTCGACTGACTTGAAAATGAGACGCACGCTATTACTTTGTGATTGGCTGGTCGAGGGTGCGGAGACGGAACTTTTGCTCCACAGCTCAAAGGTTTTCCACTCACACGACAAGGGTAAAAATAGATTTGCTTTTGGGCTCACACATACACAAGAGCAGCAGAGACAGTCCCTGGAGTGAACAAGATTGTGTTTTGCTGTAATATCGTATTTCACCAATTCAATCAATGACTTCATGGATCAATTAGGCAAATTATTACATGACTGTCCATCAATATTTTGTATACGATGCAAAATATCGTCCGATCTTGATCCAGGCTCGTCTAAAGTCTAGTAACATCTCGCAGATTTTTGTTGTGAGCACTGTTAATTGTAAAACTTAAAAACAAAACAACTGAATTTTAGTAAGAAATAAGAATGTGTGTGACACCACAAGGGTATTCCTGCTTTGAACAAGAGTCTGCTTACTTCACATAGCTTTTTCTGGCATACATTCTTCTGTTCTCTAACACTGCTTGCTGTGTATCATTCTTTGGAAACAATGTGCAAAAGAAAGCGACAGAGCTAAATTAAACACAAAACATGCACCTGATCCTTTGATTCACACTGAACTGCAGTTTGAGGCAACTTTAAAGGCATATTATTTTGGCGTAAAGTATATTGGCTGAACTCCGATTTACAATCACAAAGGCATTCCACTTGAGAGGTGTCCCTCTAAGACCTGTTGCATTCATACAGACATACTGCCACAAAAAAATAAATAAAAAAGGGAGTCAGGGGGGACAATCCCACTTATTATAAACCTGATGACTGATGTACAAGTCAGGCTCTGCTGACTATTACAGGGTGGTATAGTTTGTGAAGGTTTCATCAGTGGGCCACACCAGTTCCTCACAGTCGAAGAGAAACGCGACCAAACGGGATACAAAGTATCACTCAAATGATCCAGTCCATCGCAGCCACTCATAACATCAACATCAACACTCCGTATCGCTATATGAGTGGTGGGGTCGGTGGGAGGTGGGGAATCACAGGACTCCAAAGACAGCTGCAGCTTATAAGGAATGTGAGGGGCCTCACGCCAAGAGAGCAAGCAGGGAAACCATACCATATATGGAAACAGGAGCAATCTAAATTTTATCAATGAGCAGAGCGGGCATGAGAGTGGCTTAACATGCAAAGCTTGGTCTCCCATCCTTGACGGAGTATGTACGCATTAGTGAGGGCCTTGGAAAAACAGCATGCGGGCAAACAGGCCTTAGAGTGTCCATTGCCAATGGGGAGACCTTGGGCTGCCTAAACAGCGGAGACTTCAGCATGCAACTGCATGAAGGTGCAAACAATGAACGCAGTCTGCTGAGTAACCGAATTACTTCACTTCAATCAATCAAGTAAATAAATCACCTCTCCTATTGCCAAGAACCTAATGGAGCAGACAAGTATGTAAGTGGAGTTTATTAAAAGCTAACGCACCCCAGGGAACCTGGCTAACCGAACACCAACACCGTAGCATTTCATCCTTGAAATACACTTGCAAATTATTATATTGTCCACTTCCATAATTGACAACTGAGACAATTTTATATACCGCATTTTCCGCACTAAAAGGCGCATTGGATTATGAGGCGCACCTTCAATGAATGGCCTATTTTGTATTTTTTTTTCATATATTGGACGCACTGGATTATAAAACACAATCTACAATGAATCCACTAGATGGAGATACGCTCCGTCCGTTCGACTCGAGAGGCGTTCATGACCCCCCCCCCCCCCCCCCCGCCCCAAACCCCGAAAAACATACATTAACGATTCCTTCAATGAAAATACTAAAGTTGAATATATCAAAACAGAATATCAAAGCGAGGAAATCTCAAAATAAATTCTATAGACAGAGACGACGTACCTGCATTTGCTGAGACTGTGAAAACCATTAATAAAGTGTGCGTTTTAAAAAACAACACCAGAGCACTCCTTTTTTCGGAGCGGCAACAAAAACGTATTTAATAAAGCAGTGACACAGTTCACTGAACCAACAGCAAGTTCTAACATTGTAAGCATGTCTCCAGCAAGGAGCCATGTTGGGGTCGACATATTACCGTAATGACCATACACAAGGCGCACCGGATTTTAAGGCGCTGTGAGCTTTTTAAGAAAATGGAAGACTTTTTGGTGTGCCTGATAACTTAATGCATTGTAACACTGTTAACTAAGACGCACCCATGCTAACCCTGCGCTTGGTCTTTTTCATTTTATTTTGCTTTTTTTTTTGCACTGGACCTTCAGACAGCCTAGCTCAGGGGTGGCCAAACATTTTGGATCCACGTGGATTTCTAAAATTTGACAGGTGGGCCGGGTCAGCACAAGATACGCTACATATAAAAAACTGCATAGGTTGACAGTCCACACCAAACATCAACAGAACAAAAGCATTAAAGTGTGAACATACTTTTTTTTTTTTAATGAAAACAGTGAAACAACTATTGTATATGTCCTACACGAACGTCCAAGTATGTTAACAACATACATGTGTGACAGCACAAGCAACAAGTGCAACAATGTCTTTTCTTTCCTCTCACTCACTGTCTCTAACTTTACCTCGTCTCGATCACCACACATGACAGCATTGCTAAACTGATGTCGCGCAACGAACTTTTGAAGCCAGCCTCGGGACGCTTCGAAGTCTTCGATGCTCATAGTTAGCACTATGGAACTCGCCTCCTCTCTTCTTAGCGGTCCAGTTTGCGGATGATTTTTAATATGATAACAGTCAAACCATTCTAGGAAATGTTCATTTACTCGAGCCACAAGCAATTCACTCTGAGCATGGAAATTGCCAGAATCAGACTGAGTAAGAATCGCTTCCTTGTTTTTCAAAGTCTCGTAGATTTGAGTCTTTCCAACTCCAGGCGTCTCCTGAATGTTTCGCACTTTGTTACCCGTTTCGTTTAATCAGACACATATCACCTTCCCTTCCACGGTCATTACTCTCGCCCTCTTTCTTCGTCTTCCCCTCCCTCCCTGTGCTCTGCAACTTGAAGTAACTGCGCCACCTGGTGTTGAAATACCTGTCATTACAAGTCCAAACGAAATGAATGCAATCAAACCTTAATTGTGCACCAATCTTCGGCGGGCTGGATTAAAAAGACCAACGGGCCGAATCCGGCCCGCGGGCCGTAGTTTACCTACCTCTGGCCTAGCTGGTATTGGCTACAAACCCCACTGTGGGGGTGGTTGTTTTGTCACAGTTTCAAGGGTTTCAACAAAAAATTGCTTGGGTGTTTACAGTCATGTGATGTGGAAGGCAGACACTCCAGAAACACCACTCGGTTCAGACAAACATTAAACAGTTAATTTCCCACAATATGTCCCCTTTAAGTGATTGCACTACTCATTTGGAGCTCTTCATTTTCAGTTCACAGTTGGAACAGACAACACCCAATGCTGCATCCAATAATTTTAGCTCCCGTCTCAACCCTCACCCCCACCCCCACGGAAAATCCCTTTTTGTGATTGGTTGATTTTAGGAAGTGAGCCAAAGGGCAATGTCCGTGCACTTTGTCCCTGTACGTCATAGATGCAGCATCCCTGGAGTATACAGTGGACAAAAAACAGCTGGGATGATCAAAAATAAAAATAAACCAAAAATATTGGAGAAAAAAATGATTGGGGCAGTTGTATAAGTTGTTTTTTCCTGCCAACTCCCCCAAAAATTACATATTAAGGAGGGTGCTAGGGAAAATCTGCTGGGATAGTTCATATGTATGGATGGTTGGATGGATGCAATTATGGCAACACAGTTTAAATGTTAGTTTTGCTCCAAACTAAAGCAGACAAACGGCAAATAAAGAGAAGCCGTTCACGATGCTGTAGCTAAAAACAAAACAAAACAAAACACAATCAATACTTACTACTCTACGTTAACACACCACTCTGGTCCATTGAGAGCATTAGAGTCTGTTTACACCAGGCAGTACAGTTTGGTTACATTTGGTACTGTACAAAACATTCTTTTGTTTTTGGATTTCTATAAAAGCTGTGAAGAATACTAAAATAACTTATCTGTATTGGCATCAACAGAAGTGGTACACTTCCTAAAGGGTGGCTCTAGACATCTGCACTTTGTTCATTGGTTGACAAATAATTGTCACTTTCAGTGGTATGGAAAAAAAATATCATAAAACATATTTTATGACACAAATGTCGCTTTTGCTTTTAATAGTATAATCTCTACCAGACTACACCGAATGGATCAGTGCTAAATAGGCGAAAAGAAAAGACCAATCAACGAGTGTAAAGACCAGAAAATAATACGGCAGTGCCCAGGTAAACAACAACCTAAGTGGACATTATCCTGTTTGTTTATTTTCACAATTTCCAGCCGCGTGCCCTCAATAATAATGAATGTGCTCCACCAACATCTGACCATTAGTGGTCACCCTGTCTGACCAGTGACAAGAAAGATCATCTTATAGTTCCTGCTTTTGCCAACGGAAAGTACCGTAACCCCCCCTAGTGTGTAGGGACATGTCAATTAGAGTAACGTGCAGTGGAAAATCTTCCACTTGTCATCAGCATCAATCCATCCAAAAAATAATAATAATAATAATAATAATAAAGTTATTTTTATTTTGTGTTCCACCATCAAATGTCTAAAGGGGAAAAGGGTGCTTTAGCACCCTCTTTCTTGGCACCCCAGAACTATGATGGCATGGTTGCATCTCTGAGTGATGCAAGATTTGATGTCTGGTTTGACACTGCTGAGTTCAAGTGACAGAATTCAGATGTTTCTGCTCTCAAGAGGTACATTTCTGATGTGCGAAAGAAGCAAACTGAATGGAGTATTTTCAAATTGGAATTAGGCCAATTGTAAATGTATTTTTAAAAATCCAGATGCCGGTCAGATACTGTATGTGACAATGTGATTGCATCTTAAAAACAAAGACTGAATATATATAGTTTGCATTTTCTCCCCGTGCCTGCGTGGGTTTTATCCGGGTACTCTGGTTTCCTCCATGCGTGGCACATTAATGGAACACTAAATTGTCCCTAGGCATGAGCGTGAGCGTGGATGGTTGTTTGTCTATGTGTGCCCTGCGATTCGCTGACAACCAGTTCCGGGTGTAATCCCACCTACTGCCCGAAAAACAGCTGGGATAGGCTCCAAAATGCCCCGTGACCCGTGTGAGGATGAACGAATCAGAAAATTGATGGATGGATCAATGCCAGCCTGACAGCCTCAAAATACACAGATGGCTGATGTATACAACAAACGCAGTGTACACAATTACATTTTACCTCAATGTGCAACATGAGAGGTGTGTCGATCATTAAATAAGAAAAATAATTGTCCATGGCGGCCTGTGACGCGTATGGTACGCTCATTGAGATCAATAGGGAAAGCGTTAACCCAGGACAACTAAACAGTATGTTACTACATGTAAACACATCCAGGATAGATCGATGTATGTAAATTTAAATGTTCGTACGTAACATAAGTATGTGGCTACTACATAAAAATTAGGCATTTCAACTTGTAGTACAGTGTAAATTCAGCTCCTGTGTCAAATAAGTCACAGCTCACCATTGTCTGAATACTGGAGGAAAAGGTGAAACTGACAGCCAACTGAAGGCAACATTACAAGCCTTTAACAAATCATTATTATGCCCATGAATAAATGATCTCGAACATTAATATAAATGACAACTTTGAATGAGAACAGCGTTTTGGAGACACTTAACTGATTTTAGCAGCTCTGTGTCTCATCTGTAGCCAAAGTAGATAAACATGGAGGCGCTTCATATAGCAGTCTACGTGTTTCTCAGCCTAACACAAACCAGATCTGCTGTGATTTATCTCGAGCGGTGTTACGAGGCTTTCCTGGAGAAGAGGTCAGCAAGGTTCACTGCAGACAGCTACCTTATCGGCCTCATCCCCGGTGCAGGGTATTTTGGATTTAACTTTTTAAAAATAATTTGCTGCTTCCAGGGCTCACTCACAACAGGCAAGAGTTCAAGAGTGTGTTTACAATAGGGCAGATTATTTTCCATAGCGGCTTGTGGGGTTCATTTATGTGTTGTCAAATCTTTTGTGGAGCCATTCCCCACCGTATTAAGTGTTTTGTTTTTTTACTCCTGCACTTGCAAAGTGAGGTTTACATTTAAAAGAAAAATAATGTTGCACCAATTGCAAAGCACGGCATGACTTGTTCAGCATGTCATTTTAGAGTTGAAACAGTGAACTCTAATTTGGCTTTGGGAAAATGACAGAGTAACAGAAGCAACATTTCGCCTTCTTTTTCTTGGCTTGGATGAAGACAAGCGCGGTTTGAGAATAACACATTGCTATTGTTCCAGGGAATTGATTAGTCCCCTTCTTTTGGGTGGACCCTCAAAAGTCAAATATATAATTCAGGGATTTCTTAACATATTTGGGAAGAATTTCCAGATAAATCTGCAGAATTTTGGTCTTAACGTTTTATGTGTCTCAATGTGCTATTTGTCTCACAGTGCTATTTTAGAAACCTGCTTTGGGACAACGGCTGAAAACTAGCATTTATACTAAGTCTGGTGCATTTACACTGTTTATTCTTGTATTGATTAATGTGAACCGTCACAATTAACTAATTAATTAATTGAATTATTACATTTTTTAAAAATGCAATGATGTTCCAAACTCCAACAATGGACCACTGCATCCCTCAGAAGACATCAGCATACTTAATCGCTTCATATTTCCGTGAGCAACAACAGTGTAAACTCCATGAATGTGTTATTCCAGTTGGTGCTGTTGGAAGGATGCATTGCTAGTTCACGTTCAGAACCCCAAAAGTTTTTTTGTTTGGTAATAAAAAATATTTACTGTAATTTTGATTGACAGTAAGTCGCCTTCTGTTTCATTAATGTAAATTTCCCCAGTGTGGGACGAATAAAGGATATGTTATTACAAATGATGGCAGGGACACAACTCTGGCACCCCTCCTCTGTGTGGTCATGTTTTATTGTTGTTACAAACAGCAGTTGACTTTTCATATTTGTCAGCTAAAAATCTAAAATAATATTGAAAACACTGCTTATACAGTTAAAGTTTTTTGTTTTCTTTTAATTAGGATGACAATTTGGCCCTGGAACGGATGAAAAAAAAAGTCCATTCATATTTGACCAAATATTAACTCCCTTCAACAGAACAGATGATTGCCCTTGGAGGCTTCGCGGTGTGTCTAGATCCACCCTTTAGCTACAGATAACTTTATTTAGTACCTTACACTTGAAAGGAATCCATATCAACCTAAACCAAACGATACTACTTGGTGGAAACAGAGCTTTAACGACTCACCTTAGTGTCGCCCATGCTCTCCGACTCAGACACCTGGTAAGTGAGGTCCGTCTCTTCGAAGCCTGTCGCACTCATGCGCTGGTCTGTGGAGGGGTCAGAACGTGGCGGCGAGTCCGGCGAGTTGAGGCACGTTTGGATCAGCGCTTTGCCCGTTTCACTGGTGATCATGGGCTGGAGTTTACGGGTGGCGAACGTGTAGACGTGACCCGTTTCGCTGGCCACGAGCAGTAGAACTTGAGTTCCGGTCAGCGTGGAGAGCTCGTAGGCCTGGTGAGAACAAACCGGTTAAAAGTTAACACTCATTGAAAGCTGCATAACATGCATCTTCAGAGAGCAATAGTATTGTAAAAAAAGACAAGGGGATGCACTAGTACTCGGAGATCGCAAAGTTGAACATCAGGTACAAAGAACGTAGTCAAGAAAACATTGCTAAACTAAAAATAGTCTGCTGTGACGTGTCGTGCAAATGAAGCCAAAATAACATAAGATAAGGCTTCCAGAATAGATCACGTGACAGCGTTGAGAGAGTGATTGCAGCAGGGCTGCACAAAAAGGGGGAGTGACACTGGGCCGGTCCAGGGACAGGATGCCATTGGCTGGAAACCACGAGGTCACCAGCGCACCTTTCATTATTGTGATACAAAGTCTATAATGCAGCATGCAAACGCTCAGCCCCCAACGCAACACACACCCGAGATGAAACACGGCAAGGCTGCACTCACAATGAACTTGTGAAGAAGCCTTTTTATCGAAATGAGTCATCACTTATGTGGAGGATGCGTGTTGTGCTGCCAAGGCACCGATCCGTCGCCATCACCTCGGTACACTCAGCGTGAGCCAGAGCTGCAGTTAGCTGATAGAACCTAAATTGTTTTATTACGCCGTAATGGAAGCATGCAATCGAGCATGGTACTTTTTAACATTGCAATGATGTAATGATACCAGCGCAGTTGGCTCAATGATCGCCACCGCGTGGGCACATTAATAAAAAAGCCACTGGAGCCCAGCAACTAAGAAGAAGCAGAGAAGATGCAGGAGGGTGGCAGCGGGCGGCTCTTATTAGCTCTGCAAAGGCGAGGGAACAGTGTCAAACAGCCACGGTAGAAAATGACTAATTTGTCAGTTTGATGATGCTTCGGTCACATTACAGGATAGACACTGACTTCTATATGCACCAGTCTCCTCATTTAATCATCACAACTGCAGGAGGTTGAGGGGGGTCAAATTTAGCGGCTTGGTTGCCACACAACTTTTTAGACACTTGCCCATAAAGAGATGTGACTCAATTATCATATACAATTAATAATATAAGAGAGACGTCAATTGTATTTTATGTAGTGAAAATTCAGCGAATGGGCAGATATACTCAAAGATCAAACAAAATGAGTCCACATTTACAAAGATGCCAAGGAGCAAAGGCCTAATCTTCACTAACGATTACAAATCGTGTGCATTGTTGGCACGAAGTGTATTTGAGAGGCGGGGGGGGGGGGGGGGGGGGGGATACAAAGCACTGCAAGCACATACTCAAGTTTTAAGTGATGGAATCGGACGTGCTAGTGGAAGACAACGAAAAAGGAAATTGCTCACTTTGTTAATTTTGACAAAGCCAGAAAATTGATTAAAAAAATCCTCTTCTGTTTGTTTGAAATCATCCTGAATATTATATTTAGACATAAGAAAAAAAGAAAAGAAGCTGCTGTGTTACATCGCTCCTGAATGGTCCAGTGACCGTCGACAAAGTAATGAATAATAAAACAACACAACAAAAAATCCCATTCACTGTGGCCCAACTCCCCCCCCCCCCCTCCAAAATGACTGATACTTAATAAGTAATAACAATAAGTAACACGAATAGCAACTAATCTATAAGCAACTTTTGACGCCACCGGCATTTCAGACAAAGCTAAGATCACATTCAGACTGTTCAGGTGTACCTCATGGCGTGGCCAGTCAGAATTATTAGTGCTGTAACATCACTTGCATGTTGCTAAAAATACAACTGATTAAAACAACTTTGCGGGTAAAAACACAGAATTGTTAGAGTGCAGTATGTATACTGTATTACCAGACATAAAGGTGGAACTTAAACACATGATATCAGCTTTGGAAATTTGTCTCAGGTATGCTAAATCATGTTACCTGTGCTAAATTCATCTATTTTCACAAATTCATCCCCTCTCTGGATGCACAAAATGATGTATGTAGCAATTTTGCAGGTTTGGCAGTTACAAACTTGGTAGCGTCGGGTTAGTAGGTCAGCTTTCACTTCTATTTTCATGAGCAATAACGATTGTGCGGTTTTTGTACATGCAAACGTTGAGTAAATCATGCCCACTTAGTTCAGAGAACACAGTCCAGCTAAGATGGGAATTTACATACAAAATGGTCAAGTTGCAACAGGAACAGTGACGTACCAGACAGCTCATTTTACATGTAAAAACAAGTTAACCACTGCAAAACACCAAAGCAAGAAGCATTGAACTCCAAGTTTGACAAAAAGTGACGGCGAACATGATGACGGTCAAATATTTACGGACAAACGAAATTAGAAAAAGCCAAAACGTTTGACACTCACTGAGCTGACTCGAAAAGATGTTTGCACAAGTGTGCCATGTACAAGAGGCTGCCCACAATAAAAGGCCAGTCTAAAATATTCAATTTTTCACACCGATTTTCTCACAAATTTATGCTGATCCAGAGCATCCCAAAAATGCTCAATGGGTGACGTGTGGTGAAGGAAGCAGACCATGCAAGAACTGGGATGTCTTCAGCTTGCAGGGATTGGGTACACGTGAGGTGATGGTCATGGATGAATGGCACAGCAACCGACAGACCTCAAGATCTTCTCAATGCATATCTGTGCATTCAGAATGCCGTTTAGATAATGCACCAGTGTTCACTGTCCATAATACCCGCATGTCCATACCTGAACCCAACTGCCACCATGGGCCGTGCGATGGACTTCAAGCATACAGAGGAGTTTCCATGAGATAATTTCTGACAGATTATTGTTATTATTTTTTTGCTCATGAAAACCATATTGCTGCGACAGCTGCTTAGATGATCTTGCAGGTGAAGATGTTGACTGTGCAAGTCACGGACTGGTGTGATTGTCAATGAGGCCGTTATAGACTTACTGGATAATTCTCTGAAACACCTTTGGAGATTTTGTTCAGTAGAGAAATGAACATTCAATTCAGGGGCAACAGCTCCAGTGGAAATTGCTGCGGTTGGCACTCCTTCAAACTTGCAACATCTGTGGCACATTTTAGAGTGGCCTTTTATTGGGGACAGCCTTAGGAACACCTTTTGCAATTATCATGACATCGAACCAGCATCTTGATTTGCAACAGCTGTGAAGTGGATACATTATTTCAGCAAAGGAGATTTGAACAAAAGTTGAGCAAAGTAGGCCTTTTGTGTATGATAAAAGGTTGTAGAACATGCAAGTTGTTGAAAGAAAAAAAAGTGTCAAAAAGAGGAGGAAAAAGAAACCAGACAACTGGCATCCTCGTGAATGATTTGCAGTCCATCGTGTTGGGCTGAAGGAACCCTTCTTTTTGAAAAGAAAAAAAAAACCTGCCAAAATCCCAAGAAAAAGCGAATTCCAGAATAAATCGTCACCTTAAACATGACATCACGCAGGAAGGCAGTTTACACTGAACTTTTGCAATTCTAGTAGTACGAGGACATTGCAACCAGCTATTGCAGCGCGGTGTGGGCCTTGCATTATCAGCAGTGCTTGAGTGACAGCCACACAGCAGTCAAAATTAACGTGCATTGCACATTGTCTGAATCTTAAAAACAGGGTTTGAAAATAAGACGCATTATCGTTTCCACTTAAGCCAATTGAAGACTATGATAGTTGTGGTGGGGGATATTTGGGCGTAGAAAAGTCAGTGACTTTGTGACTCTGCGAATGAACACACACAACTGCTGTTGACAAAAGGGGAACTCAGTTGCTAATGAAGCAAACTGCCACTTGACAAACAGTAAGAATTCCTGTGTCCTTCCTTAATCCATAGAGGGGAGATGCCACAACACCGGCTTCAAAATGAGACTTAACCATCTTGATCTTGAAAGTAAAAACAAACACTTTGAGACCTCTTTACCATGTATTGGATATCTAGCTTTATCTTTGTCATCTGCACACTTTTAAACAGTCGGTCCACACGGCGTGTCAAATGATGTTCACGTTTCCAAGAGCCTACATAAAGAAGCCTCAGTTTCCACGACAACGATCTGCGAAACATAGAAGACGAGGGGGTGAAAAAAAATAAGTGAAATGCAGCAGGAGACTACACTGTGCATGTGCAGTGAAGCTAAAAAAAAAAACAAAAACAAAAACAACAACAACAATAGCAGCAGCATCAAGATGGTTTTTGTGATAGCTGCACTTGACTCCATGCAGAACTTCTATAGGGCTGTTCAAACGGCAACATTTGCTCCGGTTCTGCGCCGGTGCTACCCCAGTAGAGCGGTCACACGTGCAAAGTTACACCGGTGTAGTCCCTGAAAACAGCTTACTCCAGAGTAAATTTAACCCACCTCAGGGAGGTGGGTTAAAAAATTGCTCCAGAGCAAATGCTCGTTTGCAGGGGGTAGCCTCGCTACGCATGAGAAGAGGTGATTACATACGGCGAGAATGCGTTGCTTTCGTGCTCTGTTGTACTTCCGTCTTGTGTTTGTTTAATAACGACACAAGACATGATGGCTGGCAATAACAGTAGCAAGGGGCACTTTGCCTCTTGGATTATACCATCTCAACTAGAACGAGGGTGGTGGGGAGGGGGGGTGTCCCCAAACATCATCTTTCCTTTTGTAGGAGACTGGACTGTCTCGGAGTTTGTGTAGTTTGTTCCTTTGTTGTGTGTTCACAACCCCCACCCACTCTCCCATAGAATTTATTTTGTGATTTCCTCTCTTGATTTTCTGTTTGGCGCATTATATGTTTGCTTTTCTGAGTGCCATTGAAGTCATCATTGATTTACGTTTTCAGGGGCAGTCATTGAACGCCTCTCGAGCATAAGGCACGGAGACCGAGAAGGAGAAGGGCGTGCCTGTACAGTAGTTGCTTGTTTTAAAAAGAACCAACACGACAACTCTTTGCTTTCGTGCTTTTCTCCGCTGCAGAAACTGCCGTGTGACCGCAAGTGGGGCTGCACAGGTGCTACGCCGGAGTTAACACGCTCAGTCTTTGTACGTGCGACCGCTCCACAAAGTTTGCTCTGGTGTAAAATATATCGCAACAAAATACATCAGTGCAGCACCGGAGCAAATGTGTGCCGTGTGAACACCCCTTATGTTGTTGAGAGTGGCGGACAACTGAATGTCATACCAACGCACAGAGCCCATGAAGGCATGCACAAGCAGCCTCCGCACAATCGGCGTGTCCTCTGGTTTGGGCATGTATGTCTCTGGGGTTTAGTCAGCTGTTGGCACATAAAGGGCCTTGCCGCCGCTTTGCCCGCCACATGGCCACCGCCTGCGAGCAGCGTGCCGCTTCAGTGGCACTTGGAAGAAACAGCCTGGGCACCGAAGGCTGTCCTGGCAACCGCTCACTGCATGAGGTGCTCCGTTGCTCTGTTTTACTATCACATGAGGTCAAAATGATGCATCAGAGAGGCAAAGTTGATAGACGTTACGGGTGAGTTCTAAACCATCATGTGTGAAGCGACTGTATGTGAATGTGTGTGATAGTTGGGGGTTGCCATGGTCATAAATAGAAGTGTCATTATGCCCATGTCTATTTGAAACCCGTTCCTTGTCATGCACCCGCTTACATAATATTTCAAAAACATTTCCTACTGATCACTTCCTGGGTTTGAATATTAGGTTAGCGCATCTGCCTGACATTTCTGAGGGTCAGAGTTTGAATCTGGATTGTGATCTTCCTGTCTGGAGCTTGCACGTTCTCCCTGTGTTTCTGTGGGCATTCCCTGGGTACTTAGGTTTTCTCATTCATTCCAAAAACATGCAAGTTAGGTTCTTTGAACACTTTAACCACTGAAGTTAATTCCTCTCATGAAGAGATGTATGAATTAATCCAAAATGTAGATACACCTGCACAATGAAACACAATAATGTTGCCCTTACAATGGTCATCTATTGACTTTCATGATGTTTGACCGGGTAAGAATGGGTCTTATCTAAACAAAAGTAGTCGCCAAAATATCTGATAGAGACTCCCAGCGCAGTGCAGTTCAACACTTGTGAAAACCCCTGCAATACAGTAAACTGACAACTTCAAAGACTGATCAATGTATGTTTTGCTAACGCTCATACAGGGGTGTCCCGAAGTGCAGGCGTAGTTAATGGCGTATTTGCATATGCCAGCACGGGTGACACTTGAAAACGACTGCAGCATACGATGTTGTGACTCACCTTCTTCATAATTCCAGTCTTCCTCTTGCTAAAAGTGGTGTAGCGTCTCAACTTGTTGTCAATAAATTCCATCTTGATCTTGACACGACCACGTGTCTTCTTCCCCGGCTTGGCCCCCGCGACGCCCCCAGGAACCAGGCCGTACCCTCCGGGAGCGCCTCCGACCTCCTGGCCGGTGACAGCGGCTTCCATCTCGGTTCTCTCCCGCTTTACCCCTCTCCTGTTGTCCCCGAGCGAACCCACTGGGTCGTCGTCATCCCCAGAGTCCGAGTCGTTGTCCGAGCCGCTGCACAGAGGCACACTCTCTCTATCCGGGTCGAACCTGGGTCCGTGAGGTAGCACGATCCCCGCGTTGAGACCCACCATGCCGCCTTGGATGGCGGCCTGAAGCGGGCTAACCCCGGTCCCGTTCCCAGACCTCACACCTCGTGGACCCCCCGGACCGTTTGCCCCCAACATCCCGAGCGCCTCTCTGGTTCCGTGTCGCCCAGCCGCGCTCACGCTCTCCCCGAGACCGACTGAAGCTTGCCCTGTTCGGATCAAGACGGGACGATTCCCGCCACCGACAGAGGCCGAACCGAGCCCGACGGTACTTCTCGATGAAGCTGACGCGTTTCCCTGTGGTGCCGACCCAACCTGGCTCGGTAACATTCTACTGAGTAGCGCGACTGTGTTTGTCGCCAGCCCACAAAGCTGGAGCTCGTAAATGACTGACAAAACGCATGCACGGCCGGGTCACAGAATGTAAACAAAGCGGAGAGTTGGCGTTTCGACAGAGTCCGGGAAAGAAGGGAAACAAACTTTGAGAAGCGATGATGCCCACTGGACCCTCGTAAGGCGCCACTGTTCACTTCGCCCTCCTCTAATGTCCAAAAACTCTCAGCACTTTCTCAAAAAGGAAAAGGCGCAAAGCGCCCGCCATGTTGGTCCGCCATAGCACGTAGTCCATCTTGTGAATTGACACCAAGGCAAACACTGACTAGCTAGTGACCTAATAATACTCCGATGCCCATCAATACCACAACGTGCATCGTTTCGTATTCCAGAATGGACGACTAATCAATATTTCAGGTCAGTGTTTACTCTTGCGGAGTAATATGACAGCAAAGGAACTACTTTCCTCCTTATAAAGAGATACTGTTTCCTTATATGGTGTTGTCGCTCCTTATTTGGTGAGTCACAGCGGTGTCTCCCGATTGGCTGAGGATTATCACAGCCCTGTAGCTATTGGTCGCAGTGCTGCTCATTAGCATAAATACCAACATGGTTGCGCTACAGTCAACGTCATTCTGGTAGAGGCACCAAAATAACGAAACGTTCAAGTTTTGTAGCCTACCCACCATTGGCCCGACCTAGCAGTTGAAAATAATACTGACGATTACTTTAAATTTATGTGACTCTATAGTTGAATCAACTGTATTATAAAATATAGCATACATGAGTGTATTCAGTTATTGTGTATGAAGATGTATAGGCAATTGGTCAATATTTTATCATGTCATTTTATAAAGAGGTCTCATGGTTTTGCCAATCAAGAAATTTCTCTCTGACTAATGGTCTTAAACGAGACAAAGCCTAATAAGCCATAACCATAAATAAACTCCATGCATTAAAAAACAATCATTCAACATTAGTCAGTTAAATGGAGTAGAGTTGATAGAGTAAGGCAAGCTGTTTAAGTAGATATTCTCTTTTAAATAGATATTCTCAACTATTTGGACTCTGACGTGAAGCATGCGGAATCAAAACACAGAAAATAACGAAGCATTACATCATCACCATCAAGAAATGAAAAGTTGGATTTGTTTTCAGGAGCGCAGCACCACTTTTGAAGAGTCTCTTGCCAAAACAGCATTGCCAAGTTGATCCTAAAGAAAGTCAAAACTCATATCGCCCCCCAGTGGCAGGTTAAGGAAATGGCATAGGTAAGGCTGCTGGAAGGAAGGTAGGGAAATTCCTTGTCTTCTGAGCAAACCGTCTGCCATGTCTGCTTATATAATAATAATAATACATTGTTTTATATTATTAGGTCATGGCAGTACGATTTACTACATTATAATCCACTGATACAAGAATGCAGGATTTTTTTTTCTTGTTGTCACTGACAGCCGTTTACACAAGTGCTTTAAGAGTCAGTTTGCTGAAATATGAAGACGTGACGTATTCCCTTCAGAATTGTGCACTAGCGGCGGCCAAGAGAATTTGTCATGAGCTCACTTCACAGGTTGCAACATTTTAAAGAGGGACTCCGATGAACAACTACGCATTAGATAAGAACTCCCACCAGACTGACTTATTGTAACCTGCAGTAAACGTGCAATATAATATGCAAAATGAAATACAAGAGATGGGTGGAAAATCCTGCCTTTAAAAAGAGGTGTTCCTGTCTTAATAGTTTGCCGTGGTTCTATTTCTATTACCCAAATTTAACTACTGTATAGGGTGGGTGAAAATTAATTAGACATTAAAAAGTAGTAAGACACATTCCTATGACAAATGTATTGAAACAATGCACGTTATTTTACAAGATCTTAAAATGAAACATAAGCCAATATAAGACGATAAAATAATCTGCTGTATTAGCTCCTGCACAATCTAGTGACCAGACGTTCAGAAGTAAGGAATAAGAAATAAGACAATAAGAAATGCCAATTAGTGCTGTCTGTTTCATATGTATATTTTTCAAAATGGTTTCTGATATTAAACAATTAGCGCACTAATGTATAAGCAATTCCTAATTCTTTGCTATTTCTCACCCCTCCTGCATGTCAGACAAACCCAAGATCACATTCAGACTGTTCAGGTGCGTTTCATTATGGTGTGGCCAGTCAGTATCATTACTTTTCTTACATCACTTGCAGGTTGCTAAAAATACAACCATTTAAAACAACTAATCGGGTAAAAACACAGTGAACCTTTATTGACAGCAGTCAATATACTTGTGTATATATCCATACATAATGGTGAAATTTCGCTGAAGCAGTTTTTTAAGTCTACACGTGAGTGTCTAGCATTCGTAGAAACATTACACTAACACATCGTAAAAAAAACAACAATTTTATGAACAAAAGCATTTGAGTCAGGTAAATTAAAATAAAAGAATTAAAAGTGAAGCATTTTTCAATAATCCTTCATTTACCAGGCACTTAAGTACTGGTGACCAGCAGTCACCCTTTTGACCATCTTTTTTGTATTTTGTGTTAGCATGTTCGCTGTTAAGTCAGGCTATACACACACTGAGCTGGATCATGACAACAAACATATAGCACAAGTACAAACCCCAATTTCACTGAAGTTGGGATGTGGTGTTGAACATAAATAGAAACAAAATAAAATGATTTGCAAATCATGTTTGACCAATATTTAATTGAATACATTACAATGCAGGATATGCAACGTTCAAACTGATCAACATTATTCTGTTTAGCAAACAATCATTAATTCAGAAATAGGATGAACATGATTTGCAAATCATTGTATTGTTTTTATGCATTGAATACAATGTCCCAACTTCATCGGAATTGGGTTTTGACGTTAGGGTTTCCTACTATAAACCAATATAAAACAACAAACACAACACAGGACCTTCATTATAAATAAACAGGCACCTGCATGGAGACAAAGAGGGATGTTTTCTGTGAAGTTAGTGCAAGGCCACTAACATTATGTACACTGGTCCCCCTTTTGCAACATTGCACACAGAAACAAATGGGCGCAGAGGGCAATTGTGACTGGACCTCTGCAAAGATGCATGTCACAAGTTAAACATACTCGGCATTAATTTCTGCGATTTGGACACCATCACAAGTTTACATGTTAGGATGGTGCACCGGGAGCACACACCTCAAGGTTAATACAAGAACAAAACACACTCATTAAAATATACAAAATTTCCATTGGAACAGTCTTACCATTACTTGGGTGAATACTAAAAAAAAGATATTTTCATTATTGTAACAGGCTCGTTAAAAAAAAAAAAGATGTCAGCTCATGTTGAACATCAAAAGTGTAACAGTTACACACCTTCATGCGAACAACTGCACATTCTGGAACTTACAGAGTCCACACACACGCACGCGAGCGCACTTCGCACATCCATATGGTTGATGCAGCTGACTGGAGGATGGGTTCAAAGACAGACGTTGGTTTGGAGCCACTTAAAATGGATACTTTGTTTGACAGATTGTGCTTGGCTGGTTCGGATTTGATCTAGATGTGTCTGTGTGTGTGCGCGCACAAATCGAGGCACAGAGTTTGTGAAGAATCTCAGAGTTCACACAGATGTGAGGTTGAACTGGGTGATCATCCATGTTGTGTTTAAGGCAAACTAAATTCACGGCGCCAGCCCCAAGTAGTCATTCATTAAAAAAAATTAAAAAATGAAGAATGAGCGTGCATCCACTGAAATGGCAAACTCGTCCACACCTGTTTTCTAAAATGCTTGAAATGCATATTTAAAACTCTTGTTCCCTGAAATGTCAGACATTGCTGTCTTTTATTGGTAGGGGAAAGGGAGTTCCCCTTTTTTGATGTCTCACACTTTGCTGTCAGAGGGCGGCTCTCCCAGGCTGTGGACAATGTCACTGAAGGAGGGGCGCTCCTTGAGGCTGGGGGCCCAGCAGCTGACCATCAGCTTGTACATTTTGGAGGGGCATCCGTCTGGGGGAGGCAGCTTCAGCTTGCCGGTCTGCAGGCCTGCAAGGGGAAGGGGCCACACACAGGGGGTGATGTTTAGATTACATTAGATAGCGGGTTGAATAGACAGTTACAGCTGTGTAAATATCAATCTATCCATTTTCTGTGGTGTTTGTCCCCCCATTAGGTCCGTTTTAAAATAGAAGTAATGGAAAATAAGGAAATACATTTAATGATGTGTCTAACCCTGAAAGCACAACAATCAAACCATGGAAAAAAGCTTCATGTAGAGTATGCAGATAGGTAGAAGTAATATTACAGTGGTACGACGTCACAAAAACAAAGCCGATACTGACCTTCCAGCACTTCGTTGTCTCCAAGTTTGGTGTACGGCATTTCCCCGTGACTGAACACCTCCCACATGAGCACGCCGAAGGCCCAAACGTCAGACTTGGTGGAGAAGTCGTCCTCAAACACAGACTCTGACGGGAGCCAGCGCAGGGGGATCCATGCTTGTCTGTAGCGATAGTACTCACTGTACACGCACATAGAACAAACACTGTGAGCAGTCATGACACCTACATCAGATTCTTGGTAGTGATTTGTCTGACCTTTTGTAAACGTCTTTGCTGAGGCTGAGCGATGACACCTTGACGCGTCGCTGACTGCTGACAAGGCAGTTTCGGGCCGCCAAGTCTTTGTGAACGAAGCGATGATTGGACAGATGCTCCATCCCGTGAGCTACTTGGGCACAGATGGAAACCTGCGGAAAGGAAAGTTTCAAGCCTTTATTTGATGTGGCGCTTGTGATCACAGTGTACATGTTGATGACGAAATACTATGAACCAGTAAGATTCAAATTATTGACAGCTAACGTGCGGGGGTCATTAAAAAAACTCACCTTAACTGATGATCATACTTCATTTCACTTTATTTTATGTTATTGAAAGCTGCATGTCAGAGTCTTATCAGACCTGTCTTTTATATAATTTTATGGACCGAGTTGTTTATTTTTGTCATTTTCTTTTTAATTGTGGCCATATTCCATCTTGAATTTTATTTTCCACAACTACTTTCTTTACCTTTAAGTCTTGATCATTTTTAATGTACATTTATTTCAACTTCATGTTCCTCTGTCTGGTTAGATTGTGAGCTGAGCCGTCATAACTTTTTTATGTTGAGGGTGTAGCAAGTGTATTTTTTATCATTTTACTGACATTTTTTTTAAGTTTTAAGGGTCAAATGTGAGTTTACAGGAAAATTGGGGTCAAAATGTTTATCCCAAACACTTACTTTGGTCTTGGTGCTGAGAGGCTGAGATTTCACTTTCTCGTCTTTGTTTTTGGAAATCCTCAGGAACTGCTTTAAATCGCCCTGGTTTGACAAAAGCGAGAATACGTTTAAACATGAGTGAAGCAGAAAGTCCTCCTGGACCATCGACTAGCTTCTTTTAGTTAAGCTTACCAAGTCGTAGTACTCCAGAACCATGTAGTGGGGCTCGGCTTCTCTGCACAGACCCAGCAGGCGGACCACGTTGGGGTGGCTGAGCTTGCCGAACATTTCTGCTTCCCGTCGGAAGTCGAGCTGAAGCTGCTCGTCTCGAGTCTGGAGGCTCTTCACCAGCACCACCGTTTCCTCCTCCCTCTCGTCGATGCCCTTGGCTTTGGACAGCAGCACCTCGCCAAACTCTCCTTTGCCTGCATCGCAAGTCACAGTGTGCTAAGCGCAGCAACAGCAGCTTGGTTTCTTCACTGTTTGCATCCAGCAAGTGAACTTAACTTACCTAAGGTAGTGATCGTCTGCAGGTTTGCTCGGGGGAAGTGCAGCTTGTCGCTGTTAACGTGGCTGTGGCGCTTCTCGGTTGTTGCCATGGTACCCATGTTGGTGAGTGCCACCTCTTCTTGGATCTCAGTGGCGGTGTGGCCATTTTGTTGAACAGCCCCTCCTTGACAGACGTAACATATTATGGCTATGACAATTTCAAAATGGTTTCGAAAATGTGGGCGCTCACATAAGTGTAGCCATGCAATATGAAGATGTTTGCATTTTAGATATGCATACTGTATAAGTAAGAACAGTGGGAGAGTGAGGCATTCAAGTAACATCAAAGCATGGACATTTGTCACCTACAGGGATCAATGACGTGACTGCTTCAGCCCAAATTTCTCAAGGGGACACAATGTAATGAGATCCTTCTTAAGCAACACAAATTACAACTTGATCTAATATGGTTTCACGTACGAAAGGGAAGCTTTTCATGTTTAGTTTTAATTGCTGTCAAGAGCGAAACCTCGGTCAAAGCTGTGGTTTACCAATACAGCTTCATCTGGACAGCTGATCCTCAACATGTTTCGATGGTAATGAATATGTTACAATTACCGGTAACTAATTAAAGTGATTTTTTTTTTTTAGAAGTGGTTTGGAAAATGAATGGATGGACATTATTTTCTTTGATTTTTGACAATAATATCATTGTGTGGAAGAAACCCATCACATAGGATAGTTGGATAAACATACACGAGAAAGCAGGGGGAAAAAAGATATTTATGAAAACAAATTCCCATACAGGTGCAACGGAAATACATACCATAAGAAAGGAAATTGATTTCAGTCGGTCGATTTTATTCAACTGAACTGGATAAATTTATCACTCCATAAAATTGTAATTCATTGAACTTCATCAGTGTATTATTATTACTCCAAAAGACTTCATTATTTCTTTTCACTGGAGTTCACCGAATGAACACAAGATGGCGGCAAAGGCTTTTACGTCTCAAATCTGAATAAAAAGAAGAGGAGGAAATCCAGGAATTGCCAAACATCTGTATGCCTGCCCCCCAAGAAATCTATTATGCTTTGAAAATGTGAAAGAGTAGCACCTCTACCTTATTCTCTGATGAAAGACAGTAATGTATACAGCAAATTCCAACAACAATAGCCAATCCAAGTTTGCATTTTCCCAGCGCAATCCCTGTTTGAGAAGGCCTGGCATAATAAAACAACAAAGGTCAAAGCATTTGTCTCTATCATAGAGGCATACCATTGAGGCACTCCATCTCTGGCTCCTCTCCATCTGGACGCTTGTGCTGCCTTTTGGCGTTGCGCCTCTTTTTGCAGTAGAACATGAGGCCGAGCACCACGATGATGTACGCCACAGCCGCCCCCACAGAGAGGCCGATCGTTTGAATCATTTTGTAGGGCGCTCTGTCCTCGTCCTCGTCATGCGTCTGGGCAGGTTTATCTGTGGCGTGCAGACATAAATGATAAATAAATGAAGTCCCAGAGTAGCCAATCTCCATTAATTTTGTGTGAGCAACATATCTAAATCCATTTGTCTCTTAAGAATCTGTACTGGAACATTATCCTCTTATCTGGTGGAAATTGGGAGTGGGAAGTGTGACTGTGTTTGCGTTTCTCTAACAGACAGTTTTAATGAAAGACAGTTTTAATGAAAGGTTGACTGTATATTGAAGCTTCAGACAATATGCAAGAGACAAAACGGTATTAGATCTACCTGCCCAGTTCTATCACCCCAGTGACAGCTGTAGTGGAATACAAGTAGCCATGATGTTTAACCTGCCAAGGTGGTTGGCAGGAGGAGTATTTGGAAGGCTTACTGAGTTGTCCCTTGTGTCCACTGTGTGTGAGCGTGTGTATGTGTGTGTGTGTGTGTGTGTGTGTGTGTGTGTGTGTGTGTGTGTGCGCGTGCGTGTGTGTGTATATGCAACTTACCAACGACATACAGCTGAGCCACGCGGTCTTTGATGCTGCAGCTGTTTCCAGCCACACAAGTATATCTGCCTGTGTTATCTGTTGTGACGTCTGCAATCACAAGGGAACCATTGGGCATCTTCTGGATCCTGAGAGACAGAATGACAATTTTGAGGAAACAATCTTTTGACCATTCTAAAGGAATGTGAATGAAATGGATTGAAAGTTAACAGGATAACCTTCAATCCATTGCATTCAGATCAACTATTTTTCAAAAATGGATATGTGTTTATTGAGATAGTGACTGGATAATGGGGCGTACTTTATATGGTAAAATGTTTCACACACGCTCTATTTTTGCAGGCTGGACTCAAAGGAGTGAACATATCTTTCTCTGGAGGGAGTCTCACTGCCTTCAGAAGTCCCCAGTTACACCACAAGAAGCCACTAGATTTATTGCTCATCACTTTTGTTTTGAATAGTCCCTAGTTGGGAGAGAAATACCTCAAGATTTGAAGCCTTTAAGTATAGTGGACAAAGTCACGATATTGACAACGATGAGTAGCCGCTCACTTTGTTGCCTGCACTAGCTCTGCCCCATCACCGTGGAAGTCAAAGCTGTAATCGGCATTTGTATGAGCATAACTGGCCCTCAAAATGCTTTGATTTGAACAACAATGTCGCAAGGGTAGTAAGTGTACTTGAATTTCCCCGGTGGATGCAATTTTAATGATTTTTTTTTTAATTAGAGATGCAAGTCAACTTTTCTCAAGGATTTTTTGTGCTGATTCCAACCCTCATTTTTTCTGTTGCACATCAGCTTTTCATAACAACAGCAACAAGAGGACTAAGAATAATAATAAGAAGAAGAACAAGAACATAATATATTTAGTAATATTTATAAATTAAAGCTTAGGTTCAGCAACAGGTAAATTTTTTTCTGAAACATCATAGCTATCAATTACAACATATGGTAAAATCAATATTATGGAATATTTTATAGGTCAAACATGAACAACTCTCGAAAACCTGAAGTGCTCGGAAAAAAATAGACACAATTTTAAAAAAATCTGCATAAAAAATAAATTTAAGGCACACATAAAGCCCTCTCTGATTCACCTTTGCTATTGACCAGTGTTTCATTTGTTTATTTTGACTCAAGAATGTCAGAGACCATATATTAAGACATCTACGAAATGTTTTGATAGTTTGTTGGTGAATGTACATTAAAGCCTTCATTTGATGCACTGTCCATTAAAATTAATACAGTTCGTCGATGAAAGATACAGTGTGTAAAATGCAGTAGCCATTTTCTGTACTAAAATTAACGTTACATTGTTTTTGCTCAGTAATTATTGTTCCACGTTCGAATACTAACCTGTATTTTGAGACCATAATATGAGATCACTGCGAAAGGAAAGTAATCAGGAAAGCCGATCCTTCTGAATGTCCAAATCCATCATGATTTATAAAGATTAAAGTAGCTCTCCTAAGTTGCTGATTGTAGTTACCTTCTGTTCTTACTGATGTCCAGCGTCTTGTCTTTCACCATCCAGTGGATATGAGGCTCAGGGTTGCCGCTGGCCTGGCAGTGTAGTATCGCCGTGTGGCCCTGGTACACTGTCGTATTCTCAGGCTCCACTTTAAAGCGAATGTACACTAACAGTGCACATGAAAAGACACAGACACACACACAGACACAATACATTATCTTAACTCTTAGTTCTCATGCGGGCGCAAACTAAAAGGCTGTGGCAACTGTGGTTGCTCGCAGTCAAACTCTGGCGGCACACTCTGGCGGCCAAATGTAATTCATTACTAGGCTGTGAAAAGACCACAAAGAGCCAGTAAATGTTGCCGCTTATTGAAAATGATCAATGAAGGTTTCCTCATGACAGCACCCTCAAATATACTCAAAACCACAACCACTTGCAACATAGGAGTGGTGACTAATGTGGTCGTGCCAAGTTCTTTTCAAGCTCCCTGCTTGCACAATAATGAAGGAGCATTTTACCTGCCACTGTGAGGGACACCAAAGCTCTGATCTCCCCCTGGAGGCTGTTGGAGGCGATGCAGGTGTAATTGCCCGCGTCACTGCGGGTGACTTTGGAGAAGTGAAGTTGGCCGTTTTTCTGGTCCACATGGGGTGGAAGGTCTCCTCCGTCTGCAGGGGGCGACAGAAGACAGGGGAAATCCAAAACGAATGAATTTGTCTTCATTTTCACTCATACTACAGCTGCAATGCAAACAATTGATGACGCTCATTGGGTCAGAGATGACTGCATTTCAGGCATCATTCACAATCTCTAGATTTATATACACTTAAAAGCATCTCCTTGTTCATCTGTGATGAAGACTAGTACATTGAGAAAACCCAGACAGGCATGGGGGAGGACTTTCAATTCCTTGCTTGTAAGGTTGAGTGCATAAATGTATATCTGAAAGCTACATTTCGTTCCATTTCCTGAGAGCTTGTGAAGTGATAAAGAACTGTGACAAATGGAGGCAATTTTGTGTGTTATTATCGCTGTCCTGTCTTCAGCTGAATTTTCCATTTTGACACGAGTTGGGTATTGAGATCTTCGAGCACACCTGTTTTAGTCCAACGGATGGTGGGACTTTCTCTGCCTTTAGCTGAGCACTGGATGGTGATCTCATTATCCAGCTCCAGGCACTGGGAAGGTTGTGGCGTTGGGGTAAACTTGAGCTTCTCTGAAACAAGTCAAAACAAAAAACACACACACAAACACACACACACACACACACACACACACACACACACACACACACACACACACACGCACACGCACACGCACACGCACACAAACACACACTTGTATTACACTCATGGTTGACACAAAGGGGAAGTAGGAAAGCATATCAAGCTGATTCAGCATGTTTCAAGCATTTTCAAAATCGCTGCACCATAAATCAGTGACAAAATTCTTTTTTCTTTTTCTTCATTAAACATGACCATTTTGACTTTCTGAACAGTCCCTTTTGAACTCTGAAATATTAATAATTCAACAAAATCAAATGAACACTTTTTGGCCAATGTAACGGAAATATATAGTGAAAACATTCACACAAAAATGTACAGCAGTCGTGAGTTAGCTGTTGCGAATAACAGTTACCATTTCAAACACAGCACATTCAAACGAGGTGCTTTAATCAAACTATCAGTGCTTGTTGTACCTTGAAAATACACCTTAACGATTAAAGCACACCTGAGAACCTGTGTACAATGTGCTCATATATAGAACTAAAAAATATCAGAGATGAGCATCTTATAAATAGAGAAAGCATCCAGACATAACAATGACACATCAGATCATTTGCACAAGCATTCATCTTAGAGGAAAAAAAAGTGTTACAATGGAGGTCAGACTAAAGCCGGTGCTGTACATGTTCAACACCTCCGTGGGTGTCCTCCAGCTCTTCCTATTTTAAGAAACACACACACGAGCCCAAAGGCAAGACCACATTTGTTTGTGATTTTCTCCGAGTACTGTATTACTGATCTTTTTTGGAATGACTCCAAACACACTTCGCTAAAATAAATCTCGCCGTCTTACCCAGCACGGTGACTCTGGCCTGGCCAGATAGTCGACCACCCACGGTTTTGGTCTCACAGCCGTACATCTGTCCGTCGTACACCTCGACGCTGTTGATCCTCAGTGTGCCGTTCGGGAATAGTTTAAAACGGGAGTCCTGGCAAGAAATGTTCAAGAAAAGCCCAGTTAAATTGTCTAGAAATGTGTCCAACATTGTGGAAAAATGAGCTCTCCTTTTTTGCGTGTGTATTTACGATTTATTTTTATCTGAATGGCAGCAAGAAAATGACCGGGGTAATAAGGTAAACAGCTTGCCAGCCTGCAAATGTCCACATATCTCCAAAGCCTCAAAAGGAGTCCTCACACAGGCCAGTGTGGAATGCGACCATGACAACTGACCTCTGCTGTGATCATGATGTTGTTGCGAAGCCATGTGACCTCAGGTTCAGGAGTTGCTTTGGCGTGACAGTGCAGATAACCTGGTTTACCTTCTTCCAAACGACTGTCTTGGGGCCTTGTTACCCACACAGGGGCGGCTGCAGGAGAACACACGTGTATATCACGAGGACATTTTATAGTCCCTCTCACACATGCAGTATAATTGTAACAGCCAAGTAATCAACTGCATGACAGGAACCTTGTCCAGAGAACTTCGCTTGACTTACTGCCACTAATTATCAGCATAACACAAAGGGAAACAACAAAGTGTTCTGTTGTTCCAAGCTAGGCATTATGTATGCACTTGGAATATTTTGCTGGAGTCATAAAAAACATTATTTGTATATGCCCTGCATTTTAAAATCTGGCATGTATTACAAATGCATTGGCAGATGTGATTTATTTGATTGTAATGCACATATTGGACAGGACGGCGGACATTTGACTTCTTTAATTGTTTCTGCTTCAAACTGTACGGAGGGCTGGCAGTGCCAAAACAGAAAGTAGCATCAGAAAAATGTACTGAATCACCCTTGACTATGTGACTCTTAGTTCTTAAAAAAATATAATAATAATAATAACACAAATAATTGTGAATAAATATGTTATGTATTTGAAGTTGTTTTGGACTCACTGGCCACAGTGAATGTAACTTCTTGTGTCCTGCGGCCTGCCTTGTTTTGAGCTATGCAGGTGTAGACTCCAGAATCGCCCGCCTCCGTTGGGCTGAAGACCAGATCCGAGCCATCCTGGTACACTCGTCCCTCTGTGGGCACCCTCTGACCTCGCCTCTCCCACCAGACTTCGGGCTGGGGTCGTCCACGTGGGGCGTTGCAAGGAACCCGCTGCAGGGTGTCCGCTGTGAAAACCTTTGACATCTTGGGCATCATGTCCTCAATCTCTGTGGTGTGGACAAAAGAGGTGAAGGAAACCGATGAGCTGTGAAATTCCAGTCATTTTAATTTGGTGATTGAGAATCATCAAATTGTCTTTTGATTCGATTTTGAATACCGTACATCGAGTGCATGTGCACACAACAAGATTTAGCTCACAGATCTGTTGACAGGTTGTCAGTATTTTAAATAAAACTCAAATCTCTCCCCCTAGTATTATGTGGAACAAAGGCAACAGTAGGAGACTGACAATGTAGGTTGTTTTAAGTAAGGGAATTAAATTAACAAGGGTCTTTGTGAGGTGAGCCATACCAAAAGTTGTCAGCAGCTATACAATCAATGGAGGGTAATCTGCTACGAAGACTCACATGACCTCACTATATGTATCATGTATTTTACATTCTGGGTGATTATAACAATCATTAAAACTTTATTGGCCTAGGAGACCCAAGCTGGTCACCTGCTCCAACCTTTTACAGTCAATGATCAGTTGAATACGAACAGAGGGAAAACGCACATATTTTAGCAGATGAAAGAGAGGCTCAGCTGGGAAAGAAGGAGGGGTGGGCGGTGAAATGAAGGAGGTGGAAGTGGAACTGTGATGGAGAGACTGTTTAAACTTGTCACCAAATAATGACTTCTATTGTGACACAAGCCCCTTTAATGCTTGCAGGGATTACCATCAGATTAGGTGAATTAAGGTATTTAAATGGAGCTGCGGTTCACTGGGCTAAAACTGTAGATGCAGTCGGATTTCAATTAACCCAAAAAAAAATAGAGGTTTGGAGGGGGGAGGGGGGGGGGGGGAGTCCTCGGGATAGTTAAAAGAAAGAAATTCCTGCCTTCAGCGGGTTCAAAATATTTGACTTGCGTGCACTTGCAAGACAGTCTGATTAGTACACAGCTTGGCCTGACTTTAAACTGCAACAGTCATTGAAACTTTTTTGGTGGTACTGTTCAGAGCTCAACAGACACCATTATGGGCTACGTCGTATAATAGGCGTTATGTGTCTAGACTATGTTTTGACTCTCGTCTCTGCACTGTTGAGCCATGCAGTTTTTGTTCTCCGCGGGTTCATAACATAATGCAATTTCTTGGGTTGTCTCGATCCGACCACACGATCGGAAATCTGGGCCGATCAAATGATATTCAGCTGATCAGTATCGAATGAAAAAGATTGGATTTTTCATTTTTTTATGTCATGTAAAATGTATCACCTCGGGATATCTTTGTTCCGGGGCAGGGGGTGGCGGGGTGCGGATACAGTATCCAGGTATTCAAATCAACTGCCTTTGACTCGGACTCGGGTGCAAAATAAGCGACTGGGACATCCCTTGTAATCTCAAATATTGGTACTCATCATGCAGATTTACATTCGCAAAGATACATTTTATTAGCATTGAAAAAAATCAATGACTAAGGTAAAGCAATTTATACATCACAAAAATACTAGAAGCAGGTTTCTCACCATTTTAAAACTAGAATGGCATTATAAACATGAACAATATATCCAAGCGGACATCAATTGATAATGCACGATGTATTTGTAGTGAAAAATTGTTGATTTCTACATGCTTTGTAATAAGCGCCTCTCTTTACTACTATTTTGAGTAGATGAAGTCCACCAGGTCAATAAAAAAGCAGTTTCATTTTGGCTGAGCAGGAATGAATATAAATGCTATAAATTCTAAATCTCATAAGGGAATGTCATCTGTTATTTTACACTGATTTCCACATGATGTGATCAGCTTAAACGTGATACGTAAAACACACGAAGAGGAAGAAGTGAAGTGTTTTGGCATCTTCCGAGTGAGGAAGATACAGCTGGGCCGGATATTGATAAGCAAATGTGATTATCTGGTGAGATATGGCTCTTTGTGAACGAGCAAACAGAAGGAAGATCGATAATGTACATAACATGATATCACACACTCAGATAAAACAATGGGCTGAGGCGTTTATCTCCAAGCAGCTCAACAGCTGCAAATATGGATGTGCGTGGGTATGTGTGCGCGTACACCCGTGTGTGTGTGTGTGTGTGTGTACCTGCTATAAGTAGGGAAGCCTCATGTGTGACTTGGGAGCCGCCGACACCACGCCCAACACACTTGTAATTGCCTGTGTTCCTGGGTTTGACCTGGGTGATGAGCAGTGACCCGTTGGATAGCAGGAACACACTGGAGAGAAAACAAACCCCCATATTTTCCTCTCAATCATTCTTCACGCAACCAGTGTACCATAATCTGCACCAGCAGCCCAACTGCACAATGTAATGGGTACCAGGGATCTGGCGTGTTTCCGAAGCATGCTGATCCAGGGAAACATCTGGTGTACCAAGTTAGTTGTAATTAAGGCAAATAAAGTACCTCTGCACAGCACACAAATAAGTGTCCTACATAGCAAGTTATTTTTAAAACGTCTTGTGACGGTGGAGGCCCCATCTTAATGGCCCAGGTTGACCTCTGGTACGCTAAACAGTCATTCAATGGCAGTGACAGACAGGGTGAGAATTAATTACAGGCTGTCCACATCTGGGGTGGCTAAGCGAGGGAGTGGCAGGAACCCAACACACAGCAATGTCGGTGTCATGTCATCTCTGTTCAAAAAGCAGGATGAAAGCAAGCTCTGTGACTCCTGTGTTTTCTTACTAAGTGCAAGTGTGTACTGGAGAATATATGAAAGACAGCAGTTTTCATAGCAACATAAAATATATACTTAGAAGCGCTATTGGTTATCTGCCTCCAGGGAAAAGTTTTCATACTTGCAAAATTGCTCTGTGGCCATATTGTTTATTAAATTATTTTTCTTTTATGTACACAAAGCAAGACTGGGATGAGTTGCTGAAATGATGACACAGGACTGCATCATTCTGACCTGATCAATAAACATTACACAGGCTACTTGAAGCCCTTACTCTTAACTGTTTGCTGGGCTCCAGAGTATTTTTATTTTATTTTATTTATTATTATTATTTTTTAATATGGCTCAGAACCTGAAATTTTACGGGTGAAAAGTAGGAGCGCACACAGAACAAAAACTTGCAAAGTAAATTCACGCCTTTCATGTTCACTGATTACTGATAAATGGGCAGAAGTGCAGAGCAGAAATCCATTTAAAAACGGCAAAAAAATAAAATAATAAATAAATAAAGAAATCTGCAAAAACATTGCCACTGTTGAAAAATTTTGCAGCAAAATGCCCCCATTTAGGGCAGTCTGGAGCCCTGGTTTGAGTGTTAATATTCACACAGCCAAGTCACCGCTACCTTGGTGATGTGATCATATGCAAGTAGGCACTGCAATTAATGGGGGAGGCAAAATTGCACACCATGTTGACAACCCTAGTCACATTTTCTGCAGGGCTGATATGACTAATGAACCATGAGCGGACGACTCGAAGCCTCATTCATTTCTCATTTAAACATAGGGAGCTGGAGCAAACCGCCATGCAGGCCTGTAAATTTCAACCCAAAAAGTGACTCTGTTTATGGTCACATGCAATTCAAAGACAGCTGCAGTGGCTCTGTGTGACGTTCGGTGTGGCCGCTACAGATATTTTCAAGTCAGGCAGCAACAACAGTGCAGTGTGTCCCATCTGCTTGTGACTCTTGTGCAGCGAACCGTGAGGAACATAAACTGACCATAATTATTAAAAAACTTAAATCACCCAGCAGGACAGATTTTTTTTCTTTTTAACCACAGCTGGCCGCAGGCTTGCTGGTTGACACATATGATCGAAAGCTTTCAAGGGGACATGCTGGTAAACTGATTGCAGCTTGAACTCTATTTTTCCGCTCAGTGCGTGAACACTGGAAGGCTCTTGTGATAGGCTAGCGAGAACACCCACGTTAAAATGAAATACAGCAGATTTCAAAGGAACTTTACAGCGTTTCCGTAATAACATTCCTTAATGTGCAATTCAGCTCAAGCCTGAGCTGCACATCAAAATGGAAGCTGAAAGTATGACTCAAGGGTTCCAGCTTATAGGTCTCAAGGGAATGCACCAAAGGTAGGCAGTAAAACAAGTAGAGCTGATGCATATTAGGAAGAATCGTGAGGTAAGGCCAGGTATCAATGTGGCAACAGGAGGGGACATATTCCCAGGGAAAAAAAGGGATATTGTAATCAGGATTTACCGAGTTTTATTGACCAGCAGCTCGCTTTCGTGATACCATTCCAGAGCAGGAGGCGGCACAGCCGTGAACTGGCAGTGGAACACAGCTTCTTCATTCCTCATAACCACCTGGTCCTCGGGAGTGACCACTGGTCGAGGAAAGCTCTTATCTATAAAAGGGGTAGACAAACATCTCCATTATTATATCTACAGTTATGAGACCATCAAGCGCAACCGCATCCGCGCACTTATTAAAAAGTGCCAACAGCAGTGCGGACCCTCAGGTGCTGGGATGTGTCAACACCTCAAGGGCCTCCAGGTAGTCTTCACTAGGGCCCTGGACTTTTCATTGATCCTGGACTCATCAAAACCATTGTTGTGTTATGGCAGCTGGAACACATGATGGGACTGACTGTTGTGCGGGAGGAAAAATCCCGATTGTCAAATTCACAAATTGATGTGGCATGTCATTTTTATTGAACAATCGCAAATTCATTCCATACCTTCTAATACCTGCTTACAATATGAATGAACTTGTCGGTAAGTTGTAATGTAAATGTGGTATTTCCTTCAAAGTTATAGATCTCCAATAAATGACGATTATCGATATATTTAAAAGTGGAGCAACTCTACTAGGTAGTAGGTCTGATTAACGAGGAGAACACGCAACACCACATGACTAAAAACATTTCATAGTAAATTTACATATTTAATTCATGGAGGTAAAAAATATAATGATATTTCCATTCTCAATTTCCCCTTCTGAGATTGGTCGCATTTTTATACTTGCCATTGACAACTGACTTTTGCAACCCATTGCATGTAGTTAAAAATATTTTCTTTGTGTTCAGACTGAAGAAACCATATCAAAAAAAACAAAAACAAACAGTATGACTGGTTAAATTTTGAATAATCCACAGGCGATGTCTTGAAATTTAGCATCAGTTTTCTTGGTCATATGCTCGGCCAATTTAAAAAAAGGTAGGAAGTACTGCAGAGGAAGCCAATAAGACTTTCCATTGAGTAGACATGATAGGAGAGAGGAGATGACAGGTGCAGTGGGATTTTTATGACAGCTCACAAATACGACTGAAATCTTCAATTAAAATGTGTCCTTTTGATTTATTCATTCATTTTTACATATTTTCAGGAACCACTGTGATTTCTCATATGCCTGTAGGCTAGTAACTCACTGACAGTGTTCATCAAATTAAATACAGTAAAATTTCCCAGTTGCCACATAAGAGTTGGAATTTGTCAAATTAAAGAGACCACGCTTCATTTCCACATTGTTATATGGCCAGAAGGGTAGTCGATTAAAGGCCGTATTAGCCTAGAGATCCCTTATATTATACACTTGGCCCACCCAAGAACTTTAAGACTGTAAGACTGTTACAGTGTGACTACGCTGAAAAACTGCTCAAATCTGTCAAATCTACCTCAAAGTGAAGCCCTATGGCAGTACCAATGGTGGATAGGGTAATTGGAAACGCCGTAATTATCCATCCTTCCTCCACCCAGGTGCTGACATTACACGAGTGTGATTGTGTGTGTGTGTGTGTGCGCATGTGTGTGTGCATGTGTGTGTGTGTGTGTGTGTGTGTGTGTGTGTGTGTGTGTGTGCGTGCGTGCGTGCGTTTCAGGTGGTTCAGTGTGATGCAACCATGTACTGAATGTACTGTACTTCTCTCTGCGGTGTACTAGTGTCACGCAAGCACACATAAAATGGGGAAAAAAATCATGACAAGGGCAAGCAGTAATACAAATACACTCATGATGCATAACAGTACACATCAGCAGTTTTGTAAACGGGCAGTAGTCATGCAGCTATATGGCGTATAAGCCTGCCTATGTTGGTCTGCTCCATTGGCATTTATGATGTTCTGTCTCCATATGTAAGCTGAGTTGACAACGCGCCATTATGTTTTATTTCATGACATGACATATCAAAGACCAATAAGTCAGCAAACTGTGTGCACCTACTTGTACACATTGGACATACCTATGATGTTGAGTGTGAAATTACTGTTGCTGCAGACGTGGCCGGCTGCGTTCTTGGCACAACAGTAGAACAGACCATTGTCATCTGGAGTGGCGCTCTTGATTGTGAGTGTTCGTTCCTTGTTGTTGATCTGATGGCTTTTCTCAGTCAGTTTCACTCCGTCTTTGAACCACTGGCAGGTTGGCCTGAGAGGAAGACATGAAATGGGGATGATTATGATGAGGAGTAACAACAAAAAATCCCCAACATCGGGGTATGACAGAATTAACTTATTTTGGTCTTGCACCATCCTAGAATAAAAAAATGATCGGGGAGACTCACCGTGGGTGTCCGTCAATGTGACAGCGAAGCGTGACGGGGGCTGAGCTCTCGATTTCCCCTTCTGAGATGGGCTCCTTTAATGTCACACCACCGCTTTCTAACCCTGCAGAAGCAGAAAGGAAAACAGTCAAGACTTCAAGTGGGAGGATGGACAGACAAGAAGTGTTACAGTGATTGTCAGCATGAGACACAGACTTAAGTAGTCTGCTGTTATTGGACATGTGAGACACGGTGGGCCTGCAAGAATGACCCCATGCAATGTCGAAAACATTGATGCACACTGTCCATAATTCCTCCAAATATACAATCAAAAGGCTAAAAGTATCATTGGCTACGAATAAAGGTACCGCACAATGGATTGTCAAGTCCAACAGGAGTCAAAATAGGAGTAATTCATTAATTAATCATTCCTTCAAACTATAGTCAATACAACAAAATCCAAACGTTATACTTATAATAAGATACATTGATTAGCTCTATGAGATAATTAATGATTCGCTGAACAGTGACCTCTACCACGAGGAAAATAAACTGACTCTTACTACAGTATATTCCTCTTTTGGCAGCAAAGAGTGTCATGAAACATGATTGACGTTTGCCACAGATGAATATGGACATGGGTGCAAAGAAACCAATTCTCTGTTTTGAATGCATCAGACAGGAAAATATGAGGTTCTACTTTGAAATATGGCTGAATGGTGGTCAGGTAACTGCCAATCACGGCTCGTTCGCAAGCTGAGCTGTGGTTGGTTATTCCCTGACCACTGAAAATGTGTGCTGTCATTTTCGATCGACAACTAGTGGCAAAATGGGATTTTAAAGTTGTTAATTGTACATGATAAATAATGAAATTATTACATTCATTGGAGACAAAATATTAACTTTTTTTGATTGCTGAAAATGGCCAAATCAGTGAAGTTTCCCTTGAATTTTAGTGTTCTATTATTATGAATGTCACGGCTATAATTGATGGTGTTTTTGCCAATTTTACATTTTGGTGCGGCACGATTTAGATTAAGCCCTATGAACACACACAACCCAAATAATTTTTTATACTTCAGAGGGGGGGGAAATATTTAAAATGAATGAACACTGGCAAAGTCCTTTTCAGCTTTTGTGTTGCCTTGTCTTCAAAACACTCCTTTAAATGTGCTCATTGTATTTGTATACAGTTTCTCCATTGCTGACATTTTCTACAGCCTGTGGCTGACTGGTGTGAGCAGCAAGCACTCTTTATAGCATCTATTAAAAATGCATGGCATCACCTGAGACAGGAAGAAGCTGCCTGACAAAGAGCAAAGTAGGCTCTACAGGGAGATCTGTCTGGATTAATATGTTATGCTTTCATTGACTCGCCTAAACCCAGCCTTCTCTGAGACCCATACAGTACGCTTTAGCATCATCTAAAGGCAGATTGCCCCCCCACCCCCGAAAAAAAATGCAGATCTCCTTAAAGTTCACATTCCATATTGGCCCAAATATAAGACGGCCATGATAGTAAGACGACCCCCTCTTTTTCAAGACAAGTTTGAAAAAAGACTTTGAACACCAAATTTATTTTTATACAGAAAATAATTACAGTACATCTGAAACAAATGATTGTAACAATATATTTGAGAGACAAAGCACATTATTTTTCCTCATTCAAATCTTAATATCTGAACATTTAAATATATAAACTAAAGTGCAATCACATTCGTAAATGAATGGCTTCTGATTTTTGAAATGTAAATGACATCATAACTTCCCCTCAGCTGCCGGTTAACCTTGCCGATCTTCGACCCACTTTTCTCCAGATTGTCGCTACGTTTCTCTATTTTCTGTTATGTCTTCTATTATTTTCTTCTCTTTTCCATCTTAAGATTAAGATATACTTTATTTGTCCCGCAATGGGGAAATTACAATCAGAATTCAGAAAGGAAAAACGCTGGGTCGGGAGAGGGGAAAAAAAAAAAAGAAAAACGCTTACCGCTATTTTTTATTTTTCTTCCTCGTGAGACCGCTATTTTTATTTTATTCTTCGTGACAGGGGTTCTCTTTGGCCTGGGGAGTCAAGTTCAGCATTCGCTTCAATGATATCTGGCGTCATCTAGCGTTGTGAATGGGTATAACGTCTAGACCCCGAATATAAGACGACCCCCACTTTTTCAGTCTTATTTCTTTGCAAATAACACCGTCTTATATTCGGGCCAATACGGTACATTTGTGCATCTGTCAAAGACATGTTTGCATACAGTGATGAATGAGATGCCGCCCACGCCGTCCTAAGCAAGAGGAATCATTTCAGTGCCTTCAAGCGGGCTTGTTGTGTGCACACGTCAGAAAGTCTGTTAATTGTGTGTCTGAGGCAAGGTCGCTCTTGTGAAGAGGAGTAAGGTGAAGGCTATAGAAGGACCTCAGGGCAGACACACTGAACTTTCCATTGGTGCAAAGGAAGCTGAAGAATTCGAACAAAAACAGAAGGTGTAAACACGGAGTGTCAGCGAGAGTTCACTGCAATAACTATCATCAGCATGTCAAACCTGGTTTGCAAATAAAGGCAGTTGTTTAAACCTGCCCAGAGGTTTCGGATACAGGTGGTATAAAATATAAGGGCTTCTTTCTAACACGTTTCTATGAGTCAGTGTTTTTTTTGGGGAGTTTTTTTTTCCCGTAATGAAAACAACACGACTTGAACAACAGTCTTTAAACAACCAGATTTTATGTATTTACCAAATTTACATTTGCCTTCATTGAACGATTCCAATAAGGTTGGGGAAGCACAGAATTGTCCAAAGTATCTCAGTATGGTGAACTAAGGCCAACCTCATGATCAATTGTTTGTGTTCCGAGACCGTCATCATATAAAGATAAATATGCGGCATGCACGTCAATGTCAAGGAACCATGCCCTACCACTGACCTCTGTAGACAAAAATCCATTAACAATCACAATGAACCATTGAGAAATCGGGGCTTATATCCGCTTTTGGTTGAACTAGATTTCTTGACACTTGCACATTCTCAGCTTAGGTTTCTCCAGCTGTCCACTTGACAAACAGAAGGTAGTCTTTCATAACCTATTAAGAGGGACACATACTTGTTGATAATCCATCCTCAGAATGCATGACCAAGTGTCTAAGTGAGTGAGTGTGTGCCTGCCTGGCCTTAAACATCAGAATTAAGGCTGTACAATTATAATTACGTTGGAGAAGGAATCGGAAGCCAGATCAACTCAGGGATGACAATAGATCAATTGAGACCATATTACAGTTCGGGCAGCAGATATGTGTGAGCTTGTTTTTTTGCTAATTTCTGAAAAAGGAATTGCAGATTGTGCTACAGAGGCAATGTATTCTAGGCTTTTCATTTGACTGGCAGTACCATATGCGTATGTAAATGCAAGTTGGACTCCTGCTGTGAAACAGAGAGATAAATAAAAAATGAAGAAGGCCAGGGAAAAGTGTGGCGTCAGATTTGATCAGCTGTGCTTGACAAAAGGGCAACAGGCCAATGCTTCAAATTCAATCAATTCAAGGAGATGATGTTGCCGTCACATGGTGGAGCACAGGCGTGAGGCTGATGAGCAGCTGCGTTTTGTCAGCTCACGTGAAAATGTGAAACAAAAGTAGGGGGACAGATGGATGAGAGCTAGTGGCCTTGCATTAGTGATCAGAAAGGATGTCCTAAGAGCACACAAAGCTATCTCTTCATAAAATGTAGGTTAGGGACACTCACAGTAATCAGCACAAGATGATGTGTGTTTGCTTTTGCTCGTGTGGCTCAGTGCAGGTTTGCAGATTAAATAGGGAGTGCGGATTGAGCGCGTTTCATAAGTCAATTGCCAATGCATGCAACACATTTCCCAAACATTAGACTGTCTGCACGTTGCTGCAGGCGTCAGGCAAAACACCCGCAGAACCAACAAACGTGCTGACAAAGGCGAAGCATGGCCCCGACGACTCTGCTGGAAGCGGTTTCGCCACGGAGACCCAATGACCAGGCAGGTCAAAGGAACGAAATGGGGGGTGGGCTGAACCCCTATTAGAGAACACAGAGGGGGATAATTACTCTGAATAACTCTCAACTGACAGGATTTGCTTACCCACCATTGAGAGCAAGATAAATTAACTCTCTCGCTCTCGCCACAGGCTGGGGTGGGGGAGTCAGGGGGGATAAAAACCGATGGCGGTACAGTACATGTAGAGCACCCTGCCCTCCCCCCTATAGCTCATATTTACTACGATGCACGCAAAGTAGCATACGCATGAGTGAACACTCAAGCAGAATTAGAGCTAGAGGGGGTCTTTAAAAGCTGCGTGTGGCTTTATCACCCGTTAAATGTATGTTGGGGAAATATGAGAGCATTTGTCATAACATGGTCTGATCCAAGTAAAGCGATCCACAGAGAAAAGCCAACGTGCACCTCTTGACAATGACAAATGAGTTGATACACAAAAACAAGCATGGCATACAAATGAATTCTTTAGGATTCATTACTGATACGAACAGGGGAACATCTACATTGCAACACACTGCGAAGAGACAGTATTTGCCAAGTTATCAGGAAAATAGAGACATATTGGAATAGTGGGCTTTGCATGAAGCCTGCGGCTTCATGCAAACTTTTCACAATTTTGAAGTCTCAATTGATACAATTTCAGATTTTTATTTTAATAAACAAGACATTTTTTTCTTACTTTACAGGTTCTATAAGTTAACTGAGGGTTGACCAACTTCCTAGAAGAGATTATGTTTGACGTGGAAGGTTTCAATTTACCGTTACAGGACTGCACTGCACTGCTAATTAATCTCCACACATCCCTTTGCACAGCAATGCAAAAGCACTGCCAGTCAAAAGGGAAGAATTAATGTTCTATCTATGATGTGCTTTCTCATTAATCTGATGTCAAGCAATCGGTTTGAAATTTTCATGGAAAAGGTTAACCAGTCATGTGTGAATATCACCGAAGAATGCCTTTAAGCCAGCATTGTTCAGCCAATGTACTGCAATGTCACGGCAGCGATTTAACTATAATATAACAATCTGTTTTGTTCATTTGCTTTAAAAAAAGTTGGTTAATATTAGATTCCATATTCATAAATAGTTGATCGTTCCAAAAATGAAAGTAGTATTTCTCACTGGGATTTCCTCAGAAAACTGCTGTCTAGATCTGGAACCTGCAGAAAAAACAGGAACATTCTGTGGCAGCTAGTATAACTCTGAACGATGCTTGACCTCCCACACAATCTATGCATCCATTGCGAACGAGCCCCGTCTACATCAAACTATCCATCCATTATACAAACCGCTTAGGCAGATTTGAACCCTGGACCTCAACACTGTGAGGCAGATGTGCTAACCAGTTGTCCGCCATGCTGCTGCATCAAACTAAAACAATGAAATTGGCCGAGTGTTTGAGTGATCCGGGTGGGCTTTTTCTCTGGTTTACTCTTTACACTGTGTGAGGAATGCACTTCACTCTTCAAAAGAGATTACACTCAGCTATACTGTATACAAATGGGAGGTGGGGGGGGGGGGGGGGGGGGTCATCCAATGCATGGAAATGCTAATGCCAACAGATATAGTTTCTGATTAAACATGTCAAGAGAACTGGTGTTTCATGTCCAACTTGTTTGATAAGCTTTACTAACATAGTGGATCATCTTTATTTAAAACACATTAAAGCCACCTCTTTCACACGAGAGAAGCTTTCGAAAACTCATGAATGTCTTATGACAATGACACGATGCGCTTCACATGCCACAAATATCTGCTTGTGGAGATTCACCCCTATCTCTCGGTGTTTAGGACAGACTTTCAGTTTGCAACTAGAAGGTCTTGTTTGATTGTAATCATCCTATGAAAATTGATACCTGTCACTCCCCTCCCCCGCCCCCCCCCCAAAAAGGAAAGACACGTTTCTGCTTAAATGTAATGATGAAAGAGAAAGGCAGTATTTCAAACGGATGCACTTCAATCGTAACAACTAGTACCAAAGGCTGCTCCACAATGTGACCACCTTGTTATTTATCACTAAACAGGATAGCTATGGCTTTCTTTTCACCAATGATGTTGCCTATGCTGGAAATGCAATGCAAGAAAAGGGAGTGTCGTTGATCAAAGTCAATTAAATTGCTTGAAGGTAAAAGCAACTCCGCAACATTCAGACTAAACACATGGGAAAAGAGCATGCGATGCAACATGGAAATAAAAATTTATTACAAGCAACAAGAAACACATGCTCGGTGGCGCTCATCTCCAGTTTCAATCGGGCAAATGAGAGGAAGCTTCAAAGAAAAAGGCAACAAAGTGGAACCATCCCCTCAACTTTTTAGCCGCCGCCTACTGTCACTTTTATCTTGCTTTTCTGATCTGGAAACTGGACAAACATCCTTTTTGTCATCATGAAACCGTGTCAACTGGTCATTTTCGCATGGGAAAATGAGGTGCTTTCAATCTAAAATGGAAGACTTACATTTGATGTTGAAAGAGGCGTTCGTGGAGTGGAGCACCTCTCCCATGGCCGTGTTCTGTGCCACACACTCAAAGTTTCCTGCATCCTGTTGACGGTCCACAGTGATGAATTTGAGATTGCTGCCCTCCTGGTGCCTCCTCTCGCTGTTTTCCAGCGGCTGCCCATTGTGGAGCCAGCGGTACGTGATGTCAGTCGGATCGCTGACCTCACAGCGGAGCATGGCGCTACGGCCATGCAGGGCATCCTGAGACTTGGGCTCTCTGGTGAACTGGATGGCAGCAGCCCCGATGGATAAAACTGAGAGGAGAAAAGACAGACAATAAATAACAGGGCCGATTGACCTTGTGTGAGAATGTTTCAATATGATCTGAATTTAGAGGGGGTGGGGGGCATACGCACACACAAACTCACTCACACACTAGTCTTGTGCCATTAGTTTATAAAGACAGCTCTCAAATGCGACACCAAGTGTTGCACGCACATCCTCATGCACACTTGAATCTTTTATGACGCATCTACCAGGACCGAGAGATAAGTCTTTTCTGCTCTATTTAACCACATCTCACTGCAGGGAACGAAATGACTGAACCCTGAACCAAAGCTCCCAAGAACACAATGCGACCGGCGTCATTTTAACGTGCAACATCATGTTCCTTGGTAGCGATGGAATTAGTTTAACTCGGAACAGAGCATGCAAATTGAACAAGTCTAGCACACAGTGTGTATTTTCAGTTTACTACGGACTTGTCACAACATAGAGTACAGCTGTACAAGACAATGAGATTCCATGCAAGACGCTGGATTGGCTCTTTCAAAGATAATGCTCAACCGAGTTCCACGATGAACAATATGTTTATTATTGCACTCGTAGATTGCAGCAGTGCAAAACCTTATTCAGCTGCCTAATACAAACATTTGTAAGTGTCAAGTCCAGTTGGTGTTACTATGTTTGAACTCTAGCAATAATCTCTCTTCATGTTCCAATACCTACCACAACGGACCCCTATCATGTGTCAAGGCAGTCCCCATTTGCCAGTTAGCATACCTGATGTCAAGTTTGTTATCATAAGGAACGGTCTATTGCTAAGAAGCGATGAAGCGTACCTACCAGCAATGTGTGGGCGTTGTGTGTTATGTGTCTGCATGTATTGAAAAATTTGAGACCGGAGCCAAGCCACAGCAGAGATGTTTCAATAATACTAAATCAAAGAGCTTGTTGAAACCAAGACAGTACCTCACTGATTGACCCTCATCAGTCCTTACAAAGATTGTCCATTAAATCTTAAGAAAAAAAAGTATATTCTGCAAAATGGCACAAAGATCATCCATTGATTTAGTATGCAAGGTGAGAAGAAATTTTCTTTTTGTTTTGTTTTTTTTTTTGCTACTCATAAGCGACAGTCTCTTCCTCATTCCTATTTATTTTCCATGTTCTGATTGAAATGGCTTTCGGCGGGCAAAATACTAGTGTTCCAGTTTATACGCTTGCCTTGGCACATAAGCTGTGAAGCAAATAAAGCCCTTCAGCTACGTCTTTCCATGACGCTGTTTGATTTAAAAAACAAGAATAGCTGTGGCAATTTTTTGGCAGGAAGGTCTGGCACACAAGTGGGTTCATCTTTGTGGGGGTCACAGTCCAGCAGGCTTTTCTTCAGTGGCAACTCAAGTGTGGAAAACCGTTTTACAAATATCACAAGGACACCCATTGCCAGATAATTTACACTACAAGCAGCATTTCTCCCCTCAAGTTGTGCCTGTGAAGTTGAGGTTAGGTCAACTTTGACTTTACATGGTTATATCAAAATTGTGAGGAAATCTGGTGACACGGGGAATCGATTTGAAGGTAATAAATAATATAATTGAGAAACAGTTTTGTGCCGATAGGGGGAAAAAAACAAAACAAAACAGAATGGCACTCAATTGGAAGCATGAAAAATGTACATGGCTCAACAACACACAGAATTAGACATTCATACCTCCAGCATACACCACACTGGCCGAGAAAAAAGAGTTCATAACATGTCACAGTACATGTATCTCGACTCATTAAAATTATTTGCTAATTTTCCTCATGGTCAATCAAGGAAAATCAGTCACATTCCCATCCACAGTTAAAAGAGTGAGTTTGGGCATCCTGCCACGTGCAACTCTCTTAAGAGGCTGTGAATTTGATATGTATAAAACTAGGAAGAGAGAGCATCCTAACATTCACTTCAAATAAATACCGGAAAGCCTCAATGCCAAGCATGCTGCTGGGTTGTGAGACAGCCAAGTTCCCCCGCAGGCTGAGCCGCCTCGGCCAAGTTTTTGTACATGCAGTATGATATTCTGTGTGCATTTTGAAATGGGTGCAAGAGCTGTGTAATGAAGTTTACTTCATACCTGTTGACGTAATGTCTGTGTATATATGTGAGAGTGTGTTCCCGAGTGCACAAAGGAGAATGAGTTCCGGGAAAAGTCCCTGCAGAGAGAGACAGCACACAAAGCTGAGGTGTTTTCGCCAACCACATGATGAGTGACGATGGGAGGAGAGTGATGACACATAGGGAGGCACCGTCTATCACATTTGTGGATGTCTGCAAAGTTCACAGTGCTGCAGCTCAAACCAAGAAGAAGGTCAGGTGCACCGGGCCGTGACCTACATCTTTGGAACATGCACTGCTTGTATCATAGGGGCACCCAAAAACACACTTTAAAAATAGACACATAAATAAATGAATATACAGAGGACCGCCGGTATTTGTGGGGGGTAGGGACCAGGCCGAAAAATCTGCGGGTACCGAACCATAAGTATAGTTCTACTGTATTGCCGCTGCTGGCCGGAATACCATTATACCGTATCTCTGAAACCATTAAAACTCATGTTTGTTGATACCCAGTGACCAACGGTATCGACTTGTGAATGAATGAAATTCAACTGATTTGGACAAATGAGGTTTCGGCCTGACTACAGCGAGACACAAGTCACAACTGTAGCATCAGTGAATACAGTACAATGATTCTTTATTTGCCTGTGCAACTACTGTAGATCGAAACCTGCAATGTGGCTCATGATTTCCCACTGAGCAAACAAAGGAATGATTGAACTGAGTGCACAGAGGGACAAACAAAGAGATAAGCAGGACAAACAACAGCCTAACTTCTGAGGGAGCTTCAAAGTGAGAGGAGTTGAAAGGGAAATGTTCAGTGATAAAGAAGACAAACCAGGACTACGATAACTACTATTATAAAGCACTATGGTAAGAAAACTGCAAGTACAAATCCAAATCACAAGATGTCATCCACGTTGTTCTCAGATAAGGTCCAGATGTCAAAATTTAGCATGCAAAAGTTAATACAATGCCTTTTTTATGATTTCAAAACAGAATCCAGTCATTTGTGGCAAACTGAGAGTAGCATTATAGTTCCATCAAATAAATATATGTCATCAGGCGGTTGAGTGACAACTTTAGGATTCTTTCCTGACAGCCATCGGAAGCGACCCGTGCAATGACCCCTCCCTTTGTTTCCCTAATCTGCTGCTATGGTGACCCAAAGCCCAGAAAACTAATGGATGGGAAAATTGGCTTTGCAACTACAAAAGCTGAGTGGGTACTCCTGGATATTATAGGGATCAATATGCACTTTCCGGGAATTGTTTACAATAATACACTAATGCACCAGTCAGAGAAGCAGGTCCAATACATTATTAACATCCAGTCCGATGAAGGTAACTGACAACAAAGTGGAAGTAAGTAGGTTGAAGACAAAGATCTGATACTGAGAGGATAAAATGTCTGCGCGCATCTTCCGATTCAGTGCACCGAAGCCTGCCTTGGCTGGCTAAAATATCAGGTGGAAGTGACCCTCAAGTCGGCACACTGCATAAATTCACTGCAAAAGCATAAGCATGAGTCAATATCAAGTTCAATGGTGCTCGTAGGCAAATGACAGAAGTTGTGGAGTTCATGTATCAGAAAAAAAGGCATAGCACATCAAAGAAAATTGAATTTTTAAAAAAGCATGGGAGGAACGTAAGGATGTGATTAATTTGCACTTAATGCCCGATGCTTGGCTCGCTAAAGTCCAACGAGTGGTTTGCTTGTGTCCCAAAGTCAGCTCAGATTTGCTCCAGTCCCAGTCATGACCCTGATGATAAGTAGTGCAGGGAATGGGTGCGTGGATAGATTCATTGAGTGACAAGAGTCATAAAAGTGACAGGCTCACTTCCATCATGGAGACAATTGGAATAATGAAGACATCTGTCTCAACAAGTTACGACACAGTGATGAAAACCAACGATGCATAACCCATATCAAATACCAACTGTATGTGGGTTGCCTCAGTGGACCATGTCAAAGCAAGGCTCACGCAGAGGATGGTTTTCAAGTGAAAAGATGGTGGAACGGAGTCTTGGCTTGACAGAAATCAGCCATGCTGATGCATTGACTGAAATAACCACCGTCGCCAGATGTTTATCTCTCGGACATTACAGTCACTGTCACCCAGTTCTAAAAGGCAAGCAGATTACACCATTGTTTACACCAGCGGCAACATTGTTACCCATCCTGTCAAATACCAAGAACATCAATCGCTCGCAAAGATTTTCTGCCATTGACAACAATGAACGAAAACCAATCATGATCATTTTCAGGTTATTCTTCAACCAGCAGCAGAATCAATATCGCCGAATTAAATAGCAGCATGAGACCAGACAGCAGACCTCTTCTGAAATGCACAAACAAATGGACAACGTGACCGAATAAGAAACATAAAAGGAGCTCAGAATTAGACCTCTGGACTTCACATCAAGATCCAACTAATCCTAGAACTATCTACAATCTCTGAAGAGCTGAATTCGGAGGCAGAGGTAAAGATCTTTGTTGGTTTTGTGCCTATTAGGAGGCTGGACAGGGGGCTTTTACTGTGAGCACTGAACGGAAAAGATCCTATCCATTTTTTCAGAATGCATGGGAACACTAATGCATCCAGCTTTGGGAACTATGCTCTCTTTAAAAGCATCTCCACGTCGCTGGAGTGCCAGGAACAGCGGATAGGACAGTGAATAACATGGTCAAGGAAGGACAATATCGACTGCCTCTGGCCAATGAATTATAACTGCTGCATTGAATGATGAAGTCATTGAATCAGTGAAGTGAAGAGATGCTTATAACTATTGTCACAGTCAGATAGTTAGCAAGATGCAACGTTCTGCTGCTGCACTGGAATGTAAAGTAAAGCATATAATCCTTATAGTCAGAGGGCATGTAAAATGGAGTGAAGCACGAACAACTTAAAATAAAAGAATGTGAAGATGATTTCAATTTAGATTGGGGTGGGGGGATAATTAGAACCATTTGATACTTTGAAGTTATCATAACTCCATCATCAAATTTGGGAACTCTAGCCTGGATTAATAGACAGCACTCTATTTTATGAGTGACGACACAAAACGTCCATCATTCCTGGCAAGGGCCAGATAGTTTTTGAAAGTTAAAAGGGAAATCTAAGATGGAAATTATTGAAAGCTTCATCCTCAGAGAAAAGATTAATTGAACGCTAATTGAAGTGGGAATGAAGGGTAACATCATGGGAGGAACGGGAGCCTTCTGGCAGATCTTTCATGGCCTGTCAGCAAACCACTGCGTGCATGTACATGTACAGTATGTGGTGTGTGTGTGTGTGTGTGTGTGTGTGTGTGTGTGTGTGTGTGTGTGTGTGTGTGTGTGTGTGTGTGTGTGTGTGTGTGTGTGTGTGTGTGAGAGACAGACGACAATTATCTGGTTTAATCTTCGAGTAGAAAACCCCTAAACAATAATAAAAGAGCATCGCTATCCAAATTTAGGTTATATTGTTGGCCATGATAAATTTTTGCTTGGAATATTTTTGGACCGCTGTTTAAATTATTCTGTTGAAGTGTTGTTCTCTCCCCCCACTAATCTCAAACCAATACTGTAGTTTCTTGCAAAGCCCAGTGTCAACACTGGCTTGGTATTTTCCAGCATGAACCTCACAAAGAAATCACCAGAGCATGAAGCTGAAATGTAGCCCAAACAAAGAGGTCAGGCGTCCTTATTTGTCTTGACAGCAGAGACTAACAGGATACAATCAGACCAGGTACAATGTCTTTGTCAAGCTATTGTAACCAAAGTGACAGTTAGGTTCAGACTGAATCTCAGTCTAGTCCCTTTATTGACCTATGTGGGCTTTTGTCAACAAGGTTCAACTATAACCTGCAGAAAAGAGGGCACCACTAAATCGGAGCTAAGGTCTCCACACTTAGAGTATTGTGCACTAGCCTTGAAAATATTCAAGTGACATGGTAGGAGAAAAGCAGGACAACCTCAAAAGATGCAATTTTTGCTTGAAAAAAACAACAACAATATATTATTCAATAATTACTGTCAATTAAGCCTTGAAAAGACAAGTTCCTAGATAAAATCTTCATTTACACATCAGTGCCATTTGATAAAGTTTCCAAAATGTAATCTATCATAATAAATCAAAATACAGTAGTCTGCTTTTATAAGGATGATGTCACTGAATTAGAGGTAGTACTCAGTATATACTTTTTTACAATTTATACAATTTGAGTTCTACATTAATTGGTTATGTTTGATAGTCTTGCATCGACTGTTGACTTAAAATGGAGTGCTCGGACCAAGTGCTATGGCATCACTCCTCCGGGTAGAATTATTCCACACAATACAACAAGTTGTTGTGACTGAAAGAGAAGATGAGAAATGTCAGAAAATAAAGTCACTTAATTAATTAATTGTTGACTGATTGAATACATAAATACATAAATAAATAAATAAAAATAAAATACCTTACCATTTGAATAGACTGAATTTTTGACACAGCTTTTGTATCGATGGATGTCTTTATGTTTTCAAAGGTTTTATCAGTCACAAGTACGGGACCTGGTCAGAGCTTAGAATAGATGAATGTCGCTCAACCTTGAACAATGAAATGGTTCAAAGAAAATGTATAAAGGAACAATTCCCAGCTGCTTCAATTCAGAGCAACAGTACAAAGGTACCTGCTGGTCCTATTTTAAATCTGCAGGAGACACCGCTGTGTTCATTCCATTACTCCTAAAAGGGAAATTCAATTGAAAGATTCTAATTTATGAACGGTGTCACGGGTATGCGTACCTGTTACCATATTGCAATCCACACTCTTATTGTACTCGGGTAATTGCACTGGGTAAATTGACATGCTTCTGTGCAAAAAAGGAAAAACAAAAAGGCCAAGCTATTATGAGAGCGCCTTCATTTTGTGCATGGTGTTCTCCTTTTTACCAGTGACAGCAGGCGACGGCCTCCGCCCCAAACCAGACAAAGATCCCAACTCCCTTGCTTATTACCAGGCAACACTGGCATGGCAACCAGTATGCAGGAGCTCCCGGTGGACCACCGCACCAGTGTTCTTCGCTCTTGCTCAGAAACCGTAACCTGTATCTGATCTCAATTCGGTCAGATGTAGATAATAGAAAGCTGACAGTGACAGCCTGAACATCTTGTTTGCAATTCTGGTTTGTGAGCAGATTGATTTCTAATAAAAGCTCTTGATGTGATATTTTGACAGTTGTATGTCACCACTCAAGCACCGTTCATCAAAGGAGGACCCATCCATCCTTCCAAGTCTTGGCATTACTGCGCTCATCACTTTCGGAAACGAGGAAGTGTTCCCACGCGGTCAACATAACAAAACAAATAATCATAATATAAAAATACTGCTGCAACAACGTGCAGAGGAGATGCAACAGACGTCAGTCATGAATCTCATAAGCACGCTCGGAGGCAGTCGACCATCTATACAGCAGTCAGTCAACAGGGACAAGACAAAAGTTGAAGTTGTAAATGTCACTTGTTAGCCTTATCCAGGTAAGTGTAGTGTGGATGAATTATTTTGATGTCTCCTTTAACACAAAGGATTGCGACCTCAGTTATGCCGTTTCTTACCGGGGCATAAAGTCGAGGAGGTGACAGCTGTTGCGCATGAAGAAACATTTCATCGCAAATATGAGCACACGTCGCTCATCACAGTGTCCCTCCACACCTGCCTTTATAACTGTCAAGATGAATGTCAAAGCGACATCTAAAATACAGTGCGACTGAAGCTGACCAGATTTCAACACCCACTCATAAGAGGCCAACTGTTGAAAAACAGGCCGCCTAATTCTTCCCCATGTAACCTTTGGATCGTAAGGATCAAGGAAGGGTAGGCAGGTGGAGGAGGAAAGTAGAGCAAAGAAATTTGACAGTGATTTACAAAGGACAACCAAATAACGGCAGCGAAAAACCTTTGAGGCGTGCAGAGATGTGCTCCTGAAAAGGAGTCATGGGTATTATACTAGCCGTCCTAGGCAATCCTTCTGAAGTAGCCGCCATTCCTGCAGCACTGCTTTTTTCTTTTTCTTTTTTTGAATTTGGAAGCAATTATTTGATTAGCCTGGATTAGGTTTTGCTCAGGTGAGGATGGCTGGGCTGTGGTCCGACTCTCAGGCTCTCACTAATCTGATAATGAGACATTTTAGTGGGAACACAGAAAAGAAAGGCTACTATTCCTCCATGTTTAAATTCTTTAAACACAAAGGGTCGACACAAACATGAAAGCCTACTGTGGGTTTGAGTAAGTGTTCAAACTATCCTGCAAATGGCCGGAGCAAAACTTGGAGAATTTAAAATGAAAAAAATAAAAAACACAAAATGTTGAACATCTGGGGTCACGCTCCACAATATTTCCAAGATTATGAGCCAATGGTGAAAGATTAATGTGTAGTGGACCAGAGACGTTCTGCCATTTCAATCCGGGCTAAACACGCTAGCCTGATAGATGTTATGGACCAACGAGTCCTCTTTTTAAGTCGGCGTTTAAAGAATCAAAGCTGACTTGCAAGTTTAAATTCGTCTCTGTAGGCTTTTGGACACAGTCTCAAGTGTAATGTGATGGATATCAACTATAGCAAAGGAAAGAAATGGTGTCCTGTTCTGCCAGACAAAATAAAAAAAAGATGAATAAATGAAACGAAAGATAGTTGGTCAGACTATCAGACAGTCTATCGGAAACAGTATAGCTCAATGTGCTTGATTCCATCAAAAGGAATGATCAAGTGTAAACCACACTACAGAGATTGCTCACACTTGTGATAACAAAATGTGTGAGGAAAGCATTAGTATTTTAATTTCAAAGACCACTTGTATTCCTTTACATTTTTAAATGGCTTGGTGTGCTGCAGTGGAGAGACATGGAACATTTTCAACACTTCTAATCATTTGAATAACAGTGCTGGGGGCAGGATGTAGAAGACCCCCCAACGTGCCTGAGCAATTACCTTTAAAACCTGTGTTTGTAAATTACCGTAGATGCAATGAAAAATGCTTGCTATTACCATCAAAATATTCTTAAACAAATCTTATTTAATGTTTTATGCAGTCAGCCAGCCTTAATCAAGAACTCTGGAGATGTGTATCTTATGAACAATTATATAAGCGCATACAGATTCCGTTACTTGGCAACATGCGCCACTTGTCGCGTTTCCACCCACACAGCTAGAGCCGAACACGGCCAAGGTGATTACGTTGCTTCTCTGAATAAGTGATATGCTCACCATTCACCCGTCACACCCTCTGAGAAAAAGGGGTGTCATTTACAGTGTAAAGATGACAGAAATGAGGTCGCTCTGTACAGGAAATGGAATATTTGATCTTGCTAAGATGCTTAGCCAGAGTGTTTTTGAAGTTACAGCAGATGATAAGAATCTAGTGGAGGAAAGCTCAACATAAAAAGACCCTGAGATAAGAGATGAAATGTTATTTACATTTGGACAATACAGTAAAGCTAAGATGGTGGTGTATAATATGAGGGTTGATGGGGGCAACATTTGTATGATCAACCAGGCACTCTAATTTAGAATGGATGAATTATCTTAGGTCTCAGATATACTTGGTGAGTGACAATTGACAATGCACCCAACCTGGTAAGCCGGTAACGCCTACATCATGCCAAAAGAGCAATATCATGAGCAACAAGGCTGCAGTCAGCAGGTTAATTATCTAACGAGAGAGGTTTACCCTCAAATGCGGGTCCCTCTGCTGGTTCTTAAAGTAGTTTCTTGTAAATAGCACTCAACGGTGCAATGCGTTACTGTTTTATGTCTGCGGAGCACTGGGAGTGGCATTTAATAGAAGGTCAAGTATCTGACATAAAATTGAAATATTTCTTCTTTCACTTTGGTGTCCTTGGTAACTGCTGCATCCATCCATAAAATGGCCAAGCAGATGATTCCGGCGTGTCTCCGTCAATGAAGTTAAAAGAAGTGCAAACCACATGACAGAAAATATCATATGAAATGAAGTTTTGGGAGACATTATTTCCTCTATAAACTAAAACGAAAGCTTTTTCTGGGGTGAGGGGGTGTTAAGGAATGTCTGTGGTCTAGTAAATTTATCTCAATACAGAGCAAATTGTTAGCTAAATATTTGTCATGGAAATTCATTTGGAATCAATTCTATCAAGTGGTTTCTTAAAAATAATGGGGGGACGTAAAACAATCCGCTCCCAATCTAAACCCACCAGCGGCCTAATCATATTCCAGGAATTTGTGAAATGAGGACGGTATGGTAAAAGGATGCATTTACACATCAACATCAACAGACTGGCTTCCTGTCCTCGTAAATGTCGACAGCACTGCCACAATGACCACCCTCTGAGTTTGCTGTCACTCACTTTCTGGGAAGAGACCTCGCACTGCAGGACATGGTGCCCCCCCCCCCGACCCCTCCCCTGATACTTCATGAAATGACACCTTTACAAGCTCATACACTCGGGGGTCACTAATTGGCTTGCCATAGCTGTGTGTGAATATTAACTCGACGAGAGGCCAGCAGCTGAATTAGAATTAGAAGTAATTCCCTCAATTGTGAAAGGACACGAACAAAACAATTAAGTTAAAACTATGAAAAGTGTTGACGTTCGTGTCTGCCTGGGTGGAATAAAAGAATCGAGCGGCACACAAAGCTACCAGTATGCCCACAACTAATTACCGTATTTTCACGACTATAAGGCGCCATTAAAAGTCTTAAATTTTCTCCAAAATGGACAGGACGCCTTATGGTGCGGAGCGTCCTTTATATGCGCTGAGTTCCAAAATCTGACTGACAGCCGACATGCTGTTTATATAGAGAAAAGGCGGAAGTGACTGTGGCCAGGCATGCGGGAAAGAAGTTGGCCAATCAGGGAAGGGTGGGCGTGTATATATACATATATGGAGAGGGAGAGAGAGAGAGAGAGAGAGAGAGAGAGAGGACAGGCAAGCTAGTCCGCCAATGGTGAAGGGTGGGCGTGTAAGTGGACGCCTCAAGCCAGTACCAACACTTGTATAGAGTGTGGCAATGTGCATTGTTGCAAAACAACTCCGGTTTTGGTTTCTAAGAACCCCTGAAAATAAATTCGACAAAAAGACACGCCTACGAAGCTCAGTTCAAACTTAAAGCCACCGGTTATGCTTTTGGCATGCGTGCCCATCTCACAGCAGCGGTGAAAAAACAAGTCAAGCAAATGAACTCTGAGCTTGCCGTTATTCCCGGAGGCTTGACTAAAGAACTCCAACCGCTGGACATTGGCATCAACCGGGCGTTCAAAGTAAAGTTGCAAACGGCATGGGAATAATGGATGATCGGTGGCAAACACAACTTTACAAAGAGTGAGAGGCAGCGCTTGGCGAGTTACGCCACAATACGCAACAACGAGAGGAAACGCGGCGTTTTTGATGGATTACGGTACTTGCACAATTGTTCAATTCTTTCTACACACACACGCGCTGCCACCATGTTTCACTCTGTTCTTTACTTTCAAATGTGGGAAAGCTTCACACGAGAGAAATGTTGACTTTGCTGTTGCTACCCCTTCTTTCCGCTCGGCAATGCGTAGCAACTCACACTAGCATGTGATGCATTCAATGACAACTGAGATGTGCAGTCCTCTGCTTCTGATACAGAGGATGAGGACTTTGATGGATTTCTGGGTGATGATTGATCGAAAAACGTGAGAACATTGTACGATGGCTAAATAAAATACATCCGAACTCAGTTCTGCTTTCGTTGCCTTTTTAAAAACGTGTTTTTATCTTATCTGTATGTCTTGGCATGCTACCGTATGCTTCAAGCCAACGTGTTAGAGTGCGCGCATGCATGCCGTATGTTTAAGCTGGCGTATGTTTTACCACTGTAAAACTGCGGCCATTCGTACGGTGCGTCCTGTGTATGTGTAAAATACAGAAATGTCACCCATTAATGAGACTGCGGCCATTAGTACGATGCGTCGAATAGTCGTGAAAATACGGTACGTGCGTAAGAAGCTGGAGCCCACCTCCTCTTTCTGAAGGATCAACCCGTCCACTTATTTGAGTATGATTGTGGTTTCCCGTTGGATTTTCCCCATCCTCTTTGTCCAAGACCACTGTGATGCTGTCAGTCCATAATCATTCACATCCTTACCCACTACAGAAAGCAAGAGATTTTTTTTTCCAAAGTTGAGATATTCATATTTCCCCACATTGGTTTCAGTTGGTGATCTGACCAGAAATATATGACTGGCTGCCTCAGAGGGAGTAGCAGAGGCTGTTATAAAAGGCTGGCATCAAAGTGTTGGTTGTCCAAGAGAGGGACTATTCAACTTACCCTGACCACAAAATGACTTGCACAGAAACGACCAATGAATTGGTTAATATAAATACAGTACAGTAACACATCGTATTTGAGTGATATTAGTGTAAATTGTAAGATTGTGGACTAAAATGTAAGAGACAAATACATGTTTTCAATCTATGACAAAAACTTTGTTTCGTGAATTTCTGTCTTCCAGTGTTCTCCCCGAGGTTCTATACATCTCTGCGCTGTTTTCATGTGCAGTCGACCCTAAACACCCCACTATTTAGGGAAGACAGACAAGGATTTTAAAATGTCAAGAGTAGAGCAGTTTTACTGTCTGCATTACATGTCTGTATTTATTTCTAATTAATATCAACCATCACCGCACTAGTACCTTCAAAATACAAAAGGTATACACACTTATAAAGTATACAATCCTTTTGTCCATTTTTCTTTTTGAACATTTTAAAATGTCCCGGGTTGAATGAATATAAGAGAATGTGTTGGACAATGTTAATAAAAGTATGGCAATTGAACATTGCATTCAAACACGATAAGCCAACTCCGGGCAGCAACAATGCGAAAGGGACAGTTACACAAGTCGATTTGATAAAGGGCAATATAAATATATTTAAGCTCTCAAGATATCTTAGTCACGTCCAAGCAAATATTTTAAAAAGGCAAGAAAACACGTATATTCGCTATTGTTTCAATATTAGCTGATTTACTGACACAAGGTGTTCTATCATTTGGCTAACAAAAAACAAACAAACAAACATGATTTTATTAAACATGAAAGTTTCATCTAGTCATAGCAAAATAAACAAATCTGCTAGGAAAATATGACCATGAGAGATCTAACGGTATCTATGAGAGTAAAACAAATCCATGTTGGTGTTCTAATTTAGGAAACAATTAACATTAACATCTTTCTTTTCTATTTTTTGCCTTTCTGGGCTCCCCATTACTCGCCGACTCTTACGAGCTCATCTTGGATCCCACATTCCAAAAACATGCATGGCAGGCTGATTGAACACTCAAAATTGTCCCTAGGTGGTGTGAGTCTGGGCGCGAATATTTGTTCGTTTCTGTGTGCGTTGCCATTGGCTGGCAACCCGTTCAGGGTGTCCCCCACCTACTGCCCGAAGACAGCTGGCATAGGCTCCAAGCTCCCCCCGCGACACGAGTGAGAATTGAGTGGTATTCTGAGACTTGTATTCTTTGGCATTCGACTCAGCATGACTTAGATTTGTTCTTGATTTTACTGTTTGGTGCTTTCTACCGCCTTTATTACCAATTTGTCTTACTGTTTATTGTGCATGTTAAATTGCTCCATGTACAGCACTTTGTATGCAGCGATGGCTGTTTGAAAGTGCTCTATAAATACTGTTGACTTGACTTAACTTAATAAAAACGGAGAGAGGGAAAGTGCGGGGATGAGAAAAAAAGGTGGCATGGGCACTGTTGATATTCTAAATGTCTTAACCACGAGACCGTTGCAACCATGTGAGTGCTGGCCATCCTGCTCACCCTTGTGAACCTCACTCAGAACTCCCTGCTTCATTGCCTGTAAAATAGACACAGTGGCCTATTTATAAGGAGGATTAAGTAAAGAAAAAGTCAGCAGGAGGCCTTTTTATCGCTGCCAAAACTCCCAGCCCAAAGGAGAGAGCCCATTCCTAGCACAAAACAGCACATACATGTAGACCGACGTGATCAGTGGCTCAACACAGACCTTGCAAGAGTTCAACATTTGTAAAGAACAACGTTGGGAGGCACATGCATTTTGTGGAAGACACTGGCATAAAGAAAATACTCAAGGTAACACGATCCCAATAATGGCTTCTGGGCACTGTGACATCATTGGAACAGTGACATGACGCACAAAGATGGGGAGTGCGTCGTTTGTCTACTTAGGAGATAAAATGCAAAAGAAAATACTTTGTCTTCTTTCAGGACTATTCTTGGTGTCCACGGGGACAAGGAGTTTGTTCGCATGAGTGTAATTCGTATCAACTACCAGCCTGGCATCAATGGTACAGACTTTTCATTACTTTTTGCAAGTCAGTGTCAGTTGGGAATGCTTTGAAAACATAGATTAAACTTCTTACTTATAGGTTGTGGTCATGTAAATGGACACAGCAAAAATTTACATAATGCTACTTGAGTGCTGCTATCACAACATCTGTTATTTCACTTCAAAACAGCTTGCCTTTGAAAGGTGTAAATAAAAGCCACCATGATGCCACCACCTTCAGCAAAAATGACTACTTGTCTGTAAGTTACAATTAAAAAGCAGACGTGCACCATTGTACATCAATGGTGCCTTGAGACATGGAAATTTAACCTCGGGCATCAGACACGATTTAACATGCCTTCTAGTGTGAGATTGTTCCACTTCTCAGCAGACAATCGATGCATTAAATGTAAAACAATATTAGATCGACTTACAGTGTAAAACGGGAGTATATGTGTGTAATATCAGCCCCCTCGCCGAAAAGGCATCCAGCAACACTGATCCGTCTACCCAGGTGGTTGAGACAATGGAGCCTGACTAACAGCCATACCACAATGATCTACTTCTTATGTGCCAATTCTATAGAAAAAAAGGTGGGAACACCTATCCTCAAACCCATAAGTGGGAAAACAAGAAAAGGACAGCAAAACGCCTGAAATAAGGACTTTGACGCACAGATGACAGGTTTGTTTTCATCAAGCACTTCAGAGTGGTGTATTGATCCAAAGCGCTTTGCAACTTGAGGCTTACAGTAGACTTGGACATGCCCCTCTAATGGCCAATGTGCTTACAATAGAGAAGGAATTCTGTCAGCATCACGAAGAGATCGGAAAAAAAATGGTGTTGTGGAAAAAGCCAATGGGTCTCCAATGGTTATGTTCTGCAAGTAGAGATTTTTTTTTTTCAAAAGTTGGTTCCATCAATTTGTGTTTTTTAGGAAAAGTAAAAAAAAAACAGGCTGGTGCGATGAAATGCACCCTGAGTATTCATCATGCATTTCTGTCTGCCCCAACAGCATCTTTCAGGCATTTCCATGGCAACCACAGTGACCCACCTTCCTGGGAGATGATGGAAAAGGTCAATAAAGGATAATTTATTTTTTCTGAGGGGAATGATGATGTTCTTATCTTCAAGTGGCCATTCTCACAGTATGCACACTCTTGAAAGGCTTCCACCACCAACCCCATTATCCATTTACATATTCTTTGGGTTGTTGTATTTTCGGGATGTTAAAAAACAAAGTGTTGGCCAAAAAAGCAAGAATTGCAAGCAAAAAAAAAGTGACACCGATTGTGTCCGATTTCGCAAAAAAATATTAAAAAGATCATTATTTGAGAAAACTTGAATGTCCTCACTCCATCAAACACACCGATACTTCTTTTACTCCATTTCTGAAGTAGCTCTGTTGGGTTGACATTTTGTGACCTGAATATGAATACATCTCACGAATCTCATCACAAGAAATTGAAGGCAATATCCTGGTCAGGTCGGTAAAGTGCCGAACAGCAAAGTATTAACCAACCCAAAAGCTATACTCCCAGGGGTTAGAGGCTATGGTGTCAGTGGGGGCCAACAGTGAGATGGTTTGACGCCATGGGAATGTTCAGGATGCATTTGACAAAGCTGCAACACTAAATTGACTTAAGCCCCCAAGCCAAAGCAGCAAATAGGGGTTGGGGGGGGGGGGGGGTGACCAATCTTCAAGTCTTGTTAAGACAGCAGCACTCAAGTGACGGTCAAAACAAAATCAAGATTGGCACAAACATGCCTACGTACCTCAAAATGCAATCCGTCAAATTTAGGAGATACTATACACCTAATTCAGCCAAATGACATTTACTGAGGCGTTATTTAGATGCTATCGGTGGCCCATGTCTTTGTGCTAAGGGGATTAGCACCAGTGCGCCCAGTGCTGAAAGGCGCTTTTGTGCCTTCAATCTTTAGCGAGCTGCTAGTGAGGTTCAGATGCCTGTGTGGAGGGTGTCAGTTACAGTATCAGGGATCCTGCCATGCCTTGCTAATCTCTGGCTCCGCAGAGCTCTTGAAACTTGTCCGGTCCGCTCTATGGCCGCCTCAACCAAGAGTTTGCTCAGAGAAGGGGGACAATGATAGGTATTCACTGTGAGAGCCAGTGGACCGGCATGCCTCTCTACTTGAGGGAGCGGCATATGCGTGTATGGCCAAGGCCAAGGTTGGAGGGCGCAACCACAATTACTGTAGCCACTCTATAAATTTCCAAAATGAGTATTTTTATAACATGCAGCTCAATGACTCAAGTGTGTGAAAACGACGTTAAAATTTAATTTAGTAGTTGTTGCTTTGATGTTAAAAGGATTACCCGTTTTGCATCCATGAGTGGTCCCATCCAAAGTGAGAGTCAAGATACATCAACACTGTAGGACCCTATTTTGTTCCTGCTCAATCATGATGACAAATAATTAAACCGGAATTATGAAGCTTATCTATCCATACTATGACCGTTTCTAAATGACACTTCAGGTTCAGAAAGACAAGATAAAAGAAAAACGTATTTACAATTTGTCATTTACAGTAAAACTGCTACTGACCTAAATAGAAAAAAAGAACATTCAAAAAACCCTTTCATGAAAGTTTTTAAACACAGTAATAGGATATTCAATGATATGCCAACATAGTTGTTTCAAAATTCATGCGGAATTTCTGCAGGGTACGCCAGTTCATGTAAAAGTAGGTCACAGAAACACAGTAGAATGTATTCACCAAATGTGAGCACTGTTTCAGTCTCCCATCCCTTCAGCAGTCTGCTGCTTTAATTAAACGTAGATGAGTGGGAGAAAGAAAAGATAAGCAACGATGCTAATTAACATCTTGTAATTTTTGTTGATGCACAAGATTGGGAAGTAATGGCTTAGTGCAGCGAAATGAAAAGAGGATTTTTGTAAATGTTGAATTCATTTGTGTCCGCCAGTGTGGATGAAGAACGCCTTTCCACTCCACTGGAGAGTAGACATGATGAGGGGCAATCGTAAATGCTTGGCTTCAGAACTGCACAGAGCGCAGTCTCCTCTCCTCCTCAGGTGTCCTGTTTGTTCTGCTGACCAGGTTCAGTGGCTGGGACGACCCTTTGCCAGAGATGTGGACACACACAATCGCCCCCTTTCAAGGTAACAAAGAGCTCAGAGATTCTAGTCTGGTATTTGTGACAGGAAAGCTTGTCTTGAGTTTGAGTCCCAACTTAACCTGATCACGTTAAAAGGCACACGTGACATTAAAATGAAGACAACGTATTTGAGGAACGCTGAGAAGACTGCGCAAATGCCAAACAATGGAGGACTCTCATGTTTTGGAACCTGCTTGACGGAAGCACGGTAATGACAAAGATTATTAGCTTGGACAGCACTGAAGAACTAAAAGTCTCATTAAGTGAGCAAACTCCGCGGACGCAGCACGATCAAGAAATCCACGGCGCCTCAATAACAAAATGCAGTAGCCGTTGCGCACATACATTTTGGCACTGCAGTGTAATGCTACTCGGTCCCATCCCCGTGCTTTGTACAATGTGTCTCTTGAAAGATCAAAGGAGGTGAGTTAATTGCCTTATCTACAATAGAAACCACCCTGCAAGGACTTCCCATTTCCCCCAGCAATTAGGAATCACTTCCCCCCAGGTACTTGTGAACAAGGCTTGGGGTCACACTCATGTGGCATCAATCCCCAGCAGACTCTTCCTGTCATCAGCTAACCTATTGAGCATGCAGCGTATGATGATGTCTCCGATGACTTGCTACGACACGCGTGTAGCAGGTAATGAAACCAGTGAAAGTCACGTGAAACATTTACATTACTCGGGTTGGTTATCAATCCAGAGCATCCCGTCTTTGCCCTTCTCTTTGACCGAGAACAACAAACTATGATAAAATAAAAAATGTAAAAAAATTACACAGTTAACCAACGATGCCAGTGGGCAGCCCGTGTTTTTATGATTACAGCGCAATAATTGGAACGACTTCCTGCTTTACACCCCCATTTCATGAGGATTGTGCACACTGAATGAGCAATGTTTTGCTTTTCCCAGGATTTAGGCTAAGGGGGGGTGGGGGCTGGTAGGGGAAGGACGGAGTGTGGGGGGCTGATGGTTGATGAACAACATGGGCTGTCTGGCTGGCTTGAACTCTTAGGTGACTCGTGAGGATATTTGAAATGTGCATAAACTGTGAAGGAAGTGAGTCACCAAAATGTCTATCACAGGTTCATTTGTATGTGCGCCACGGCCTCCTTTTGTACTGGAGTGAGATGTGCTGAGGCACATTTCCCTCATCCTCCATCAGTGAGCTACAATACTACCCACTTTCAAGCATCTAGAATGAGCTCTCTGCCGTTGTTCTACACAGAGCCTTGTCTACATGGCTGGTTAACAGCTCACTCAGAGGGGGCTGGGCAGCACATTGGACAAACCCAACATACCTCTACGGACCAAAAGAGGGAGCATGCCCCGGACTAGTAAATGTGTTAAATTACTGAGCACCCCTGAAGACGGCATTACTAGGGAACATCTAAGAGTGAATTTGCCTCCAGTCATATACTGTACATACCTCGGCATTAAGCACAATGTCACACAAGACTGATGCAAATCTTGTGGAACTTTGTACTTACATCTACAGTAAATGTAAATGTAAATACAAAATGTAATTTAAAAATGTTTTTTCACCTAACCCGACTGATCTTTTGCCATACCTGTGGTTAAGGTCTTTGAATTTAACTGGATTTAAAAGTATTTACACTTTATTCGTATGTTTTGAATCTTTATTCATTCACTCACAGGATACCAGCAAATCTGAGGACCATATTATACACATGTAGAGAGGGGGAAACATGCTTTTTAAGGGTGATTTGGGGTTGGGGAGTTGTTGTTATACACGGGTGGGTGTGATTCACGGCATTTTTAAGTAAATTTATTAAAGAAGAAAAAAACGTCAGGAAGCATCTCTATCTCATGAGCATTGTTTGAAACAACTGAGAACCGTGTTAAAATATTGATTAGTGTGTCCGTTATCAGCCCAGGTATTTAGTGATCTCACTGCCACAATTGGATGAGGTCCTGCAAGTTTGTCCTGATTTTGAATGGACTAGGACGAGTCCATTTTAGTCCATAGTTTGAGGACGCCCTGCCTTTGTATTGGTCATAATGGCTGATCAAAGTCTTGTGAATCTCAGACTTTCTTTCTTCTCACAGTCGATTCTAACTAGCACCTTGTACTGTATCACGCCCGTATGTTTAGCAACATCTCTGTATCGCTTCCAGTTTGCCCTGGTATCTCAGTGGCTGCAGTCACAAACTACAACCTATTTAGTGTTTAGCTGTGATGCTGGGAGTAAACACCTAGCGTGCTGCTATCAAAGACTTAAAAAAATACATTTATATAGTTCCCTCAAGTTCAAAGTGTAAAAATGAGATATATTGTAAATTGTTCTATCGGTCATCAGATTGTTTAAAAAAAAAAAAAAAAGGCAGATGCGGATATCCTGCATGCTGTCGAATATCCGCGCCTATTATTGGTCCGGCCGAAAATTAATTAATTTCGAAGCTTTCTACAATGGAACATATCCCAACAGTTTTGTCCAAAAGGGTATGTTATTGATGTAAGGGTACAACAGCACATTGCGACACAAAACAGTCTCAACACCAGTTGTTCCAATCCATTAAGTGCAACACAAGTGCATCCATCACCTAATACACATGATAAGCCTGCAGGCTTTCCTGCAAGGAAATTAGAACTGGAGCACTCCGTTTCACTTCCCTGTATGCTTATGGGAGTATTTTATTTTATTAAGGAGGTGTTTTGATACAGAGAACAGCTGTCGCCACAGCCGGTGGTAGCAATGGGCCATTGGGGTGCATTAACGCAAGAACTGTGACCCATAAAAGTGATGTGCGATAGATACAAGTTTGACTTTTTATACCTCTCTTCAGATTTATTTTCTGGTTGATACAGCCAACGAACACACAGATATGAGTTACGTTTCCCAGATTCCATTACCGGCGCTTCCGGACTATTAAAAGGCAACTTGTTTTTTTTCCCACGCTTTGAACCTTGAGGCTTTAGATGTGATGTGGTGTGTTTATTTGTTTTTTTTTTTACTGATGAGCTTAGCCATGTTTGGCATTGTTTATAAAAATGTTTCCCGTTGTTCAAAATATTTAAAAGCTTTACAAAAATCTCTCTGTGTGACGTCTTGTTAAAACGTGGAGACCCGGCGGCTAGTAAGGCAAAGTCGCCAATTGAGGTAGATATTTGTTTTCAGGAATACATTTAGCTGTTGGGGATTTTAATCAGGTGTGCTTTGTAGTCAGTTATTTACGGCAGTTGCAATATTATTAAAAGTGAAACACATAGATTTGTTCGTGAGTGCTTTGAGTGATTTATTCTTTGAAGCATTAATATTAGAAATATATAGTAAAACACTGCCGAGTGCAGTCCCGCTCAAATTTTCTTGACAGGATTTTACAATGAGGAACATTAAAATAAATTGTTCATTAAGTGATTTTCTACAGGTGGGCAGTTCTGTGAATGTGACGCCATCCAAAACTTTGGTGCAACCAGCTGTAATGCAAGTGCAGTACAACCAGTACAAAAAGTCTGTGGAGAAACCAGGGGGGGCATTTCCCAAAGGTGAAAGACAACAATCTAAAAGAGATTAAAAAGCTTCCAATTTTCCTCTGTTGCCAGGATGTGGTTGTATGTGTTGTGTTAATATTTGTTGAAGCGCATCATTTTTAATTTTTTTTGTAATAACAGCGCCCAAGTCATTTTGATTGGCATTTTTTTTTTATCCGAGATATGATTGCTTTACATTTCAATTGCTCTTAGAAATAATGCACTTTAATTATTTCTGCTCAAATATCGTCACAATATCAGTGGTATCAGAAAAACAAAGTGAAAGTTAAGTACTGGTAATAGATCCTGGAAAATATATATATCGTCCTGAAAAATGTGGCCTATAATCTCATTTGAATAAAATAGTCTTGCCCATCATAAGATAGCAAGAATGACTCAAGCCTTTTTACATCTCCACACCAGCCGGAGGCACCCCAATGTAACATAAATCCGTCTCTCCAATCTCCACCCCCTCTCTTTCTTCCTCGAACTGCCTGGGCCGTTGAAAGTCAGACACTCTGAGAAGCTGGCGGTGTAGAGGAGTCTACTCACATTTCAAGACAAAGCCCAAATCGCTTTCAGAAAGGAGACACTTTCGAAAGCGCTATTTATCACCCAAACCTGTTTTTCTGCTTTCACACCTCTAGACAAACACGACAGAATTATGTTGTCCTTTGATTTGGAGTTTCTGAGCTTTAGGTAACATTTAAACAACCAATCAAAACAAATATTTTTATTTTGATAAACATTCACCTATAGAGGATGATTCAGTTCCATTCAGTTCAACTTGTGGGATTACAATTTCAATAGAAATGGTTCGGCTCAGTTTGAGAGGGTATGATGCAATTACTTTTTTTGTTGGCGTTTTACTTCCATTTGAATGAACTTTTTTGTTCTGTGAATATGCCATTTCATTCGAAGATACATCTCACCAATAAAAGACGATTACTTTTTTACGGTTCAAACCATCCTTTTTTAAAATCCCCACAAGATGCTCTAAGTGTTAAAAATACGGACACATCGATACCACTTTTTTCTGGAAACCTAGTACAGTCAAACCTCCGTTTTCGAAGGTCTCTCTTCTCAACCAAATCGGCTTTCGACCAAAAATGTTGAGTTTTTCATGCCTCGGATGACGACTGAATTTCGGTTCTAGAACAAACTGAGCGCACTTGAATACGACACTTGACTCCTCTCACCTTCCTTGTGTAGCGTTGCCTTGTGAACAGACGTGCTCAATAACGTTTTTTTTTAAAGAGCGTGGTTTCGGTTTTTGAACAGCCTTCTGGAACGGATTATGGTCGAAAACCGAGGTATGACTGTACGAATACAAATTGAGTTCTTGCAATATCGGGAACATTGTATGTGATAAATAAGAGTGTAATGATTCATCTTAACAATGATTCGTAGCACAAATCATTGTTGCCGATTCAATTCAAGGAAGACATTGCTGTTTCATTTAGAATTATAGCATCCAAGGCTTGAAATAAATTTAGTAACATGTTTTACCATGCGCTGCTGCTGTAGCAGCAACTCTGCAAGATGTACCTGGACTACCAGCAGCATTGTGTAAAATCCCAAGTGCAAAGAACGGTGTCCTGCTTTTCTGTCAGTAACCGATGTTGAATAAGAGCAGTGTCCGTCAGCAAGAAAAGTGACAATTTGTCAGATTTAAAACCTTCTTAAACACACAGCCATCTTGTGGCTGGTTGAGATGGAGTTTCCTGTGTGAAATTACACGATGGGGATAATCAGATATTGACCCTTTAAGCAGCAGATTTGCCTGGTTTAAGGGTAAGAGGTCATGTCAGAGAGAGGCCCCAGTGTTTCAGGACCCGAGGTTAAAACACAAGCCGTGGCCTTTGATCACAAAGTTTTAACTTTGTCCAATATGTTTGACATGCAGCCAAGAAACAAGACTGACACTTATAGCTGTGGGTCAAGTTACGTCGATCTGAACATACACAAAAAAAAAAAATTGCCATCAATCCCAACAACTGATTTTCATTCTGTGTTTTGAGGCATACCCGCATCCCTCGCTGCTCTATGAGGCCATAGTAGGTCGATCTTGTAACACATAGAGTAAAGCCCATGTCCCACTAAGCCGTGAAAGTTTGCGAAGGTAGCGAAAGTTGATTTTACTCAGGGGTTCGTTCAAGGTCGCAAATGTTCACAAAGACATTTGTACAATCAACATTTTCTATGTGAGCACTTAGACATTTATGGAAAAAATATATACGCACAATTATTTTAATCAAAATTGAAATCATAATTCAATGATTTCCAAACTTTATTTTTTATTCAACAACTAAAACTCAACTAGTCCAAATCATCATAGATTCATGATGATCCGTTACTGCACATTGAACACTTTATTTTTTAACACACTGTTCTTATCTTGCAAATACCAGGTGAAATTCGGGCCTTCTGCATTTTCATTCTGCCGCATCCACACCTTTAACACTGTGCAACTGTGCACACATTGAAGCCTCGAATAACCATCATTCTTAATAATAATACATGTTATTTACAAGCGCCTTTCAAGACACCCAAGGACACTTTACAATAACAAAAAACACAAAACAATACGGGTTGAGCAGCAGCAGCCAAACACGCCAGCGTTCACTCAACCCTTATCTCTTTGTCATATCTTTAAACAGAAATTGAAAGGCTAACAAGAAAAGAAATTCAAGTAAAATAAAAATATATTCAAACAATAGATATTAAAAAAAAAACAACAACAAAGGTAAAACAAATACTATTCCTACACATTTTGACCTATTAGGGGCAGTATGGTGCCGTGCATGCATGGATTACACAGAGCGAGAACACAAAGAAATTGTGCCTACCCATGTATTAGTGTTTCCACAGGGTTTGTGTGTAAATATGCGTTATTTGAAGGAATGTCACTCCCAAAGCCATTGTGGAACATAAAATGTTATTGAACGTTTGATAGCCCAACCACTAGACTCAAGGTTTGATTAGGTATTATGACCCAAGTAACTAGATGGTGACTTGATTGTAATTAAGTAAAATAGCAAAGTAATCTCATCCCCATTATTCTTGATTTATGTCAGCGTTGATAGAGTGATAGAAAGCCCAAATTATACTTGAGATTTGTAGCTGTTATCTTTTACAGCACCAAGGGAATTTTATCTTTTGACTTTGAAATTTCCGAATGCATACACCTCGCATCTTGCAGAACGTGAGATATGTCAATGTTTGCGCTAGCAACCACTTTATGTAAGCTTATAGTTCGAGACAGAACCATCCATTTACACATTTTGTGTTTCAACAGTGTGTAGATATGTTCGTCGTGCCATGATGTTTAACACTGAGTGATTTCATGAGTAAAATATTAGGAAAGGCGAAAATCAAAATCAATGGTCCTGCGTTCAAGCAGGTAAAACTGAAATCAGTTCAAGTCAGTCATTAAATAGCTCGAAATGTTTTTTTTTTTAAAACATCATCATAAAATGCTGAAAACGGTCCTTTGTGTGTGGAATGAAAAGCGAGCAGTCTGGCACAGCAATTTAACCGGATCTAAAGCAAAGGCACATTTTCATGAAATAAGAAGCATATGGCTCGACATTCAATTACACCTATTTTCTCTCCGGCTTACTCCTAACAAGAACCATTTGTTCCCTGCTCCGAGACTTGGTGAGGAATCGTCCCGCTACACAGCTTGGTTTAATCCTCAGAAGCTAGCCACCTAAAAGCAGTCCTTCGTTCACAAACAGACTTGAAGGGACATCAGACATACCGCACAAACAGGATCGCACAAAGTTAGCCTTTTCAGCCATACAACCACAAAAAAATAAATAAATTAAATTAAATAAAAAATATAAAAAACACTGACTCACTGCAAGTCAAGCATAGCGGGTAAATGGAAAATGTAAAAATAATAAAGCTCGACTACAATTTTACAACTGATTAAAATATGACATGAATCAAAACTCAATTACATGATGATTCATTGCAGGAAGATGACTAATGGGGGGAATGTTTATGTGAAACTTTAAATTAAGCAACATTTAAAAAAAATCAGGGATACATGTTTAATTTGAGAGACAGTACACGCAAAAATAACCTTAGTGGGTTGTTACTTTAAAACAAGCTCATCATCCAGTCCAACCAAATCCTTTTGGTGAATCGTTTCATGGGAAACAGAAAAATCCAGACATCATGCTTTCCATTGTCACATAATTATTTTTTTAATTGTGTTTTTGTCAAAAGTGGGTTGAAATAAAAGTCAACAAATGGGATCCAATGCTGCATCAAAAACTGCTTTTCAAAGAGAACGCAGATCAGAATGACTAATGACTGAACCCGGGCCCAAGTTAATGAGAGACAGCACCACGGAGGAGAGCAAGTAGAGGACAAAAAGTTCCTGGGATATGTTGTTGGCAGAGCATAAGGTCCAAATGCTTGTATTTAAGGAGATAAACAGATGAATTTCCACACGGTCGTATGGTAAATAATTTAGCTTCAGGTCAATTCTTTGCTGACAGAGTTGTTTCGAAAATAATACAAATGGAATCAAGTCCTCTCCTGGGAGGAAAAAAAAAGATGCTGCTGAATGTATATCTTTGGTATGACCATGATCGGTCACAACTGACTGAATTTTTAAATATTGACATAGTTGTCCTTGGAAGACCACGCTTCCAGCTGTAGACTGGTCTTCGGTGAAGTTGAAGCTTGTCCATCTGCACTGAAATGTGAGGATTTTTTTTTTAACCTCAACTTCTCTTTGACCTTCTAACCTCGCTTTGCTCCTTCAGGGTCTTGATGTCCTCCAGCTGCCCGAGCCACTGTAACTCATGTCTGAGATGAGAGGGCACAATGAAACACAGTGTACTCTATTGTAACATTTCCAAAGTCTGCGTGTAGCCAAACCGCAGTTTATTATTATTTGTTCCCTACGATGACACTCGTGCACGGTAGTAGCTGGCCACATTGTATCCCATAGGAGATCCTCAGGTTGTTCATGATGCTATATATTGACAACAGAATTATTCTGTGCCCTTAGCTCATGATGTAATGCCCGCATAATCTGTCTTTACAAAAGAGTGTAGTTTTTGTTTTTTTTAAATATTTTGTCATCTTTAACCTTTCTACTTGGTCACTATCTTCTGAATGACATTGATTCGATGACAATAAAATGGCCTGATGCTGATTGGTCCACGCCAAGATTGATGACTTCGCCAAATTTGACGAAATACAACTGAACTGCAAACGAAAATCTTAGTGGTGGTGTACGGGTGGATGATATGAATCCATTGTATCCCCCACGGTTTTCCGATTGGTGTCTGTCACACCTTGCAAAATAAAGCGATTGGAATACAGTGAAACTCCTCTACAACAAAATCATGTTTGCAGTAAGAAATGTTTCACAACGGTGGGCGAGGGGTGGTCACTGTATCAAATTTGATCTCAGATGTAAACACACACACAAACATATGTGTACTCTTTATTTTTATTCCAATAGTGCATAAGTACGAGCATACACTTATTTGACACTTCATAGTAAGTGTAGAAAGAAAAAAAGGGAAAGAAATTGGAAAATTTACGATCAACATTCACTTTTACATCGATTTCTTGGATAATGTATTTTATTTTGCTTCTTCCGTCTTTCATTTTGATCATTTTTACCCTCTCTTCTAGTGTCAGAGCTCTTCTTGTCTTAGTTGCTTGACATCCAAAGGTCCATTTTGTAGCCATTTTAGCAATGCAACGTTCTTGCTGCATCTGAAACTAACAATAACAAATGTGTGAACTAATGTGGTGGTTGCTGTTGCCGTTTCCAAACAAAGCAGTAGAGGTCGCTGTTGGATTAGACTTTGTTGTAGTGAATCTCGTCGCGAGGCAAGAGCAGAGAAAAAGATTTTGTATAACGCAACAGGGGTTTTTTTTTGTATGGGGGGCAGGAAATTGGGAATGGTGTTAATGCATGAATATGTTTTCACACTAGGGTTTTTTTTCGCCCATGTAGGTTTCGTTGTAGAGTTGTTTCACTGTAGTACTTACTTTGGTTTTTATAAAGCAGTACACAAAATAAGGTACAGTGTATTGCTGCGCAAATAAAACCAAACACATTAGATTGTCCCAATGGATGTTCGGATGAACACACAACACATCTGTAAAAGGAAAAAAAAAATGTTTACTGGCGGGTTTGTGGGGCCCCACAGCTGTGGGAGGCTCCGGTCTGGTGTCTGGCAGCATATTCTGTGAATGTCTCACCACCATTTCCGTGCACAAGGGAGCCCACTCATGTTTAATGCCTTTTGAACAAGTTCGGCGTTATGGAAAGAGTAAACTGTGCCAGAAAAAAAGATCAAACAAAAGGAGGAAAAGCTGCAGGACATCCACTCTTTTAGTTGGAAGAAATGAGAAACATTGATTTAGGCCTACAAATAGTACTGCTCGCCTAAATCGTTAATAGCCTCATAAAATACAGATGTCTTGTCAAGTGGTGCCTTGGCGGGCTTTTTTAGGAATCACATAAAAGTAACTTCACTCTGGAGCGAAAATGGATTTTCACCATTTGATCTAACTTAGGATATAAGAGTGTAATGAATCAAGACAATGTAGTGACAGTCACTTTAAGATGGCATGGCAACATACAAAAGCTACCAAAAAGTATCAGGCTCCAGCAGTGACTGGAGAGACTTGGGGTCTTAAGTGGCCGGGTTGTCGCAACTGTCTCAAGTCTTGCGACCCCAACAGAGAACATGCTGTTCGTTCTCATTGGGATTTTGTGGTTTGCACATAAACATAACAGACACTAGGCCAGCATGAAGAAGAAAAATTCTCCTTTTTGTCATGCGCATGTAATTGGACCTCTGTATTTGACCCATGATAGCCAACACACACCGGAAGTGGCACTCACTGGAACAGAGGGCCCGGGGAGCAGTTTGGGGTGTCGATGTCTTACCAAAGGACACAACCAGGTGTACGAGGTGGATGGTTTTGAACCAGAGCCTCCATGGTGGCAGGTGAGAATCTTAACCACTTAGCCACAGCTGCCCAGTTTGACATAAGCATAAAAAAGGGTCGCTAATATGCCGTCGCCTAACCACTAGAGGTGCAACAACCGATCGATTAATAAGATAAGATAAGAAAACCTTTATTAGTCTCTCGGAGAAATTCCCAATTCACAGCAGCAAAGTTATGAAAGGAAGAAGTACAAGAACAAAATATAAGAGCTGCAGGTAAGGCAGCCACTCTCGCGGCACCATCTTGAAGTCAAAACAACTAATTGACAATTAATTAATCAAATAATTTAACGATCATCATTTTTCGAAACAAATTTTCGATCATCAATTGATCTTTTAGAGACCTTGTTTTAACTGAAAATGAACAAGAAATTTCCAAATCCTTTGAATTTCAGTTCCTTAACAGTCAATATTCTGTGATTTCATACTTTGACCAAAAAACAAACAAAAAAACCTTTCTGCAGGAAACAAAAAAATAACAGAGATTGCTGTGCCAACCCATTTTATAGTACTTGAATCAGGTTTTCCTTCCATAGTTCTCCACTACTGATGTAAATGTTCAGAAAAGCGCCAGGAGGGAAAGGGAAAAAAAGGAGCGAAAGGAAACGTGGGCAAGCTCGATGTGCACCCGGAGCTCATATGTCACTTGACCTCCATTTAAGATGGAGCCCCTGCAGTTGCTGAGTAGGCAGGGGTGTACCTTTCAAGGCAACCTTTTCTTTGCTTCATGAGAAATGACAAGCTAGGAGGAAAATGCACAAAGGCAGAGTAAGACGTTTGCCTGGGACATTTATAATAACTAAAAAAGGGAAGCTAGCAAATAATTCTGGTGCAAAACCCTAAGTTGTACAACTTACTGCCATACATGAGATTTTGATTCTTACTAAAAAAAGAAAAAGAAGCCGCGCTTGTGATTTCTTAGCAAATGTAAAAAAAATAAGAATATAAAAAAAATCAGATTAAAGCAAGTTATGCTCTTAGTTGCAACCATTATTCTTAATTACATTTGAGGCTCTCCAAGTGATTAAATTGTCACGCTGAACATTTATGTTCCTACACACAGTGAACACACTGACCACCATACCGCCAACTGCTCTGCTGTGGCCACACACCAGAGCCAACAAATCCAAGAGACAGACATACACACACACACCCACCCAACCCACACACACACACCCACCCAACCCCCCCCCCCCCCCTCCCCACACACACACACACACACACAAGTACATACAGTATTCCCTTCCGTGCATAGTGTGAGTGTGTGTCTGGACAATTTTGGAAATTCCTGAGGCAGTGACAACTCTGTGTGTCCTGCAGTTTTGAGCTCCCATCTGCATTACAGGAAGCCAACAGCAAAACACACAGCCGCCATCTCCTGCGCCTGCTGTCACTCAGATCCTCTGGGGAGACCACAGCTTGTGCCTTACATTTTGACCACACGCATGCACGCGCGCACCCAAATAGACCCGACATCTCCAGCGACATGGTTCACAATGAGGAAAACAAGGCTATGGCCGTTTGACTAGACTTGGACCTGAATGAAGGTACACAGGGATGGTAAAAAAAATTAAAAAAAAGGCGTGTGGAACAAAGAGGACCTTGCGGAGCTCTCCAATCACCGTGATGTAAAACGTGGTGAAACCACCATAGCAAAGTCTACACTTCCTGTGGTTCTAAACCAGGAGGAGCAACCGGGAAAATTTAGCATCTTTCATCACCTCGACTGATAAGGACGGAAATGTTGTCCGGAGTTTCAGCACCTGCACAGACCACTCCATTGTACTGGAGGGGAACCTATTGCATTTGTCCATTGTCGGAATTTAACCCGCTGCTAGTGATGAAAAATAAGGATTTCATGCAGGGCTGTCAAACTCATTTTTGTCGCGGGCCACTTTGGAGTTAGGTCTTCCCTCGCAGGGCTGTTATGACACCGAAAAAAATTGTTTCATAGTCTCATCGATTTATTACTTGTATACCAAAAAAAAACTATAGCATAGTTTTGAAATAAGTCAATAGTTAATAGGTCATAAGTTAATAAGTCAAAAGTTAATAGTTTGTTCAATTATCGTTCAAGTGAGTGGGTAACAAAATAATTTCAAAATCTCAACATTATTTAGTACACATGACAATTTGAGATTTTGATAGATTTTAGCAAGACCATGCACGTTGACACAGATGATTTGTTTTCGTGTGCCACGTAAAATTATGTGCCGGGCCGGATCTGGCCCCCGGGCCTTTAGTTTGACACCTGTGGTTTAATGCACCACCTAAAAAGGGGCTTATGATGATGAATAAAATCTAGATTTAAAAAAAAAATCAGCGCGATCTGATGCAAGATAGGTCGGCCAGACAACGTAAGATCTGCAATGTGCACCTGCTAAACATACTGTAACTATTTTTTTTCTTTGGGAAAACGTTGCAATTAATTGACCGCGAAGAATTAGGTCATGATAATGTTCATCGCAAATTGCAAAAATTAGCAAGCAATTGATCCAGCCTAAAAAGGTTAATATGTGGAATACACTTGGCAAGGTAGAACAGTCATTCATTCATTCATTTTCCAAACCAAGTCAAGTCAACAGTATTTATAGAGCACTTTCAAACAGCCGTCGCTGCATACAAAGTGCTGTACATGAAGCAATTTAACATGCACAATAAACAGTAAGACAAATCGGTATCAATCAAGAACAAATCTAAGTCATGCTGAGTCGAATGCCAAAGAATACAAGTCTCAGAATACCACTCAATTCTCACTCGGGTCGCGGGGGGTGCTTGGAGCCTATGCCAGCCGTCTTCAGGCAGTAGGTGGGGGACACCCTGAACGGGTTGCCAGCCAATCGCAACGCACACAGAAACGAACAAACATTCGCGCCCAGACTCACACCACCTAGGGACAATTTTGAGTGTTCAATCAGCCTGCCATGCATGTTTTTGGAATGTGGGAGGAAACCGGAGGACCTGGAGAAAACCCACGCAAGCATGGGGAGAACATGCAAACTCCACACAGGGAAGCCGGAGCTGGAGTTGAACCCGGTACCTCTGCACTGTGAGGTCGACCATGGAAGTACTACTTTTTATGCAAAAGCAGATGTATTGCTTAAGTCGTCAGTAACACAAAAAACAAAACAGAGCCATTCGGAATACCCATGATAAACAACAAACGGACAGGATAACACTTTTACGAAAACAATATCCATAACACATACATGTATATACATTTCCATCATTTTTGGCTACAGTGGTGAGGAAGGATGGAGAGAAGAATGCAAGACAAACAGGAATCACCTTTGTGGGTAAGATGGGGAAATAATCGCGGAGTTTTTGTGTGAGTGTGTGAGTGTGTGCACGTGAAACATCCCCAAATAAAGCAACATGAATTGATTTTCCTGGTTCTGAGGTATACATTTGGAAGCAGATACATCGAGCACTCATTTGGAAGCGAAAAACAATGAGTTTGGTTGGGAAGTGCCCCAAAAAACATCACCCTTCTGCTTTTGATGTGCCAGAACTTGACACCTACTTCGAGGGAGGCGTAAATTCAGAATAGCTGAAAGCAGGCCAGCGTTTAGAGGGATCTACTCGATGGCACGGTTTGTGAAGCTACAGCGAACAAATTGAATGGAAGCTGCGGAAGGTGAAACAGAGTGCAAGTCGCTCCATAGTGAGAGCACAGGATCAAGCCAGGGAGCTTGTTTCACATAATTAAAACCACAGAAAAAGAAATAACGGGATGGATAATGAGCTTCATTCACCGCTGTCGTAATTGCTTTTGACAAATAGCGAACAATGCCAGACATGATGCGCAAATGCGACACGTATGCATAATTGCCAGAAACACAACACAAACTTAAGGTCATTTTACAAGATAAGACATTCAATAGATCTTTTGACCACGCCCACTATTAAACCGGATGTCACAGCTATACCAGTTACACTAATGAGTATAATATAGTAAACAAATTAAAAGCACGATCTTGTACAGTATTAACTTCATATTCATTTAAGAGTCTGATAAGTGCTCGGAAAATAAAAAGGTACAACCACCATTAAGATAAAGGTATTTTGTGCTGAAGAAAGGGGGTGGATGGATAAATCAAACCATAAGAATTAAGCGGTTTATCAGAATGTTGCAAGCTGTAAATAGTAAAAGCGAGAACGTTTCCCACAAGGCCCCCCACGCAAACAATAATTCAGACCAACTGCAGTGTTTTGTTCAAAGACTTAAACCGTCCAGCCAGCAAAGGCTGAAGTTCAAAACCAAAGCAGACCTTTGTTTTTCTCTCCCCAACAACTTTCCAGTCATTTGAGAGGAGGCATGCAACATAAAATCACAACAAGGCCAGAAGAAATGTGAGCGAGTTGAGTTTCACAATAAAAGAAAAACAAAAAAACAAACAAACAAAAACTGTTCCCTGCCTTACGCTCGCAGGGCAACGGACTAAGACAGCCGTCGCTTTTCAGGGAGAATCGAACAAAGACGTGACCTAAAAAGATATAAAAGCACTGTGAAACTTGGTTGACATTCAAAATGAGTGAGCATGAAATCATTTATTCACATGCTGACTATAACCAAGAGCCACACATACTGCTGGCGCCCAAACCAAGGTGTACAGACACCTCATGACATTTTCATGTCATTACTCAGGGTTTTTTTTCTGGTCATTGTCCTTTCGAAGGGCACCAAAATAAATGATCTGTATCATATTAGGACTAGAAGTGACAATCAGCAGAAAAAACTGAGCTGATTTGGCGACATACAAGGAACCTTTTTAAAATGATTTTATGCCAAAATGAAGTGATTTTGTTTGTCTCTTTGTCAGCTAAGCACACAGTATGACGTCAAACTATAAACAGAGCAGATGCAGCTATCACCACAAAGGGCACACACACCTTAACTTAACCTTCAGATCACCCTCTTGTTCAAGTAGTGAGCCGAATTGAACTGCAGCAATTTGGGCAAAAGCACAGCTTCATGTCATGAGAAGCATGTGTTCAAACAAGACCGTATCCAAGTTAAAAACAAAATAAGAATTAAAAAAAAATACTCGCATTGCCAATTGCACAAGGCAAGCCATTTATACAGCACATTTCAAAAACAAGATAAATCAAAGTGCTTCCCATAATTAAAAGTACAACATTTAAAATCACTTACAAAGGAGTTAAAGAAATTTAAATAGCCGAGCCAAGAAATAAAAAGTTGAAATAATAATAATAATAATAATACCAAAGGACACGTGTGAGAACAAGAATTTGGAAAAAAAATATTTTAATGGTTTCAAAGACCTCAATCATAGGTAAGAAAAGCATAAAAGCTATCCTCGATTTAAAAGCATTTACACTTGGGGCTGACTTCACTTCGGTTGGCAGCTTATCTCGTTGGCTTGCAGCATAACAGCTAAATGTTACTTCATAAAATTTGCTTGGAAATCTGGGCTCCACCAATTGACCCCAACCTGCAGACCCAAGAGCCCTACTGGGTTTATATTCAATTAGCATTTCTTGAATGTATGAGGTTCTGTTCACCCCACCAAGCACAACCCAGTGTGTCCTAAGCCAAGACTAGTACATCTTTGTGTTCCCATGCTGACCGGAGCATCAGAAACTTTTTTGGGGGGACTGGGGGGATAAAAGTGTGAAGCACAACTTCCTTATATTTCCACTTGAAGAGGCTGCCCTCAATTTATCTGTGCATGTGGCGCATGCAGCAATTACATTGCCGAACACAAATACCTCCGGGTCAGTGGTTAGCTGGTTGACCCTGCGCACTTTGGTATCAAACGGAGTTAAAGGTCCTTCCAATTAAACACCAGTGACCTTTTCACTCGGTTTCAATCGGCTGCTGTGTCGGGCCGATTGAGAGGTGCTCTGGTGTCACACTGCTTGTGGCCTGTTGGTGTGATGAGTTCATTCAGCCTCAGCGCACAAAGAGTTAATAGCTGCTGGGATTATGCAATGACAAGCCAGACGTCTTTCTCCTCTCTTGCCGACCCTTTATTCTTGCCCCCGCGTTCTAATAGTAGGGCGCCAAATTCAGCATTCCTGCACGTTTAGATCTGGAGCATTTGAGTACCGCGGCATGCTTGGCATCGGTCTGGGGACAAAACAGCAATTGTGTTGCCCTGTGAGGAGACTCACACCTGCCCTGCAGGGAGGTGTTGTCGTAAAGATATACAGCACTACGTGATATCCACATGGGGTCAAACTAGTAAAAACTTCAGGACTAATGGCGTCTAAAAGGAACCTGATCTGATGTTATCTGCAATAGCTGAGAAATTGTCCAGAAACAACAGATTAGGCGTTTCTATGGTCAGAGACCCCTGGACAACATTAGGAGAGAAAATACATAGCTTACAGTAGTTTTGTGTCTTTGTCTGAGGTCTCGGGTCACCATCCTACTGTATGCGCATCTGTACAATAATGTTAAATGATTACAAAGTATATGAAAACAAACACTCATTTTATAACCTTATTTTATGCCTTCCAAGGTTTGACTATACTCGGAACCACGGAATCCATGAAGAACTAAAGAAAAACCCACATAACCACAGAGAAATAGACGTAGTGTGGAGCGTGGGGACAAAAGCTTTCGATGGCATGCCAAGCGTAGCTCCAGTTCCCTTTGTGAAGAGGTTATCTCCTTGGCTCGAGTTTGGATGACGACTCACAGCCCAGGAGGCCAATGATGGGGGGAAAGTGTGTGACGATGATGAGTCTGCTGCGTGTAAGCGTGTAAGCGTGTCTGCGTGTGAGTGGTGGCCAATAGCAACTCCTGGATGTGTGTGTGTTCATTTTGTTTTTGTTTTCTAGTCTACCGGCATTGATGAATATTTGGAACTTAAACTCATTCACTCCCAAAGACGTATTTAGATACATCCTTGGGAGTTTTAATCCCAGCTTCTCATTTTATATTGACTGTACTTGAAAAGCGTTTGAAAGGGAAAAGGGTCTATTACTCCATAATGAAATATATCATTACATTTTGAGCTGCAAAAGAGTACTGGTCTACCACTGCCAACAACAATCAGCAATCAGAATGAAAAAAATTGTTATATGGCGATTTGCGCAATATATGTCACCCTGGAATATGTCATATTGTAGACACTCCTTAACACAGACGCCGTTTTTTGACAAATAGTTTCTGAAATGTCCCCACACATACCACACGTGATATATTCGCAAACCTAGCTATGATGCGGATGATTGCTCTTCACAGCGAACGTTCTTTGGCACATCTTACAATGTTATTTGGACAGACGTCAGTTTTGTCAAACCCAAAATCAATTCCTGGCCTCCTCCATATTTGAAAAAAAAAATTGTGTGACTAAATCCTGCTTGATGATTCGCAGAATGAAGACTTATCACTTCTTCCTTTGCCGTCTATGTACACCGATTACAGCCAATCAATGAATGAGTGGACTCATCCCGAAGTGAGAGCATGACACACATTCAAGAATTCATGACCAGGGATGCATGTTTGTGTCCTATACGAAATCACACATTCAATCCCAAGTATGTTTTTTTTTATTTTTTATTTTTTAATGTGGAGTACAAAAGAGTGCCTGAAAATAACCGGAATTGAATGGGTTGGGCATACTGTAAAAAAATATTTTTTTAAAATGTTCTAATTTAAAGATTCTGATCTGACAGGGACACAAATGATGATGTAGTGGGTGAGCGACATAAAACGAAAATAAAAATCAATTCTCAGCCTGTAAGGACTTTTGTGCCATTATTTAGTAAAAAAAAATCTGTTCAGAATGAGACCGTTTGTTGGCAGTGAGAGGAACGTTTTAGGACTTTGCTTCATTATGAACTTCATCTGGTGTGCAATTCAGATGAATCATGGCTGCAAAGAATTGAAAATGGTGTAAGAACAGCTAGAACAAAAGAAATGCCTAAAGTGGAGAACACTAAACAACTACAAAGACGTCTGAGGTGCACGGTGCAAGTCAAACAGGAGACAGGACTGCAAGAAGGCACTGAGTCAATAAACAACAGAGATCCTTCCAAACAAGAGAGGCAACAACAGAGCCAAAGAGACCCGCAACCGCATAGAAAGGAGATCTCTGCAAGACCCGACTCAAATCACAACCACAGAATCCAGAGCCAGCACAAAAATCCAGAGCCAGCGCACACACTTTGTCACAAACCCACACGGGTCATTAGGTGCAGTAATCATCATTTAAAGCGAGCCACATGGCAGTTGCAGTCATTTTGTTGGCTTTTGTTGCCCACGGAGAGCAAACACCATCATGAACTTAGGCTTTTTTTCACTACAGAGATTTGATCCCACTCATAAAATGTGCCAGAAATTGTACAGCTTTGCATAGTTTCACCACCGCACATACACAAATCCATTCTCAATAGTCCGTCAACTTTGAAAAAGGAAGGAATTGCTAGAATTTATTTTAGGCTTATAGGAAAAAAAAAACATTATCAGGCCAGAAAGGAGCAAAGTCGACTCTTTGAAGCCAAAGTTTGCCTTGCTGTGAGGGGGTCTTGTGTGGTCCTGAACTACCTTTTTGAGCATCAAATTAAGGCAAGATGCGAGCATGAGCGTAACATTGCAGCCGTTTCAAACTCGGACCCAAATGGAGGCATGTTTTATTAAAGGTTGAGGACACACACTGTGCCTTTCAGGCTCCATTACTCCTTTGAAAGAAACTCACTTAACCAAGCTCAACATCCTTCAAGACGGTAGAACCTGGATTGATTTCAAGGTCACGGAGGACGGCGAACAAGAGAAGACAGACAAGCATCTGTTTCGAAATGACAAGAAAGCCAAATCTGAGAAAGCGAGCCATCATGATTGCCGTCGGTGCAAGAGGATCCTCGCCTCGGCGCGAATCCGTCGAATGGGTTGAGTGCACGCTGCACACATCTACCGTGTGAAAAGAAGTCAACTCTCCAGTTCAAAAAGGTTTCCTCTAAACCTGAATCAACACTTCTGGTAAATGACCAGAACCACAAGACGCCAGACACCTTTGGTATTCCTCCCCCAGAACTCAAATTCTGTGCAAACGGGAAAACATTGCGATAACCACAACCAGATCTTATGATTCACGTCTATTCAGCGGGTTCTTTGTTCCGCTCTTTGTTTTGTTGTCACGCTCAGGTCTTCAAGTGGAACTTGCCCGTCTCACTAGAACGCTGATCCCTGCCTCGGATAAAGCACAACTATTTACCGGTAAGTCAGTTTTGGAGTGCAGGGCGACCGCGAAACAAGCAGACGCAGGACACCTTTGTGTCGTGCAGCTTTTGCTTGAATTACACAACGGAATTATAATCACTGCAGTTCTTTTTCTTTAATAATATATGTATACATATATATATATATATATATATATATATATATGATTTTTTTTGACATGGTGTGGACCAAATCAGTAATTTGCATTCTATTCAATTTGAAGGAAAATATTTTTAGTCTGTTTAATCTATGACAAAAATAACTGTTATTTGCAATCATGGTATGAATAACATTTATTTGGTATTAGGTTCAGAAGTGTGTATCAAATTAGTAGCCTTCTGCATTAATCACCCAAGAAGCATCTCTAAATTGCAAAAATATTGGTCAGTATATCTCTCCCTCTCATTTAATTGATGTTTATTTGATTTGTTTGATTATTAAACAATATCAAAAATACAATAATGTTTTTAAATAGTAACGGAGAAAAAAAATTTGCAATATATTTTATCCATCCAGCCATTATCTGCTCCTCACTACGGTTGTAGGCGTGCTGGAGTCCATCCCCGAAACTGACACACATAAAACAAAAGCAAATTAAAAATAATAGACTTAAACAGAAATATTCACCCAAACCGGGCACCAATTTATGCCCACCTGTGTTTCGACCACATGCCTGACTAGAAAGACTGTGTTCTATGGACAATGATGATGATTTCTGCTCTTAAACATTAAAAATAAAATAAAATAAAATAAGGCATTCCTAAAATGGGCAATGGGCAAAAAAATGGCCCCACTTGCTCTCACAACAGTACCTGGCTTGGCTCTATTCATGCATTTTGTAAACAGCCGCCAGCTCCCCTGTTGCCCCGCACACAGAGCTCACATTCATCCCAAAGTGGGCACCCTGAGGAGGATGGCGGGGGGCGAGAGGCATACTTTAACTTAAGAGGACACATAGCCATTTTGACAACGCCTAATGCAAAAGCATTAGTGTGGTACGACACGTTTGACGCTCATGCATGGTTCTGTTAAAAGGGACCATTTTGATACAACTGAGACTATTAGCATTTCATGAACAAGACTATATACAGCAAGACTGTGCTTCGTCGCTTCTTTTATCACAAGCCAGAAAGCCGTGATCAAGGCCAGACCTGCATTATGAATGGCACCCACAAAGTCTGAGAGACGCTTGCATCATGCCTAAAAGGAATACAGTATCATCATGAGAAAGCGTGTTGTGAGAACAGTGAAAGAAAAGCACCAGGAACACATTTAAGTAACTAAAAGGCTGCTCCGGTGGTGATGCATAGATGCCCGCGCTTGTCCCGCATTAACATTTACGTACGTGCTTACAATCGTAACCGGACAATGCCTGCGCTTATCCCGCATTAACATTTACGTACTTCCTTCCAATCGCAACAGGACAAACATTAAGTTTGACCGTGTGATGAGAGCCCCTTCCACTTTCTTTGACCTGAGATAGCGTGTTCGACTATGGACAAATACAAACAACATTAAGGCATCAGAGTGAAATCATCTCCCATTTTGAAGGCACAAGTTGGATTCGCTCCCAGAACGGGAGGGACAAACCCACTAAATTATAGTAGAATTGACTTCACATCGGAACGATGATTCCACGCATTGAAGAGGAAGAAAAGCAGCGGAATCAAGCCCCATTCTTTGATATATACTGTATATACAGTATATATTTACATTTACTAAAACATAAAATGGTTAGAAATATGTATCATCAACTTCGGAGTACAGCGTTTCGAAATAAATTGGTACAGAGGCCTACTGCACATAGTAAAAGCCTGTAGCCAAAGCCTGTAAGTAATTGACACCCCATTAGGATTTTATAATCCTGTGGCATCTTTCGGCTATTTGTCCTTTGACAAAAAGCACTCCATGAATCTCTTCAACTCAGTTCTACATAGTTCCTTGGCATCAAGATGCCATTAAGTGGCACCACAGCAATAGTTATGAGAAAGGACAATTACCTTCGCCCCAAAAAAGATCAAGTAGGTGAGTGAGTTTTTCAGGGAATAACAGAGAATAGGTTCCAAAAACCATGCATGAAATTTCAATCTGCAAGTAGCGAATCACGAGGATTGCCAACCAATTTTGCTGTAGCACATCAATTCAATTGAACTTCACACATCAGTTAATTTTCAAGTGATGAATGAATGAATGAATTTGCATATGCCGAGAGGCAGAATATGAAACACTCTTCCATTAAATAAAATAGATATCCACTTTTTGTAGAAAAAAATAATCTATTTTTAAAATTGTCACTGTAAAGATTGGGAAGGGATATTTGAATTTCATTCCTTAAAAAAATGTTACTGCATGCATGTTAGTTTAGCGTTCGAATCCTACAGTAGTATGAAGTACATGTACCAACCTTGGAAGCAGATGATAGCGACAACGTACAGGGGGTCGATTCGGAGTCTCCCCCCACCCTCGCCGCGTCGATTTTCGGTCTCTGTTGTTAGATCCATATCCTGATTTTGGAGCTCGGCGGCTCCTCGGTGCTTCTCTCCAGAGTCGTGAAGCGTGACTGGGGGGCGTCAAAGGGACCGCCGTGGGTGAAATGACCACCGTTACCTGCTGAGGTCCGCGTGCGATCCGGACTTGAAGCTCACCTGGGCGCTGAGTTTGACTAGCGGGAAGAAGGCATGTGGGGACGGGTCGCTCGTTTCCCAGGCCGGACAGACAGGGCACACTTGGAGCGCACTCGACAGAAGACGCGCCGAAAGTTTGTCAAGCAAAATCTAAAAACTTTAGATTTTTAGAGTTTAGAGCTGTAAACTCGGACAGCGGTGTTTCATCACAAGCCGCCGCGTGCAGCTGCCTCCTCGGCGGTCCACCAGTCCAGTGACGCCTAGCTCTGAGTAACTCAAGTCTTCACCGACTTTGTTTCTATCCCTCCGCTGTGTTTCCAAGTTGGCTTCCTCTCATTCGCCTTGTGAATGTGTTTGTAGTAGTGAAAGCAGGACTAGTAATACACTCCATTTCCTGTTTGGATTTTCAAAACAAACTTTAGATTAAACTTATTTTTGACCAAATGAGAAATTACATTGACCAAAGTTAATCAATTAAATTTGTATCCCAAATGTGAATTTTTTTCGACGACAAAATAAAACTCACACGTTGTAAAAATTTTGTTTTTTTCATTTTACTGTAATATGATGACATATTACACGATACAAGTTCACTTCGGCTGATGACTTCCCAAGCACGTTACCAAAATATGAATTGTATTTTGAAATGAGCGCACGAATAATTTACGCGCTCATATATTTTTTGTTTCTTGTTACATCTTCCGGTACCAGTGCTTAAAAAACGAAACAACATTGCCACCTGCTGGTATGTCAACCTTGGATGCATGTTCTTTGGAAGATGACAATGTAGCCGGAGTACCTCAAATGTCCGACATTGAAACCCAGAATCTCTTGACTGTGAAGCAGTCTCTTACTGTACTGCCACGTTTTTGATTTTGCGCCTGTGATGCACAGAGTATTGCAAATGCAATACATACTGGATATGAAAGGTTTACACACGCCTCAACAGATGTCACGTTTAAAAAAATATCTATTAAAAATAGATCAACCTAAATTATTTCACTACATTTCCCAACATTGTTACCAATACCCTGGACAAAGGAGATCTAAAAATGAACAACTGAGCTAAAGTGGTTACACAAGTGTGAACAACCACTTTTAACGAGGATTGTGTATGTGTTCAGAATCAACCAACCACATTCAAACTCACGGAACGATTTCAAGTGCTTCTTGTTCGGCGCAAATTGTGTGCGTATTTGTGCGACCAGTCTCAGCCAATCGATTTTTAATTGATAAGGGGTTATGGGTCACATATTCAGGGACGACAATTTTTTTTGGTTACTTTAATTCTTGTTTTGGTTCCATTTGTTTACAACACATGGGAGACTTTTCTTTTTAATCAACTGAACGAAATGTTCATGACAAAACAGCAATTGTAATTTCGAATCAAGTCACGATTTGAACATCTTTACGAGTTGGAAGCAATTGACTGAAGGTATCACTGTCCTATTCATGTGTCGCCGAAAGAGAAAAAAAAACAATTAACCAACATTGCAGTTCTTTTGAATCACTTCATTTAAAAGACAGAAGACAAGTATTTGAGCATTGTGCAAACTATGACAGTCACATTGTAGCAATTCAAACATAAATCACATCCTCATCAGTGTAAACAATTTCAAGTTGGAGTTGTTTTTAAGTGGGTGGTCACATGGATGTTTGTCATGATCTATACGAGTTGCCTTGTTCATGTTGTGAACACGCACAGCTCTCAAAACTAAAAGAGAATGAAAGTAGCAGCCTATTTGACTTCAAAATGTCATTCCATTCTGTGGTCTGCGAGTCACGTGATGACAGTAAGGTATTCATTCACCCTGTATCCCAAAGCTTTAGTCCAATGCCACATCTCCACCGGCAAACAGAGACAAGTGAAGTTTCACCAATCATAGCAAATCTACAAGATGTCATTTCAAAACCTCTACACAGCTCATTTATGCATTGAGAGGACTAAAACAAAATGTATGATTACTTTTCATGGAGAAGGAAAAGGACAATCAGCACTGTTAAAAAAAAAAAAGAATGGCACAGGATATGTGAGAAAAGGATCTTGGTGTCATGCTCTTAACATCACTCCAAGTGTACAATGATGATGCAAAATCAAAATGGTGGCAACTTTTGTACAACAACAAAGGAAGGCAAGCACATTTTTACCAGAATCCATGTGCATTCAGACAAGTGAAAGGGTCTTTGGATGCAAGTGTTATGAGGAAACATCTTTGGGTCTGACGTTGGCAGGTCGAGAAGGTTCACTTCAAATTCCAGCTCAGTTTCCGGAGTACAGATCCATGGTGCTGGAGCTCAGGCCTCGGCTCACCCTCAAATTATTGCTTCGAATCTGAGATGTAAATTTTGTTCAGTACATGATGGAAACATTTTACTGGAAGCAAATCTCTGGCACGCCCATCCAACACAACTGCCAGCAAAATAACTACCGGTACATAAAAAAATAAAAATCCTTCACGGAATGTCACTGGTTCCTCACCTGGAATAATTCATCACCCGTCTTGTTCAGGTAGTTCAATGAAGCGGCTCGCTTCATGCTAGCAAGCAGAGCGGAAGATGTTACGTCATGCAAATGAGCGGACTTCAAAGGCTAATCTAATCCTTTCTCTCCTTGGTTTTTGCGGTACTTACTTGGTGCTGCGAGGTTCAGGCGGTCCGTTGCCCTGCAGTTTTTTGACCAACAGCTCGCTGCTACGACGCAGGACGTCTCGGAGTTTGCCCAGAGAGCCGCTGCGCTGGAGTGTTCCGCTGCCGTCCTGCGCACACACACTCATCAAGCCACATGATCGCGATGAAGAACACAACTTCACATCACACTCAACAGAGAATGAATCATTTCATCATTAATTTCTAGCTACGTAAAAATCAGCTAATTATTGGCAAACATTTAACAAGTGCAAGTAGATCCAAACTCATCCAGTGAGATATCAATGTATTTGTCCATGTTACGACTGGTCCTGGTTTGTTTTGAAACGAGAAAAATGTTGGTTGTGATAAGATTCATAACCAACAGGGGGAGATGTATGTATATTGAGAGCATTAGAGGTGACCACCAAAACTCAGCTTCCCATTCAAAATTGAAAAACCAAAGACAGCCTAGTATTTGGCTCGGTTTTACTTGCAAATAATAATTTTATATTTAACACAGACACAATAGACAAATATACACATAATCATCATACTCCAAAAGGAGTATGATTGGCCACTGTGAAGAGAGGAAAAAAAAGTACACCACAAACAGAAAAGGTGTAAAACTGTGGCAAATAGTTATTTTACTCCAGGAAAGTAAATTCTCAAAGAAACGGAATATCGTACTTAGTCCGTAACAAGGGTGGGAAAAGTGTAGGCCAGGAGCCACATCTGGCCTGTTTACGTTCTAGAATCTTTTATCCACGGAGCATTTACATCAGTCGTGTTGGGGGAGGGCGACATCTAAAACCGGCTGGATAGGGGCTCTTCAGGACCGGACAGGGGCACCCGGATTGACATGACCGTATTGTTGCATTCATTTAGCAGGTTTTCCCCTAAAATGGGTTACGGTAGTTAGAATGTACACATTTAAAAACCCATTTTTATTCACTTAATCAGGAGATGGGAAAATTTATTGTAAATAAAGTAACATCAAAATTGTAATATAAAACTATAAGTACAAATAAAAAATGTTTTAAATATAACTATGAATACATAATAAAGTAATATATCTGACAGCTAAAATGCTTTAAGTAGCTGACTCACAGTGCCTCTTTGAATGAATAGAAAAAAGAAAAAATCAGTCCTGGCATACAGTTGCTAGCTTTCTTGAGGTGGCCAAAATAATATGAATTTCGATTTCATCCAAAATTCTTGTGAAATATGTTAAACCCTCCTGGGGCGCTTCAACAATTCCTGCTGCGTGTTTGGATGAAAAGCTCTTCAAGGTAGAAGTCATAGCGTTAAAATATAAGTTTTTCCTCATATGTTATAATTGTTTATACAACCAAATCATTGAGCAATGGCAAATATTTTGAAAATTAATCATCCCTCTCTGGCCCCATTTTATGCTTCGAATTTAATTTTGTCGAGCCGTGACAAAAAAGTCAGAGAATGAAGAGAAGGCGTAACCAAATGTGTCAATTATTTTTCCAAGCACACACACACGCGCACGCACACACACACACGCGCACAGACACATTCAGTCGGCAAGTCGCAGCTGCAGCACAAAGCCCTGAGTGCTGACACTCTTCGTGGCTGGATTATTTAACTTCGGTTAGCAAGGTAAACACAAGGAGCTGAACAAGGGTGTGTATATAAATATGTGTGTGTAATGGTGATTTCCAAGGGGGCGGCCACATCACTGGGCCTAGGAAAACCACCGCCAAAGTCGTCGTTCTCACCAGTCCGTCACAAAAATTTCAGCTCTCAGACTTTTAATTGACCGTCCATTCCAAAAAAACACAACATCTAACTGGTAACATCTCACATTTGGCAACTTTCCAACATGAATAATTAAGCCACACGACCGAAGTAGTAGCCTTGGCTAGCATTCAAATTTCACAAGCAGTTTGAATATTGCAGACTGTAAGTTGATGGGAAAATGCACACAACGGCTCTGGGAGAACATGGCCCATTTAACCCCCCCATCCCGTGTTTTTTTTCACTCAAGATTACCGGTAGTTAAAATTTTGTAAAGTTATGACCGTATTCTCTGTATTTGTTTTTCCCCTTAAAAAGCCAACTTTTTTTTTCATCCAGCAATGGTGCAGTAACGATTGTGCCCTATGAACTTTGCTTGCAACAAGTGACCTCACTCGTAAACAGACAAAAGGAATCATTCCAAAAATGTATTTTGGTTGTGAAATCTTTAAAGAAATGAACCAATGAATAAAATAAAATAGATGAGTTTTTTCCCCGAAAGGTTTGGTGGTCCAAAATTAGTTTTATACAAAAAAGGCAAGTTCACAGATGAAAAAAAAAACTTTATTTGAGATGCCAACAAGAGTTGCTGCAACCATATTCACAATGCAGATTAGTAAATATGACGCAGTTCTACTACTAGTGCTACTAGACGTAATGTCATGTGAACACTACATTGGGAAAATGAAGTCACGCTATAGATATATGTCAAGAGTAGACAGTTCAATAAATAAGCATTCCACTAACACAACATTATTGATATTATAGTTATGTGACTCACAAGGTCAATTCTATAGCTGAGAGTAAAAGCAGAGGTATAGATGCACGTTGAAAAGGAATGAAGAATCAAGGCAAGTAGAAGCCTGAAGCCAGCAAATGAATGCATCACAAGCACAGCCAACAGTGACACTTTCAAGGTGTTCAAGGTCATTGCACATTCACTTTGTGAAAGGTGAATTAACTGTTGTGGGTGTTGAGCTGATGAAAGAACTAAAACTCTTTTCACCCAAGTGGCGAGGTTAAACTATGTGACCGACCACTGTGAATGTATACACAAATGCACTCGTCAAACACGACTGCGAGTCACGGCTTCCACTTGAATAAGAACAATAAGAAAAGGCAATAACGTTTGCTTGAGACCACGACATCTGATTCTCATCTCTCATCTAATTGTTCTCTGCTGACACAAAGTAGAAAAGCATGCCACTTTTTTCCTCTTTTGCAAATGTGACCTTCTGTGGATCACACAAAAAAAAGAGTGCAAAGAGCAAGGACACTGATGACAGAAAAAGCAAACCACAGAATGAATTACTATGGCAACAGCTTGATGTGATCTGACAAATGTGTTGTCAGAATCGGATACAGACAATTCTGTGATTTATTTAAATACTACCGCCTTACTATGTAGCCCAAAAAATGTGCACAAAAATGTAAAATAATTATAGAAAATGACATAAAGCTCTTAAGTTTTTAAATCACAATAACAATAAAGGCTCCCTTTTTCATCTGGCCGATTCAGATAATGATATTTTGATACAAACGTGAAATGACATAGTACCATAAATTTAGGCATTTTGAGATTAGGTCACAACACTAAACACAAAAATACCTGCAATATAAAAAAAGAATGTTGCTAAGCAGAGCACTTTTGACAACTTTAAATAAAAGTGGGTGATGTGTGATGCGGAATAGCTTTCTCTGAAAGAGAGGAATTCAGTCAGTCAAATAGAGCAATATTCACATCGAAAGTTTCAAGTGTCAATTTTGATTTGTTTTGATCTAAAGTGGAACAATCCATAAATGAGCCAATGCAGCGTAAAGAGAATGAGAAAATTAGACCCAAATCTGAGATGAACCGAGTTGTGGCAATGCAAGTGCCGCGTAAGCTCACGGATGGGATACACCCCGTCACATCAATGCAAACTTGAAGTCGGCGAAACAGATCAGTAGATGTATTGGTGCATGCGAGGCCTGTCAAACATTAAATAAGCAAAATTGCTGACTGCGGTCAGTAATATGGAGGTTACCCTCCTTTAAGCCAGTGGGGAAAGAGTCAGACCCAAACAATGAACAGTAACATTTGCTTGTAGTACCTTACTGTTTGTTTACATTTTGTCAGCAGTGCCTGTTGATTTGTTAACATGCAATTTGGGTAGTTTCTTGTGTCCATTCCATGTACAAACCCAGTTCGAATTAAGTTGTGACGTGAATTTTATGGCTGCAACATGTTCCAAAAAAGCCAGTAAAAGCGGCAAAAGGTGGTGAAAGTTGATGAATGCTCATCAAACACCTGTTTGGAACATCCCACAGGTGAACCCACAGTTACATGTTTTGGAGGAACTTGCTGCCATCCAAGCAGTGTCTTTTTCATGTATGGCTATGCTTATTTTAGCAAGATAATCTCAAAACCACATTGTGCACATATTTACAACAGAGTGGCTTCATAGTAACAGAGTGTGGGTACTAGTCTGGGCTGCCTGCAGTCCAGACCCGTCTTCTATTGAAAATGTGTGGCACATTATTAAGCGTAAAAAACGACACCGGGGACCGCAGACTGTTGAGAAAGAACTGCACCGACAAAGCTTCAACAGTTAGTGCCCTCATTTCTCCAACGTTTATTGAATATTGTTGTTTTGGAACATGTTGCAGCCATAACATTCTAAGTGAATGACTATTTGCTAAACACAATAAAGTTGATCAATTTGAACATTAAATATATTGTCTTCGTAGTGTATTCAATTAAATATAGGTTGAACATGATTTGCAAATCACTACATTCAGTTTTTAAATGTTTAGCAAATCTTCCTCTAGATAAATGTGAACATTGTTTAGCACGTCACAACTTTATTGGGTTTGTACACTCAACGATATTGGATTTGTATCGCCTGAAATCAACATGGCAAAGAAAATTGCCTATCTGCAGTGAACCAAAATCGGGTACTTGGATCTGAAATGTAAATATGTCTTATTATACTGTTTGACATGTGTAAAATACATACAAGCAAATTGAGGGAAAGAAAAGGAAGTGAGGGAGGCTGAGGTTATGCATGCGCACACACAATGGTTGTGCTCAATGAGGAAAAGTTGCCTACATGGGGTTAGTAGAAGGAAAAGGTAATGCCAGAAAGAGCGAAATAGAAAACCAGGAGGGACGAAGATGAGAAGACCAAACGTCCCGGCAGCTCTCGATCGGACAGCGGACTGATGTGACAGCTGAGGAAGGGGAAGAGGGGCTTTCTCTGCTGGGAAGGGGGCACACCGCAGAGGAGCGACAACACATATCCTTTAGCTACTGGTTGAGGGAGGGAGAGAGGGATGGAGGAATAATCTTGATGGCTTAGGCCTGACAAGAGAGAAAAAGAGAAAGAGACAAAAATGGCACAGGTTGTAAGACGACCAGCTCTGGGTTGGTCCTCCCTCCTCACATCACTCATTCCCTTATACGCACTACAATCCAACAACTAGGCCTAATTTTGTTCATCCCAGTTCATTATTCTAAAAGGTAAAATGTGCTCTCAGGATCTTACAATGGAACCTCCCAAGCTGAATGCCCATAAAGATGTACAATTTGGAGTTCAATCATTTTAAGCAGGGGGGTCTGGAGTTGCCACAAAAGCGGGACTTTGTCGTGTTATATTTCACGAAGCATAATGAAATCTTGCGAGACTCAATGAACAGCCAAGAGGATTAACTCTAAATGTTTTGCCTATTTTTTGTGATCGCCAGAAGTGAGATTGGGAAACAAATGTCCAAGAGGCAAATGGAAATTGAGCTCCTTGCGGCATTTGTACATTAATCCTCCATTACATTTTCAAATCTTACACTACTACTTTTAAAGTCTGGTCTGACTGAAAACACTTTTTTTAAATTTGCCCCAGTTATAACTGATAACATAAAACATTATGTTTTATACAGTGAATGTATTTTGGACTCTGACAATTAGACTAAACACATTACTTCAGTTTCCTTTATTTCCTACAAATTGTTTTGTAATTTATACAACCTAGTGGAATTGAGGTGTTCAAGTTAGGAGGTTCCATTGCATCCTTGGCGCATTACCTAATCAATGTGCTGGAGTGTTATTTGCGATACTTGTGCAACTCTGAGCAAGTTTAAATTATAGCAAGTGTAATCTCTTAAATTTACATAATTTAAACACTGCGACAAAATCCAAACTATGACTTTGTGTGCTGGTCCCCTGATTTTAGATGCAGCGACTCAGCGAGTGGGTGTTTGCCGTCACTGTGACTCAGCCGTTTTTCATTCCTTTCTGAGTAGCACGGTCTGAATTTGGTAGTGATTGTGTGCTGCAGAGATGGACCATTAGCAAGCATCAGCACTGAAATGGATACACTTAAAATCGAGTGTGTCTTGACAAAATGGGATTTTGAGACATCTTGCAGTAGCGCTATGCGGGATTGAACAGACTGATCCAAATTTCCAATCCCAATCCTTCACTTTCAACAAAAATACACGCAAAAGCACTGTGCTACATACCAACCCAGCCTCGCTCGACGAGAGACATCAAGGGAGAGTACAATCCACTCAATGCAGAAAAGAATTTTGATGGACAGGCTGATTGGTTGTCATGGCAATAGTAACCAACAAGGTTAGCGATAAAAGAAATAAGCCAAGGATGGAAAAAAAGACAACATGCAAAGAGACAAGAAGCATTCAGCAGAAAGCAAAAACCAGGAGTCAAATCATGCATTTCATGATGAGACACTCAACGATTAAAAATTTAAGACAAATAGTTTTGCTGGCATCTAACCACCCTTCTACCGTGGGACCTCAACATAGACTAACTAACATGAAATGGTGTCTTTGACAACATCAAGACATTATTACTGTGATATTCCAAATAAACGTGCCATCATCACTTAGCGAGTGTGCGGTCAAAGGTGGGCAGTCAAGAATTTGCTCACCAGATACGCTAGTCTGATATTGTGCGAACCTGATCCTGTGCGCCAATCTTTGGAAATGAATACATGTATGGATTGTCTGAAGGTTAGGCTTACAGTCAAACTAACGGTGTCAAATGAGTGCTGAGAAAACAAAATACAAACAAGACAACGGGTCTTGTTTTGTTTGTTGTATGACAGATCAGGCCCTCAGCTATCCTCCGCACATCATCACATGTTTTATAAAGCATTGCAACAGCATTCAAACATGTGTAGAAAAGCACTCACAGGAGAAGCACTCATGCTCACATTCACATTTACATTCACGCAAGTGTTATCACAAAATGCCACCTTCTCTTCATGTAAACACTCACTCAGAGAAACAGACAACGTGTTAATATGGCACCCAGTGAGAGCACACAGTCCATTAGTGCGCATGTTTATGGGTTAAGTCCATTGACTGGAATGGCTGCATGCATGTTTAAAATGGCTGGAGCGGTGAAGCGCGATGCTGCACAGTGTGTGAGAAGCACAGGCTCAGTCAAGGCATTTCTCCTGGCACAATCATGTAAAATTCACCACAGGGTTTCTTCTAACTAGGACACGCATCTAGCTGTGTTTCGCTAACTGTACAATTTGCTGCACTGAATGTCGGGAAATGAGTAATGATACATTTAATGAAGTTGAGCAAAAGGACTGACACGTGAACCTCAGTGGACATTTTAAAACTGGATGAAGGTAATCTGAAGATTAAATGGCCATACTTTTGTGCACTGAAAACCTGTAAATTATATTTCTCGGTTCATAGAAGGACGATGGCCATGAGAATTCTGAATTTAATTGCTAATTTAAATTTGTTTTCTGTGAATCCCAGGGTAAGTAATATGTTGCCAAGGTGCCAAAGCATGAGCCTGTGCCATCTTTTTCATGACGGCTCTCGTGCAGAAACAATGGCAACAAAATAACAAAACAAGATATCGGCAAGCAACGAACAACACCACAAAAACATAAGTCAGATACACTGTCAAATAGGACATGTCGCCATGCCAAGACACTCAATCAGCTTTATCTTTCAACCAAAAGATTTTGATGGAAACCCCTCATCGGAAGGACAAGGCAAAGGAGAGCTTGTACAAACAGCGTTCTCTGCGTAAATCCAGTCCAAATCCAAACAGGTTGTTTTACATACTATTGTCACTAATTGGTGGCAATTCCAGAATATGTTTAAAAATGGTAAAATGGTTAAAAAGAATTATGTACCAGTCAACACTCCCTTTAATAGGATCAAGTTGTCTTGTACTTCCAATGAGGACCACTTGCATGTAAGATTCAATTTAAGTGGATCTGTACTCACCCCGTTCCACTCCACGCCCATACTCACTTCCTCGCCAGCTTCAGAGCCACTCTCGTACTTAACGCTGCTCAAGCTCTCCCTGCTCCTTCGCCTGTCGCCGTCTGCGTCCTTCAGGATCTCTACCATGCGTGTCTGGTGGATAGGGTCAATGCCCTAATGGGAAGAACACGCAGAGGAAAACACCAAAATTGCAAAAGGTAAATGTAAACATTAGGAAAGTGGATTAATGGTTGAAAGTGTAGAGTTGAATAGAAGTATTTAAAGGGTCTGCATCATGCAAAATCAACTTTTTGCGGCCTTGTTAAAATACAAATTGCTCACCATGAACACGCCAAATAGGAGGTGTTTTCCTCCATTCAACCACCCCTGAGCAATCTTGTTCATCCTTTGATTGAGGAGCCGCCCCCAGTAGACCCCCCACCCCGACAAAACATACGCCCACCTTCTTGAGCAGCCAACAGGACGCAAAACAAGTGTATTCGGGAAAGAGGTGCTTTGAGCAGACTACCCGGTCAAGGCGCCAGCCTCTCCGGCGGCAGACTATCCAGTGGCTATTTGCCTGTGAGCATATGTATAATTTCTGCCTGGTGAACCTTGGCCAGTACAAAAGTAGATGGGCGGGAAGATTAAACCTTAAAACTGGCACAATTATCACAATTAAACATGCTACAGAAGCAGAAGCTGTAAGTAAATGAACCCACTATCTAAATTATGACATACAATTGTTGTTAAGCATGGTATGTCAGATGTATTTTTTCTTTACATTACACTGGTTTTAATGAGCTGGGAACCTTACTTCGGGGTAATGAAAACAGCCACCAAATTAATTTACATTTCATAAGAAATTAGATTGCATGTGTAGCAGATAATATACAATCATGGTGGAAAGATAAAAAAAAGGATGAGACAGACCCTATCGTGGATCATGTGACTTAAAAGTCAGGAAGAAATATTTTCTATGGCTGTGAAATAGAAGGAATGTCCAGGGAGAAAGGTGGAAGCTCTATGGCGGCCGTCACTTACTGAGTTGCTCTGGATCCAAAGCAATGTTGTAAGAGGGGGGGAAAAATAGAATGAGATCGACTCACATAGTAACATTTCGGAATTGACAAAACAGTAAGTGATAAGCTGCTTCATGCATATTTCATATTTTTTATAAATATGGTTAACCTGCTTGCGGGATCTCACAGCACACTCCTCCAAGGTCTCGGCAGCTTCAAGCTTGCCCTGACGACGGTACAGAGCGCCCAGGTTTCTCAGTGTTGTGTTCACGGTGGGGCTGTGGACACAAGAAACAGGCACACTTCATGATTGCTTAAGGACTGAATAAAACGTTTTCTGATTTGAGCAGCAAAACATGCCGAATTCAAATAATACCATGTGATCAACACATTTAAGCCTGTGTTGCCTTACTGGAGATGGCCCAATTTGTTCCAAGATGGGGATCTGATAATTGCTCCAGTAAGGGTGATAGATTAAATCACACAAGTAAAATGTATGCTGCATTCCAGAAAACTGGGGCGTGAGAGATGCTCATTCTGACTAGGAAAAATGCACCGGAGCAGCACTTGGAAATTCTTGCTCAGGGCAAATCCACATACCATGACTTCCCAACGATAAAGGCATCAGACATTAAACACCCGCAGTGCCAATTTGGAATGAAAAACTTAATTCTAACAGTTTGTAAACTAGATTTACTGTATGAATCTAGATGCCAGCATTGATCTCAAGATTACCACTCTATATGAAGGCCTTTTGTAAACTGAATGTCACTTAACAAGTGTATATTTGTTTGTTTAGAGGCGTTTTTGGTTTTCTTTAAACCAGAGTGTTGAGGGAGAGCCTACGAAGGTCAAGGTGGGATATTTTCAGTCTTCAATTTGTGAATGCAGCGTACATTATACACACCAAAAAAATGTTTGTGATCTGACATTTCTCAAACTATAAAAATAATTACCAGAAAGTCTTAGAACTTTTTAACTGCATAATTCAAAGGTGTCTCTGAAACAGCAACTGTCTCACCTGTTGACTTTACAGGCTTTATACCAGCCTCCATACTCTCCATAAGGCGTGTTGTCCCTATGCTTGCCCTGGAAGTAAAAAGACAAAGCCAACTGAGAAGGGGAGGAGTGGTGTAAACCAGACCAACAGGATTTTTTTTTTAAACATATGACTTGCCGAAAGGCGCTTTATGCCAAGTCTAAGGTTTGCACCATGAGAGTCTGGATCACTTCCCAGGATCTGAAGTGACCTTTCTGTTTTCCTATTGCTTTTAAAATGTGCCGTTGCTCTTTATGTACTACTCCTAAATATCACGAGTAGTATCATATATATTACACATACAGCACATTTGACAATAAAGTTGGTATTTGATACTTGATATGGCAGCTCTCACCTTGCTCATCTCCTCCCTTTCCTCTGCGTGCATCCAGATAGGCTTGTTTTCAGCTGCAGACACACACACGGGAGAGGTTCGACAAACTGCGCAACGCGACTGGATTACACCCCCCACACACACAGCATCTCTTGAGGCTTTGCTAAGTCCGGCATCAACTATTCATGATGTACTGAAGGAGCTGAGAGCCGCCTACTGCCCTTCAAGAATGAAGGTTGAATCTGGAGTATCAATCTCCGTTTCTGTAATCATCTTCTATGCAAAAGCAAATTGGTTTTTAAAGATATTTTTAAAGTGTAGAAAATATGAAAACGTATATAATATGGATGTAGATACATGTACGTATTTTGCAAGCATATATGTACCGGTAGTTAAATGTGATCGACTATGTGGGAAAAAAATTGTGGCTGAATAATGCTAATGTTGGGGGTGCTACAGTTTTATTTGAAAAAAATCAGCGAAACCTTGTAGGTTTCTCTTCAAGGCTGAACCTGTCAGAGGAATTTGCCAAGGAAAGCTGACAAGTCTTTTTTATTTCTTATTCAAAGAACATCTAATCTCACGAGGGATGGAACATCTTGTTCAGTTGGAACTAAAAGAGAATGCAATTGCCAGAGTTCAGACCAACAAACTCTTTATTTCTCCAAAAGGCTTTTGTAAGGAGTCTTTGAGTCCTTTGAATGGTGAAGGCAGGCAGCCTGCTTAGAACATCGTCCACTTTTTAATCATCTGTCCAGCACTCCTCACTGGTGTGAGATAAATAGTAAGTAGAAGATGAAACAATCGTGAACGCTATAAAACAAACATCTCTAAAGGGCAATTCAAAGTAAACCCAATGCCGGTTTCTATTTTAATGTCAGTATTCACCTTCATTTTCAAATATCTTCAAGTCATCTACAGGTCCTTACCATCAACAGATCCAAACTCTTTCTCATGGGCACGAGTCAGAATTTCTTTGTACAGAATCTCAGCCTCTTTGTACTTTCCCTGTTTGAGAAAGCATGACGCCTAGAGAAGAGAGCGGGTAAAAATGAAGTTGAGAGTTGCATAAAATGACTCAAAAGAAAACGGTTGTCTCCAAGAGAGAAGAAACAATCTCCGATGAAATTACTCATGCTAAGTCATTTCATTTTTGGGTTTTTTTCTGTCTCACAATTACAGCCTCGAGAAGCCATAAGGGAGCAAGTCAGCTGACGAGATGCTACTGACTTGCGTGCAATATCGAGTGTATGCAGCGATGGCTGTTTGAAAGTGCTCTATAAATACTGTTGACTTGACTTAACTAGATCTTCAAAAGTGCTTCTCTTAAGGAGTCTCATGACAAACACACACATCAGGGTAAAGCTTTGACATTTGCCTGAATCTCAGAACTTCAATAAATGATGTCCCAAAAACATTGAAAATATCTGACGATACCCAATAGTTTACATTCACGGCACACTATTAAGTAACAGTCTCCTCTTTCATAAATGAAAAGACAAGACCATGTCTCCATTTAGGCATTCACTGCCTTTCAGAGACTTTGTGGTGCATCGACTCACCAGGTTATTCTTGGTTTTGGCCACATTGGGATCATCCGGGCCCAGCCTACATTCGTAGATCTCCAGGGCACGACAGTAGTAGTATTCCACCTCCTCATACTTTCCTTGATTCTGACACAGCAGAGCCAAGTTATTCAGCTGTTTGGCCACATCTGGATGGTCTTTCCCCAGGACCTGATGGAAGCCATACAGGGTTTAGACACAAATTGGTGAGTCTACCCTATTATTTTACTTCCCTTTGCATCTATCCTTCTGTTACTGACACCCATCATCACCCTAAGACGCTTACATCAGGAGTCAGCGCCGGCAATCAAAGATTTGATGCTCAGCTTAACAAAACTTAAAACGTTGTCCCATCACATCCCTTTTACACTTTCATGCCACCGTTTTTCAAAATCTGCTCTCAATTAAACCCTGTAATTCCTTTCCCAGATAGACAGAAGGCCTGCAGTGGCATCTCAAAAAGACAATTAAAAAAAGCATTTTCTCTTTTATATCTTTTATAGATACTGGAGTTAAATTGGGAATCTTTGTTATTACAATATGCCAAATGGTCACTGTTATACCTTTGAGGTCAGCTCTCAACAACAGTGTTGTGGAAGCCAGGAATGTAACCATACCTTCTCTCTGATCTCCAAAGCCCTCTTGCACAGAGGTTCAGCCTCCTTATACTTTCCCCTCTTTCCATACAGCACAGCCAGGTTGTTCAACGTTGCAGCAACCTGCACAACAGACACGATAACAAATAAACGACGCCATTTTGTTCAGAACATCAGCCCTTTAGCAAATTATTAAAATGATTTTCTGAGGCCCAATGATTTAAACCAGCATTGTGTAAAGAGTTTGCGTGTCAGATAGCACCAAGGTCATTCATTTCATTGAGAAATGTTTTCTCTGGTTTTGCTTGATTTACATTAAGTTAAAGGAGTGATCAAATCAGAAGCCTATCCTCGGGTAGAAGTACAAAAAAAATCTCGACTGTACATCCTTAGTCAGTAGGATGATAAATAAAAGGAGAAGGTGCAGCAATTACATCCTTGTCATGTGTCTGAGCAAATACAAAAAGGACATTAGCATGTCAACAATGACATTTGGTTGCCATGACTATGAGATTCTTACAGCAGGATGGTCTTTCCCCAGGGTTTTCTCTCGGATGGAAAGAGCATCGTTGAGAAGATGTGCAGCCTCTTTGTATTTATTTTGATCCCTGAGTGATGAAGATGAAGAGAGTTCACAACAAGAAGCGACACAATTCTAATAGTGTTAGGAAATTATCTGAAGTATGTCATTTCCCACCTATAAACCAAAGCCAAGATGTTAAGCATAGTAGCTACATCGGGATGGTCGTGTCCAGAGGTTTTCTCCAGGTCCTCCAAAGCTTGCTTGCAGAGGGGCACAGCGACCTCGTACCTGCCCTGAGAAGCATACTGGATCACCAGGTTGTGTAGTGTTCTCAGACGAGCTGGGATCTCGTAGCCTCCCTGTTGGGCCGCAGCCACTGCTGCACTGTTGTGTTGATGTTGCACTGTGGGGCAAAAATGCAACACAAACATGAGTCGGGGGAAAAGGGTAATTTTTTTTTTTTTTTAATAATCCGGTGTGAGTAGTATTGTGGAATGAATAAATTTGACAGAATACATAGTATCGTCCCTGCTAATTGCCGTAAATCTTACCATTCTCCTCTTCATCATTGGGGAAGAGATCATCCAGGGAGTCCTTTGGCGTTTCTCGGTCCTTTTCCTCCTGCTGAGATATATAAGAAATTATATCCAAATATACAAAGTGACATTTTAATAGTGACATTAATTCTCATTATATATTATACAACTATCGGATGACATCAGCGTACATCCAAAATCTCAGATATACATAAGCAGTCCATTCAGGACTGCGTGCCCACCATCTACTGAATGTAAAAAAAACGGAATTGTTATTTTGCACTTCAAAGAGTATAATTTGTTTTTACTGACTTTATTGGTCGTTTCATTTTTTAAAAATGTTATTTTATTCGAGTGCATTATATTCTCACTAGCTGGTTCGCCGCCCTCTGGGCGGCTCATCAGCTAGTTCCTGCGGAAGGCTGGTAAGGTGGTGGTTCGCCGTCCTCCGGGCGGCTCATCAGCTAGTTCCTGCGGAAGGCTGGTAAGGTGGGGCTTTGGCCCACAAAAGTGTTGTTGCTTGGTTCAACTTTTTGTTCATATTCATTGCTTATCGCGAAAATAAAGAGATGTTTAGCTCTACTAAATAACTAACAATTTTATTGCAATGCTTGTGGGTAGACAACATTTTTTCGCAAAGATGCCCGCGCGATCGTAGTGAGCCACTGCCTGAGCGGCGCAGTGGCGCGGTGAAGTAGGTACGTTTTGAAAAGGGACAGACGGAAGGACAGACCGCGTGCGGGACGACGCGCAATATATATATAGAAGATGTTTGAGGTTGAATGTATGTAACTTAACTTTTTGGAATAAATGGGCTATATTCTCTCATACCTACCAAATGTTGCTCACTACTTTGTTTGAATGGTATCATTGATCAAGACTCTTCTTACATTTCAAACTACAACATTTTTAAAAAGCATGTAACATTCCTTCAGATATCGTACCAGATCAATGTTGGTATCAGACAGTACTCTCGGCTGCAATATCGGTATCGGATCACAAGTGAAAAAATTGTATCAGGACACCCCTGGAAAGATGTAAACTTAATACTGCGAGACTTGTACTTACAGAGGGGGAAACGTCCTCATCATATTTCTTAAGTTGGTTCATAAACTCCAGATGTTTTTTCTCTTCCTCGAGCTGAGCGACACTCTGCTCGCTCTTTTGCAGCTTCTGCTGGGTGTTGGCTAGCTCATCCCGCAGCCACTGGTTCTCCTGGCATAGCCTCCGCACCTGCGCACGCAGCTTCTGCTTCTCGGACTCCACTGCATTCAGGTGGTTGGACAGGGCCATCATCACCTAGTATAAAAATAACATCAAGCAAGTTTGGCATTGAATTTATTTAGCCAATAAGTGCAATGATCAGAACAGAGTGTGAATAAAATATTTCTTTTCAGTTGAATACATCATGTGGACAAGCAGAAACGCGCAAAACAAGAGGAGAGCTACTAGCTGGTTCAAAACACATCCAATCTATTGTAATGACAATTATTCATTAAGTGTTACCTGTGCTTCACCAAGGCCCAGCTCAATCATCTCCACTGACTTGCGCAGCAGATTGGACTTCTCATGCACCAGGTTGGCCTCTTCGTCCTTTTTCAGGCACTTGATGGTCTCCAAAAGACTGTGGAGAATGGAATTGTGCTCATTCTTGAGGGCTTCCAAACCCTGGATCACCAGTTTGGTGTTGGATATGATCTCCTCTTGAGAGAGCTTTTCGAGCTTCTCTTCCCGGGCATACACCATGGTGGACATCTTGACAAGTGCTCAGGGAAACCTGTACATGATACAGAAAGTGGAAGATGGTATTGCATAACTGATAAGTAAAAAGGAGCCAGAAGAATCAGTCTGACATATATTCATTTTAAGGCAACTTGCTCATGCCATGAACCAATCACCCCGACAGCCCAGATGGGGGACAATAACCTATACATTATTACGTGGGATGTGTTGAAAATTTGACTGCCAAAGATTTTAGATGTGAAAATGGCTCATACAAGTGCATTTTTGATTTTGGTCTCAAAGAGCTTGGTCAACACAGCTGAAACAGTATGTTGTATTAAAGCAACAACAAAAAAAAAACGCTTTAAAGTTAGTATCATGCGCGGCCTCAGCAGTGTGAAGTCAGCTTTTATTATCAAATATGCTCTATGTGTAACATACAGCACAGATGAAATTACTTTCCTCTCTCAACCACAATGCAAACATGTAGTGCATTGAACACCGACAGCTACAATTTACATATTTGAAACCCTGATATTTTTTTTGCAGCCAATTAGCTGGAATTCTACCATGCTCTACCATGGAATTCAAAGTAACACTAGAGTGGGAAGAGAAGTCGGCATTTCTTCTTGGGTAGCCCACCAATGCTGCTTGCTAGCCAGCCATTGCAATGGCAACGTCGAAGCACACCACCATGGAGCTCAGCATATTCCAGAGATGTCAAGTCAAGTCAACAGTATTTATAGAGCACTTTCAAACGGCCATCGCTGCATACAAAGTGCTGTACATGGAGCAATTTAACATGTACAATAAACAGTAAGACAAATCGGTAATAAAGGCGGTAGAAAGCACCAAACAGTAAAACCAAGAACAAATCTTAAGTCATGCTGAGTCGATTGCCAAAGAATTCAAGTGAGTTTTGAGGAGGGCTTTGAAGATGGGCAGCGAGGAGGCTTGCCGAATGTTCAGCGGGAGGTCATTCCAGAGAGAGGGACCAGCAACAGAAAAGGCTCGATCCCCTCTGAGCCTCAGTTTAGTTTTTGGTACTTCTAATAATGTCTGGTCCACAGACCTGAGACGCCGGGCAGGTGTGTAGGGGCGGATGAGCTCAGAGAGGTAAGGTGGTGCGAGATTATTCAGAGATTTGAAAACAAAGAGGAGGATCTTGAAAATAACTCTAAAATGAATGGGGAGCCAGTGAAGGGATGCCAGAGTAGGAGTCCTGTACTCCCTCTTACGAGTACCAGTCAAGAGGCGAGCAGTGGCATTCTGTACCAGCTGAAGGCGCTTAATGGAGGACTGGCTGACTCCAAAGTAAAGGGCATTGCAGTAATCGAGCCGGGATGTGACAAAGGCATGAATTACTGTCTCAAAGTGTTCATGTGAGAGGAGAGGTTTTATTTTGGCCAGCTGTCTAAGGTGAAAGAAGCTGGATTTAACAACGGCACCAATTTGCCGATCGAGTTTGAAATCGCTGTCCAGTTTAAGGCCCACGTTTGAGACTGTTGACTTAAGATAAGGAGACAGGGGGCCCAAGTCTACAGGATGGAATGTACAAGGGCCACTGGGACAATATCACCCGTCTTCTTTTCGTTGAATTTCAAGAAATTTTGTGCCATCCAGGTTTTGATTTCTTCCAGGATAGGAGTGGCCTTAATGCGAAGGCGTCTTTCTTGCTCAGTGGGACATAGATCTGGCAGTCATCTGCATAGCAGTGGAAGGGAATACCATATTTCCTTAAGATGGAACCCAATGGGAGCCGATACAGCGAGAACTCAGAGGCCCCAGAATTGAGCCCTGTGGAACACCACATGACAGGGGAGCAGTGCGTGACTCAGAGAAGCCAAGGCTGACACAAAAGGTTCTGTCAGCTACATAGGACCTAAACCACTCAAGAGCACTGCCGCCAATGTCCACCAAGTGCTGCAAACGAGTCAGCAGAATACTGTGATCCACTGTATCAAATGCTGCAGTTTAGTCCAATAAAACTAGACACACGTGGTCTCCAGAGTCATTTGCCAGGAGGATGTCATTAGAAACGCGTAACAATGGATCATTCACATTTTGTTTCGGAAAAAAAACACTTAATGTTATATATAATAATAAACTATCATAACTCCGTCAAGATGTTTTTTAAACTTAAAAATCACAATATTGATGTCCTTTTGTGCTCAGCCAAGTCTGCCCTGTCTGAGATGATGACGGTGTTCGAGGGTGTTTGAAAGAACTGAGTCATTTGGTGAGCCAATGGAACAAGCTATTTTTTCAGTCTGATGACTCATTGGGCCACATTAATTGTAGGCTAAATGCAAAAAGGAGCTCCGCCCTTCCAGCTGAGATCCAAGCCGCTGGGAGCACATGTGCACATGGTCCTTTAGCATCAATGAAGATAAAAATGAGAGATGAAAGGCAGCCAACTGCTTTGGGCAATTACACCCTAACCCTACATTAGTGGGCCACTTCAGGTTCTGATTACCCTCCATTTTGTTGATTTGAATAAAAGCATAGCCATCAATACAATGAGAAGACGGGGTAGGGGACAGTGTGGTGATGGTGGGGCTTATCCAATGAACCGGTACTTGGCAAGTGACAAAAGGGCTGTTGAAGAAAACTAAAACTTATTATTTTGCTTTCTTGTGCAATGTGCAGCTGGGTGACAATGTTACTCTAAAACCTCAAATGGGCTGCATCACTTCACGACACAAACCTCATAGCTTTGAAATAGAGCGCGATACTGACAAACCCAGTATAACCGCTCAAACTGGGTACGTTAGTTTGACCTAATTATGGCTTTACCTTGATGTTGGGCATAATCGCATCAAGTAATCACGGCTGAACTACTGTATGTCAGCAGGCGTTTATTTGATGCTACTCGACATTGGCATCAAATAAGAGATTTTTTTTCCCTTATTCTCAGGTTCATGGACCTGCTTACGCTAATCTCCTGAAGAATTCATTATGCCTTCTGTGTGACTGGAAAGATCACCCTTTTCCTTGAATAATTTCCGAGGTAGATTAGTTTGTTTGGCTTTGTGATACCACAATGGCAGAGGAACCTGCAAAGTTGAACGTGCCACAATTTGGCGCTCAACAAATATTTCCTGGCAATACATGCCTCAAAAGTCAAATGAAAACTTGACAGTTCAACAACAACCATGGTGACGGTACACAAGACCTCAATTCAACGAGCAACTAAATGTTTTATTACATTTGGGTCAATGTGAGGATTGCAACATTAGAAAATTCTATTGCAGAGGATAAAGTCCAACAAATACATGTAAACAAAGAAAGCATATTCATGTTTTTACAATGTTGTTACAACCTGACATGATGACATAGCAGAATGGCAAAAAGTTCATGTTTCGCTTTAACGTTTACTAAATTGCCAGTTTACAACGGAAATAAGTTGCTTCTTCTTGAGTGAAATGTATTATGGTGCCAAAACATATTTTCCAATCGCCACTCACTACCAATAATCAGGATTAAGGCAGTTTCACGTGTTATAGCTTCACATCATCACATCACAACATAATACACAACACATGTCCATATGCGGCACATTAACAGATGTTTGAGCTCATTGCACCAGCAGATGGCCTTGCAATGAAGTTAGAATCTGAGTTTACATTAAAAAAACACTGACAGAGAGGAACAGAACTGCAGCAAAAAAACAGCGTTGGTTCTTGTCGGGTTCTCTAAAGCGAGTTGAAAACACGACTCCAAAATAGCTACGTTCATAAAGGAACCCGTCATTGAGTCGCTGATGACTTTCGTGCTACAACTTGCAGCTAGGACACTAACCTATTTATGTTGCAGATCAGAACCGTATGTGTCTGACATGGAAAATAACTGTTGACATAAAGACTCGTCTTCCAGCGACAGTGCGGCATGCATGGAATTACACAGCGCTCATCTTTTGACAAACAACAAAGGATGCTGTGCCTGTGAAACGGGTTCATACAAATGTATGCGACATGGTGGGTGGGAGAGAGTTAGAGGGAAAGAGAGAGAGCCGGTATAGGGAGAAAGAGGATGCTGGTGCCTGTAGGATGACGGTGACCTTCCTGCTGCGTCATTGCAACAACTGGCATCAGCTAAGGGCGTTCATACAAAGATAGCCCCGCCTAACGCGAGAAGCAGTACAGTGCAGAGGAGCAGGATGGAATGGAGGGAGGGAGCCATGGGGATGTGCTCCTCTGCACACAGACATAAGGGAATACCAGTAATGATGAGACAACGAGAAAGGCTCCGTGAACAGTTGGAAGACCCTAAAGGAAGGCCACCCTGCCTACCAGGTCTAGGATTATTTGGAGGAAAAATTATCAAATTATAATTCCACCTCCACATTATTGCAATTTAACATGCAATATTTTTCTTCATGATGCTCTTCCTATGTATGTTTTAAACAAACAAGCAATAAATTAATCAGTATTAAATTGAACGGTATCATATTCATTACATAGAATGTTTTGCTTGTATAGGTTAGTCTTATGCTGCAATCAAAACAAATGAACCATGAATTAAGATGAAACCGTTTATTTATGGACTTCAATTAGTCTTAAGCATTTGTGGTCTAAACATTAGTCAGTAAGTCATAAATCAGATTACAGCTACAATGCAGACAAATCGGTGGCCTTATCACTTCACCATTCATGTTTCATAAAACCATTATGTAACCATGTGGACTGCAATTCTTAAGCAGTGAAGTTACTATAAATTATAAATCAATAAATTAAAAATAAATTACAACTAAAATCATAAAATGTATACATTTGATGTCAAAACCTCTTACTGCATATTTTTTTAAACTATTTTCGAACTGTGGGGGTTAAAAAAAGAAAAGAAGTAAAAGAAAAGAAAAAGGCCATACACACGTGATTTTAAAAAAAGAAAAATCTAAGTCCGCATGAAAAGACATTTTACTGTGGCCAATCAGAAGCCAAAGAACACCAGATTCAGAAACTACTTAGATGGAACAAGACAAAGTAAAACATTTAACCGAACTGAAGAGAAATAGCTCTGATATTTACTATTCAACTTGGGAGACAACTTTTGATTCAAGTAAACAATGTCGATGCTGCAGCAAAGTGGATACCGCGTTGAATAATACTGTGACATTCCAAGCTAGAATAATTGCTCTACATTATCTATATCGTATTTGTTCGACAGCAGTCTTGACCAGATACTAGCAACCTCAGGAAAAGTATCAATAGGTAGTAGAACCATGTCGTTGTCATGTCATGACAATCCAGTTTGTTCATGAAAGTAACACTAAAAACAGCTGACCAGTCAAGCCCCGAATAAAGTTACATTTTATAATGCGGGTCAGGGGTGTGTTTTTACACACAAAGATGACTCACTCAAGTTAAGCAATGATCAAAGGTCACAACATATTGCCAGAATCGTAACAACTCAAGTCCAAACCGACATCACACTCACAAGATCCAGTAAACAAAGGAAGCAAACAATTCAACTATCTGATGTTGAGCCACATGATACTCCGAATCAGGATAATATCTAACCACCCTTGAGCCGACACACTTCCTAAAAATTCTTAAAGTAAAGCAAACCTTGTTGTAATGACAAGTTTTTTTTTCCCTTTGGAAACCATACACTGTTGATTTGTCTGTATGAGGGGTGTGATGCATTTGTTCTTTACGAGGCTAGTGCACCATGTGAGTGTGGCTTGTGATGGAAACCGAAATCACAATGCCTTAGATCCATCAGTTAAAAATGTGTTTGTGTCAGCATCACAGATCCTATTACATTGTTCTGCCTCACCGGATGCCATCATTCAGCCGTTTCTGGCAAGCATCCACATCTGCATGACCAGTGGACACATGGTGGAGGAGGGTGTGGCAAGCAGACATGAGAGAAAACAAGGGACGTGCCACTGACACTGGGAGAAAACAAGGGACGTGCCACTGACATAGATTAGATTATCAATCTAATATAGATAGATAGATAGATAGATAGATAGATAGATAGATAGATAGATAGATAGATAGATAGATAGATAGATAGATAGATAGATAGATAGATAGATAGATAGATAGATAGATAGATAGATAGATAGATAGATAGATAGATAGATAGACAGACAGACAAACCCCTAATGTGAGTTTTACTCATATATTTCTCCTTGGGTCTGTAAACAAATAGTACCATCTACAATAATATAGATAGATAAACCCCTAATGTGAGTTTTACTCATATATTTCTCCTTGGGTCTGTAAACAAATAGTACCATCTACAATAATATTGCTTGATGGCAAGAGCCACTCAAATGCAAAAATATTTGGCCATGTCATTTAAACAAATGTACAAATGCACATGTAATGGTTGAATTATTCGACCGTTTACCTGAAATTATGTTACAGCTATTGCATTCCACTGGACGCTACATTAGGCACAAAATATATATTTATATATATATATATATCATGATTTCGCTCGTTGTGTACATGTTACGTTGTCCTCCACCATGACGTAATTTATCATTTTGAAGGACAACGATCCCGAGTACGTATTGGTACACATTCACGGAGATGTTTTCACCAATGTTAAGAATAAAGCTTTAAATTGGGGTTCCACGGCTCTGTCGTCAGTGGCTGTTTAGCTCGCAGAGCCTGTTAGCATCACCACTCCCTGTTCGTTGCGGACTCGGTGCGTTTACATTTCCAAGGCGGTTGCATACGAGTACAGTTGTGAAAATGGAAACCATACGGATACGAAGTTAAACAGCTGCTTTCACTAATTTCAACAGAGAAAAAACGCAGAACTCCCTTACCGACTGCCAGAACCTTCGGCTAGTCCAGCCCCTTTAAAACCAAAATGTCTCCAAAGCCGCACAGCTCTCCCATCAGCCTTTGCGGCGGAGCGAATCTCAGTGACGTATTATTTTGTTTTTATTCTCGTCTTCGAGGAATTATAGTTAAAAACACCCTATTCCGAATAGGGTTTTTAACTATATATTGTTTTCATCAATATGAACAAAGTCTTGGTAATATCAATAACTAAAATGTGTCTCAGAAGACACAGATTAATATTAATATATATGACATTTTATATTGTATGCAGGCGGCCCGGTTGTCCAGTGGTTAGCACGTCGGCTTCACAGTGCAGAGGTACCGGGTTCGATTCCAGCTCCGGCCTCCCTGTGTGGAGTTTGCATGTTCTCCTGAATTGGCCTGCGTGGGTTTTCTCCGGGTGCTCCGGTTTCCTCCCTCCTTCCTTCCTTCCTCCATGCGTGGCAGGCTGATTGAACACTCTGTCTAAATTGTCCCTAGGTGTGAGTGTGAGTGCGAATGGTTGTTTGTTTCTGTGTGCCCTGCGATTGGCTGGCAACCGATTCAGGGTGTCCCCCGCCTACTGCCCGGAGACGGCTGGGATGGGCTCCAGCACCCCCCGCGACCCTAGTGAGGATCAAGCGGTACGGAAGATGAACGAATGAATGAATGAATATTGTATGCACCATTAAAAAACGCAAACCCCGCGAGCAAATGTGCCACCTGGTGGTCACGGTTGTTCATTGTTTTGTGTTCACTGTAATAGAATTCATGAATACGATTCAAGTTTTGGTAATTTTAAAAACTCAAACACGTCTCAGAAGACAGATTAATTGACGCTTTATACCGTATGTACTATGGGAAAAAACGTGAACTCTGTACTTATATCTGGTGGGCACTGCTGTTCATTGTTTTGTGTTCACTGTACTAGAATTTTAAACGGTATTAGCATTCTGAATTTAAACATGTCATTTTGTCGCGTGAATCACGGAAGGATGAAAAAAATACTTCCAATAACATGCATTGTCGAAAGAGTATAAAAATGTTGCGACTGGACTTCGATGAAACCAGTACTTGCAGTACTGCGGATTATGGATAAGTCCCTATTAATATATGATGGATAGGTAAAATACGCCAATACGGATAAAAAAAATCTGATCAACAAACGACTACTGAGGTACTTTATTCGTAAAAACGTCATCATCATGCGACACGCTCGCTCACGAAGGACGTCGGGAAGAAAACTCATGAACTGAAACGGATAGAGGTATGTTTACCGTTGATTAGCGATTTTGTTTTAACAACAAATATGAACTTTGTATATACATATTTAGTACACTATCATCCTGTTTAAATGTCTTCATCTCATTAACCTCGCTAAGTAGCCACGCACAATGGAAAATTAAACACGAAGGTTAACCGTGGCAACCTTTTGTCATGTGCATTTCCCTCAAATGTAGGTGAAACTACAGTGTTGGGAGTTAACTACCAGCAAAAAAAAAGTTAAAATACATCTTACTGAATGAGCTCAGGGACTGCAGAGGGGGAAACATCTAACGGGGTACCTTTTTAAATCATATCCAGTTCTTGTCGGAGTGATGGCGGTGTCTTGTTTGACTCGAGCCCTGAGTTACCTCACCATCTCTCAGCCTGCCTTCCTGCGCTCTCAGGTCAACATCTTATATCACAATACAATAATGACAACATTGCAGGCAGTTAATGTGTACATGTTTTTTTCCCCTTTTTGGGGGGGTTCCCCCTCCTGTGTTGACAGGTCAAATTGGGTATCGGGGCATGTCTGCCATGGTTATCGCCTGCATCCAGTGCACCGCCTTGCCGGGGCTTCCTCACCACAGCGTCTCTTGAGCAGAACAGTACGAGGTGGAAGCAAAGGGAGAAGTACACAATTCGACCGATAGGGATGAAAAAGACAGGAGGAAGAGATCACACAGGTTAAAAAAATGTGTGTGCGTGTGTGTGTGTTTGGATTGGGGATTGGTCGTACCTTAACCTAATCGTGCTTCTTGTTAGGTTGCCACAATTCAGCTATAAGTTCCGGTGTTTACTATGCAAACACATAAAGACCTGTCATTATCCAACATGTCCAGCACACATTTAAGGGGACACACATTAGCACAACCACCACCAGCAAACCAGGTCACCACATCTTGGTCAGCATTTGACAAACAGCACTACCTACATGTTTTTAGAAGCACTACAATAAAACTGACTGGAAACTGAAAGAATGCTTCTAATTCTTGGGAAGGCTTTCATTTGTATTTTAAAGTTTTAAAAATACTGAAGTGTTTGAACATGTAATTATGACAGAATAGTTTGCTTGCTCCTTGGATAAAAGCAAAATATACATAAACTGCATTTCGAGTTGCCTATGTTTTGGATTTCTGTTTCCTCCATTCCCAAAACATGGATGTCGGGTTAATTATTCATTCATTCAGATTCCGAACCGCTTCATCCTCACTAGGGTCGCGGGGGTGCTGGAGCCTATCCCAGCTGTCGGGGGACACCCTGAATTGGTTGGCAGCCAATCACAGGGCATCGGGTTAATTTAAAAATTGGAATTGGCTATAGGTATCAATGGGAGCATGAATGGTTGTTTGCCTCTGTCTGCCTTGTCCAGGGTTTACAATAATTGAAATCATAACTGTATTGGTGCTCTTAAGGTAAAATCCGAACACATGGCATTGGCGGAGGCCACAAACAAAAGTATCGCTGCATTGATTTCCAACGCCTGCGCTATGATAAACATGGAGAAGGGCAGCCCTTTGACGAGAAGGTTATTCAAGTGCGATATGACCCGTGCAGGTGAGCTATTTTTGCTTTTCAGCATGTCAAATAAATGTTGATGGCTGTCTTAATCTCGTCTGCTGTGGTCTTTCCAGGTCAGCTGACATCGCCCTTGTGGCTGGGGGCAACCGTAAAAGATGGATCATCGCGACAGAGAACATGCAGGCAGGAAACATCATTAAAACATCACCCGTAATTGGACGCATGGCAGGTATGGGACTAATTAGGAACTTTGACACTATGCCGTTTAATTGATTAAAGTTCTGTTTTTAAGTAAGGGCTGATGTTTTACAGTGTCGGCAAATGAGGGCGACGCCTACCCACTGGGTGCACTTAGTGTGGGCACACTAGTTAATAATCTGGAGATACAGCCAGGGAAAGGATCAGAGTATATCCGCGCCGCAGGTAAATTTTTGCAATGAAAATAAACTTTGGTTTCCCTCACTGTCAATTCAATGAAAACACAAGTTGTTTCTCATCTTTTAAGTAGCCCCCCAAATAGAGAGATTTCTTCATGTCTAATTCTTTATCAGGGACAAGTGGTCTTCTACTCCGTAAAGTCAATGGAACAGCCATTGTTCAACTTCCGTCAAAGCAGCAGGTTCAGGTGAGCTTACATAGTGCAAAATGACACCAAAACAAATTTTCTAAGAAGTAGCAATGTCATTGTGACAAGCACATCCACACAGGTACTGGAGACCTGCATGGTAACGGTGGGCCGCGTATCCAATGTGGACCACAACAAAAGGATCATCGGTAAAGCAGGCCGCAACCGCTGGCTTGGCATCCGCCCATCAAGTGGCCTCTGGCAGAGGAAGGGAGGCTGGGCCGGACGCAAGATTAAACCGCTGCCGCCTATGAAGAGTTACGTCAACCTGCCCTCCATCGCATCTCGCTCAATATGAACACATGCTTGAAAGAAAGGAATAATTTGTACAGAAGATTAAAAATTTTATTAAACACAATTGCTTGTGAGAGCGTTGAAAGAAAAAAATATAAAAATCCAAAACATATATACAACTATAGTAAAACATGCAGAGTAACCCATATTTTTTTTTTAGTGGTAAATTTAAAAATACTGTCACGTCGTTTAAAATAGGGTTTGTGCAAAGACACAGGGTGGCATCTGAAGTGACGGGACCAATGAGATGGCACGTTGTCTTCTTTCCTGTTGGATCACTGATTAGATTTACGATAAGTGACAAAAGAGCACAGCCTCTCATTGGCCCTGCCTTGTAAAACACCCCATGCTACGGCAATATTTAGGGCAAAGCTGGACTTAGGTCTAATACATCAGAACACACTTGACACTTAAGCCCATTGACCGTTTTCAATCAATTGATAGTTTTGCTCACAAAACTCAGCCCTGCTTCACAGCCAAAGTTCCATGATATACTGTATTATCTAAGGGCCAGTTGGTGTCCCAGCCAAGACAAGATGGTGACCCCTCTTAAAACGCAGGAGACAACCAAATCAGACTGACTAGTCTGCAGGCAGACGGCATGGTGGCAGCTATAAAATTAAAAAAAAATAGCAGAAGGGTAAGTAACAGATGGCCATGATGCATTCAGGACACCAAAAGGAGTTTTAAGCCATCAAACATACACCCGACACAACCAGGAAACAAGTCTTATCACGTCTATAGGTAGTGGTTTACATTGGGGAGGGGGGGGGGGGGGGGTTACAACTCGATACCAAACTGTCCCAATTCGGGTATCATTGTGTATCAAACTACATAAAAAGTGCATTACAAACTAAGGGAAATGTTGAAGAAATGACAGTTGTAGTATTGTATTGAACGGAACAAGTTGTGGAAACATACTGAAGTTGGCATTTTTGTCAAGAAAGGAAGGTAAGCCATTTGTGCTTTCAATTTAGTTGGAATGGGCGATTCGCAAATCACAATGATATATTTTGTACATGTATTGTATTTACTTACAATACTTTTAGAAAGCTCTAGAAAAACCATCAACACAGAAAGCCATTTTGGCCGTAGGATTCCCGTTGTGAAGGTTCACGTAACAATCATCAGGGAGTATCATCAAACGTAGGGCACACCTATTCACACACACAAACACAGGCAGTGATTTGGACATCTGACAAGACTCCATCAACGTTTCATTGTAATTGCATTAGACTCGGCAGTAATATCAAAGCAGGTTTCCAATCACACCAAGAGTTAAGGAAACATTCCTCAACCAGCCAACATAAGAGTGAGCAACCAACCGACTAGAATGTTTACATTTGTGCACAGACAGCCACAGTGATGCTGTATAAAACGTGGTTGGGATGTACATACCTATTGACTGACGGATAAAAGTCGATTACTTCCAACAATTCAGTAATGCCAATACTGATTTCTACCACATATGTGTCATGTAGGCGTTTCACTTCAAGCAGGCCAAAAGCATAGGGGACAGAGGGAAAATATATATATATATAGTTTTGGCACGTCAATGCACATTTGTATTAGCCACTGGCTGCTAAATTAGTTGCGGTCTATGAGACACCAAAGCATCATGATCAGTGCAAATGCTGTTCACTCAAAAAGGCAGAAAAAACATCACTCGGGTAAATTACACTACCAAACATATCAGGGCTTAGAAAACGCAAATTTGGCATTCAGCTCTTGGGGATGTTTGTTTTTCTCTCATGATACCCTGTTTCTAAGTGATTGTGTCAAGTCTTTAGGACTGGGATTACTTGATGAACTTTTGAGTGATATAAAAATGTGCGTTAGTCAATTATAGCTACCTTTAGAATACCAAAATGAGTTTGTTGCTTTAAAATACACTGAAGTCTTGTGGGTTTTTTGCAGTGAGAATTTGAAAAAAAAGCAAAAGGACGAACAAGAAAAGCAAAGAATGTTTCGGTCAAGATTCACAGCAATATTCCAATGACTACCACGACCTCAAAAATCTCACACACGCCACTGCACATCACCATCGCACTTCTCCATTTTCTACAGAGTAACAATACATGTAGGATTTCACAGAAATAATAACATGTTAACAAAAACCAAAGTGCAAACATAGCTGCCATTGTCGAAATGTGGCAAATTGTCAAACGAGTCAAAGGACCTCCAAGGCGGTAGCACAACTCTTACAAAATAGTACTTGTTCTTTTTGTAGTGTGTTAAAAAAAGACGGAAAGAAAGAAAGAAAGGAAACCAACAAACAATAGCCAACATCAACAACACCGGAAGGACAACGTGAAGGTGTGTATTGAACATGAACACGTGGATGTGAAGTCAGTAAGATTTCCACAGGAAAACTATTACTGCCGTCGGCTTTCGCTCAAATTCTGTGGAGTCTCTGGGTGAGACAAGTGCAGCGCAGAAGAGTTTAGCCGGTTCCAAGCGGACGGCTGCGGAGGTCACACTGGTTTGGTGTAACCGAAGATTCCCACTGGGAAGTGCTTGACATGAGTTGGCCACTGGGCAGCAAGTTGGAAAAACTTGACGTCGTTCCACTCCACTCCATCGATGGTGACTGTGAGAGATGAAAGAGTAAAACTCATCCACGGAATTCAAATAAGACTCAAAGGAGGCCGCTGAAATCAACAAGCAGGCAACTGAAGGAGGTTACTGGGGCATAACTCACATCTCAATATGACTCGATGTTATCCTGACCAGAATCACTCAATCATCATCGGAGCAGAATAATGAAATCCTGAGGTCTTACTATTGAGTGGCCAACATGTGCATACAAAACATTACAATGATAGGGTCTCTAAAATATGTTTGTTGCATGTTATACATTTTTCCTTCAGTCTGGATAAAACAAACTTATCGATTATCAAATTAATTGACAACTATTTAATCAAGTAATTGTTTAGAGATATTAACTTTAGATTTTCCAAGTCTTCACTCTCTTTCCTGTGATATTCATTAGTCTTTCATTCATTCATACATTCAACCAAAGAAATTTACCAAAAAAACAGTAAGGGGTGGGCAAATTATAGTCAGCATTTCTTTAGTTGGGGGGTGAAAAAAGAAGCAATATTGATATAAATTTTAGTTCATTTTATCGTTAATTACAATTACTTAATTATGAACAATATAGTTAAACACGAGAATGCCATTTTATCCTTCTAATACACCATTTTACATATTCATAACCTTGTACAACTGTACCTTCGCAAAGCGAGGACCTTCGCATACACTGAATGTAAGAAACTAGTATCCACAGCAGGGGGCAGTGTTACCTCTCAGCATCGTGTGTTGGTGCTTGGCTGTGCAGATCAACCTGCTGATTCCGTCGATCACTTGGCTCTTTGAGTCCAGCTCTTTCTCTTTCGGCTTTTTGCTCAGAAAAATGACTAAAGAGAGGAGCAGAGCATATCAAATAGAGTTGTTTCTCCTAAGCAATAATTAAGCAAGCAAGAAGTTCAGTGTCTTTTTTTCCCTCTTGCATTGAGGAGGAATTGTGGGAGGGCTGCACAAAAGACAAAAAAAATTGACAAGAATGGTCTGCTGTAGTGTTTGCATTTGACACAAATTTATTCCTGTGATATTCTGATTGTTTTCCCTCATAATTGGACTTTTATTTCCTATTCCAGTAATCCTATTACTTCATGTAATGTTCCCGTTCCCATCTGTGAAATCCTCCCCATGTTCAGTTTCATGACTCGTGTTTCCTGTTCAAGCCCCCAGCTCTACTTGGCGTACCTTTCTTGTTCTTCTCCTTGGTGACGACAGTCATTGCCATACTGGGTGGAGGGGTGATATCCCCCGCACAAGGCAGGCGGCTGACTTGTAGCGAGCGGAAGTTACTCTTCAGCGTGTTTTTCAGTCCCACATCCCGCTTCTCGCCCTCTTTTTTCTTCTCGGGGCCTTGCCACGTCCAGTAGTCCACCTGCAGGCCCATCACCTCGCTGCCAGAACACGGAGAACTGCAAAAGGCAAACACTTTCGGTCACATACCCCAGCTGCTCAAACAATGACCAAAACAACGGAAAGTATTTTTTTTCTGTCTACACTCTAGTTGACAGAGTATGTGTCCGAGATAATTTTGTGTGTGTGCGTTTGTGAGTCCTACCCAGCTCCAGAGAGGGCAGTGGACACAGAGGGCGACTGTGGGGGTGTTCCCCCGATCTCCTTCCCATACGGACCAGCCGAGGGCGGGGTGGGGGAGGCCAGGATGCTTGTGTTGACCCCCATAGCATCATCAGAATCCACTGTGACCACAATAAGCCATCTTAAGCAACATCCCAAAAAGATGGCCTTGATAGGGAATTTGTGAAATGTGCCTCCTCTGTTCATATCTTTTCAGGGGTCCTCGGTTTACAAAGGCATCATGAGTAATTTGGAATGTGCAGTAGTAAATCGCTAACATGTGGTCAGTTTTACTGGAAGTATTTGTTTAGAAATACTTCCTGGTCACAGATATAAGTGAATAAATAAATGAAGTATAGCAGTACCGAGCATGCCTTCTTCATGATTATTATTATTATATATTTTTTAAATGTTAACACAACAAGGTTAAGACCATTTTCAACCTAAACCTGGATTGTGCAGCAAAAAATAAGGCCAGTGGGAAAATGCAGTCAAATACTTTGACAGATAGATGTACAAGCCGAAACGTGCTGCAATCTATCACTCACCTCACATTGTGGTAGTAAATACCTGTATGACTAACGCTTCTAGCCCTTGAGTATAAAACAAATAAAAAACACGAAGGACAATTCAGACTGAGCTGCCTCATGCTGTGCGATGAGTCTGTAGTCTTATGCAGCTGATCAAAGTAGTTTATTGTGCGTGTCATTTGTAACCTCAAAATGTCATAATTACAGTACATATATTTGCATGAAAAACACTTGTTGGCTAAAAATATAAAACAATCAGGGAAAAAAAATAATGTAAAACCATAATGGCGTATTATTTGTGCCAGGTGACACTTCAGACTGCACGCCGTTCATGACTTTGAAATGTTGTAAACCGAGAACCTTCGGTATACTTAAATCAGTACCTTATTTAAAAATATGAAATCAAAACATTCTGTATGTTTGTGTTAGTTTAACTTTCACTTTGGCTTCGGAGCTTGGGTTTCACTTACCAGAGGTTGAGAGGCTTTGCTCCACAATTCCAACTTTCACAACCTGAAAGTAAACAACAGTATTGCGGTGTGAAATTCAACACATAAAAAACATCATAAAAAATGTATTCCATTTACACCAGCCACGCCACAAAAAAATAATAAAAAGAAGAATCCTACCCCAATAAATGGCACAAATTTCTGACAGGAGTCCTCGTCAGGGCTGTGAGGGGAGACAGTAAAGAGGCGGTGGTTAGCGTGGCGAGAGAGAAGGCGCTCTTGGAACACTGCAACACTCCAAGGTGCAACACAATGGTCCTAGAGGGGAGATGGCATCATGCCCCATCGCGGTGGAAATGGCACATGACTGGCTTTGGAGTGGAATGAGATCATCTTGGGCAGTGTATGGTATGAATGAGAGGACCGCTCCCGACAACCAACGTTTATCTGGGGCGTTGTTTTTGAGAAACACTGTTAGAAGTGACCGCGTAGCTGAGAACCATGAACTATTCAACGCCGCATGCAAAAATACCAAACTTCAATGATTTTAGCACTCACAAGAAGAAGCATGAACCTGGCAGTATTTTTTAGGAAAAAAATCACTTGCAGTCAGGGATCTGCTGCTGGGATTTGTGCAAAGGTAGCAACATGTCATTTGGGGCTCTTCAGCTCCACTGTGAATGCATGTGCAAGACTTCAGTCCCCATGAAGCTTAACACCTCTCACTCTTTGTTTTGTGGCAATAGGTCCCTTCCCATAGGGAATAAAATACACTTTAGGAATATACGTTTTTGGACACCGACAGAGAAGTGAAAACGGAAGAAAACAGAATTGGTCACATCTCGTCTTTTGGAGTATGTCCAAAGACTTGATTCCAAAACGTTTACAATCAATGACAAGCTTCCTAGTGGGCCTCTCGTGCTTAGTGTAATATTAACCGGCAAACCGCTCTTGAGAGATCATTTTAAGGTTGTTAGGCAAATCATCACGGCAACAACACGCAGGACACGGTAGGTCAATCAACACAAAACCCAGACAGGACGTGCAGATCGACATCATGGTGAGTATCAGATGGGGAAAGGAGTGTTAAGACACAGCAGACAGAATAAAAAAAGGAGGGCAAAAAACAAAAAGAGTCAAATTAGATACCTGATGTAAAAATCAAAATACAAACTTCTTTTCCTTGAATGCAAATCAAAAGGGGAAAGGGGAAAAAGGAATGCAAAAGGTGTTAAACTGCATATTGTATTGGGTACCTTGTAACTAACAAGGAAGCCACTGGACAGAGCAAAAAAAAAAATGAACACATGCAAATGCGTCAGTGTGCTGAATGTTAAAGACTGCTGTCCTACAATAAAAAATGTGTACCTATATTACAACTTGATTGCAAATGAACATGTGCATGTCTGCTATGAAAAAACAGCAGCCTAATTGACAAATGTTAGCACACATTGCAGCAACCTTGAGTTGCGTGTGGTCACTGATGACTCATTCAGTAAATTTGCATGCATGGTGTGGATTACATTTGAATCCACAACCACTGTGTGGTGACATTTGGGACACCTGCACAATCTGATGAGATCCGATATCAGGCTTGCACCAAAATGTATGCCATTACAAAGAAAATAATGCTTTTGATAGATAGATAGATAGATAGATAGATAGACAGACAGACAAACCCCTAATGTGAGTTTTACTCATATATTTCTCCTTGGGTCTGTAAACAAATAGTACCATCTACAATAATATAGATAGATAAACCCCTAATGTGAGTTTTACTCATATATTTCTCCTTGGGTCTGTAAACAAATAGTACCATCTACAATAATATTGCTTGATGGCAAGAGCCACTCAAATGCAAAAATATTTGGCCATGTCATTTAAACAAATGTACAAATGCACATGTAATGGTTGAATTATTCGACCGTTTACCTGAAATTATGTTACAGCTATTGCATTCCACTGGACGCTACATTAGGCACAAAATATATATTTATATATATATATATATCATGATTTCGCTCGTTGTGTACATGTTACGTTGTCCTCCACCATGACGTAATTTATCATTTTGAAGGACAACGATCCCGAGTACGTATTGGTACACATTCACGGAGATGTTTTCACCAATGTTAAGAATAAAGCTTTAAATTGGGGTTCCACGGCTCTGTCGTCAGTGGCTGTTTAGCTCGCAGAGCCTGTTAGCATCACCACTCCCTGTTCGTTGCGGACTCGGTGCGTTTACATTTCCAAGGCGGTTGCATACGAGTACAGTTGTGAAAATGGAAACCATACGGATACGAAGTTAAACAGCTGCTTTCACTAATTTCAACAGAGAAAAAACGCAGAACTCCCTTACCGACTGCCAGAACCTTCGGCTAGTCCAGCCCCTTTAAAACCAAAATGTCTCCAAAGCCGCACAGCTCTCCCATCAGCCTTTGCGGCGGAGCGAATCTCAGTGACGTATTATTTTGTTTTTATTCTCGTCTTCGAGGAATTATAGTTAAAAACACCCTATTCCGAATAGGGTTTTTAACTATATATTGTTTTCATCAATATGAACAAAGTCTTGGTAATATCAATAACTAAAATGTGTCTCAGAAGACACAGATTAATATTAATATATATGACATTTTATATTGTATGCAGGCGGCCCGGTTGTCCAGTGGTTAGCACGTCGGCTTCACAGTGCAGAGGTACCGGGTTCGATTCCAGCTCCGGCCTCCCTGTGTGGAGTTTGCATGTTCTCCTGAATTGGCCTGCGTGGGTTTTCTCCGGGTGCTCCGGTTTCCTCCCTCCTTCCTTCCTTCCTCCATGCGTGGCAGGCTGATTGAACACTCTGTCTAAATTGTCCCTAGGTGTGAGTGTGAGTGCGAATGGTTGTTTGTTTCTGTGTGCCCTGCGATTGGCTGGCAACCGATTCAGGGTGTCCCCCGCCTACTGCCCGGAGACGGCTGGGATGGGCTCCAGCACCCCCCGCGACCCTAGTGAGGATCAAGCGGTACGGAAGATGAACGAATGAATGAATGAATATTGTATGCACCATTAAAAAACGCAAACCCCGCGAGCAAATGTGCCACCTGGTGGTCACGGTTGTTCATTGTTTTGTGTTCACTGTAATAGAATTCATGAATACGATTCAAGTTTTGGTAATTTTAAAAACTCAAACACGTCTCAGAAGACAGATTAATTGACGCTTTATACCGTATGTACTATGGGAAAAAACGTGAACTCTGTACTTATATCTGGTGGGCACTGCTGTTCATTGTTTTGTGTTCACTGTACTAGAATTTTAAACGGTATTAGCATTCTGAATTTAAACATGTCATTTTGTCGCGTGAATCACGGAAGGATGAAAAAAATACTTCCAATAACATGCATTGTCGAAAGAGTATAAAAATGTTGCGACTGGACTTCGATGAAACCAGTACTTGCAGTACTGCGGATTATGGATAAGTCCCTATTAATATATGATGGATAGGTAAAATACGCCAATACGGATAAAAAAAATCTGATCAACAAACGACTACTGAGGTACTTTATTCGTAAAAACGTCATCATCATGCGACACGCTCGCTCACGAAGGACGTCGGGAAGAAAACTCATGAACTGAAACGGATAGAGGTATGTTTACCGTTGATTAGCGATTTTGTTTTAACAACAAATATGAACTTTGTATATACATATTTAGTACACTATCATCCTGTTTAAATGTCTTCATCTCATTAACCTCGCTAAGTAGCCACGCACAATGGAAAATTAAACACGAAGGTTAACCGTGGCAACCTTTTGTCATGTGCATTTCCCTCAAATGTAGGTGAAACTACAGTGTTGGGAGTTAACTACCAGCAAAAAAAAAGTTAAAATACATCTTACTGAATGAGCTCAGGGACTGCAGAGGGGGAAACATCTAACGGGGTACCTTTTTAAATCATATCCAGTTCTTGTCGGAGTGATGGCGGTGTCTTGTTTGACTCGAGCCCTGAGTTACCTCACCATCTCTCAGCCTGCCTTCCTGCGCTCTCAGGTCAACATCTTATATCACAATACAATAATGACAACATTGCAGGCAGTTAATGTGTACATGTTTTTTTCCCCTTTTTGGGGGGGTTCCCCCTCCTGTGTTGACAGGTCAAATTGGGTATCGGGGCATGTCTGCCATGGTTATCGCCTGCATCCAGTGCACCGCCTTGCCGGGGCTTCCTCACCACAGCGTCTCTTGAGCAGAACAGTACGAGGTGGAAGCAAAGGGAGAAGTACACAATTCGACCGATAGGGATGAAAAAGACAGGAGGAAGAGATCACACAGGTTAAAAAAATGTGTGTGCGTGTGTGTGTGTTTGGATTGGGGATTGGTCGTACCTTAACCTAATCGTGCTTCTTGTTAGGTTGCCACAATTCAGCTATAAGTTCCGGTGTTTACTATGCAAACACATAAAGACCTGTCATTATCCAACATGTCCAGCACACATTTAAGGGGACACACATTAGCACAACCACCACCAGCAAACCAGGTCACCACATCTTGGTCAGCATTTGACAAACAGCACTACCTACATGTTTTTAGAAGCACTACAATAAAACTGACTGGAAACTGAAAGAATGCTTCTAATTCTTGGGAAGGCTTTCATTTGTATTTTAAAGTTTTAAAAATACTGAAGTGTTTGAACATGTAATTATGACAGAATAGTTTGCTTGCTCCTTGGATAAAAGCAAAATATACATAAACTGCATTTCGAGTTGCCTATGTTTTGGATTTCTGTTTCCTCCATTCCCAAAACATGGATGTCGGGTTAATTATTCATTCATTCAGATTCCGAACCGCTTCATCCTCACTAGGGTCGCGGGGGTGCTGGAGCCTATCCCAGCTGTCGGGGGACACCCTGAATTGGTTGGCAGCCAATCACAGGGCATCGGGTTAATTTAAAAATTGGAATTGGCTATAGGTATCAATGGGAGCATGAATGGTTGTTTGCCTCTGTCTGCCTTGTCCAGGGTTTACAATAATTGAAATCATAACTGTATTGGTGCTCTTAAGGTAAAATCCGAACACATGGCATTGGCGGAGGCCACAAACAAAAGTATCGCTGCATTGATTTCCAACGCCTGCGCTATGATAAACATGGAGAAGGGCAGCCCTTTGACGAGAAGGTTATTCAAGTGCGATATGACCCGTGCAGGTGAGCTATTTTTGCTTTTCAGCATGTCAAATAAATGTTGATGGCTGTCTTAATCTCGTCTGCTGTGGTCTTTCCAGGTCAGCTGACATCGCCCTTGTGGCTGGGGGCAACCGTAAAAGATGGATCATCGCGACAGAGAACATGCAGGCAGGAAACATCATTAAAACATCACCCGTAATTGGACGCATGGCAGGTATGGGACTAATTAGGAACTTTGACACTATGCCGTTTAATTGATTAAAGTTCTGTTTTTAAGTAAGGGCTGATGTTTTACAGTGTCGGCAAATGAGGGCGACGCCTACCCACTGGGTGCACTTAGTGTGGGCACACTAGTTAATAATCTGGAGATACAGCCAGGGAAAGGATCAGAGTATATCCGCGCCGCAGGTAAATTTTTGCAATGAAAATAAACTTTGGTTTCCCTCACTGTCAATTCAATGAAAACACAAGTTGTTTCTCATCTTTTAAGTAGCCCCCCAAATAGAGAGATTTCTTCATGTCTAATTCTTTATCAGGGACAAGTGGTCTTCTACTCCGTAAAGTCAATGGAACAGCCATTGTTCAACTTCCGTCAAAGCAGCAGGTTCAGGTGAGCTTACATAGTGCAAAATGACACCAAAACAAATTTTCTAAGAAGTAGCAATGTCATTGTGACAAGCACATCCACACAGGTACTGGAGACCTGCATGGTAACGGTGGGCCGCGTATCCAATGTGGACCACAACAAAAGGATCATCGGTAAAGCAGGCCGCAACCGCTGGCTTGGCATCCGCCCATCAAGTGGCCTCTGGCAGAGGAAGGGAGGCTGGGCCGGACGCAAGATTAAACCGCTGCCGCCTATGAAGAGTTACGTCAACCTGCCCTCCATCGCATCTCGCTCAATATGAACACATGCTTGAAAGAAAGGAATAATTTGTACAGAAGATTAAAAATTTTATTAAACACAATTGCTTGTGAGAGCGTTGAAAGAAAAAAATATAAAAATCCAAAACATATATACAACTATAGTAAAACATGCAGAGTAACCCATATTTTTTTTTTAGTGGTAAATTTAAAAATACTGTCACGTCGTTTAAAATAGGGTTTGTGCAAAGACACAGGGTGGCATCTGAAGTGACGGGACCAATGAGATGGCACGTTGTCTTCTTTCCTGTTGGATCACTGATTAGATTTACGATAAGTGACAAAAGAGCACAGCCTCTCATTGGCCCTGCCTTGTAAAACACCCCATGCTACGGCAATATTTAGGGCAAAGCTGGACTTAGGTCTAATACATCAGAACACACTTGACACTTAAGCCCATTGACCGTTTTCAATCAATTGATAGTTTTGCTCACAAAACTCAGCCCTGCTTCACAGCCAAAGTTCCATGATATACTGTATTATCTAAGGGCCAGTTGGTGTCCCAGCCAAGACAAGATGGTGACCCCTCTTAAAACGCAGGAGACAACCAAATCAGACTGACTAGTCTGCAGGCAGACGGCATGGTGGCAGCTATAAAATTAAAAAAAAATAGCAGAAGGGTAAGTAACAGATGGCCATGATGCATTCAGGACACCAAAAGGAGTTTTAAGCCATCAAACATACACCCGACACAACCAGGAAACAAGTCTTATCACGTCTATAGGTAGTGGTTTACATTGGGGAGGGGGGGGGGGGGGTTACAACTCGATACCAAACTGTCCCAATTCGGGTATCATTGTGTATCAAACTACATAAAAAGTGCATTACAAACTAAGGGAAATGTTGAAGAAATGACAGTTGTAGTATTGTATTGAACGGAACAAGTTGTGGAAACATACTGAAGTTGGCATTTTTGTCAAGAAAGGAAGGTAAGCCATTTGTGCTTTCAATTTAGTTGGAATGGGCGATTCGCAAATCACAATGATATATTTTGTACATGTATTGTATTTACTTACAATACTTTTAGAAAGCTCTAGAAAAACCATCAACACAGAAAGCCATTTTGGCCGTAGGATTCCCGTTGTGAAGGTTCACGTAACAATCATCAGGGAGTATCATCAAACGTAGGGCACACCTATTCACACACACAAACACAGGCAGTGATTTGGACATCTGACAAGACTCCATCAACGTTTCATTGTAATTGCATTAGACTCGGCAGTAATATCAAAGCAGGTTTCCAATCACACCAAGAGTTAAGGAAACATTCCTCAACCAGCCAACATAAGAGTGAGCAACCAACCGACTAGAATGTTTACATTTGTGCACAGACAGCCACAGTGATGCTGTATAAAACGTGGTTGGGATGTACATACCTATTGACTGACGGATAAAAGTCGATTACTTCCAACAATTCAGTAATGCCAATACTGATTTCTACCACATATGTGTCATGTAGGCGTTTCACTTCAAGCAGGCCAAAAGCATAGGGGACAGAGGGAAAATATATATATATATAGTTTTGGCACGTCAATGCACATTTGTATTAGCCACTGGCTGCTAAATTAGTTGCGGTCTATGAGACACCAAAGCATCATGATCAGTGCAAATGCTGTTCACTCAAAAAGGCAGAAAAAACATCACTCGGGTAAATTACACTACCAAACATATCAGGGCTTAGAAAACGCAAATTTGGCATTCAGCTCTTGGGGATGTTTGTTTTTCTCTCATGATACCCTGTTTCTAAGTGATTGTGTCAAGTCTTTAGGACTGGGATTACTTGATGAACTTTTGAGTGATATAAAAATGTGCGTTAGTCAATTATAGCTACCTTTAGAATACCAAAATGAGTTTGTTGCTTTAAAATACACTGAAGTCTTGTGGGTTTTTTGCAGTGAGAATTTGAAAAAAAAGCAAAAGGACGAACAAGAAAAGCAAAGAATGTTTCGGTCAAGATTCACAGCAATATTCCAATGACTACCACGACCTCAAAAATCTCACACACGCCACTGCACATCACCATCGCACTTCTCCATTTTCTACAGAGTAACAATACATGTAGGATTTCACAGAAATAATAACATGTTAACAAAAACCAAAGTGCAAACATAGCTGCCATTGTCGAAATGTGGCAAATTGTCAAACGAGTCAAAGGACCTCCAAGGCGGTAGCACAACTCTTACAAAATAGTACTTGTTCTTTTTGTAGTGTGTTAAAAAAAGACGGAAAGAAAGAAAGAAAGGAAACCAACAAACAATAGCCAACATCAACAACACCGGAAGGACAACGTGAAGGTGTGTATTGAACATGAACACGTGGATGTGAAGTCAGTAAGATTTCCACAGGAAAACTATTACTGCCGTCGGCTTTCGCTCAAATTCTGTGGAGTCTCTGGGTGAGACAAGTGCAGCGCAGAAGAGTTTAGCCGGTTCCAAGCGGACGGCTGCGGAGGTCACACTGGTTTGGTGTAACCGAAGATTCCCACTGGGAAGTGCTTGACATGAGTTGGCCACTGGGCAGCAAGTTGGAAAAACTTGACGTCGTTCCACTCCACTCCATCGATGGTGACTGTGAGAGATGAAAGAGTAAAACTCATCCACGGAATTCAAATAAGACTCAAAGGAGGCCGCTGAAATCAACAAGCAGGCAACTGAAGGAGGTTACTGGGGCATAACTCACATCTCAATATGACTCGATGTTATCCTGACCAGAATCACTCAATCATCATCGGAGCAGAATAATGAAATCCTGAGGTCTTACTATTGAGTGGCCAACATGTGCATACAAAACATTACAATGATAGGGTCTCTAAAATATGTTTGTTGCATGTTATACATTTTTCCTTCAGTCTGGATAAAACAAACTTATCGATTATCAAATTAATTGACAACTATTTAATCAAGTAATTGTTTAGAGATATTAACTTTAGATTTTCCAAGTCTTCACTCTCTTTCCTGTGATATTCATTAGTCTTTCATTCATTCATACATTCAACCAAAGAAATTTACCAAAAAAACAGTAAGGGGTGGGCAAATTATAGTCAGCATTTCTTTAGTTGGGGGGTGAAAAAAGAAGCAATATTGATATAAATTTTAGTTCATTTTATCGTTAATTACAATTACTTAATTATGAACAATATAGTTAAACACGAGAATGCCATTTTATCCTTCTAATACACCATTTTACATATTCATAACCTTGTACAACTGTACCTTCGCAAAGCGAGGACCTTCGCATACACTGAATGTAAGAAACTAGTATCCACAGCAGGGGGCAGTGTTACCTCTCAGCATCGTGTGTTGGTGCTTGGCTGTGCAGATCAACCTGCTGATTCCGTCGATCACTTGGCTCTTTGAGTCCAGCTCTTTCTCTTTCGGCTTTTTGCTCAGAAAAATGACTAAAGAGAGGAGCAGAGCATATCAAATAGAGTTGTTTCTCCTAAGCAATAATTAAGCAAGCAAGAAGTTCAGTGTCTTTTTTTCCCTCTTGCATTGAGGAGGAATTGTGGGAGGGCTGCACAAAAGACAAAAAAAATTGACAAGAATGGTCTGCTGTAGTGTTTGCATTTGACACAAATTTATTCCTGTGATATTCTGATTGTTTTCCCTCATAATTGGACTTTTATTTCCTATTCCAGTAATCCTATTACTTCATGTAATGTTCCCGTTCCCATCTGTGAAATCCTCCCCATGTTCAGTTTCATGACTCGTGTTTCCTGTTCAAGCCCCCAGCTCTACTTGGCGTACCTTTCTTGTTCTTCTCCTTGGTGACGACAGTCATTGCCATACTGGGTGGAGGGGTGATATCCCCCGCACAAGGCAGGCGGCTGACTTGTAGCGAGCGGAAGTTACTCTTCAGCGTGTTTTTCAGTCCCACATCCCGCTTCTCGCCCTCTTTTTTCTTCTCGGGGCCTTGCCACGTCCAGTAGTCCACCTGCAGGCCCATCACCTCGCTGCCAGAACACGGAGAACTGCAAAAGGCAAACACTTTCGGTCACATACCCCAGCTGCTCAAACAATGACCAAAACAACGGAAAGTATTTTTTTTCTGTCTACACTCTAGTTGACAGAGTATGTGTCCGAGATAATTTTGTGTGTGTGCGTTTGTGAGTCCTACCCAGCTCCAGAGAGGGCAGTGGACACAGAGGGCGACTGTGGGGGTGTTCCCCCGATCTCCTTCCCATACGGACCAGCCGAGGGCGGGGTGGGGGAGGCCAGGATGCTTGTGTTGACCCCCATAGCATCATCAGAATCCACTGTGACCACAATAAGCCATCTTAAGCAACATCCCAAAAAGATGGCCTTGATAGGGAATTTGTGAAATGTGCCTCCTCTGTTCATATCTTTTCAGGGGTCCTCGGTTTACAAAGGCATCATGAGTAATTTGGAATGTGCAGTAGTAAATCGCTAACATGTGGTCAGTTTTACTGGAAGTATTTGTTTAGAAATACTTCCTGGTCACAGATATAAGTGAATAAATAAATGAAGTATAGCAGTACCGAGCATGCCTTCTTCATGATTATTATTATTATATATTTTTTAAATGTTAACACAACAAGGTTAAGACCATTTTCAACCTAAACCTGGATTGTGCAGCAAAAAATAAGGCCAGTGGGAAAATGCAGTCAAATACTTTGACAGATAGATGTACAAGCCGAAACGTGCTGCAATCTATCACTCACCTCACATTGTGGTAGTAAATACCTGTATGACTAACGCTTCTAGCCCTTGAGTATAAAACAAATAAAAAACACGAAGGACAATTCAGACTGAGCTGCCTCATGCTGTGCGATGAGTCTGTAGTCTTATGCAGCTGATCAAAGTAGTTTATTGTGCGTGTCATTTGTAACCTCAAAATGTCATAATTACAGTACATATATTTGCATGAAAAACACTTGTTGGCTAAAAATATAAAACAATCAGGGAAAAAAAATAATGTAAAACCATAATGGCGTATTATTTGTGCCAGGTGACACTTCAGACTGCACGCCGTTCATGACTTTGAAATGTTGTAAACCGAGAACCTTCGGTATACTTAAATCAGTACCTTATTTAAAAATATGAAATCAAAACATTCTGTATGTTTGTGTTAGTTTAACTTTCACTTTGGCTTCGGAGCTTGGGTTTCACTTACCAGAGGTTGAGAGGCTTTGCTCCACAATTCCAACTTTCACAACCTGAAAGTAAACAACAGTATTGCGGTGTGAAATTCAACACATAAAAAACATCATAAAAAATGTATTCCATTTACACCAGCCACGCCACAAAAAAATAATAAAAAGAAGAATCCTACCCCAATAAATGGCACAAATTTCTGACAGGAGTCCTCGTCAGGGCTGTGAGGGGAGACAGTAAAGAGGCGGTGGTTAGCGTGGCGAGAGAGAAGGCGCTCTTGGAACACTGCAACACTCCAAGGTGCAACACAATGGTCCTAGAGGGGAGATGGCATCATGCCCCATCGCGGTGGAAATGGCACATGACTGGCTTTGGAGTGGAATGAGATCATCTTGGGCAGTGTATGGTATGAATGAGAGGACCGCTCCCGACAACCAACGTTTATCTGGGGCGTTGTTTTTGAGAAACACTGTTAGAAGTGACCGCGTAGCTGAGAACCATGAACTATTCAACGCCGCATGCAAAAATACCAAACTTCAATGATTTTAGCACTCACAAGAAGAAGCATGAACCTGGCAGTATTTTTTAGGAAAAAAATCACTTGCAGTCAGGGATCTGCTGCTGGGATTTGTGCAAAGGTAGCAACATGTCATTTGGGGCTCTTCAGCTCCACTGTGAATGCATGTGCAAGACTTCAGTCCCCATGAAGCTTAACACCTCTCACTCTTTGTTTTGTGGCAATAGGTCCCTTCCCATAGGGAATAAAATACACTTTAGGAATATACGTTTTTGGACACCGACAGAGAAGTGAAAACGGAAGAAAACAGAATTGGTCACATCTCGTCTTTTGGAGTATGTCCAAAGACTTGATTCCAAAACGTTTACAATCAATGACAAGCTTCCTAGTGGGCCTCTCGTGCTTAGTGTAATATTAACCGGCAAACCGCTCTTGAGAGATCATTTTAAGGTTGTTAGGCAAATCATCACGGCAACAACACGCAGGACACGGTAGGTCAATCAACACAAAACCCAGACAGGACGTGCAGATCGACATCATGGTGAGTATCAGATGGGGAAAGGAGTGTTAAGACACAGCAGACAGAATAAAAAAAGGAGGGCAAAAAACAAAAAGAGTCAAATTAGATACCTGATGTAAAAATCAAAATACAAACTTCTTTTCCTTGAATGCAAATCAAAAGGGGAAAGGGGAAAAAGGAATGCAAAAGGTGTTAAACTGCATATTGTATTGGGTACCTTGTAACTAACAAGGAAGCCACTGGACAGAGCAAAAAAAAAAATGAACACATGCAAATGCGTCAGTGTGCTGAATGTTAAAGACTGCTGTCCTACAATAAAAAATGTGTACCTATATTACAACTTGATTGCAAATGAACATGTGCATGTCTGCTATGAAAAAACAGCAGCCTAATTGACAAATGTTAGCACACATTGCAGCAACCTTGAGTTGCGTGTGGTCACTGATGACTCATTCAGTAAATTTGCATGCATGGTGTGGATTACATTTGAATCCACAACCACTGTGTGGTGACATTTGGGACACCTGCACAATCTGATGAGATCCGATATCAGGCTTGCACCAAAATGTATGCCATTACAAAGAAAATAATGCTTTTGATAGATAGATAGATAGATAGATAGATAGACAGACAGACAAACCCCTAATGTGAGTTTTACTCATATATTTCTCCTTGGGTCTGTAAACAAATAGTACCATCTACAATAATATAGATAGATAAACCCCTAATGTGAGTTTTACTCATATATTTCTCCTTGGGTCTGTAAACAAATAGTACCATCTACAATAATATTGCTTGATGGCAAGAGCCACTCAAATGCAAAAATATTTGGCCATGTCATTTAAACAAATGTACAAATGCACATGTAATGGTTGAATTATTCGACCGTTTACCTGAAATTATGTTACAGCTATTGCATTCCACTGGACGCTACATTAGGCACAAAATATATATTTATATATATATATATATCATGATTTCGCTCGTTGTGTACATGTTACGTTGTCCTCCACCATGACGTAATTTATCATTTTGAAGGACAACGATCCCGAGTACGTATTGGTACACATTCACGGAGATGTTTTCACCAATGTTAAGAATAAAGCTTTAAATTGGGGTTCCACGGCTCTGTCGTCAGTGGCTGTTTAGCTCGCAGAGCCTGTTAGCATCACCACTCCCTGTTCGTTGCGGACTCGGTGCGTTTACATTTCCAAGGCGGTTGCATACGAGTACAGTTGTGAAAATGGAAACCATACGGATACGAAGTTAAACAGCTGCTTTCACTAATTTCAACAGAGAAAAAACGCAGAACTCCCTTACCGACTGCCAGAACCTTCGGCTAGTCCAGCCCCTTTAAAACCAAAATGTCTCCAAAGCCGCACAGCTCTCCCATCAGCCTTTGCGGCGGAGCGAATCTCAGTGACGTATTATTTTGTTTTTATTCTCGTCTTCGAGGAATTATAGTTAAAAACACCCTATTCCGAATAGGGTTTTTAACTATATATTGTTTTCATCAATATGAACAAAGTCTTGGTAATATCAATAACTAAAATGTGTCTCAGAAGACACAGATTAATATTAATATATATGACATTTTATATTGTATGCAGGCGGCCCGGTTGTCCAGTGGTTAGCACGTCGGCTTCACAGTGCAGAGGTACCGGGTTCGATTCCAGCTCCGGCCTCCCTGTGTGGAGTTTGCATGTTCTCCTGAATTGGCCTGCGTGGGTTTTCTCCGGGTGCTCCGGTTTCCTCCCTCCTTCCTTCCTTCCTCCATGCGTGGCAGGCTGATTGAACACTCTGTCTAAATTGTCCCTAGGTGTGAGTGTGAGTGCGAATGGTTGTTTGTTTCTGTGTGCCCTGCGATTGGCTGGCAACCGATTCAGGGTGTCCCCCGCCTACTGCCCGGAGACGGCTGGGATGGGCTCCAGCACCCCCCGCGACCCTAGTGAGGATCAAGCGGTACGGAAGATGAACGAATGAATGAATGAATATTGTATGCACCATTAAAAAACGCAAACCCCGCGAGCAAATGTGCCACCTGGTGGTCACGGTTGTTCATTGTTTTGTGTTCACTGTAATAGAATTCATGAATACGATTCAAGTTTTGGTAATTTTAAAAACTCAAACACGTCTCAGAAGACAGATTAATTGACGCTTTATACCGTATGTACTATGGGAAAAAACGTGAACTCTGTACTTATATCTGGTGGGCACTGCTGTTCATTGTTTTGTGTTCACTGTACTAGAATTTTAAACGGTATTAGCATTCTGAATTTAAACATGTCATTTTGTCGCGTGAATCACGGAAGGATGAAAAAAATACTTCCAATAACATGCATTGTCGAAAGAGTATAAAAATGTTGCGACTGGACTTCGATGAAACCAGTACTTGCAGTACTGCGGATTATGGATAAGTCCCTATTAATATATGATGGATAGGTAAAATACGCCAATACGGATAAAAAAAATCTGATCAACAAACGACTACTGAGGTACTTTATTCGTAAAAACGTCATCATCATGCGACACGCTCGCTCACGAAGGACGTCGGGAAGAAAACTCATGAACTGAAACGGATAGAGGTATGTTTACCGTTGATTAGCGATTTTGTTTTAACAACAAATATGAACTTTGTATATACATATTTAGTACACTATCATCCTGTTTAAATGTCTTCATCTCATTAACCTCGCTAAGTAGCCACGCACAATGGAAAATTAAACACGAAGGTTAACCGTGGCAACCTTTTGTCATGTGCATTTCCCTCAAATGTAGGTGAAACTACAGTGTTGGGAGTTAACTACCAGCAAAAAAAAAGTTAAAATACATCTTACTGAATGAGCTCAGGGACTGCAGAGGGGGAAACATCTAACGGGGTACCTTTTTAAATCATATCCAGTTCTTGTCGGAGTGATGGCGGTGTCTTGTTTGACTCGAGCCCTGAGTTACCTCACCATCTCTCAGCCTGCCTTCCTGCGCTCTCAGGTCAACATCTTATATCACAATACAATAATGACAACATTGCAGGCAGTTAATGTGTACATGTTTTTTTCCCCTTTTTGGGGGGGTTCCCCCTCCTGTGTTGACAGGTCAAATTGGGTATCGGGGCATGTCTGCCATGGTTATCGCCTGCATCCAGTGCACCGCCTTGCCGGGGCTTCCTCACCACAGCGTCTCTTGAGCAGAACAGTACGAGGTGGAAGCAAAGGGAGAAGTACACAATTCGACCGATAGGGATGAAAAAGACAGGAGGAAGAGATCACACAGGTTAAAAAAATGTGTGTGCGTGTGTGTGTGTTTGGATTGGGGATTGGTCGTACCTTAACCTAATCGTGCTTCTTGTTAGGTTGCCACAATTCAGCTATAAGTTCCGGTGTTTACTATGCAAACACATAAAGACCTGTCATTATCCAACATGTCCAGCACACATTTAAGGGGACACACATTAGCACAACCACCACCAGCAAACCAGGTCACCACATCTTGGTCAGCATTTGACAAACAGCACTACCTACATGTTTTTAGAAGCACTACAATAAAACTGACTGGAAACTGAAAGAATGCTTCTAATTCTTGGGAAGGCTTTCATTTGTATTTTAAAGTTTTAAAAATACTGAAGTGTTTGAACATGTAATTATGACAGAATAGTTTGCTTGCTCCTTGGATAAAAGCAAAATATACATAAACTGCATTTCGAGTTGCCTATGTTTTGGATTTCTGTTTCCTCCATTCCCAAAACATGGATGTCGGGTTAATTATTCATTCATTCAGATTCCGAACCGCTTCATCCTCACTAGGGTCGCGGGGGTGCTGGAGCCTATCCCAGCTGTCGGGGGACACCCTGAATTGGTTGGCAGCCAATCACAGGGCATCGGGTTAATTTAAAAATTGGAATTGGCTATAGGTATCAATGGGAGCATGAATGGTTGTTTGCCTCTGTCTGCCTTGTCCAGGGTTTACAATAATTGAAATCATAACTGTATTGGTGCTCTTAAGGTAAAATCCGAACACATGGCATTGGCGGAGGCCACAAACAAAAGTATCGCTGCATTGATTTCCAACGCCTGCGCTATGATAAACATGGAGAAGGGCAGCCCTTTGACGAGAAGGTTATTCAAGTGCGATATGACCCGTGCAGGTGAGCTATTTTTGCTTTTCAGCATGTCAAATAAATGTTGATGGCTGTCTTAATCTCGTCTGCTGTGGTCTTTCCAGGTCAGCTGACATCGCCCTTGTGGCTGGGGGCAACCGTAAAAGATGGATCATCGCGACAGAGAACATGCAGGCAGGAAACATCATTAAAACATCACCCGTAATTGGACGCATGGCAGGTATGGGACTAATTAGGAACTTTGACACTATGCCGTTTAATTGATTAAAGTTCTGTTTTTAAGTAAGGGCTGATGTTTTACAGTGTCGGCAAATGAGGGCGACGCCTACCCACTGGGTGCACTTAGTGTGGGCACACTAGTTAATAATCTGGAGATACAGCCAGGGAAAGGATCAGAGTATATCCGCGCCGCAGGTAAATTTTTGCAATGAAAATAAACTTTGGTTTCCCTCACTGTCAATTCAATGAAAACACAAGTTGTTTCTCATCTTTTAAGTAGCCCCCCAAATAGAGAGATTTCTTCATGTCTAATTCTTTATCAGGGACAAGTGGTCTTCTACTCCGTAAAGTCAATGGAACAGCCATTGTTCAACTTCCGTCAAAGCAGCAGGTTCAGGTGAGCTTACATAGTGCAAAATGACACCAAAACAAATTTTCTAAGAAGTAGCAATGTCATTGTGACAAGCACATCCACACAGGTACTGGAGACCTGCATGGTAACGGTGGGCCGCGTATCCAATGTGGACCACAACAAAAGGATCATCGGTAAAGCAGGCCGCAACCGCTGGCTTGGCATCCGCCCATCAAGTGGCCTCTGGCAGAGGAAGGGAGGCTGGGCCGGACGCAAGATTAAACCGCTGCCGCCTATGAAGAGTTACGTCAACCTGCCCTCCATCGCATCTCGCTCAATATGAACACATGCTTGAAAGAAAGGAATAATTTGTACAGAAGATTAAAAATTTTATTAAACACAATTGCTTGTGAGAGCGTTGAAAGAAAAAAATATAAAAATCCAAAACATATATACAACTATAGTAAAACATGCAGAGTAACCCATATTTTTTTTTTAGTGGTAAATTTAAAAATACTGTCACGTCGTTTAAAATAGGGTTTGTGCAAAGACACAGGGTGGCATCTGAAGTGACGGGACCAATGAGATGGCACGTTGTCTTCTTTCCTGTTGGATCACTGATTAGATTTACGATAAGTGACAAAAGAGCACAGCCTCTCATTGGCCCTGCCTTGTAAAACACCCCATGCTACGGCAATATTTAGGGCAAAGCTGGACTTAGGTCTAATACATCAGAACACACTTGACACTTAAGCCCATTGACCGTTTTCAATCAATTGATAGTTTTGCTCACAAAACTCAGCCCTGCTTCACAGCCAAAGTTCCATGATATACTGTATTATCTAAGGGCCAGTTGGTGTCCCAGCCAAGACAAGATGGTGACCCCTCTTAAAACGCAGGAGACAACCAAATCAGACTGACTAGTCTGCAGGCAGACGGCATGGTGGCAGCTATAAAATTAAAAAAAAATAGCAGAAGGGTAAGTAACAGATGGCCATGATGCATTCAGGACACCAAAAGGAGTTTTAAGCCATCAAACATACACCCGACACAACCAGGAAACAAGTCTTATCACGTCTATAGGTAGTGGTTTACATTGGGGAGGGGGGGGGGGGGGTTACAACTCGATACCAAACTGTCCCAATTCGGGTATCATTGTGTATCAAACTACATAAAAAGTGCATTACAAACTAAGGGAAATGTTGAAGAAATGACAGTTGTAGTATTGTATTGAACGGAACAAGTTGTGGAAACATACTGAAGTTGGCATTTTTGTCAAGAAAGGAAGGTAAGCCATTTGTGCTTTCAATTTAGTTGGAATGGGCGATTCGCAAATCACAATGATATATTTTGTACATGTATTGTATTTACTTACAATACTTTTAGAAAGCTCTAGAAAAACCATCAACACAGAAAGCCATTTTGGCCGTAGGATTCCCGTTGTGAAGGTTCACGTAACAATCATCAGGGAGTATCATCAAACGTAGGGCACACCTATTCACACACACAAACACAGGCAGTGATTTGGACATCTGACAAGACTCCATCAACGTTTCATTGTAATTGCATTAGACTCGGCAGTAATATCAAAGCAGGTTTCCAATCACACCAAGAGTTAAGGAAACATTCCTCAACCAGCCAACATAAGAGTGAGCAACCAACCGACTAGAATGTTTACATTTGTGCACAGACAGCCACAGTGATGCTGTATAAAACGTGGTTGGGATGTACATACCTATTGACTGACGGATAAAAGTCGATTACTTCCAACAATTCAGTAATGCCAATACTGATTTCTACCACATATGTGTCATGTAGGCGTTTCACTTCAAGCAGGCCAAAAGCATAGGGGACAGAGGGAAAATATATATATATATAGTTTTGGCACGTCAATGCACATTTGTATTAGCCACTGGCTGCTAAATTAGTTGCGGTCTATGAGACACCAAAGCATCATGATCAGTGCAAATGCTGTTCACTCAAAAAGGCAGAAAAAACATCACTCGGGTAAATTACACTACCAAACATATCAGGGCTTAGAAAACGCAAATTTGGCATTCAGCTCTTGGGGATGTTTGTTTTTCTCTCATGATACCCTGTTTCTAAGTGATTGTGTCAAGTCTTTAGGACTGGGATTACTTGATGAACTTTTGAGTGATATAAAAATGTGCGTTAGTCAATTATAGCTACCTTTAGAATACCAAAATGAGTTTGTTGCTTTAAAATACACTGAAGTCTTGTGGTTTTTTGCAGTGAGAATTGAAAAAAAGCAAAAGGACGAACAAGAAAAGCAAAGAATGTTTCGGTCAAGATTCACAGCAATATTCCAATGACTACCACGACCTCAAAAATCTCACACACGCCACTGCACATCACCATCGCACTTCTCCATTTTCTACAGAGTAACAATACATGTAGGATTTCACAGAAATAATAACATGTTAACAAAAACCAAAGTGCAAACATAGCTGCCATTGTCGAAATGTGGCAAATTGTCAAACGAGTCAAAGGACCTCCAAGGCGGGTAGCACAACTCTTACAAAATAGTACTTGTTCTTTTTGTAGTGTGTTAAAAAAAGACGGAAAGAAAGAAAGAAAGGAAACCAACAAACAATAGCCAACATCAACAACACCGGAAGGACAACGTGAAGGTGTGTATTGAACATGAACACGTGGATGTGAAGTCAGTAAGATTTCCACAGGAAAACTATTACTGCCGTCGGCTTTCGCTCAAATTCTGTGGAGTCTCTGGGTGAGACAAGTGCAGCGCAGAAGAGTTTAGCCGGTTCCAAGCGGACGGCTGCGGAGGTCACACTGGTTTGGTGTAACCGAAGATTCCCACTGGGAAGTGCTTGACATGAGTTGGCCACTGGGCAGCAAGTTGGAAAAACTTGACGTCGTTCCACTCCACTCCATCGATGGTGACTGTGAGAGATGAAAGAGTAAAACTCATCCACGGAATTCAAATAAGACTCAAAGGAGGCCGCTGAAATCAACAAGCAGGCAACTGAAGGAGGTTACTGGGGCATAACTCACATCTCAATATGACTCGATGTTATCCTGACCAGAATCACTCAATCATCATCGGAGCAGAATAATGAAATCCTGAGGTCTTACTATTGAGTGGCCAACATGTGCATACAAAACATTACAATGATAGGGTCTCTAAAATATGTTTGTTGCATGTTATACATTTTTCCTTCAGTCTGGATAAAACAAACTTATCGATTATCAAATTAATTGACAACTATTTAATCAAGTAATTGTTTAGAGATATTAACTTTAGATTTTCCAAGTCTTCACTCTCTTTCCTGTGATATTCATTAGTCTTTCATTCATTCATACATTCAACCAAAGAAATTTACCAAAAAAACAGTAAGGGGTGGGCAAATTATAGTCAGCATTTCTTTAGTTGGGGGGTGAAAAAAGAAGCAATATTGATATAAATTTTAGTTCATTTTATCGTTAATTACAATTACTTAATTATGAACAATATAGTTAAACACGAGAATGCCATTTTATCCTTCTAATACACCATTTTACATATTCATAACCTTGTACAACTGTACCTTCGCAAAGCGAGGACCTTCGCATACACTGAATGTAAGAAACTAGTATCCACAGCAGGGGGCAGTGTTACCTCTCAGCATCGTGTGTTGGTGCTTGGCTGTGCAGATCAACCTGCTGATTCCGTCGATCACTTGGCTCTTTGAGTCCAGCTCTTTCTCTTTCGGCTTTTTGCTCAGAAAAATGACTAAAGAGAGGAGCAGAGCATATCAAATAGAGTTGTTTCTCCTAAGCAATAATTAAGCAAGCAAGAAGTTCAGTGTCTTTTTTTCCCTCTTGCATTGAGGAGGAATTGTGGGAGGGCTGCACAAAAGACAAAAAAAATTGACAAGAATGGTCTGCTGTAGTGTTTGCATTTGACACAAATTTATTCCTGTGATATTCTGATTGTTTTCCCTCATAATTGGACTTTTATTTCCTATTCCAGTAATCCTATTACTTCATGTAATGTTCCCGTTCCCATCTGTGAAATCCTCCCCATGTTCAGTTTCATGACTCGTGTTTCCTGTTCAAGCCCCCAGCTCTACTTGGCGTACCTTTCTTGTTCTTCTCCTTGGTGACGACAGTCATTGCCATACTGGGTGGAGGGGTGATATCCCCCGCACAAGGCAGGCGGCTGACTTGTAGCGAGCGGAAGTTACTCTTCAGCGTGTTTTTCAGTCCCACATCCCGCTTCTCGCCCTCTTTTTTCTTCTCGGGGCCTTGCCACGTCCAGTAGTCCACCTGCAGGCCCATCACCTCGCTGCCAGAACACGGAGAACTGCAAAAGGCAAACACTTTCGGTCACATACCCCAGCTGCTCAAACAATGACCAAAACAACGGAAAGTATTTTTTTTCTGTCTACACTCTAGTTGACAGAGTATGTGTCCGAGATAATTTTGTGTGTGTGCGTTTGTGAGTCCTACCCAGCTCCAGAGAGGGCAGTGGACACAGAGGGCGACTGTGGGGGTGTTCCCCCGATCTCCTTCCCATACGGACCAGCCGAGGGCGGGGTGGGGGAGGCCAGGATGCTTGTGTTGACCCCCATAGCATCATCAGAATCCACTGTGACCACAATAAGCCATCTTAAGCAACATCCCAAAAAGATGGCCTTGATAGGGAATTTGTGAAATGTGCCTCCTCTGTTCATATCTTTTCAGGGGTCCTCGGTTTACAAAGGCATCATGAGTAATTTGGAATGTGCAGTAGTAAATCGCTAACATGTGGTCAGTTTTACTGGAAGTATTTGTTTAGAAATACTTCCTGGTCACAGATATAAGTGAATAAATAAATGAAGTATAGCAGTACCGAGCATGCCTTCTTCATGATTATTATTATTATATATTTTTTAAATGTTAACACAACAAGGTTAAGACCATTTTCAACCTAAACCTGGATTGTGCAGCAAAAAATAAGGCCAGTGGGAAAATGCAGTCAAATACTTTGACAGATAGATGTACAAGCCGAAACGTGCTGCAATCTATCACTCACCTCACATTGTGGTAGTAAATACCTGTATGACTAACGCTTCTAGCCCTTGAGTATAAAACAAATAAAAAACACGAAGGACAATTCAGACTGAGCTGCCTCATGCTGTGCGATGAGTCTGTAGTCTTATGCAGCTGATCAAAGTAGTTTATTGTGCGTGTCATTTGTAACCTCAAAATGTCATAATTACAGTACATATATTTGCATGAAAAACACTTGTTGGCTAAAAATATAAAACAATCAGGGAAAAAAAATAATGTAAAACCATAATGGCGTATTATTTGTGCCAGGTGACACTTCAGACTGCACGCCGTTCATGACTTTGAAATGTTGTAAACCGAGAACCTTCGGTATACTTAAATCAGTACCTTATTTAAAAATATGAAATCAAAACATTCTGTATGTTTGTGTTAGTTTAACTTTCACTTTGGCTTCGGAGCTTGGGTTTCACTTACCAGAGGTTGAGAGGCTTTGCTCCACAATTCCAACTTTCACAACCTGAAAGTAAACAACAGTATTGCGGTGTGAAATTCAACACATAAAAAACATCATAAAAAATGTATTCCATTTACACCAGCCACGCCACAAAAAAATAATAAAAAGAAGAATCCTACCCCAATAAATGGCACAAATTTCTGACAGGAGTCCTCGTCAGGGCTGTGAGGGGAGACAGTAAAGAGGCGGTGGTTAGCGTGGCGAGAGAGAAGGCGCTCTTGGAACACTGCAACACTCCAAGGTGCAACACAATGGTCCTAGAGGGGAGATGGCATCATGCCCCATCGCGGTGGAAATGGCACATGACTGGCTTTGGAGTGGAATGAGATCATCTTGGGCAGTGTATGGTATGAATGAGAGGACCGCTCCCGACAACCAACGTTTATCTGGGGCGTTGTTTTTGAGAAACACTGTTAGAAGTGACCGCGTAGCTGAGAACCATGAACTATTCAACGCCGCATGCAAAAATACCAAACTTCAATGATTTTAGCACTCACAAGAAGAAGCATGAACCTGGCAGTATTTTTTAGGAAAAAAATCACTTGCAGTCAGGGATCTGCTGCTGGGATTTGTGCAAAGGTAGCAACATGTCATTTGGGGCTCTTCAGCTCCACTGTGAATGCATGTGCAAGACTTCAGTCCCCATGAAGCTTAACACCTCTCACTCTTTGTTTTGTGGCAATAGGTCCCTTCCCATAGGGAATAAAATACACTTTAGGAATATACGTTTTTGGACACCGACAGAGAAGTGAAAACGGAAGAAAACAGAATTGGTCACATCTCGTCTTTTGGAGTATGTCCAAAGACTTGATTCCAAAACGTTTACAATCAATGACAAGCTTCCTAGTGGGCCTCTCGTGCTTAGTGTAATATTAACCGGCAAACCGCTCTTGAGAGATCATTTTAAGGTTGTTAGGCAAATCATCACGGCAACAACACGCAGGACACGGTAGGTCAATCAACACAAAACCCAGACAGGACGTGCAGATCGACATCATGGTGAGTATCAGATGGGGAAAGGAGTGTTAAGACACAGCAGACAGAATAAAAAAAGGAGGGCAAAAAACAAAAAGAGTCAAATTAGATACCTGATGTAAAAATCAAAATACAAACTTCTTTTCCTTGAATGCAAATCAAAAGGGGAAAGGGGAAAAAGGAATGCAAAAGGTGTTAAACTGCATATTGTATTGGGTACCTTGTAACTAACAAGGAAGCCACTGGACAGAGCAAAAAAAAAAATGAACACATGCAAATGCGTCAGTGTGCTGAATGTTAAAGACTGCTGTCCTACAATAAAAAATGTGTACCTATATTACAACTTGATTGCAAATGAACATGTGCATGTCTGCTATGAAAAAACAGCAGCCTAATTGACAAATGTTAGCACACATTGCAGCAACCTTGAGTTGCGTGTGGTCACTGATGACTCATTCAGTAAATTTGCATGCATGGTGTGGATTACATTTGAATCCACAACCACTGTGTGGTGACATTTGGGACACCTGCACAATCTGATGAGATCCGATATCAGGCTTGCACCAAAATGTATGCCATTACAAAGAAAATAATGCTTTTGATTTGCACTGTCACTGTACGAGAGAGAAAGAGAGAGAGAGAGAATCTATATATCTATATATATAAAGCCAAACCTAATAAAATCCCAGTTTTTTAATGCAAAAAAAAATATCATTTTGCCAAGAACTTGACATCCCTCCAATACTGATGAAAAGAAGAAAAGAAAACCAGTGAGGGAGGGTGCGAAGGGCCAAAGACAACATCTGCAGAGCTACAGGAATTTATGCCAAGTATGTCTGCGTCCTACATTTGATTTCACATATTCATCATATAGGGCGGCAGGGAAGAAAAGAAGAAAAATGGAAGAAGATAATCGAAGTGTGGCTAAACTGAGCAAAAAACATACTTCAACTCTCCAGAAGCATGTGCAGCATTGTTTTATGGTTCGATGAAACCAAGGTTGGACAGTTTTTGGCCATAACTCAAAGGTATATTTGGTAAACTATGGAATTATTTGATTCTGGTTTGACTATTTTCTTGGTGCACTTTACTGTACAAAGCCAGAAGTCCTGTACATTTCACATTAGATTGCGTCCGTACAAAAGCTAAATGATAGTTAATTCCGCCAACACTTCCACGAGTGGTTGTTACAATTTTACTGAGATCCTCATAATTCAGACAGACGTGCTGAGAAATATACATGCATCTCCACAAACGCCGCACACGAGGATGCTTCATTTTGCTTTATATTTACTCATGTGACTTTACCTTTTCTGTTTGTAGGTAAGCATGGCTTCAGAGATGGGAAACTGGTGGGACACACTGGCACCAGCCAAATACTGAACAACTCGCCCTGCTACGTCAATGTTATCTGCGCATGGAGCAAATAAAACGAGTGGTAAACAACAGGAAGTGTACAAATCATCCCCACAGTCACATCGGACTTCTATTAAACAATGAAACAATCATTCCTAAATAAACATTGCTTTATAGCATTCCTTCAGCTATTTTACTGCGATTCAAAATAAAGGCTGCAGGTGGCTGACAGTAATAACCCCCGCCCCCCTCCCCCCAAAAAGTCCCACAAATATAGCAAGGCATTTGCTTTCAATTTAACAAGCCTCCTAATTTAAAAATGTAGGTTAAACTTTGAGCCCGTTAATCTTCCAGTGAGGCAGCAGGGTGGAGCAGCAGTGCCGTGAAGCAGAAACTTCCCTCCACAGAGCACGTTGCAGCTGTCTTGCACAAATGATCATCTTTCCACTAATCAGCCTCTGATCCATGCTCCGGCCCCACTTATTTTCTTTGTAAGTTGACCAAACGTCTGACCCGTGGCCATGCTTTGTGGCCAGATACCAGAGGTGTGTGTCATCGCTGACCACAAGCGTGAGCATGAGTTGTGTCCTACCCGAGGTGGGCCGTTCCGTCCTGCAGAACAGCTCCCGCCATGCGGTGTCCATAAAGATACTGTTGAACTTGCTGTCAAACGAGGCCACGTACTTGGCCAGGGGATGAGAGCCTGTGCGGCAGTTTCACGTGCAAATGTAAGACTAAAATATGTCGATCACGAAACATAAATTAGGTTTTAATGGTGTATTTACCAATAGGGATGACCAGGAATCGTATGTAACTGAGCCAGTCAGGGGTCTTGTTGGCCAGCTGCTCCACAAAGAACCGCAGGATGGTGCTCAGATAACTCTGGTCACCTGCAACTGCCACCTTCATTGTGGGCGGAGTCTGTGCATTGCAATTACAACTACAAGGGATAAGTGAAAGAGAGAAAGACAATTCAATTAAAGGACTAATTTCACCGATTACCGTATTATCCTCAAGTTTAAAGATTTGTGTGCTGACACTGCAATAATTTTCCTTAAAAAGATGAACCTGCCGTGACTTATGTTGGATAACGTTTCTAATACAGCAGAAAGCAATTTAGTTAACAGGTAGTTGGGAGTAAAATACATTTTAATAAAAGAGGAAAAAAAGATTTTACCCTTCTGATATGGAGATGCACGTACAAACGTACAGCTTCTTTAATTAAACAACGGCAGAAATATTGGAAATGATCAGAGTATGAAGTGACTCACAATCTCTGAATTCGAGTAACGATGGTGTTGAAGGCAGCCTGGACATCTGCAGCTGAGCAGGTGGACACAATGGGCTGGGCGTGTTCATGGAGCAACTCTGCAACATACTGCATGATAACACACAGACACAGTGTTATAAGAATAGTGACTGAAGCGCTTAAAAGAAAGGGGAAAAAAAACGATTTCAAGATATTGATTGTCAAGCTAAGCTATTGACCTGTCCTTGCCACTCCATTGTGTTGATGAGAATGATGCTCTCCGGCAAGCGTTCATCAGAGATCAGGATCTGGTTCAACTGGTCATAAACAGACTTCCTGGGAACCTTTTGGATACAACAGCAGCATGGACTCAGAAAAATGACACAAACTAGCACAAAACAAAAAACAGTAAGACGATTTGGGCTCGTGAAGTTTTTTTTTTTTTTTTTTTACCTGTGCTATGAGTCTTGATTCTGGGGAGCACTCGCTCTCTATGCTGCTGGTGCGGTCACTTTGAGCCTTGGAATTCTGTCTGTCTTTCATGGAGGTGCTGCGTGGACGTCTCTGTAGCTTGTTCTCCATTTTACTGAAAAGACAAAGATCAAGAGGCGATGAATACGAACGAGGGCAATGCAGCTGTTAGTCATGCATACAATAGCGATCATGCGAATTAAGAAAGATGGTGCGTGCGCAAATCCAGTTGCTGGGCTCGGTAGTGTACCTTGGAGACATGTGGTTTTGGGACTCGGTCTTGCAAAGCTTGCCAACAGTGCTAGTGATCCGTTCAGTGTTGACGTCCCAGCCGCTCACCTCTACTGGTCCTGGCCCGCTGTCATCGATCTCTGGCTCCTAAGCCAAAAAGAAGAAACGTAACTATGAAGCAAAAAACTGTGGAAGACAGTGCTGATGTTCATCACAGAACAGTTTCCGTCATGACCCTACGGAGCTCCGTCAACATCCCAAAGGTAAATAGGCTAAGTGGGTATAAAAGGAGCTTCCCTGAATTGCTCATTCAAAAGCAAACGAGCGAGGATCACCACTTCGTGAGAAAATACCAGCAGCCTAAGAGTTTAAGAACAATGTTCCTCAACGTACAATTGCAAGAAATTTAGGTTAATTTAATTAATTTTGGTGCTTCATCTCTAAGTGCAACATAAAACTATAGAATGCAAAGCAAAAGCCATTTATCAACAACACCAAGAAACACTGCCGGCTTCTCTGAGCCCGAGCTTATCTAAGATGGACTGAGGCAAGATGGAGAAGTGTTCTGTGATCTGACGAGTTCACATTTGTTTTTGGAAATAGTGGATGGTGTCCTGTTCTCCGGCCCAAAGAGCAAAAGAACCAGCCGGGCTGTTATGACCAAAAGTTCAAAAGCCAACATTTGTGATGGTATGAGGTTGGTGATGGTATGATGTTAGTGTCAATAGCATGGGTAACTTACACGTCTGTGAAAACAACCATTGTGAATGCTGAAAGGAACAGCGAAACATATGCTGCCATCCAACGAATGATTTTTTCCCCCCTGGCTGCCCCTGCTTATTTCAGCAATAATGTCAAAATAAATTCTGCATGTGTTACCACAGCATGGTTTCGCAGTGAAAAGACTCGCAGTTGAAAGAGTGAAACTGGCCTCACTGCAGTCCAGACCCGTCTCCCGTTGAACATGTGTGGTACATTATGAAGCGGAAAATACGACAACAGAGACGCCGGACAGTTGAACAGCTGAACTGGACATCAAGCAAGAATGACAAAGAATCCCATCAACAAAGCTTCAATAATTAGTGTCCTGAGTTCCCAAACATTTATTAGGAGTTATTAAAAATGCAAATTACTGTATTCTCTTTTATTCACATTTAACACAACGTCCCAACTTCATTGGAAGTGGGTTTGTATTTCAAATACTTTTTTCAAATGAACCATTTAAATGGCTGCATTGTGACAGTGGTTAAATCCTTGGCCTTGCACACCCCACGCCATCTTTCATGGCTGAAAACCCCCAAACCCATGGGAGGCAAAGCACACTCCAGTTTCGAGGGTAAGGGAGTGGAAAAGAAAAATGGGGAACACAATGCCCAAAAACATACCCCGATGGTAGTGTCTATAAGACTGTCCTCTTGATAGCGAGCCCCTTGCACTTTACATCTGTCCACAGTGAGAAAGTCTCCACTCTGAAAGGTAAAGATACAGAAATTGTTGAGGTCATTGCATGATTAGTAAAAATGTCACACAAGTTAGCCCTACACAGCCAAACTGAGTAATGTTTGCTGAGCTTCCTTCCATTTTGGGTTTGACTGGAAACACTTATTTGACGAAATGGACGACATCTACTTTCTGGAATGTTCTCCGCGCTTTTGTACAAGCTAAAATGGATTCCAATACATTTATAAACAGCCCACCCATGTCCTCCCTCTCACAAAGTCAGACACAACATGTCTCTCTCTTGGCTCTTCCGCTGCTCTTTTTGTTTCCAACAGGTCATAAATCTGGGTGGGAATGCTCTATCCAATCTTCTCTCTGAGCATGGGGGCACATTTGGGTCTGCGTGTTTGAATGTGTGTGTGTGATGATGGTGGCGTAGAGGTCATATGGTGTCTGTCTCTATAAATACTACAAGGGTGAACTACTTCGGGATAGCAGCCCCTTCATCCCATCCACGAGCAGTGTCGGTCGGGGGATAGTGGTCTACATGACCCTCATTCCCAGAATTTTTAGCAGGGTTCTTGGGAATCCCTGGACCATTCAGGCATTGACCCACTGCCTGGGGGCAAGTATTTTGCATAACACTGGGAACAACGTGACCCCTATCCAGTACAACCAGAAGGAAGAACTTTATGGCTATACAGCAGGTCTGAAAGGAACCAGAGCAGGTTGTTATTGCAATAACAAGTGAGGGCCTGGTGATCAACTTACAGCATATAACAGCTCTCTCGGTTGACTTTTTTGGCTGTGTATGCTTCCGATTTCTGTCTGGGAGCTTGAGTGAGACATCCCCTCGAAAAATGGCCTGAAAAACAAAAGATTAGACTTTATGAATTAAATAACCACTAGGTTGCTATGTTTACTGCTAGTGAACCATTTTTATTCTTAATTTAGAATTCTGACAATGAAGTGGCCCTGTTTCTGGAAGCCATGGAGGCAAAAAGGACTTGTGCTGTCAATAGAAATAAATTTGGTCCAAAATCACAAATAATGGGCTACTTATGCATCCTAAATAACAACTAACTGTTAACATTGTCAACTGTTAACACTGTCAACATTAGATCAATTTGCCAAATTATCTTCTTTAATATCAACACACAAAAGCATACTCAAAGCTTTGTATTGTCTTGGTGTCCGTGTTATCTACTAAAGGAATTATGGTAAAAAGAAAATCCTTCATCCTTTCAGCAATTCATGGAAGGTTGAAAATTAATCACACAAATTATTGCATAGAACCAAAATGAGGGCAAACTCACTTAAGCTTAGGCTTGGGTGTGCTCAAGACACTTTCATTGTCTTCCATCTCCGGCCCGCTGTCACTCTGGTTGTATACTTCTAGACTGTCGTAGAGTAAGTCCAGATCCTCTTCTACTTCCTGGGTCTGGTCTACTGGATCAGAGTCTAAGACCTGACAGACGTGATTGACATATTATCAGCACATGCTTGTAAATGTCACATTGATACAAAAAAAAAAAAAAGTGTAATGATTGACCGGTTCTGCACCCTCACTAATCACTTGAACAGCCGTGGTTATCGGGTCAACAATTAAAGACAGACTGAATGTGAAAAATAGAAACTGCTCTTGACTTCAAGCCGGCCAATCAGATATGAAATGCTTGAAGAAACCCGCAGTGTTGAACTTTGATCTGCAGGCTGCACAGTGGGGACGCATATCATAGGAAGTGCACACAGGAAGGCTTTGGGACTAATCGGCTGATTAATGCCACTCCATAAGTGCAAGAGCTGTCAGGCAGCAGATAAACACAGTCTGTCCCTTCTCTACCTCCTAGGCTATGTATTTATAGAACGCCGGCCGTGCACACTGTTCCGCCGCAAGGAAGGGATTAATGACAAGCGCTGTGATAAAAGATCATTAGGGTAACTGAGGTGTGCAGAAGGACCAAATGTCGCCAAACTCAGTCAGAAAGCGGTGAGTAACTCAGAAAGACACCAGTGACTCCAATTCATCGAAACGAGGCATTGATCGATCTGTGCAGCTGGCCTGTGTTCAACTTGAGCATCAATGAGCTGTGACTGGCCAGCGGCTCTCAAAAGGGTTTCAGTAAAGAGTAAACACTCAACAGTAAATCACAGGCACATTGACAATTAGTATCAGCGTGGTGATGTTTAGCAGTGCGTGAGCAGGACAAGAAATATGCAAATCCCACAAGGCTCATGTAAGCAAAGGAATAACATTTGAAAATCAAGTCTAAGAAGCATATGCAAAAGAAAAGATGGTGAAGTTAAAATGCAAAATGAAGCATTTCTTAAACATTTTCTATTTATGCTAAATGTTCATTTTCTAAATCCAAGTTGGTTTATTTGATGTGCGTGTTGCTTGTTTTTTTTTATTTATTCATTTATACTGATTTGCGGAATGTATTTGTGATTCAATATTGTCTTGAATAAAAGTGCTTTGTTGAAACATTGAAAATTGCGATTGGCATTCCAATATAACCAGAGAGATTGGTCTACCGACTTGATTGTGTGAATTATTGAGTGCCTTTGAAGGGAAAAAACACTCGGTAAGATTTCACGGCATAATAGGGTTAAATATCATTTTAATTTAAAGGTTTTTGGTCTGCCACAGATTATGTGCTTAAACTATCCACTACCTAAGCTTTAACCCGCAATAATCACAAGTGCCCTTGCTTGTCTGTTGTTTGCTATTCATTGTTTTATTTGTTTATATTTATACATTATGTGATTTTATGATATATTTATGTATTTTAATGCAATTAAGTTTGCTGACCTTATTTTTGAGTTGTGTGTGTGTTTCAATGCACTGCATGTTTGCACTGTGGTTGAGAGAGGAAAGTAATTTCATCTGTGCTGTATGTTGCACATAGAGCATATTTGACAATAAAGCTTGATTTGACTTGACTAATGGACATCTTGAGGTAAGTATCTCCTTCCGCTGTTGATATGATATTAGAGATTTTTAAATACTCACCTCATCGGTTACCTTGAACCTCTTCAACAAGGCCACAAATTTCTGCTTGAAGTTTGGTTGCTATAACAGACAATAACAAAATCGAAAACAGGTTGACAGGAAATTGCTGCCATGGTGAAAATAGCAATAACTCCGATTTATAAATTCTCCCAAGGATTACGCATCCACAGCCACACATCTTGGTTGAGTTCACTGAAACCACAAATCTCATTTACATGCTCATCCACATCCTACTAATGGCCTGCACAAATGGATCACACTGTGTGCTTCCCCTAAAAGCTTCTGAGTCAGAAAACAACGGTCTTGGGTTATTCTTGCGGTCAATGATTAGCCAAAATAAAAATCCATGTGGCAGAAGAGAAGGCGGCTAACCCTCGTCATGGAGGTGGTCCGTATCATTTTCCTGCGGGCTTTCTTGGGCTTGCGAAGCTCATCGTCTTCATCATAAATATCCTGAAATGCACGGAGGGCAGATATGACTATCTGACTATCACAGCGTATGATAGTGACCATTAAGAATTCCCCCTCAATTGTACAAAAGATTTTTGTGTCACATTATGAAGAATTCAGGTAAAATGGAGTGGCTGTAATCAGTAGATGCACTCTTGATACCGCCTTAAAGAGTTCACAGGCCTCATTTAAGACAACTGGGATTGCAAAATATCCAACTTGAAGCTTCTGACTTGTGACTTCAAGGAAATCAATTCAAAAGTCAATCAAAATCAGTTTTTTTTCTACGCCGGCGATGTACTACGAATGTAGTTCTTTTTGTCACTCACCTGGCCATGAGCCGCATCATCACTAGCTTCCTGCTCGGATGAATAACTGTCATCGTCCTCCTCGGAATAGTTGTCCATATCTGGGGAGCGGTCTAAAGCAAATAAATCAGAAACTAATTTACAGAAATATGGTCTGTAAACCAAAAAAATATATATATTTCAGACTGAAGCAGGCAGAAATCCACGGCCACTTTATTTAATTACTTACTGACTGCACTTTCAACCATGATGATTAAACCCATTTACTTTGACCTTACTCAGCATGAGTGGACTACTGTTTAATTTTATTGGTTGAAACAGCCATTTAGAACTGGGATTTTCTGTTCTTTCCAATCGGTTCATATCAGTGTCTGTTCCATTCTCTCAAATGGAATTGATGTCAGAAAGGATCATTGCAAAGAGGAGCAAGATAAACGTTCGCCCAAAGTGACACGGCTTTAATACTTAGTACATGAGCTCATCCGTTATGTTTGAGTGACCTCCTTAATAACATCCAGAACAGCGAGGGACCAGCATAGCTTATGAAGGCGCGGAGCCTAAGCTCGGCCAAATATTTCCCCCACTGTCCAGAATTAGAGCAGTGTAAGGTAATAGGCCCAACATCTGTTCAGCTCAGAGATCAACATTACAAACATAGCAGAACGGAGTCACATATACTCAGGCCTAGTTTGGAAAAGCATTATTTGACTTTGTCTTCATTTGGGAAATGGGATCCATGTGGTGGGAGAAAACAGAAAGGCTCAAGCGTCAGTGAGGATTAGGCTGGCCCGCTAGGAATGGTCAACTAATGGAAATTTAAATTGTGGTTTCGATTTTGGCTTATATCCATCTTTCAAACTTGATTGTTGAGGAAAAACAATTGATGTGCAGAACGGTGCAGCACATTTACAAATTCCCAGTGTGTGAAAGTACCCTGAATGCACCATGTTGCTTATGTCGCAAGCGTGCGACGTACGCAATTTTCTGTCATCCCTGAGCCTCCTATTGGCCGTTTTAATGACACCCCAGTTTGAGTTTACTGAAAAATTAAACACACATTACAATTGATTAGTGTATATTTAAACAAAATATGCTTTTGGTTTTTAAACATTGGTAGCGCTAATGCTAAATTAATGGAGGACCCCAATGAAATGATAAAAGGAAATTAGCATCAACTTTGAGAGTGATATTCACACAAAAATAAGGCAACACTGGTCAAATACATTAATTCTTTCCAACCTGTGAAAAACTATTACATACTTGAGTTATTTTATAGTATTCCATTGCAACTTCTTCTGTTCTCATTCTAAGTGTGTACTCCATCCATGCACAGAACCACACGGCCCCCACGAAGCCAAAATGCGCAAGAACAGTCGGTATTTGTTTTTGTTTTTTTCCTATTGGTATTTTCATAGGACACACATTTTAACCTTCTAACTAATTAATTTTATCTTTGAATCATTGAAAACGCAACTTTTAAATGGCAAACAAATTTCCTTTCCTCAAAATTCAAGAATACAAAGACCAACACCCATTTCCACATGACATGGCCCAAAATACGATCCTCGAGATCCCAGGTTATCCAAGTAAGTCCCAAGATTTGTGAAAATAACATAAGATAAAATAAATATGATAAAGTGATTAGGGTAATGCTTATTCAGGGCATCAGTGTATGCAAAGATGCATTGACGGTGCCAACCTGAGGTTTTTGTCTTTCGGCCAGCTTGTCCACTGCCGTCCTCATGGTCGATGGGTTGGCTCGACAGAGAGTACACACTGATCTCCGCCACACGCACTGGTGCTTCTTTCACGTTGCTATGGAGACCGAGAATCTGGCCTCCGTCTGTGGGGTGCTGCATCACCTGAACATAAAGACATTATCATAAAATAAAATTGGGCTTGCTAATTTCAATCACCTCTTCCCTGCATGGTTCTTATTCAATCAGGAGATATTCACCATATCAAGTCCTCTTTATCTGAGATAGAATCATGTTTCATGCAATTTCTGCGTGGATCAATCACTCAGCGGAGACATTCTGAAGCCGAGCAGAACAAATACTTGCAGAGAGCGGGAGGATGGAAGAATGTTATCTCTATCTTCAGAGCGCCAACACTAATCCTGGAGAGGTAGCCTCCATTACATTGCTTTACACCAAGCGAATGATTACAGCCTGAGAGCAAAGCGATCTCTAAATTAATCTTCACTGCCGCAGAATTGCTTATTTTCCTCCGTGGCTGTCTAACAGACCAAAGCCAATTTGCTTGTATCATGAAAAGAGTGTAACAGCTGTATTACTTTTGTTCCAATCTCTATCTGGGGAGTCACAGTAATATTTCACAATATAAATGGCAATACTGGGAATAGGATAATTTTGCTCAAACACTAATGGGGGTTGCACTTGGAAGCTCCATTTTAAAGTCCATTCAGATTCAGGATGAGTGCTGGAGACCGAATTAAAAATGTGACAACATACTGGAATTGCTTGTTATTTACAATAAATAAATAAATAATATAATATAATAATAATTAAAATAAGAGGCATACTATAATACAGTATTCAATTTAGGCTTAGTCATTCATACAAGCCTGCAGGATGTTGCACAAGAGTGAAGTGATATTCTAAATTGTGGCAATACATTAGCCTGACTTTCATGTTTAATGTTACTTCCTTTTCCAGGGCCATTGCTTCTATCATTTAACAAGAAAGGATGCATTTAGAAATGTACAAATGCAATGCTGTGGAGAAAAAAAATTGCCTTGGTTAACATCTATCTCTTGCAATATGCACAGAGAATAAACCTCAAAACATTCTAGAATTCTAAATCTACGCCCTCATCTCCAAACCTTATGGAATAACTCAAGAGTTTAGAGAGTCACAAAACGCATTGGGTTTCACTTGATGACAGCAGGCATTAATAACCTAAATGAACCCAAAACCTTTGCTTGGCTTAAGAATGTCCATACAAGATTTGTTTTTTTTACCCCTGTAATATGTACCAAAACATGAATCCTCACTCGCATTTTCTTAACCCCAAATGACTTGGATTGAGCACTTAAACAGAGCCAGGTTTCCATGAAATAAATATCCACATTTGGAAATAGACCAGCTCTCGGTCCATTATTTTCTACATATCATAGCTCAAAGGAGTGCTTTCTGAAAAAGTACATCCAAAGCCAGCTCCAGATGGCCCATAATCTCATACAGCAGTGGGTGTGAGGAGCATGAATTGTTTCAAAGTCAAGTGTAACACCAGAGGGGCCAATCAAATGAAGGTAAATTGCTATGAATACATGTCAATCACTGTCAGAGAGAAAAACAGAATGCCTTATTCAAATATGCAAAGTAAAAATCATTCCCCAATGTAAAAGAAACACGCAATACCTCGGCCATATTGATAACTCCCACAGCCAAAGTCTTGTAGCCCAGGATGGTTCGATTCTTGTAGCGTTTCCTCCTCTGCAACATGATCTGTAGTCTGTTGGCATCCCTCTTCAAAAAATGGGGGTACTACAAAGGTCAACACAGAGATGATGACACTTTATATATGTCGATGCTCTCTATCCACTGTCACTCTGCCTAAGCCGAGGTGAATACTGACAGTAAATGTTGGACCAACAGCTTCAGTCCATTATGACCTTCTTTGTTTAGGCATCTTCAGCTAATTTATCCAGTGTTTCCTTACCTTTGTCACACATCTGGGACATCTTTAAAGCTTTCTGAGCCAGGAACTTCATTAAACTACTGGTATAGACGTCCGTGTGAGCAATATTTCTCTATTTTGTAGACTCATCATTCATTTGTAGCCAGAATGATTAATTATGCATGTCATTAGATAATGAAGGGACTATTTTAATAGGAAGGCCTATTTGGGGAGATTAAATTCAAAAGGACATCTTTCTCCAATCAAGACAGCACACGAATAAATGTTCAATTTGCTTCTTCAGTGACGTCAGTTTATTTCATTACTTCAAAGGTCAACCAAATAATTTTAAGAATTAAATATTTGTTCTTTAAACTCTCATGTTCAAACATAAAGCAATATTAACACAGATATGAACCAATGAGAACCACCGGGGTTTCAAAGAATGCTAGCGTGGCTTTGAGTTTCGATTCAATTATGGTTGTCAAGTAACTGGTGTGTCAGTGTGAGAATTTACAGCACAATGACAAAGTACTTGCCTGTAGTGAAAATGTGAGTTCCAGATCTGTCTCCATTAGTCCACTGGGTGGTAGGACATACTCATTGGATCGCAGGAGGCGCTTCGAACCCTGGAAGACAGAGTCACACTTTGTAATGCAAGCAAGCAAGCCAGCCGATCTCCGCATTTTGGATCGAGAGTGGCACATCTGAACTGTGGTGTCAAATAAATCAGAAGACAAACACAGCTTGTCTTTTTTTTTCCCTCAATCCGGTGAAGAGGTACATGCAAAAAGTAAGAAAGTCTTATTTTAGTCCCAACCTGGTTCACACATTTATGCAAAGTCACACCTTGCAGCGAACTAGTACAAACAGTCTCCGGACTCCTTCTCGGCATCTTATTAGCGTAAAATACTGAGGCGGAGTCGGGATTCATTGTTTTGAGACAGACAAATATCTGCTTCAAAATAAGTATTTCCGATCAAGGATTTCCTCAATGATAATGATTTCTATTTGGCCATGTACTATTTTACTGCCAAGCTCTACGTGATGAACGCAGTTAACACTAACTTTATAGGGCCATAAATCTGTGCAATGAATGCATAATCACCAGCTACAAATGGAATAAAAAAAGGCTCTAATTACGCACAAGTAACAACTGTTACCACTACAATTTCACAATCATGTCATCAAGGAAATAGGCTAGCAAACATATGCATTTGTCCATGGTTTAACATCTGGTTTAGTTGGTGGTCTAGACATCAGAGTCACCAAGAGCAAAACATTTTCTCTGGTAGAAAAGTGATATAGCTTAGAGAAAAACACAAACCAACCGTTGTGTTACGTATCAGAAAATGTGTAAACTGTAAGGGGAATTTTATCCACCTCCCACTCTGCAAATACAGCAAGGAGAATTACTGCAATCCAAAACTGAATGGTTTATTAGCATTTTCTCCCTCTCCACTAATCTAGTATTAGTAGTTTATGCCTCGCAGATGCAGATGCAGAGCTGTCATTTTTAAAACCATAAATGAGATGTTGCAACCTGTCCACTTCATTCTGAAATGTATCAACAGTATCATAGCTCAAAAGATCAACACCTAAAATTAACATGAGCCTTTTCCCACCAATACATTTCAATACTGTCACACCTTCAAAACATTCATCATGTATCCCATTTAATGGCCCACTCCAAAAGCGAATCCCAGAGAATGTCTATGTACAACCTCAACGTCTCATCAGCCAACCACCAAAGTGAAGCATGCACAAAGACAACCATTCACTGTGTCACCAATGAACTAAGCGGAATGATTTTGGTCTGCTGAAAGCTGGAGCACATGCCGAAAACAGAGGAGATCCTAACCGCCAAGGTTCTTGCTGTTTCCCCCAAGCGTCTTGAAAGGGGTAGAATGAACTGACGCTTTTAAAAAATGAGAATACTCAGATTGCTAACATTTGGTATTAGAGCTGCAACAATTGATTAATAAACAACTAATTGCTGTTCAAAAGAATCAGTTCTTGATAATCGATGAATCATTTAGATACCTTTTCAATTTCAAAAATGTTAAAATCTTCACAATTTCAGCTTTACAACATTAAATAGTACTGTTGTCCTCCGTGACATAAGACTGATTTATCTTTGTGTTGAATGACAAATAAAACATTTGCTTTTACTTTGGAAAACAACAATCACATAAATTTAAGTTGCTATCTGACAGTAAACCCCCAAATGCTAAAACTTCCAATCTTTGCTATTAGATCATTGTAAAATGCAAAATAAAATCCAGTCCTGTGGTTCAATATCTTGTTGAGAAGGACATACTGTTCCAACCTAAACAGTGGCCGCTGCACTAGCTTGATAACAAAGAAGAGGGAGAAAAATAAAGAGAGAAAAATCACAGTCTGTGTCTGACCTTGTTCCTGATGATCCACAAAAAGAGGCCTTGTATGTGCTCTTTTCTCATGCTTCATAGCTAGTACAATGAATCAGGGCACTCTCTAATGGCCTGACATGCATTGATAATACACAGCCTTGGCAAGAAATGCTTGTACTCAATGTCCTCATCACCCTCTCTTCCTCGCCCTTGTGCTCGGTAACAAGCCTTACACCCTGTCTTTCTGCGCCAAATGGTGGAATGTAACAAGTCTAACCTCAGACAAACTCCATATTTCATTGCGATGCCATGTCTCCGTTGATTTGTCTCACTGATTTGCTAAAAGCAAGGTTAAGACAGGTGAAGATAGATGACTGTAATATAAAGGACATGAAGTTTCAACGGTCTTTGTAAGGTGGGCATGAGCTACTGGCAGTGACACTGGTCTCCAAGGTGAGCGACAGAAGAATCTAGAAACTAATTTCCACCAAGTTGCTTGATCTGGAGCAATTCAGATCGAATTGCTTTTTCCAAAAAATAAAAAATAAAAAAATGATCCCAACCTTCCAATTTTTCAATAACCTTTTGCTAGCGAGCTGGTCGCAGTGATACACTTCAGTAGCTCACCATCATTATTATCATTCTTGCTTGTTGCCAAACCAATAACGTACGCAGACACTCCAAGGTGCAAGCATTTGTTCTTGTCCAAGCTTCACACTCCTACAGCATACTGTACAATTGTGCTAAGTATCTCAACAAAAGAGAGCAGGAAAGTGGTAGGTACAGTGTAGAATGATATTCACATCAACTGGTAAACCAAAGCACTGTTAGGGTGTACTTACAGTCTCACACTAGGCCATTTGAACCATGCCGGACTTGACCTCTTTCCCTCTCATATCTCCTATGTCACACTACATGCACATTCAGAGTGTGACCAAGCGTGCCTTGAAACAAATTTTTACTGTCAGGATTAGTTCTAGCAACATCGTTCCGACTAGGTAGCACATATGCCACACTGTTCAGAGGTTGTGGGTCCAGAGCCGGGCCCTGCCCTTCCTGTATCGAGTTTGGATGTTCTCCTCGTGACTGCCTGAGTTTTCCAAGGGTTCTACGGTTTCCATCCACATTTCAAAAATATGCATGGTAGTTTAAGCGAAGAATCTAAATTGTCCTGAATGTTCAGTAGGTGTGAAAGTGAGAGTGAAAATTGTTTGTGCATTTGTGCCCTGCTATTGGCTGGTGACTAATTCAGTGTGTAAGTCGCCTCTCACCAAGAGCCAACTGCGATAGACTTCACCACGCGCGTGACCCTCATAAGGTACAGAGGATGGATGATGCAGATGAGTTCTAGCTGTTCGGTTGATTCATATTGTGCATTGTGCTAGCCTGAATAAATGGCAAGGAACGATTGCAATACAGTAATGGTATTACAACAATAATTAATAAAAACTAGAAACATGCTCATAAACAATTATGATTGTATAGGCACCTCTGAATTGAACCCACGGTGCATGCACACAAGTCAGGCAAATGAAGCTTTAACCATCGGCGCTGTTCATTCCCTTGTGCCATCAAAAGTATAAAATAAAAATCAAGTCCTGGTTTAAAAGGCGTTCAAATTTCATTCACTGAAAAGTAGGTTACGAAGAACAAACGGCAGTCACGGGAGGCTACAATTACTCTTGATTAAAAATAATTTCAAGTAACTGTAATTCACTCTCGATCCCCGATGAAGGCGAGACACACTCCAATCCCCACTAAGACTGACCCAAAACGTTTTTTTGTGGGGGATTTAAAAAGGCTCACAAACAGTCTTGGGCAGAAGCCTCTCCGATGTCATGAAGGAATTACAACATTTCAAGATTTTATTATCATTATGCTTGTTTTCATGCAGATAATGCATTGAGTTTGGTGAAGCATTGGACAGCATCCAGATATTTTTAGATCGGTAGATCGTTTTATGGCCTCTGCAGCTGCTCGCACAAATTAACCACACACGTCATACCCTTTTGCCCTAGTTTTCACTCATGTCAAATGTCAATGTTGTTATTAAGTAGTGACGTTTAAGTTGTGACATTTCACAAACGGTAAAACACAGTGCATGCTATACGGTGCTGCGTGTGCACAAATGATTATTTTTCTGTTGGCGATGAGTCATTGTTTTTAAGGGCTAACACCGCGATGAGTCAACACCTGTTAGAGCTACACGCCCATCGTCTTGAATATAACATTCTAAATCCGTCTTAAGGTGCTAATGCAACTGTCGAGAGTACTAATGCGAATCTGCTATTTAAGGCACGTGAGTGGATGTGACATACCAGAGCTGTCTGCGCTAAGAAGGCTTTTTATCAATTGGCAGGATTAGCAGCATGTTTTATCGCTGACTAGGTTTGAGATTATGTTAAACAGGGTGCAGCACAAGTGAGGAATTGAAAAGGAAGGCTCAAAAGATCACACTGACTCGCCTGTATTTTGACTGCAATGGAGAGCGAGTTCAGTTCTTTGTCCAGTTCTTTGAGCACGACGAGTCTTTTCAGCGTGAGGCTGCAGAGCCTGCGAGAGAGAGAAAATGAAAGGTTAGAAATATGGGGAAAAGAAAAAAAGGACAATTTTAGGCCTGCAGGTATATCTAAAAGTGGAGCACATCCAAGATCCACAGATCCAAGTAAGAGACGGTGAAAAATATGTCATGAAAGAGCAATTCTTTTGTTCATTCGTGACAAAGTGATGCTATAATAGGGATTGATCAGATGGCCAATTTTAGCACAAAGGTGAAGGAGGAAGCGGTCACTGTATTAACGGGAACATAAAGAGCATTTCTAGACTAGGCAGCATTCATAGATTGGAATTTGAGTACCCCGGTAAGTGGTTTTTCGCGACATGAAACAAAATGAACACAAGAAAGGTCAAACCACACTCTTAGTTCTTGCCTTTCAGAGCAAGTGAACAACTCCCAAGCAAGGTTTGCGGAACTTCCTCATGACCTACTTTTCCCATCACTCCTGTTGCATGAAATTATGATCAGTCAAAGGTGAGTAAGAAAGACAAAGCAAACACCCAGCGATGCAGACACCCACTACTCTGAGAGCCGATCTGCAGCACGTTGTCACTCTACAAACTGCCTGCTAGGCGAGTGTGATTCAGGAAGGCACAGAGAAAACGATCACGCAAGATATAACGTCTCGTGCCGTGTACTCGTATGGAGGAACTATGTGTAAGTGTGAATATCAACGTGTGACTGCCCATCCTGTTACTTCACTTTTACCTCGAAGTTGCATTCACAACCACAGGAAAAGAAAAGTGCACTGATTAAATATTGTGGTCGTCTCTCTCTCTCATGTCTTTTCTTTCTGCCTGACAATCACACACATCAGGTCTTCATATCTATGGTCATATTTAACTCTCCATAATTTTTCATGTAGCTTTGAGCCAATGCATTACAATAATACGGCTATCAGGAAGTAGGACCCGTAAAACAGGGTCTAAACATTAAAAAATAAACTCATGAATCCCTATGTGTGTGTGTGTGTGTGTGTGTGTGTGTGTGCCCTAAATGCAAATCCGTTTGGGTCTGCAGTAATCAAATGGTAGATTTTGGAGAATGCAACTCGCCTTATGGTGAGGATGAGTCACCAGCAACACAGCTCTATGTTGGGGGTGGAGACAGAAAACAGGAGTGATGGTCCAACAACATATTTTGTCACTGCTCGCTTTGTTTCTCTGTGACTGGGATTCACATGTAATCAAAAAGGCTGCAGGCACTCAATGGGTGGCATCAGAGACCAGTGCTTTCTTTTTTTTAATCATTTGTCAGAGGTGTTATCTCCACTCCTGTCTCTCACTGGGTTGTGATGAAAGTGTAAGTTGAAGCCATCTGGCCGGGTCTGGTTCCAGCAGGCCCCCGTGTTCCGATTGCAGTGCCAGTTCACTTTGTCACCCAAACAAGTGACAGCAGTTACAGACCGGGTGCTGTTCAAAATCACTCAACGATGCATTTAAATAGCATGATTGCCTTTGTATATGATCATTCCATTTTTGAGAAGCAGAATCAAAATCATATGAAAGTCAACAGTTGCTCAAACAATGTCAAGAACAAAATATTTTTTTATTCTTTTTGGTTTCTTAAAAAGAAGAACGACTGAAAACACTGTAATTGATTGTTGTCATGCAAACAAACCAAGCAGCCAAAACAGCAATATCAGTTTTAACACTCACGTTTAAACAGCCCTCATCACATTAACAGTGACTGGCCGATGTACCCTCCTGCACATCGGGGTCGAGTGAGAAAATAATAATAAAAATGTAATAATGGTAAGATACTTTGTATGCAGTATATTTTTTAATATTTATGTATTAAAAGTTCGGTTGAATAAGCTCAACATGTACCGGTAGTTTTGTTGAGAAAAAAAAAAAAAAACAACCACAAAATAGGCAGTATGGCTGGGTGGAGTAATCTAAACACCTCGCTGCAATTTATTATGACGTATGGAGAACATGGCATGGGAAGTAAAGATAAGACATATACTTTCTGTTTGCTAGTTGATAAGAGCCCACGGGGAAATCCCCTTTTTAGTTTTGCTATTTGTACCGTGTTCAGCTAAGATCTTCTGGGGTCATCACTGTTCTAGAAGGTTATTGATGCTCCCATGCATGGCGTTTGACTGATTGTGGTTATCATATGTATGGGTCATAATATAGCACCTTATCGGATGACCAACAAAAGAATTCTGGATTGTTGTTTTTTGTTTGTTTGTTTCTGGGGCGTTTGTTGATTGATAAACATTGGGGACTGTTAGCTACATGCAAATGGGAGTCATGCATCCGAGAGGGTTTGCAAAATGTATTCCAGTCCGCCACCATGCCAATATCCATCGAAGGCCAACAAATGGATGAAATAAAAACTCCCTTAGGATTGTGTTGGGTGAAACCAGTTCTCTATTACTCATTTACTTTTCCAACCAGCCATAATATTTCATTCATGTACTATGTAATTAGACAACCAAAAGGTAGGGTAAAAATGCATGAGGCCAGATTTATTGACCAGTAGTGGTGCCAAATAGATGCATGAGCTAATACAGTAGCTTTAGTCTACCTGGCATCACGGAAAGTGGCATAAGTAGGGCACCTCTATCTAATCCCATTAGAATGACTATCATTCGTTGTATCTTGACCAACTTTGGACCTTTTTTGTATTATAGAACGGAGCTAGACCACTACAATATAAAGCAGTTTCATCCTAAGAATACAATCACCATTTGCCAAACACTGATAGCAGAGCAATGGGAATGAGTGCCTCTAATCAGTCATGTTAAAAAACATAGACTAAAGGTTTGATTTTGTGTGGTTAAAAATTATTTTGTAAAATAATTTCATCATGTTTTTTTCTGCTAAAATAGATGGATAATTTCATAAATGCCTGAAGTGATTATTTTCATACGCACCTTGAAAATATAATTACTGTATCAGATGTTAGCTGGAAAAGGAAATGAGGGCTACCGCAGCAGTCTCTGTGTACTTGGGAGATGGCAACGCTTATCTTGTAATTCATTTCAACAGCCACGGTCAAATATTTGTTTTTGATAAGAGATCAGTTATGGACGGTTATAAAGCAAAATACAGTATATAAGCTTCATTACACAAAGGCTCCTGGGTGGATATCAACTATTCAAAATGCTTACAATTCCATTTTGCCAACAAAATAAATTCAGGAGACTGCTATATTGACATGTCACACACTGTTGGTGAATCAATGACAGAGGAATTAACCAGACAGACTGAGGCGGTCACTGGGAAAAACCCATGGACACATTTTTTCCATTTAGTAAACAATTTACGTACGTCCGTTTACGACTTTTTTGCTAGCTTTGCTCAACGCGGGCTTTTTCAAACCCCCCCCCCTCCCCCCACACACACAATCAGCAACATTCTTGGGAGTGTCAATTGTTAATCAAAAGGTCCCACCATAGCACCTCAATCAAGTTGCAGTCAGGACTCCAATTGGGCCACTCTCGAAGAGGTATTTTCTTCGGTGGGAGCTATTGTATTCATTTATCGCTGCCTTGTGGGTCAAATTAATTTAATCTAATGTAATTAATTTTTGCAGATACTTTAAGATTCTTCTTCGTCTCTGAGAATTTTGTGCTGTGCTCCTGCAGTCACCTTTACACACTCACATGTTCCTTGTTTTGTACACAGTCTGGACAACAGTAACGGGACAAAAGGCCATCTCAACTTGCAGGAAGGGGAAATGTTACACATGCATCTGAGAAGGCAAACTGTTTTTTACAGATTGTCACAATCTCTCTTCGTTAACCTTGAACATGTTGGGGTGGAGGTCAGAGCTCTCAAAGTTGTTCCACACCAAACTCATATAACCATGCCTTCGGGACCCTGCTTTGTGCCCATTTATGCTAAACAGAAAAGAGCCTTTTACAAACTGTACAATTGCCAAAATTGTCTGCGTGAGCTACAAATTAATAACCTGGTAGAACTAAACCCTGAGCGAGCTTTTGACATGTGCAGCCCAGTATAAAGTATAAAAAGGGGGAAAAAATTACACACCAAGGGGACATATTAATCGTTTAAGTGCCAACATTGCACCAAGCAACATTTAAAGTATGCCTTCATCTCGAACAATTTTCAAGCTACAACCTTAGAAATAGTGACATCAAAACTGAATATTATAGTGAAAAAAAATTCCCTATACGGTTAAAACAATAAAAAAGGCATTAAAGGGGAAAAAGGCATTAAAATAAAAATTTCATAGATTTTAAGAGATGATTCTGATCATGTTTCTAGGCTTTTCACTCAAACCAGATTTTGGGGCGGGGTGACTATTTAATGGCCTTGCTTGAAGAATTGTAAGACAATGTTTGATTACAGAGCAGTAGTTTACAGCATCACTCAACCAAAAGTGCATAGCCTTCCCTAATAAAACATCCTCCCAAAATGTGCAGTTGAGCCCTTGTGGCTACTAATGCAACGCTATTTCTGGACCTCTTAAGTGATAGCAGCATTCTCAAGTAACATGGTGATAGAAGTCCTGTATAGTTGAAGAGACTACAAAGAGACCACTGCTATTCTGCCCCTGGCAAAAAAAAAAAAAAAAAAACCTGGCAGTCGGGGGGCACAAAATAGCACAGAATCAAAACCTCTGAACTGAACAAATAACTGCCTAAACAAAAACACACTTTTGTATTTATTTTCCCCTGGTCAGCAGTCTGCTTGATGTTTTGCCAGTTCCATGCCTTCGCATCACTGCACGGCAATTGTCGGAGGCACAAAGCAGGGAGAATGGAAGATGGAGAGAGTGACTGAAAAGCGTGGATGAATGAAAAAGACTGAATGTGAGCAGGAGGTACACAAAGCTAGATGGAGAGAAAAAAAATTTGGTGTGCTTCTCGATGCCTTCATGGGAAATGCATGTGACCACATTCTTTTAATAAAACACGCAGAAGAAAGCAATCGCACTTTGTTCTTTCATTACAATTTCATACATCCGGGTGGCTGCATAATTTAGCCCCGAGTGACAGGAGTACTGGTCTGAAAGCTACTTCTAAATATTTCATTCTTTTACAAGAAAACGGAGCTACACCTCACCACTGTGAGGATGAGACTTCCCCGTGGCCATTTTTACAGCCTGACATTTTGCACTTCATAACTTGTGTGAAAGAATTGGATATGACAAATCAGCATGTCCCAGTCATGTAGAATTTAAAGAAGCAATTCAAACGCAGGTCTGCCTTATTTTTGACAAAGTATAATTTATATTCAATAGATGTGTTTTAACAAGTTCAAACGGTAGCATGCACCGAACAAGCTTAGCATGTATTAAGGTTTGCACGCAAGAGGCATTTGAGCCCCCAACATCTCGTTATGTGTCACAGATGGCCATATGCTCTTTGGGTTTTAATACCACAAAGAAACCATCTCAAGCCTGCAATGTAATAGGGGAGAGGGCCCATGTCAAGTGTATATACACAACAGAACAAGAGGAAGCAGTTTTCTGGTGCTGTGAAAATGTTAACAAACATATTCAAGTAGCAGAGTGCAAAACACTGCTCTTTTGCAATGAAAAGTACAAGGAGAACGGAGTTTTGCTGTTTCACCCATCTGAAATTTTAAATTTTGTTTGAACAAATTCAAAATGTCTTTTCCACATGAAAAACTGTTTGCGACCATTAAAATTGTGAGAGTATCTGGAGAGTGTCTTTGTGACCTTGAACGAATCCTGACAAATAATCAACACTCGCCAACCTTCGCCACTCTGTGCAAGTTACCCGTCTTGCAGATTTGTACTTAAAATAAAGAACTTTATTGACCAAATTGTGAATCATTTACCACTCAATGGACAACAAAACGTATGTTTCCCTTAAAACTATTAAACTTACAAAAATCTGACATTGAACGTGATGCCATTGAGAGTTTTGGTGCACTTTAGTGCCGGTGCAACCAAGATATATATATATAAATAACAAAACACTGGGAAAGAGTAATGTGATTTTTGAAATTGCAAGAGAAGAGAACATTGTGTACTTTGTCAAGAGGCTCTCTCGTGCTGTCGTACAATCAAACTCTGAGGGGATTATCAGCGCATTTGATGTGTTTCTTCACGGTGTTTGTTCACATTGGAGTTCTGATCAGTTTATTTCCATTTGGCAATTTAAGCCTTTGCTTCCTCTGTAACATCCATTTGGAAAAATAACTTGTGACCGCGAGTACCCTCATGAACAGATGCTGACCTGCTTTAATGCTTTCTCCTAAAATAGTGTTTTTTCCTATTCAAAGCATCACAATGTGGCATAGAAAATAAAATACCGTACATGCACTGTGGGTGATTTATTTCCCTGCTCTGTGAGGGAGAAGTAAAACAGAAAAACAATTCAATTTAAAGAAAAAAAAAAGAGTCTTCTTTGCACACTGTGGTCAGAGCTCTGCCAGTATTTGTGAACATGCCGGTAGTCACAATATGACACACAACAAATCAAATGAACAGTACCGTGCAAAGGTTAAGTAGACAACTTGTCAACTCTTTAGCCTGATGTTTGATGACACTTTTAACAAGCCATACTGTGTTCAATGATCTGAAAATATTACCAGGAACTCAGTGTGTGCTTGTCATCTTTTTTTTTTCTATTTTGCAGGGATAAACAACTCTTTTTATCCAACCATGAGCAGCAACTGATGAGGTCAGCAGCCCACTGTTTGTAGTGACCATGCAAGACATGAGCAGGCTAAGCATGTTTACAGCCCAAATCACAAGTGAACTCAGACCACAAGCAGATGACACAAAGCAAGATATTGTGGGTTATGGCATTCACTTTAAGTTGAATTGGCCAAATTTGCTTCATGTACACGTTTTTGTTCTCCTCCGGACAGCACTTGGTTTAAAATAAGGGGTTTAAGAAGAGACTTGTCATTCTGTGTACTTTCAGCCCGATGTTAAACGGAAAGTGCTACTGAGAGGAGGAAAAAATAAAAAATGAAAATGTTTTTAAAAATAACTTTTTCTTAAAAAATCAACTGCGTCATGAAACAAATTTGAAGCTTCATGTTCCCATCACTTGTCATTGACAAGTACCGGTAAAAGCGTTTCTCAGGTTGGTCAATTTCAACAAAAACAATTTTTTTATGGTAGCATAGATGTTTACAATAATTTAAACAGAATTTCGACTGAGTAAGCAAATTTCTGAGCAAACCTGGGCAAAAATCACAATGATTTCAGTGTACGTACTTCTTGTCACATTTTTGTTTGGTGGTATGCTGTGATTTCTTAATAAGTGTCTTGGTTCAATAAAAATTGAGAAACACAGAGTAAGGAAGAATGGTGCATACAATAGTGCTGTGGGCTAATTAAGCAGTAAAATCTAAAGAGAAACAGACAGTTCAGACGCCTTAATCTGGGATTAGACAAGTAGGCAGACTCTAGCTCCAGTTTTATTTGAGAGTTAACACACTAAATACTGATGTGTCCTTAACCTGATTCCAAATAACAACGGTCTTGTTTTTTCCTTCTGTTCCTCTTTTTTGATTTATAATATATATATATATATAATAGATATATATATATAATAGCTATATATATATATATATATATATATATATATATATATATATATATATATAGCTATTATTCACTCCGTTATTCAATAAAGCACACAAAGTCTTGTCTTTCAAACAACTCGCGCTAGAGTAAGGACAACCAATAGTGATTATTACTTGCTTGTGATTGTAATTATTATAATACAAATATAATAAATATAATATAAATATAATAATTTTTTGGATGTGTTTACCGTTACAGTTCAACAGCGTGTGGATGGTTTTCAAAAAAACGTTCCACCCCTACTATCCCTGTAACCCAGTCCAACAAGGTATTTAATTCATACATCTCCCCAGGAGTTTGTTCACCTGCCAGTTGAGTCAAAGCACCTGTGGCTACAGCCAAACTGGATTTTTACTTTGTGGATCTGGATTTGACACTTCTGAATTTATAAAGTCGATTCTGGCAGACTGCAAAATATCTCTGATGACACAGCTTGTTTTCAGATGGTCTGTCAGGTGCTTTCACTCATCCACAGAGTTCTATTTGAAAGAATAGGCCATGTGTTGTTGCTGGCACATCCAACTCAGGAAATGTCTGTATGGGAGAGGTGGGAAATAAGTGGAGCAAGAACAAGGAAGAGAGTATAACAGTTTTAAGACAGATCAGAGTCGCCCTGAGACTGGGTTGGTGACCGCTGCAACGCAAAACTGGATAGAACTGAATTTGCAAAGAACCCATTATCCGGGCAACCAAGATCTCGGCTTTATCCCATTTAGACATGCGGGCAGTAGTGAACTTTTCCCTTCGTGATGTATCCAAGAGAAGCATCCTGCCTGTTCACAAGCCCTAGGACAGATCTGCATTACTTTTAAATGTGTGGCTAATCCACAGCTTGAATCCTGTGCCACCCTCCCAGCGTGCAGGTTGTTGATCAACAATGGAACGCTAATAAGGGTAAGGGGGGGCGGGGGGGCAGTGTGAGCGAAAGGAACCGTCCCAGCAATTCTCAAGTTGCCAAGAATGTGAAACGCTCCCCAAGGAAATTCCTCCTCCTCCAGGAAAGCAGAGGAAGGAAACCAAGTGGATTTTGACACATTTCAGGCTATGGGAGTGAGTGTGAAAATGGGGAGAGTGAGGATAGTGACTGGTGCAAGCTAATAGACCTTGTGCACACCATGACGAAGCAAAAAGTCCAGTTGATTTCAACATCAGGATTTTCAGGACGACAAGTTGATTGGCCCTCCAAGTGGATACAATTCAGTATACCACTGTATTTGAATCTATCTAGGGGCCACCAATATAAATTCCTTACCCACCAAATTGGAGTGGTTGCGATACAGTGATGTGGTCCAACTGCCATTTGTGTCTGTTTCACAACTCTAAAAGGCTACTCAGCATGGCTGATGAGGGTGTTTATGGTTTAGGAAGCAGCAGATTACACCGTCAGTGTCTCTATACACCATTTGACGACAATTGGTTCTTTTCCGGTTATGAAATTACATTACTGCAGCAACCACGCACTAAAAAAGACATTTGACAACACTCAGGAGGATGCAATGTGTGAATCGACAAAATAAGTTTATGGCATTTTTGAGGTAGCACTCTTTCAGTGGCAAGTCAATGTCATTGTTTGCTTGATAAGGGATGGAGCCATTTGGTATTACAAAGGGTTTTAACCTGGATTTATGATTCAAGAACAGTCCCTATCGACGAGTAAATATTAAGTAGCTCTTGACATGCAAAGGGCTCTCGACTGCCCCTCCTTAAATGGAATCCAATTCATTGGCAAGACTCGGCTTATTACGGCTTGTTCAAGTACTTTGTAGATGACAAAATTCTTTGTCGTCTTGGAACAAAGAATGAGGGATGCTCTGGTACTCAAAGTCAAAGTCAGAGGAAAATAGAAAGAATTTTGTTGTGGTCTGCGTTGCAAGTTTTCCTTGAAAATGCCACACCAAACCATGATGTTGCATTTTTTCGAGAGGTGACAATTTTTTCTTGGCCTAATTTTCCATTCTTGACTACAATTATGACACTCTTGGCACCTAGTCATTGCGAATGCAAATACATTCTTTTAAAATTTGTATTCTAAAGAACCTTGAAAGTCATGCAACGACTTTATATAATTGTATTTTCCATTGTCATGAAGCCTTTTCAAGCACTTGGACATCTGGGGACTATTTCACTCACTAACGGCAATGAAATCTAATAGAGTCAAACAGCAATAGGTTTATACACCGACATACAGTAATTAAAAAAGAGCAGCCTCATCTGCCACCAAAAAGTTGTATTCCAACATTGTCATTCACATTACTTCCAGTGGGTATTCCTTTTGACACAACGTTCTATTCTAGAAAGGTTGCTATTGCTGGTCAAACTTTTATAATATATGATGACGTTTTAAACTGACGTTTTGGGATACTCCACCCAACATATTGATCAACATATTTAACTAACCATTTATAAAATCAATGTATTCAAGGAGTGCTGCTTTGAATGTCTATATCTTATAAAACTCGTCTTGCCACTGTAAGATGCATTTTTTCCCACATTGGAGCCTCAATACTGTAGAATAAAACCTGTAACTGTTCAAAAGCAAAGAGTGTACAAGAATAACAGAAATTAATCCCCTCATTAATTTTTATGAACAACATTTCACCCTTATCCATCCTTGGTTGCTCAGCAACACCAAACAGTCAGCTATTTGTTGAGTAAAAAAAATAAAAAATAAAATCATGAACACGCTGGGCAGTCTCACACTAAGCTCCCGCGCTACCTTGACCACAGAGCTTTTGTGTTGCATTGTTACAAAGTATAAATGGAAAAACAGAGTAGCCATCTAATTAAAAATACCCAACAGCAGTTGTACAACATTGTAACAGAAGTAGTGCAGATGAAGTGCAGGAATAGAAAATAAAAATCATCTTCAGAAAATAGAACGTCACAACAAAAGATCAACAAAAACATAAAACAGGCACGGGTTACTGCACACATTTGTCGACACTGTTCCAAAATTTGGGAAGACAGTTCCGCAAAACCTGCATTGAATGAGGTGCTCTTTCGCAGCTCCAACACCACAAATGCAGTTTTCCTCCATTTCTAGGTATGTGCTACACTCGTCATTTCTGTCCAATGAGAGCGTGGATCATCGCACACATCTGTGTATTTACAAACCGCAGCAGATGAAAAAAAATTCTATCCGCTTTTGTTCTGGAGCAAAAAAGATCACTCATACTTGAAAACACTTCAGAGTTGCTGAATCTCAATAATTCTGTAAAGAAGGGCGGTGCCAAAAACCTCCACAGTGATGTGACCGTTGACTTCGGTTGTTGTTGCTAATGGTGGCCCAAACAGGGCCAACCTGGGTAGCTTTGAATATTTTTTTTCTTTAAGCATTTATGAAATCACAACTTAAAAACCGTGTTTCATATGGACTTGGGTTATCTTTGTTTGAAATTAATACGTTTATGGTTCTTAGACATTGAAGTGAGGAAACAAAAAAGTACTTGATAAGAGGACAAAGACTTTTTGACGGCATTTAAAGTGATTATTTTCTCTTTGTATGTAAACCAGTGAAGATTACTCAACTCTTCTCAAATACAGTAATCCTCTACAGTTAATAAAGTTTTTACGATTGCAGTATGACAAGTTGAGACGAAACAAATTAACATAACATAATTTCCTATGGGCAAAAATAGTTTTGAAATTAGAACAACTTGGAAGTCAAGGGACGCTTGATTGCGTTCGACTTGGAAGTGTATGAAAAAATGATCTCCAGAATGAACAAAAATACATTTTGCCATGCTCGATGGTGATACTCCACATTTGTGCAGAACTTCAAATATGCCAGTAATAATTAAATGTTCAGTGGTTTTCTTTGAAATGTTAAATCAAGAAACACAGACAATGACATCTTCCTGGAATAACAGAATTTCTGAACTGAAATAAAGATGCTCATATAGTCTTGATCTCCCTTTGTTTACGACACTTCATTTGAGCTAACGTGGATGCTGAACAATGCTCATGTGAAACTCTGCAGTAATTGTTGTTCACATGTGACTCCATTCACACTTGCTTGCATACTCATGCAGGCAGCAGGCAAACACACGCATGCACGCACGCACATCCAGAGTGGAGGAAGCCCTCCCCTTGCAAGCCCACTTTCCCCCCCAGTGAGTAGAACAGATCTAGGTCAAAGCTAATTAATGTACCCTCAGCTCCCGAGAGAGGCTTCTGGTCAGGTGGCAGCAGTGTGCCTGCTCACCGACGATGCATACTAATGCACACACACGTCTGATCGAAAATAAATCGTATAGTGAAGCTGGCATTATGACAAAAGTGCGTGTCACTCAGAAGAACATTAAACATTTCTAGTGTTATAGGCCGTGTGAACATACAGTGGGTTTTAACGGTCGCACTTGACGAGTTGAGGCATCAGAGCATGAATAGGCGTCAACTTCGAGAACCAAGTCACACACAGATCCGATTTGTTGACAAGGTTCGCAGCACTGTGCCGCGAGAAAATGTCAATAATGTGCTACTAATTGGACTAACGGCACCCGTATCATCAAGGATATGGAATGCTGCCGTCAATAAATCCACACGTGGATTTAAATGTGATTAAACCTTTGAACCACAATGGAGATTTGCAGCCTTGTGTACATCTGACGATTTGTTGCAGCAGCCGTTGGAGAAATTAGTTTAGTGCAACTTTGCTAGCCATTTATTACCACAACAGTCGGAAACCACCCCCCAAAAAAGCAAGCAACTGTCATTATGATTATGACAAACACGAATGCCACCGATTCTGCGACTGCGGCGCTCGGCACCATGCGCCGTTACTAGGATAGGAAGCGATTGTTATACATCTACTGTTAACTCTTAACACTATTAATCTATGCTTGTAGCTTTAGCATTAGCCAGCTCGCTAGTTAGCCTCACAGTTAGCCAACCCAACAGTAAACCAGAAATGCATGGCAGCTCCTTCGCATGGCTTCACGTTAGTCACCGAGGGCGTTGTTTATCCAACAATAGCATCATCACAGATCACAAGACAAAATATAACATATTCACGCGATGCCAATATTGTCAACATTACCTCGGGACGCAGTTCGGGGATGATCGGTCTATCTCCCAGGTTGCAAAGAGGTTCATGGGGACAGGCATGCCGCCGGAGCCCGAGCTCGAACCCAGCACAACAGCCCCGGCCAGGGCTCCGGCAGGGAGCGTCGAGGGCGCAGGTATGCAACCGGCACTGCTGTTCGGGCTCAGGAAAGCGGCCCGGGAGCCTCCTCTCTCAACAGCCGCCGCCATCATCACCTCCACTGCCGACGGAGCAATACGAGCTGAGTGTCGGACGTATGCGGGAGCCCGTGAAGTGTGCGCTGCCTGGCCAGCTCCTCCAGACTCCCGACTAACCCAGCCCTCCACCGATTGTGGTTGACGCTAATAGTCGGGGCCGGGCTGGGCGGGGCGGGGCATGCCAGCACAGGCGGGAGGGGGCAGCTGCTTCTTGCCTTGGGAATGTGTAAAATTATCCACATCAAAACAATCATTTGTTCGTTTCATATGCAAAACCACGAAGGCCATTTTCAAGACAGAACACTTGCAGATAAAGACGGTAAGCAAGTTGAGTGGAGAAAAATACACCACATTCTTAAAAACAAGCATGATTCATTATTTTAATTCACTTGAAAAGGTTATTTGTTTACATCCCTCTCTCCTGGTGACTGGAGTCCAGGGTCTAAGTTGGCTTGAATAGGCCCCAGGTCACCTGAAAGTCTGATAAGGATAAGCGGTATAGACAGTGGATGGTTGGATAGACTTTTAAAATGCAGTACACAGACCTAACACAGCACAACACGAAACGAGAGCTGTGCTACCATCAGGCCCATAGTTTGATAAAGAAGACAGTCTGCTGTGTGTTTATTATCGTATTTGAAAACACATTCTTCTTAGAAGTATTAAGGTTTCGGATCAAATTTCAGGAAGAACCTAAAATGCTGTATAACCTGTACAGGTCAACTTAATTTGACCTTCTCAAAACAATTGAATGCACATGTCCATCCATCCATCCATCCATCCATCCATCATCTACCGCTTATCCGGGGCCGGGTCGCGGGGGCAACAGCTTTAGCAGGGAAGCCCAGACTTCCCTCTCCCTAGCTACTTCTTCCAGCTCTCCCCGGGGGATCCTGAGTTGTTCCCAGGCAAGCTGGGTGACATAGTCTCTCCAGCGTGTCCTGGGTCTTCCTCGGGGTCTCCTCCCGGTGGGACATGACCGGAACACCTCACCGGGGAGGCGCTCAGGAGGCATCCGAATCAGATGCCCAAGCCACCTCATCTGGCTCCTCTCGATGTGGAGGAGAAGCGGCTCGACTCTGAGCCCCTCCCGGATGACTGAGCTTCTCACCTTATCTCTAAGGGAGAGCCCGGACACCCTGCGGAGAAAACTCATTTCAGCCGCTTGTATCCGGGATCTCGTTCTTTCGGTCACAACCCATAGCTCGTGACCATAGATGAGGGTTGGGACGTAGATCGACCGTTAATTGAGAGCTTCGCCCTTTGGCTCAGCTCCTTCTTCACCACGACAGACCGATACAACGTCCGCATCACAGCAGACGCTGCCCCGATCCGCCTGTCGATCTCCCGCTCCCTCCTACCCCCACTCGTGAACAAGACCCCAAGATACTTGAACTCCTCCACTTGGGGCAAGATCTCCACATCATCTGCAAAAAGCATGGATGCAATACTGCGGCCCCCAAAACGGACCCCCTCAACGCTTCGGCTGCGCCTAGAAATTCTGTCCATAAAGGTTACGAACAGAATCGGCGACAAAGGGCAGCCTTGGCGGAGTCCTACCCCCACTGGAAACGATTCCGACTTACTGCCGGCAATGCGAAACAAACTCTGACATCGGTGGTATAGTGACCGAACAGCCCGTATCAGGGGGTTCGGTACCCCATACCCACGAAGCACCCCCCACAGAACTCCCCGAGGGACACGGTCAAACGCCTTCTCCAAGTCCGCAAAACACATGTAGACTGGTTGGGCGAATTCCCACATACCCTCGAGAACCCTGCTAAGGGTGTAGAGCTGGTCCACTGTTCCACGGCCGGGACGAAAACCACACTGCTCCTCCTCAATCTGAGGCTCGACTTCCCGACAGACCCTCCTCTCCAGCACCCCTGAATAGACCTTACCAGGGAGGCTGAAGAGTGTGATCCCTCTGTAGTTGGAACACACCCTCCGGTCCCCCTTTTTAAAAAGCATGTCCAAAGCTAGCTCTTGGGACATGAATGCACATGTCCACCTGTTAAATCTTTTTGCAAGGAACCAACCAAGGTACTGAAAGAGCTAAATCAACAACAATGTGTTTTGATCTGCGTACGAATCAACCAATAAATTGTTTATCTTTAATTACAAATGATATTTAACCAGGCATTCAGAAGCAAAGCGGAGAAAGCAAAAGTAGCCTCCCAAATTATCAAAATGTACAGTGACGTCATTAAAATACATTAACAAAATATTTTAACAACATTTAAAAGTAAAATGAAGAAATAAAAGTGGTTTTTGAAAATCACTAATCAAATAAATGATTTATTAAAATTTTTGAGAGGACCAAGTTTTTAACCTGGACTTTAAAGGGGAAATGGTTATTATTAGTTTTAACCTGAATTTTAATGCATTTACACTCAGGGGTAACTGGAAATTTAAGACCCCTATAATTACAAAGCAAAATGTATAAGGACCATTTTAAAGGAGCAAAGATGAACATCCAAGGGTTCTTCATCAGCAACCAAAAATGAAATAAATGCGATTCTTGTCACATTAAAAATGTTCACTTAAGACTTACGAAAGCCGCTCCAAGCAGGTAAGTGGTGTGTTATACGTCTGTATTTTTAAAGAATATTTAGAGGCTGCACGTGACATGCCAAAAAGCTAATTTTCTTTTAGTTGGAGGTAAGAATTTTGCAATCAAAACACATTTGTTTTGTCTCGACCTATTCCTAACTCAAGTGTGTTGTCTCACACAGTCAAGCAGTGAACTGCCAAGACTTGTTTTTCATTAGGTGTTGAGAAACACAAATTCTGACAAACGTGAAACTTCAGTCGACTTGACTTGACTTGTTGTCGAGGGCTGTGTTTGTGAACATGTCAGCCCATTTGTAACACCTAAGTGGAAGAAAAAAAAACATGTACTATCAGTTAGTGTCGACATTGTCCATGGAACATGTCTATGAGGATAAATGGTTGTATTCATACGTACCCCTGTGATTGGTTGAAAATTAGTCCACGTGTACCCCACTGCTCACCAAGAATCAGATGGGATAGGCTTCAGCTCACACATGACCCTAGGACAAGAGTAAAATGTGATGGATTGTGGTTGTAATTTGCAGTGATATATGCATACAGATGTGTTTCATATATTTTAATCTGAATATTGGCCAATCAAAGCTGAGCTTTATTGTATTTGTAAAGGCATGATTTTGATACATTGCACTCAATCTCATTACATTGTGCAGAAGCACCTCATACAAAATGTGGAACTGCATAAAAATAAGCTTATATAATAAGGTGACCTAGATATTAATGCTTAAGAGCCAGCTATGTTGCCCTATCACTGAGGCCAGATTACAAAAGGAACCACCTGCCTGCTTTCTGAGTTATTATTGGATACAAATATATGTAGACCTAATGGATGACGTTCTTCGATAAATAAGTGAAGTGCATTGCCACCAAGTGTTTAAATATGGCATTGCGTCAGAAACGTATCCTTTGCAACTTGTTGCATTACTGCCCAGTAGATGGCACACTGTATTCATTTGTAGTTGATGCTTAAAACGGCAGCCCTCACGTCACGTCTTAAATCCCCCCCGAGTGAACCCCCTAAAATACCAGGCCAGATGCAGACATAGTGACGCTGTGACATCAGTGATGTTTCCAAATCACACGTTAGAGGGAGAGACGTGTAACACGTACCGGTAGTTAGTGCTAATTGTACAAAATCAAATACATTACTGTTAGTTTAATCAGTACTGCCACCAGCCCCACCTCCACAAAAAATAGAATACCGGTACTTGATTTCAAGTTGAAAAGCATTCCAGAATAAAGGCATAGATTGCATTTATGCCGTTGATTGACAACTATAAAGCCACCTGTTCCATGCGGAACGTGTAAAACTTGTCAGAGAACAGTGGAAAGTGAAAACAGAGGTGCAGCCCGTAAACATTCAAAGGGACTCAAGCTTGGACAATTTGGAAAACAGCCAGCATTTTCTGGGAAACATGTCTTCACTTTTCCGTTGAGACATGAAACATTATCATATGTGTAACTGAGAAAACAGCATCATACAAGACTGAGGCGGAGTGAACATATATACCGTTATGTTTTCTTTTTCTTTTTTGGGGTGTATTTATGTGAGGACACCACAGGAGGGACAGCCTGATATAGCTATTTGATGTGAAATATATGACATTTCTTTGTGTATATGTACAACCATTCTCTATTTTTGCTTCCGAAGAGGACACAATGAAACCTCCCGTTCATCATCAGCATCTTACTGCCCCTTTCTTTCACACTGGTAAACTCACTGGACTGAAGAGCTAGTTACCAGCAAAACGATACAAATGAAATGGTCAACTTGTCCCAAGGTTCGGAGCTGAGGACATTGACCAAAAAATAACATTGGCCAAACGATCGTTTGCATCACAGTCCGGACTGCTCGGTTGAAGGTTCTGCATATGGCTTGTTCCTGGGCGACCTTGTTTCCGTGTCGGGTGGTGTTTGTGGCAGGTTTCCTGAGAGCTTGAACATTCAACTCAAGTTTCTATGTGAAATTTGTTACAAATAGTTACGAAGGGAGATGGGATCCCCACTTATTCTTTTCCACAGGTTTACATTGCTCATTTTATCTTTCCACCAGATGTTTAATATCCTTCTGCAGCAGGTGTTGAACATTTGCAGAAGCTTTCTGTTATTTGTTTTGTTGTTTTCCATTACACCTGAATATCACCTGTCTCATGTTGGAGTTGAAAATGTGTATCGAAGGCCAGATCCACACATGAGGACAATTATCGGTAGGTTGTCTTTGCCTGATGTTCATCCATCCATTGTCTGAACTGTTTATCCTCTTTCACTCGGGTCACGGGACTGTTGGAGGCTATTCCAGCTGTCTTCGGGCAGTAGGCGGCCTATCCGATGTCGTTGTTTGTACAACCGCGGGTTGCCCGGATTGTATGAAATATTTTCCAAAGCAAATATTTCCTTGCTGACATTGCCACCGTCTCCGGTCCTCTTCGGATACACTCGACAACTGGGCATACCAGCAAGAGCCTGGTCATCTTTGTTTGATCATGCGAGAGTTCTGACTTGGAAGACTGGATTCTTGACGGCTGATGGGAGAGAATCTTTGTGCGTGGAGCCGTGCTGAGATTATTTGAGCACCACAGACAGAACATGACCAAAGCTGTTTATCACCCATTTTTTTAATCTTGATGTCTGAGTGTCTGCCAAAGACAAAAAAAATCATTTAAGAATCGAAAAATCAATATGTGTATGCCCAGCTTAAATGGCTGCGAAATCTTTTGACCTGATCTTTCTGACTATTTCAAACGCCACTCCAGCCTGTTATTCTACTTCTGCTATCAGCATCTGTCCCTCCAGTGGTGTCGACAGCACTGCCTATGTAGGTACAGGAAAGGCTTCTACTTTATTTAGTGTAGTGCTATTCATGAGCATGGAGATGCTGATTTTGGAGTGACGATTGAGCACTTGTGTTTCTGTCGTATTTGGGAGTGAGACCTTTATTTTGGGCGGAGGGCAGTTTCTTAACATCTGCCTTCTCTTGTATTTGTGTCTTGTATATGTGAGAATTGTGAATTGTGTGGTTTGCACCCTCTTTTTCATTACCAGAACAGACAATGGACTGGCCACTCGTCAAAGGAACCTCCCTTGACTGTGTCCATTTTGTTTCCAGAGCAGCCTGATTGTAGTGCTCCATTTCCCTCACAGCTATGTGCATTGTTCAGATGCAAGCATGTAAATAACAGTGACTTCAGACAAGTCCAAATTGTCCACGTTTTATCTCCATGATTTGCATTTCTTCATTAAAAGTAAACGTCTTTAGGTCAAAACTGGATTGAGTCAGCTTACGTCAAAGGGAAAAAAAAAAATCGAGCGCATTTCCCCATCGCAATATAAGCATGTCCTCGCTTTGCTTGTTATTTTTACACAATATTAACCCATTTAAAGAGGTGATAATGGCTTGAGAGCAAATCAATATACAAATGCTCTTGAATTATTAAAATGTCTGAGAAACTCCATCAATTTCTGGCCACTTATACATAGTACATTCCTTTGCCCAGACTGAGAGCAAATTTGGTATCGTGTTCTTTCAATTATCTCAGACCAAGGCATGCACATGTATTGATTATGGAGATGAATAGGGGGAGTTCGAAATCGGTTACCGGTAGTTGTTTACCAGTTGCTTGAAAACAAATTGATATTGTAGAAAATAAATGACTGTCATTTTCCTGAGCAAAAAAAAAAAAAGGTAACGTGAACTTGTTCGAAGAAAATGGCCCATTTTGATGCCATACGTCCTTCAATACAATTGTTCGAGAATATGACGGACAGGAGGTTCTGAAATCCGCTATAAGTGTCCGTTTTCTCAAATTCTCACATTGTCCATGGACCTTTTTTCAAGATGCATGTGTGAAACAAATTCCTTTTTTGAAAGAAACTATCAGATTAATGAATTGGCCTCTGAAGAGCGAAGTAGAGCTCTTGCAGAGGACAATGCATATATTTGGATTGAAGTTGAACAATGGTTGCAGAGTGTCGACTTGAGGTGGTACCTCGGGGTTTGCCTTACGGGCAATCCATTCAACAAATGCATCGGCTAAAGTAGCACATTTTTAACTTGTGCTTTCATTTGAGTTGTTTGCCAAACTCATGCATAGTGCCGAAATGGATTCACTACAATCAAAATATATCATCCAAGTGAAAATGCCTGATTTAACTGATGCTGATTGTTGACTCGCTAAAGTGATGAAGGAAAACATTGAACTTTCTAAGTCGATCTGCAACAAGGTAACACTTTGCTTAAACACGCATCAAGGACCTGATACAGGAGCGCAAATCAATCGAAAACACAAATACAGTATTTCTCCTTAAAGAGAGTCTTGGATGTCTTTGATGACAAATCATGCTCCAAGACACTAGCTTTCTAGATTTTGACTTTGTACTGGACTTTGCCAAATGGTCCTCTACTATGGCGCCATAACTATAAAATTTGGGATCCAAAAAATATTGCATTACCCGTTGGGAATTGATTTGATTGAATGCTCTGGTAATTTTGTTGTTCTTCTTTTAGGTTTACCTGCGGAGCCAATTTTCAGTCTGAGCAGCCCTGCTTCGCACATACCCTTGTGTCTGGAAAAACAACAACAAAAAACGATGTCATCACCTCAGTGACTTCGACTTGTACAGTTCTTGTTTTTTCGAAATTGACTGTTTGTCCATTTAATCTAAGTCTTACTGGATTTGCTTCCACCTTGTGCACAGCGTGCCCTTTTGCTCCCTATTTATGGAATCGCTTGTTATGCAGACTGCATTTGGAGCAGAACAAAACAACTTCTTTGTTTCCCCTCCCCACCCATCTAGATTTGCCCCCAACAGCTGTATACAAAAGAGACAGAAATGGCATAGATACATTATAATGTCAGGAGATAGTCAGGAGTGAAAAGAAAATGCTTGATTGAATCCTGTGATTACACTGTATGCAAATCATCATGTGCACACTCCAAATCTCATCTTGATCTCACAGTACTTGAACCATGCATAAAACACATTCATAATTTTCCATTCAGTGAGTACACCAGTGAAGCTTCCATGCTCACCGAAGAAGCCAATTCCACAGACATTCACTGTGTTTCACTCTGGGCAATGCAGCCTGCAGAGACAAGGGAGACAGAGCTATATAATCCATATGTATGAATGCTAGCCGCAGAGACAAGACAAATACGCTCACATCTTCTCTCAAGATTGACCTGGTCAGACCGCACAGCTACAAAGGAAAACTCTGGACACCAGCCAGCATTAGGAGAAATGTCCACTGCGATTAAAATGCCCATTAAGGTCGAAATGTATCTGCCGGTTTGCTTTCTCTCTGGGTTGAGAACCTTTGTTGAAAGGAATCATTTTGCATTTACATTTCCCTGGACAAGAACAGGGAAACTCTTTTGTTGGCAAATTTTTCTTACGGATGGGGTGTTTCTTTTGTGGCACATGTTTAGCTGATGACCAAACACACATTTTTGTCATACCCAGCAGTAAGGAACTTTTATTTTTTACCCCCAGTGTTTGTCTCGCTTTCATTCATGAAAAATGCCAGTAGCATACAAGCCAAGCAAATAAATGGAAATGTTTAATACACAAAGTTCCATAAAATTTCATCTTCCATTAAACAGACTTAATACAACACTAGAGATGGTTTATCAATATTTTAGAGTGGTGGAGAAGAAAATGTAGTGTCTGTTTATTACATCCTCTTTAATGCAAATTACCAAACATCAGTGAACCAATCTGAAGCCATTTCTATGGTCGTCTTATATCTTTGATAATTTCGCCTCGCTCAAGTCAGTGTTCATGCGCATTTCGGCCAGATGCTCTCTTATTACTCTCATTCTGTTTTTGGCTCTTGCCTTTGCTGATGCTCTTCATTTTTCAAGTAAGTAGTTCTTGGTGTGTTCAAGTGTATCGATGGTTTGGTCTCCAGACGGTTTAGTCTTGTGCTTTTGTTATCAGCTATTTTCGTTCTTGTTTTTTCCTTGTCTTGTGCAAGCGCTTTTTTTCTTCACATTATTCTTTGCTTGTTGTCCAGCGTCATTATTTGTACTTTGTCGGTCGTGCGCCTATATTTTGTAACCAAATATTTTTGTGGCATCATCTTTCCCCGAGTCTGAAGTTTGTAGGGCCCAATTCGGTCGGGAACCTTGCGACAACTCAAGATTCACTATCTTGCTGGGGGAAACCTCCAAAGTGGTCTGCAGTTGATAAAAACGGAAATCTTTTAATTTTTAAACACCCTTCACTACACTTCAGGTGTTTTGGGATGATAAAAGACCCACTATGACAATAAGATTTCAACTTGCAAAAGCCGTCTATGACATGCAATTCCACAGAAAGTGGTTTTTATTTTGAAGACAAGATTGTTTATGTTGCCCGGTGTCAAAAGAACACATCTGGCAATAATCCATCAGTTTAGTTGGCAGTTTTTGTTTTTTTTATAACCACATTTTTATCCATCTCCATCATTGGGCTTAGAGGCATCATCAACACGTGAGATGTGTCTGACAAAAAAAAAATAGTTGCAAGTATTTCAAAGTCAAGATAACAGAAAACAACAGTTTTTGGTGTAGCTTTTCACTTACCGGTACTTCATTAAAGATACAATCATGCAAAACTCTTATACTTGACAGATTCTGCATTTATAAATGTTTCCGTCATGTTTTCTAAATGCCTTCACTTCCAAGTCTGAAACGACTTTTGGTTCTCTCTTTTATATTTTTGGACACTGAAAAGAAATAATTGATGCTCCCAACCTGCAAAAAGACTCAGGTTACAGCATTATAATGAAATGTCCATCTTACTTGGTGTTATCTTTCATATTGGCCTGTACTCGAAAATTGAGCTTGCGGGTGGCTACAATTCTGCCGAATACAAGAAATTAAACTGCAAAGTGTAGATACAATAACTACACAAGTAGACCAATAGAAATTCAGACAAATGTCTTGGAGTTTGAGTGAGTTTTCTTGCTGAAGCCCATCTGTCCAGGCTGATTCCACAGTCACAGACGGCTGATGATCTTTTTCTAATATGCGACACATCGTGCTTTTGAAATGATGCATTTATCCAGCTGTCAGTTCTGAAATTCTTCATACTGTCAGATAAATTGGGGAATGTTTTTATTGAGCTCGCTTAAGGATGCCCTTCACAAAAAACTTGTGATTGACAGGCTGGAAGCACCATCGGAATGTCAGCAAGACCAACCCTGGCCTCACCTTTCATTCTTACTTTCTTCCAGACTGTGTTTTTAGAGAAGTGTATTTACAGATAAGGCAGAACAGAGATCGAATCAGTTTTAAAGCCCTGAAGCATTAAAAAATAACAAATAAAAAATAGACAATGTTGTTCTATTTGAAATATATGGAGCATTTCTTCACAATGCTTAAATAACCCTGGAATTGTTTATGTGTCGCCAAAATATTTTCTTGGAAAGTTTTTCTTGGAAAATACAGAAGCGAAAAACCAGAAAGCATAGGTAAAATAAATACATAGAGTTTTGAATTTGGGATTTGAATCCCGGCTTTGGCCGAGCGGGGTGGAATTTACACGATTTCCTTGTTCTTGTGTGGGCTTTTTTTTCTGTGTAATCTGTCTGCCTTCACATTGTAAATATATGTATGTTAGGTTACCACATTATTTCTCAATTATTTTCTGTTGCGCCCTCCCAGGAAGAAGAAAATATATTGCACACCAACTCTGTTGAGACAGCTTGTTCCCTGGGGTCAAACACTACACCGTGCAAGATGCCGCACTCCACTATTTGACAAAGACTGGGGTAACGGAAGATTCCTAATCATAGGCCTTCAATAGGCGGCCGGTGCGGCCCCTGAACTGTTATGGCTTTTTCCAGGATCAGATGATTTCAGATGTTTTCAATATGGCCATAGGTCACACCTAACTTCACAATGCACAGTCAGCAAACCTATTCATTGTGCATGTGAAGCTGGTGGTGCGTGAATCTAAAAATTATTTCAGTACGTGTTTTGGTTGAGCACCAACTAAGATTTGTCACCATGCCAACAATACACAGAAAGTGAGTTCACTGCTACAAATCAAGTAATTTTGAACTTTCACTCACACTTTGCCAGCTGTAGCTACACAGAAATATTCCATGTGGGTTGCTAAAAGAAGTGGACAGTGAATATTGGCAATTAAAGAATGCGCTGAAATTTTGTGACCTGCATTCTCCCACCTACCAGCACAAGACACTTGTTTAATCGATCATGATGAAGAGTTCAAATTTGATTCAGCATTATGAGAAAAATCACAGGAGTTTTGAAAAGACATTTCCTTAAAATTGAGAGGGAAGAACAACAAAAATACATATACTGAAATCATCATATCAAGCAGACAAAGTTCTTGTCACATCTCCGACACAACAGCAAAAAGCAACAGAGTAGTAGTTTAGAGTGTGTGGATTTTACAGAGGCATGAGGCGCCATTCTTAAAAGGAGAAATAATAACAGAATGCGGGACGTAAGTGATGGGCACAGTGTTTGAAACAAAAAGAAGAAATGACAGCTAAAATTAAACGCGTCTCTTTCTCAGCAAGTAGAATTGCCGAAGTGCTCACTGGCGATAAGTGGTTGTGTGATGGAACACAAAATGCAGAGTGCATTTACTTTGCTGTGTCAGAGTCCACTGACACCACTGATAATACTCAGCTGATGGTGTTTGTGACGTACTATCTGTAATCAAAAGCGAGTTTGTGGGGTTTATCAAAATGGACGTGAGATTTTATTTTAGTTCCGTGGTTCTTAACCTGGGTTTGATTGAACCCCATGGGTTCGGTGAATCAGTCTCAGGGGTTCGACGGAGCCTCTGCCATGGAGGTTTAGAGACAGCCCACTCAACATGTAAATTAGTTATGAGACGCCCACTTGGTTATCACTGGCTGCAGATGATCACATTGCATTGCTTGTCCAATCAGCGTTGTGGGAAATGTAGTTCCCTCAGTAGTCAGCGTGTGGCAGTCGTGATAGTACGTCGTGTGATTTATAAAAATAATAATAATAAAAAAGTTTTTAACACATTTTATGTCGAGCAAAAAAAGAAAGTGGTCAGACAAATATCTACAACATGCATCACGGAACATGATGGGACTCAGCATCCTATCTGCATGATTTGTAATGTCAAGTTGAGCAACTCTCATCTTGCACCGGCAAAACTAAAAGAACACTTCTCGAATCATATTTTTATCCTTCACTAAGGGTCCGGTGGATGCGCATATGAACTGGTTGGGTTCAGTACCTCTGACAAGGTTAAGAACCACTGTTTTAGTTTATATTTTTCATTCAGTCATTTTGAATGAAAAGGACATCTTGTTTTGAATAGTACAGTATTATTGCACGTGGCTTTACCAATCTCAATAAACTGACTTTTGACATTAAGGCCTTGATTTATGTTTGCGCACCCCTGCTCAAAATTGTCCATCGGTGTGAATGGGAGTGTGAATGGCAGTTTATTTATCTGTGCCCTGCGATTGGCCAGTGTCCAGGCTCCAGCCTACCTGTCACTACAATGAAGATCAGTGGTATAAGTAAATGGATGTCTAGTGGATTGGTGGTGCAGAATTTTGTTTTGAAACATGTTATGCATACCTGTGATCTCAATTGACGTGTAGTTAGTTAAATGCACTTCATTAGCGTGGGCCCCAAGGGCTATATATGACTCAAGCTGCAAGTATGATGGCTTTTAGTGGACAAAATGCATTTTGGAGATCGCAGCATTGTGAAGGTTTCACTTATGAGTGGATGAGTAGCACAATAATTGGACGCGTGTTTGAGTCTTACATGGTTTGCACTTGGCAAAGCCAGAAGTAAAAATCATATTATGGATTCATCTCAGGTTCTGTCGACTAATTGTTTTGGTTGTGTTACAAGTTATCATCAAGCCAGTGATTTGTCAGGTAAATTGAAACCAACTACAACACAATTTCGGTTGGGAGACAAACCCGCAGGATATTCGAGCTGCACATGTGAGGAGAATAAATGAAAATGCAGACGTCGGGATATCAAAGGTTACATTTACTATCAATTTAACTTCTTCAGCTGTGATATGTAAAGACACTTATAGTACAGTACACAATTAAGCGAATGATGAAGTGGAATGACAGTCTCTCCTGATTCTGATCCCAAGTGTAATTCTAATTTTCAAAATGTTTTCCCATCTACCTGCTATATGTGGTTAGATCTATCCAACATAAGCTTACAATGGAGAGCATAATCTTCTAAATCGTTTTCCCCCTATTCTTTTGGATGAACCTTTTTTCAATTGGAATCTTTTTTTTCTGAAATGACACACTGTTTATTATTTCTCAGTATTTATTTCTGTTGTTGTATGTTGTCATTGACAGGGAAGAAATTTTAACATACAGCAGAGATGACAATAATGTTGTACTTGGTACTTGACTTGATAAAGAAACTGAAGTCAAGTGTTATTCACGAGAACACTCTCCCATCCTCCCTTTTTTAAACAACATCTGCTGTTGTCAGGTTGGTCCAAATTGACACTCAGGAATAACCAAAAGGAGGAGACAGGAGACTCGATTCTGGTACCAGGAGGGAACGAGGAGAAGCGTTCGGTTTCAGTTCTCGGCACGTAACCCTAACAATCACCCCCGTCACCCCCTCATTTATTGGGAAAGCTACTACATAGGTGTGTCCAACCTAAAGGGTGGGGGCTGTTGCACACACACTGAACTTGTTTGACTATGTGTGTGTATGTGAGTGCAATTTACGTACATGTGTGCAAATGTCACATAAACATCCCGTTGCAGCTGGTGTTGATGTCTCCATTCACGGTTCACCCTTGCTCACTGTTTAGACTTAACAGTTATCTCTTCCCAACCACGTCCTCGGAAAGGTGATTGCGACCCTAAACCTTTCACACAGTACAGCAAGCAAAAGTGAGCACATAATGAAGAACATATAATGATTATAGATGTGAGTAAATAATAAAGGATAAATCTTTATTGAAAGCATAAGCGTTCTTCATTGCAGGCAAAGCCAACTAATGATTGCAAGCATAAGCGTTCTTCTTTGCAAGCAAAATCAAACTATACTGACAGGCAGAAGCATTCTTCATTGCGAGCATAAAATGACGACACGAGAATCAACCGAATAATACGTGAATGTATGATTACTAAAAAATAATAAATCCAACAGCTGTATTGTGTCAAACCCAAAGACAAGCAAGCCCACTTCTTAAACAACACATAATAAGCTTCATTTGAATTTCAGATGAGCTGTAAATGGTTGCATATACTTTTGAGACACCAGGTCATTAAATATGATACTGGCATTATGCAGTATGAATACTAATTGCTAATTAAAAACACAGATTTGGCTCACTGGTAAATTCAGGTCAAATCAAGCCTGGAGGAGACATATGTGCATACGCAAAGAAAATGAGCTGTTTTCTATTTCTCAAGTTTCAAGGAACAGAAGAATATGCGGTTTATTTACATTTAGCTTCATCGATAAAACTAAGGGTTAGAAAATGCATGGGAAGCCAAAATTAGAAATGGTGTGCTGTGTGATGCCAGGGATGAGAGTGGGACCAGATGTTCTCTTTATGTATGGAATGTGTTATCATATCATGGAGCACATTTATTGGCACTCTCAAAGATTTCATTGGAGGTTTGATTATCCTGTCCACACAGTCTTCTAAACTATCCACATGCTACATTGTCACCAAGCTGCTTCGGTCCAGTCACATTGTGTCCTTCAGAATGCCAAAGCTGAATGTTCCTTATCAATTCAAACACATCATTCGATTTCAGTAATGACTTTTCTTGGTTATCAATTTTCTTACTATCACTGAAAGGGTCGGGACAAATTTCCTCAATGACCCAACAATGTCTGCATGACCCAATATGATCCTCAAGTTACTGTACTGTTTCTCCATTGATATGAATGTAAAGGCCATTATTCGATACCAACCTATACGCCCTCTCAAAAGAAAAGAAAAGAAGACAAAACACAAGTGTATTGCTTTAGCCACATTTTAAAATCTTTAATTCAATTGCCATTGTGCTGCTCCATCCAGTGTGCGCACCCCGGCCACCTTAAGAAGACGGTCAGAATTGCTCAATAAGTCGTAGTAATATTTGTCATTGTATAAGATACCTGACTATTGTTATATTATCTGCCTATATGTGCTTTGTCACTGTTTTAAGTGACAGTGGAAATAAACAGTTCGTCGTCTCTTTTTGAGAGATCGTTAACTATCTGCCAAACTGGTGCTTGTCGTGAAGTGAGTTGAGTTCACTGCCACTATGGAGCGCCGCTATCTCTGAATCTCAATTCAAAGTGAAAAATTGGTCAAATGATGGCTCATATGCCAAAGGACACTCGTATGTCAAGGCGCCACCGTTAATAGGAACACTTCTCGATATGATCACAGTTGTACACCACTGCAAATCACATCCACCTCTGTGAAGAAGAATATTTGATACTGTTTAAATGCAAATTTATATTACGAAAGTGGTCATAATGTTATGGTTAGTTGGTCTAAGAGATAATTATGATGTGGATAATACAAGCATCACAACAATCTCATGCATGACAATAATTGAAGTATTTAATCCCTCAGCAAGTGCCAGACAAAATATATTTACGTTTCCTGATTACTCCATCAACCATAGTGCCACCAGGGAAATAAACAAGAATTAAGATACATTGTGGATGTGTGCGAAATGTCATATTATCATGAACAATGGTGATTGTGATAGAAGAGGAGAAATTGATCGTTTCAGTTGCAATCATCCAATAATAGAATTGATTGTGTTGATTTGAGCTAATTCCACCCTATTGTCACTTAAGTGCAATCAAGGCCACTGTGTATGCATATACAGTATATGTATTTTTCCATTTCGGCAGTGCAAGGAGTTGATGTGTGTCTTCTCAGTATGCCTGGCGGCATTTTTGAAAAAAATAATTTTAAATTGACAGTACCGGTACTTGTTTACAGTTAATGTTAGCTGTTGTTGATTATACCAGATAATTGTCGACCTTTATACGTGCATTGCCTACCTTATTTTGTTCGTGCCATGAGCAAGTCAATGTTCAGTTTGTTCAACCCATCAGTTTCCATGGTGTTAGGTGCTCACTGTGACTTGATTGATGTCTACAGCTTACCTTAAGAGCCACTGAGGGTGTACTGATTCACTTGCTTAAAAGAAAGCTGTACTTATTTTCAAGGTGATCTTTTTTGCAGCTTTGAAACAACACGTGACCAGATAACCCAGACAGGGAAGTCACATGCAAAAGCACATTTTGTAGCGATAATGCCTCAAGTGTTGATGCTGAAAAAGATTCGGTCACATTGTTTGGAATCAACACGGCAACATAGTATTTTTGGGCATAAAATGAGACTGTGGTACGGCCAGCCGTTTTGTTGTGCTATATTTGTTCATACGACGCATTATGGCCACACACTCCCAATACGCTGCAAAGGCTAACTTGAAAAATTAAAACTAAATAAAAGCCTAAGAAAACAAAATGGACATCAATGCTTTTTGAGGCTTTAATTCGACTTTTATCGAACAGAGCGCGAGGTGGCATATTACTGGAATATATATTATGAACAATCATTTCGGTCTGACTTCTCGCCTGAAATTGCCAAGTTAAAGAAAATAAATACAGTCCATGCAGTGTAATTGTGTATGTGGCCTTCCTGTGCCTGCCTTCATTTTCATTTCAAGCCCCCCTCTTTTGGAACTTGCTTTTGCAATTGCAACATTCCCCAAGAATAGTCGCACCCGTTTGTAATACTGCATGACTACACACACCAGTTTGCATATCTTTGCTTTCTTCCGAGTTCTCCGTAAATATCACTTTCTTGCACAACGCCTGCGTGCATGCCATTTCTGATCCGCTTTATCCTCACAGGGGTCGCGGGCCATGCTGGAGCCTATCCCAGCTGTCTTAGGGAAGTAGGCGCGGGACACCCTGAACCTGTTGCCAGCCAATCGCAGGGCACACAGAGATGATCAACCATCCGCGCTCACACTCACACCTTGGGACAATTTAGAGTGTTCCATTAACCTGTCATGCGTGTTTTTGGAATGTGGGAGGAAACTGGAGTACCTGGAGAAAACCCACGCAGGCAGGATAACATGGAATCTCCAAATCGGAAGGCCGGAGCTGGAATTGAACCTGGTACCTCTGCACTGTGAGGTTGATGCACTAGCCACTCAACCACCGCCCTGCATGCATGCCATGAGTTATTTTTGTCCAAAACACTACAAAATGTGATACAGTATGGATAAAAAAAAATCATATTTCTAAGGTGTGTTGTCTTAGAAGTAACCCGCAAACAGACAAACTATCAATGCCACTTCTTTGATAGCGACCAAAGAGGATGTGCACAGTCAACCAAAATTTTGCCATAAAAAGTGCACTAAATTAATAGAGAGGTGGATTTTTTGGATGTTGTTAAGATTTTAGCCGCTTTACCGAGCTAAACTAATGAATTACTACCAAACCATAATTTGGCCATTTATGCACGAGCAGTGTAGAATCACTTTGACGGTGGGAATCTAAGTGTGAATGGTTTTCTGTCTTAACATGCTTCCTGTGATTGACTGGGGACTAATCAGGGTTGTAGTGTGCCTTTCATCTAAAGTCAGCTAAGATAGACAGACTTAACACAATAAGCAGTATAGAAAACGAATGGATGGATCATTTTCTCACAGATAATCCAGTGGATTTCCTGGTAAACATTTTTGTGTCGCAGTCAGGAGACCTAGTTGGAAATCCCCGTGTGGACATTTTTATGTTCTCTCCATGCTTGTGTAGGATTTTACCTGGCACTCAAGCTTCTTCCCAGAATCCAAGTGCATTTTAAGTTACCGGTAATTAAAGATGTCAATTGCCCATGTAAATGTGAGTGGAAATGGTTGTTTGTCTAAATGTGCCCTGCAGTTGACTGGGGACCAGTCTAGGGTGTATCCACCTCTTGAACAAAACATTTACCGTATGTGTTATAACATCATGTCTTGGAATCATTGTCTGAAGCGTACTGCCTGTGATGCAAGAAAACTACGAGCAAGAACATCCAAAACCATAGATAAGAGGTATGGAGTGCCTATGAGCTCATATTGGATGTAAGGATAACGATACGACTGTACCATTTTAAGGACACGCCAGGCCTGCAAAAAAGTCTCTCTCAGAATCGCAACAGTGATTCTTAAAGTGTTATGTCCAACATCACAACAACAACAAGAACAAAATTCAATTTCCTCTCGAGGCAATAATGGGGTACAATATTGCTCGTTTTGTTTTTTAACTCAAAAAGTATGGCATTGCGCAATATTCTGTCTGACATGAGATCAGCACAATGATGTGGTCTGTCAAGGCATTACTGGGGACTTCCGTGGATGGTATGATGTGAAATAACCCGGCATGACCTGTCGAGTATGCCCACATGGCCGACTGTCCCACAATGTTACGACCAGAAGACGCTATCTGTCATTAGGGGAAGCTTGAACATTAATACTTGAAGAGGAGATGCGGTTGATTTATATTCTGTCCTGAGCCTCGTGGTGGAATCCAATTTTGCAGCCATTGATTTTCACTTGGAATGGTTTGATGCTTTTTCACATTGCTGTGTTTGAAAAATGTGAAAACTTCTTCGAAGTTGCACACCATGACCAGACACTACTAAACAGTTCTAAAACTACATATAGGAGATGAATTTCTGTGATAAACATTCCGTAAGGTACGTATGTATGTATGTATGTATGTTTCAAGTTAACTGGACGACACACATCTGGTGAGATAGAACCATGGCAAACTTAAGATATTATTTTTCAGTTGATTAATTCTCTGTGCCAAGTTGTCACCCACTCTGCATTCAGATTGAGTGCCAGCAGTGTATTTAAGATGAGTGATACCAGGCTAAATAAAAGGGGACCACCGTTTTTAATTACGTATTCAACTCAGGTCTACGGAGAGATGTTGATGATGATGTGGCCAGGACAGTGTTTTGCTGAAGATGACAGTGGACACAAGTAAAGATTTCCCCAATGACTCTTCTCTACTTCCTGCATCCCAGACTACAGATAAGAGCATTGTATTGTGTTTGAAATACCACAACTGACGAACACTTTTTATTTGCCTTCCAAGTTCATTTTCTTTTTGACCTTGGAGAATTTTATTCATTCATTTATTTATTTTGTGCGTGGGCTCAGGAAAATCAAATTAAATACGGGTGCAGGTCTGGATTGTGTATGCGCCGATTGAATAATATACGGTACTTTTACTTTTTGCTGTTTCGGGCTGCTTGCATTGGGGCCATGTGAGAATGTGTTTGAAGTAGTAAATGGTAGTAGAAGAAGCGGAAGATCTTTCGGTGCTAAAAGTAGCAGCGATGAACTGTAATTTTAGCGATGACGAACTGAAATTTAGCACCAACGAAATCACCGGAAAAATAACGTTGACTGTCTGATGGTCCTAAAATAGGGGTGATGAACTGTAATTTAGAGATGACAGAAATGATTACAATTTGGTTCGGCTTGAAATAATGACAGACTGACAATGACTGACGGGTAATCAGGCCACTGCAAAATGACGAATGACGGACCGGCAAAATACTGTCGGTTGCCCACTTGTGGTAGTATTAGTGCTGTACATTGGGGTAGTTACTAAGGGACCCTTGTTAAATACACTTTTATGCTTCTTTATGCCCGACATTAAGTGGGACTTTTAAACAACCAGATAACATGATATATAATGTGAAATCAAATCCCAGCACACGCCCTCTGTATTTGACATCTTTTTCTCATTCCAGTGCATAAAACCACATTGGACTGTGACCACCCCTTGCCAAAGGCATTCAAGCTTCTATCAAGGGAACTTTTTATCCAGCCTACACATATTTTTTCTGCTCAGCAGCAAAGAAAATCTGCTTTGTTTCAGCAGCTTTCACAGCATCTCTTATCTGCCCATGTGAGGTTCCTGGTGACAGATTCGATATATCATGAATCCTTCTCTCACGAGGAGATGGAATGTAATCTGACATTTGTACCGTGAAAATGTGCTCATCAAAGCAAGGCAGATCGTTGCACTTCCATTTGTTTGGCCCGACCAGGAAACCAGTGCTTTAGTGCGTTTAAAAAAACAATAGTATGGCTCACTCCGTTTAAGAGCATTAAAAGTGTCATATCTTGCTTTGGTTTTGGAAAACACAGGAATGCAGTCATCCAGGTCAGCAGACTGATAGAAATCTAATTTACCTTTAAAAAGGATGTATGGGCAATGGACTTTTTAATGGGTTGTTCACAAATAGTTAGGTCTCTCGAGTCCTTGACCGTACATCAAGTGTCAAGTTAAACAACCGAGAAAATCTTTTATCTGCCTATTTCCGTAAAGTGCGTCTATGAGGCATTCTGCACTTCAATTGGATTTCACTACACAATAACTGGCCCCATTCTGAGTTCCTCCCCCCAAGATGTGGCTAGAGAGGCTTGGTGAAGATCCAGACCAATTTTTCTCTTTTTTTTTTCTTTTTTGGCCAACTTCTGGGCAAGTACAAGAAAACAGCCAACCACATCACACACTCACCAACCTGAAAGTGGAAGTGGAGCCTTGGATCACAGACATGTTATTAAACTACCTGGGAAATGTTTTAAATTGAGAAAAATATGCATCATATGTCCAAGTCCAAGATTGACTTTTGATTTGCATGCACCTTATGGTGTAGCGCTCTACATCACAAGTGTCAAACTAAATACCCGTGGGCCAGATCCAGACCATGTTATTTTAATTTGGCCAGCAAAAGTAAACCAAATGTGTCAGCTTCTATGTACCTTGCTAAAATCTGTATCAGAGTTGCAAACTGTCACATATAATAAATAAATGAATGTGGCGATTTATCTGTGGTTCATAAAAGAATCATTCATAACCAATTTTAGCAGAAGCAAAAAGTTGGGAGTTTACAGAATACATAACAGAAAGGCCTTGTTTGTTTTTCATCCCCAAAGAGCAATTTAAACACATCAAAGGATTCATTTGAGCTCAAATGGTGAACAAGATGTGCAATATGTGTATTAACTTTAACAAAGCTGCTATAATTTCTGTATCAATTGTAATCTATCATGAACCGGTAGCCAGCCAATCGCAGGGCACACAGAAACGAACAACCATCCGCGCTCACACTCGCAACGAGGAATAATTTTGAGTTTTCAACCAGGCTGTCATGCATGTTTTTTTTCGGAATGTGGGAGGAAACCGGAGTACCCGGAGAAAACCCACGCAGGCAAGGGGAGAACATGCAAACTCCATACAGGAAGGCCAGAGCTGGAATCGAATCCGGTACCGCTGCACTGTGAAGTCGACGCGCTAACCACTCGATCACGGGGCCGCCATCAATTGTAATTATTTATTTTCTTCCCAATGATTAAGTAAATATTTATGTTCGATTATGGACACAAAGCATGAAAGCGGCCTCTGCTTGAGAAAGCACAAAAGATGACCATAGACACACCTTGCAATGTCATGTCACCACAATGATTGCTACCAGTTTCAAGGCACTCTTGGAAGATTGCAGTAGAGTTGCAGCTCTGTCTTATAATTAACTCAGTCTCCATTTTTTTCTTTCAGCATTCCCCATCAGACATCCTGGTTCTGAGATGAGGGCACGACCTCAGCGATAAAGTCCTTCAAATGGCTGCAGCAGTCAGCTCTTTTTGAGGTCTTGCTTCGACGATGGAGGGAACATTGAGCACATGTTTTATGTTAAAGGCTCATTCGGCCAAACACATGGCTGCACACAGAGACCGGACACATATGATAAGATTAAACGATAGCGAGTGGATTTGGCAGTCTGTGGGACAGCTGCAGTCTGTAGAGCGTTTAACTTTCACTTCATCTGACAGCCCCCGCCATAGTCGTATTAGTAGGCTTTTTGAAACATAGTGAATCAATCTAAGTCAAATGTACTTGAAATGGTTTAAATCTGTACGAAAGAAATTTTGGTTTAGTACACCTCGAATTTGACACAAAATCTTGTCATCTTGGATGACACCATGCAAGACTTTTCACGCGAGTCTTTTTACTCTAGTTAAAGTCACCCTTGATAGCATAGGTTTCCTCCTGCATTCCAAAAACATGCATTTTAGGTTGGGTATGAAATTCACCTTGCAAAGGCGCCATAAAAGAATGAGCAGTGTAGAACATGAATGGATGTACTTGGTACCGGAGTCGGGATTCAAACCCATGTGAGGTTTTGTGGTTATGTCTAAGAATGTGTAACCCTGTGACATGATTTGATGTTCTGGGATTGAGAAGATTTGACATAGGAAGCTTTGATTGTCTCTCACATTATAGCTCAGGTAGTGCAGCCATTCACCTGCAACCTTTACATAGACGACTGTAAGGAGAACTATTTCACTTTTAAATTCAACTTACGGTAATATGAAAAGAAAAATAGTCTTTACATCTTTTTCTTCATCATATTCACATCTTGTCATCTGACCTTTCTGTGCTGTATAGAAACTGCTGCTCCTCTGCCTCAGATGTAGAAAAAACTCAGCCAGAGAAATATCAAAGTGAAGGTAGAATAAAAGTAAAGACGAAGATCCACGGTGACATTATTGCAAGAGGGAATGATATGGACAAGGGAAAACGGTATTTGAATAAAACGCAAGTGAAAGAAACATCAAAGTACCCAGTTGAAGTCATTACATTAAAGACCCACCCACTGTGCTATTTAAATGACCTTGACGTTAAATGTAATGCTTTCCTAGCTATTAAGAATAAAAATCCCACTTGAACTTATCTAAAAAGGTAACTCATCACTCACTCATCAGAGAACTGCAGGGCACAGATAAAGGAGCAACCATTCACGCTCAAAGTCACGCCTAGGGACAAATTAGAGTGTTCCATGTAATATGTGGTGGTGTTAGCAGAGGAGGCAAGTAGTCTTCAACATATGTTGTTGAATAGCCAAAGGAGCAAAGACTTCTTGAATTTCCACAAGCTCTTGTTTATCCCTCCATTAATCCATCCATTTTCTGATCCGCTTATCCTCACAAGGGTCGCGGGGCGTGCTGGAGCCTATCCCAGCCGTCATTGGGTATTAGGCAGGGGACACCCTGAACATGGTTGAACCCTTGTTTCATTGCAACAAAATAATAGTCACTCAGCTTTACCTCACGTTACTCAAAAGCACAGCGGTCAGGTGCAGCCGACAGAGTTGGTGACAAAAATAAGGTGACCAACTGATATACTAAATTGAAGAGGTGCCACCGTCCTATAAAAACTTACTGTTACACCCGTTAACCCGCCATGCATGTTTTTGGAACGGGGAAACCGAAGTGCACACAGGCACAGGGAGAATATGCAAACTCCACACAGGAATGCCTGAGCCGGAATCAAACCCTTCATCTCAGCACTGTGAGGTGAATGGGATAACCACTTGCACACAGTGCCGCCTACAGAGACATATGCTCATGAAAATTAAATACAAGTAAAATGGCTCAAACCAGATCCTGGTAAGGACTGTCTTTGTAGGCAGAGAGTGAACATTTCAGCACTTGACCCTGCATCATAAACCATTGATTGAATCTTGATAATAAACAGACAGAGGGAAGTGCGACTTGAACTCCGGGTTTTGGCATTCCAAATGACATTTGTAAATAGTTCCAACTAATTATGTGTTTTATTGTGAATGTCAGTTCCTGTTTGTGCTCCTCATAATGTCATTTGCATGTTCGACCTCCTCTAATTTCCAGACTATAAACTGCAACTTTCTTCACAGTGATGCGGCTGGTTTATGGATTGCTCCGAGCTCGCGAGCTTCATATCGGCCATACATTTATGGGGGAGTCATTCAATCCCTTAGTCCTTGTTTCACTCCTTAGCCCTCGGTTGTGTGTTTCACGAGAATGAAGGAATGTCCCAATTCTCAGAGGGCCTTGTCTCACATCAGTAAGTGGCGACAGCTACAAGATGTAGCCGTGGCATACCAGTTTATGATGCTTGATGTTTAATATGCGCGCACACGCGTGTGTGTGCGCGTGTGTGTGTGTGTGTGTGTGTGTGTGGCCATCGGTAACTCCGTGCAAATGTAGCTGTACTTTTGCAAAGACAACACTCATTAAACCTCGGGAAAGAACACGTTACAGAACATTTAAAAGTGAAGGTTCATTTAAACTAATAATCAGCGTTCGTTAAAACAGTGTCATTAAAACGGCTCCAAGCATTGACACTCAACATTGCTGAACTATTTTCAGTTCACCACAATTTGTGGCCATGAAGCCATTCAGTGAATTAAAGGAATGTGATGGTGCAATAAAAGAGTCTGATCAATAAAGGTACAAGTATTGGAGGGAATCCAACACATCACATGGGCCGAAACGACTTATCAGCAAACGGCAGTGGATGAAGGCAGAAGCTCAGATCTCATAAGAGCTAATCGCTGGAGCACATTGCAGGTCCAGTACGACCGCATTGAAGAGACAACTAATTAAACAGATGAGCTGTCTTTGCATGTTGAAAGTGACTTGCACAGAGATAGCACTACATAATGAATGAACTCTGTCTACTTGAACAGTGTTAAGAATGGTAAGATACAAAAAGGGTGTGAAACCCCCAAAAAACCCAACAGGATGAATGACCCAGTAGGACATGACAACATTCAATTGCCATGTGGCACAGTTGGGTGCCGTGGGACGCTACAATTAATATGCAGCACTGCCACACGACTCCAAAATGGCCTACTGTAGTGTTAACAACTCATAATATATTGCATAATAACAGTATTCATCATAATGTACCTGTTTTAGGTGTTACCTTTCAGTTACTCAACCAGAGTCGAACACACCTTCGTAATTCAGACTCACTAACACATTTCAAATCCAGCCTCAAAACACATCTGTTTCGACAAGCCACTCAGACCATATAGCCATTATTTTATTTATTTATTTATTTTTGTTGTATTTATTTCTTCTTATTTGATGTTGTTTTTAACATTGTACTCGTGATTTTAACTGCTTGTTGTAATAATAAATACAATGTACAAATAAAATGTATTATTATTATTATTACAGCTTAGTCATCATTAAAATGATTTATTTCTATGAGCTCAATCTGCAGACTTTGCTTGGGGGAATGACCAGATCAAGCCCACCGAACCATATGGAAGAGTAGATACTGTCGTTCTTGGTCAAGGTGAAAGAGAGTAAATGAGTACAAGAGACCTCGGCACAGAATATGTAAATTAAAATAAAGCCTGCTTTTTTTGACCATCAAAATTTGGACTGCAAATACACATGGGGGAAGTCAAATAGAAATGTTTGCATAATATACAGACAATAAAAAGCCAATTTCGCCTGATATGTCTCCTTTACGTCAATCTAGTGATTTGTCCATCCATCCATCCATCCATCCATCCATCATCTGCCGCTTATCCGGGGCCGGGTCGCAGGGGCAACAGCTATAGCAGGGAAGCCCAGACCTCCCTCTCCCTAGCTACTTCTTCCAGCTCTCCCCGGGGGATCCCGAGACGTTCCCAGGCCAGCTGGGTGACATAGTCTCTCCAGCGTGTCCTGGGTCTTCCTCGGGGTCTCCTCCCGGTGGGACATGCCCGGAACACCTCACCAGGAGGCGCTCAGGAGGCATCCGAATCAGATGCCCAAGGCACCTCATCTGGCTCCTCTCGATGTGGAGGAGAAGCGGCTCGACTCTGAGCCCCTCCCGGACGACCGAGCTTCTCACCTTATCTCTAAGGGAGAGCCTGGACACCTAGTGATTTGTGTCAAAAGCTATTGCAGAAATATCCTGTTGTGATGTTGTCATTAGAAAAACATAACCACAATCACTCACTTTAATGGTTAGTGACAGTTTAGCTGCAGTCGCGTTCAAACTATAGTTTGTGAAGTCAATTATGTATGTCAAATTTACATATTTTCATTTCATCATGATAATCATCGTAATTAGTGTACTGATACTTAGCAGGGCAGACACCTCGAGGAGACATGAAATAACCCTATAAAATATTTCCTGCAGTGAGCAGGTTTTTTAAGTAAGTTTGCCATCATACATCCTAGAACCATGCAGTGGCTGCCCCAGCACAAAAAAGTGAATAGACTGTTGACAAAGCAGGTCAGACTGCTCATGTGATATGTAATTTTCCTCTCAGAGGAAATGTCAGAGTTCTTCTCCCAAAGAACATTTTCTTGTGAACCATAATTACCTTTCATCTTCTTTATTCCCCTCACTTCTCTTCTTACGACCCACAGTCGTTCCATTCAGCCTCTCACAAGTACCAAGTAATTTCACCTCGGTCCGGAAGACTAATCTTACCTCGCACAAATATTACCATCTTGTATGTGAATTCCTACCACCTAATAGCGTATTTTTCTTTAGGTGTAATTGTGTACAATAACTCTTTCCAGTATAAGACTTTTCTATTATCTCATTACACGCACCAGCATCCGACAACCCAAGTTAAAATTTTGAGGAGGATTTCTTTGAGCGACAGTGACCATTACTGCACAACCATTGATTTGATGGCACCACAAATGTGTTTTTCTGCAGCGACTCCCTGGAGTCTTGTCATCATCATTATATCATTTTCACTATGACTCTTTTGGTAACAATATAGAGCAGTTTGTGGATACGAGACACATTACTGGATACAAAGTAAATCGTTTTTTCAGGGATTTTTCCAAGTTGTCGGCTGTTGACTTTATTTACCATGCGGTATCTTGAACGGATGGATAAATATTCACAAACTTATTGGAGTGGCAAGGCCAATTTGTATATTTTTGCCTGAGACTGACAACATTTGGGTTTGATATGTAGATGAAGATGGGACATGAGATTATTATTTCAAGTTTTATTTTCACAAACTAATTTTCATGCAATTAAATTAATGGGAAGATATAATTGGTGTGTTTTCTTTGTCCTACTATAATCATTATTTAAACAAAAAAAAGTATATATAGGCTCTATTCCAGATTCAGGTTTTGCTAGTGAAGACAACAAATAAGCACATGTGGAACTGAGAGAAGAGGACAGTTTAATCAGAGCCGTTGGAAGAACATTGGTCACAACCAGTACAACCATTTGGAGAATACATAACCGCGAGAGGACAGCGAGAAAAAAAACCCACCAAGCGTAGACAACAGAAAGCCCAGAAATCGTGATCAGCAAAAATGTCAAGAGGGCACGAGTGAAGGTCAATCAATCACCTTGTATCACTTGACTAAAAGTCTTACAGTATCTGAAATTAAGTATAATTCGGTATAAACATTAATCATCTCACATTTAAGGATACTAAAAGCAATTAATAACAATAATCAATGGAATTGTCAAATTACTCTACTTACAATAAGTATTGAAAGTAAAAGCGATTGTTTTCTTGTTTGATTACGTTTTAATTGATTTTATTTTTGTTTGTATCGTTTACACACAAGTTGCACGAGTCAAGTCATGCAATTTGCAAACAAATCGATTTGACATTGCTTTGAAATTGCCAGATTTAAAGCATTGGTACTGACAGCTGAGATAATTATCGAGTTAAGCAACATTTTCTTATATATCTTATATATCATATTTTTCATTGATGTCAAACATTTTTTATCCATCAGTATAGCAAATGGAGACATAAAATATAAAATGACACAGCTGTGAACTACTAAAAATTGACCCCACCTGAATATGGAATACACCTTAAAATGTAAACGGGATCTGGAATGTTAAAGTGACAGGAGTTCGGTCTCTTACTCTGCGAGTTCAAGACCTGTGATCTGTGTGTATATTATGCATTATACATCATCATTTAGAGCAGGAGTGTCAAACTCATTTTTGTCGTGGGCCACATTTTAGTTACCGTTTCCCTTGGAGGGCCGTTATGACTGAAACCAAATAAAAAAGGTAATCATTACAGTGTATTCAACTATTGTTTAAGTTAACGTAATGAGGGGTTTTGTTACAAGAAAATGCTTACAATATGTCTGTTATTTATTTCATATGAGAATTTTTAATTTTAGTTGAGATTTTAGCAAGCATCATGGAAGTTGACATGTTTGATTTGCTTTCGTGGGCCTCATAAAATGATGTGGTGGGCCAAATCTGCCCCCCTGGCCTTGAGTTTGACACTGGTGATTTAGAGTTACAATTTAGTTATTCTCTTCAATAATGTTTTTCTCCCAAATGAATCTGGCTCTTGAATGCAAATTTGATCCAAGAAGCAAAATTTATAAAAAATGTAGCTGCATGTAAATTTGATGTACAAGGTTGTCAGAGGAAGCCTCTCTTAAAAAGAACAAAAAAACACATGAAATATGCAACAATGCAGCTGAAGTCTTGGCAGAAAGAGAAGAAATGTGGACAGATTACACCTGATCCAGACTCCTGCACCATCTCTCACATTCCAATCAGAAAAGCTTGTCAAAAATGAGTCAGCAAGACCTCTCAGATGATTCCATAAATACACGGTCAAATGCGGTGCAAGCTGAGTGTTTGTCTGTCACAAGTAATCGTTCAACTGGTATTTCCTTGGAGGATGCCCATGGACAAAAGTCAATGCATCTGTGGTTGGTCCCACGATTGATGCATTTCAGGCAACGCTCAAGTTGCTCAAGTTGATCACTTAGAAACGGAAGCCACACATCGTGTCATGACAACCAATCAGCAACGTGATTGTACTTATCTTGCCTCTGTCCAAATTCACAGGCTGGTTCCTTCAGGGCCTTCAAAAGGCTCAGAGTTAGATAATTTATTACATTAATTATGACTGTCCGTGTTTTATGTTATGTGTTGTGTTTATTATTTTACTTTATGTGAACTGTTTTGTTAAGCGCTTTGTTACAGCTGCTGCTGTTGTGAAAGCGCTATATAAATCAGCATGTATTGTATTGTATTATTATTATTATTTTTTGCATGACCTCAAATACCACAAAAATAAACGATATACAGGTATGTTGATTAAAAAAACAGAAAAGAAAAAAAAGTAGACCTTTCAAGACTTGTTGGGGGTTGAAGCAGCCTTTGCTCAGGACCCACCGCTCTGGAAACAAAGGCCACGTTTGGTGGATGGATTTGAGGGCTGCGTGAATCGTCACACGGCATGCTTTCAAGTCACATCAGAAATGATGTCGTGTGGCCGACAAATGCGGCCTTCGGAGGACCCAGCCTTACGAGTTTGAACAAAGCCTCTATCGCACACACAAAGCAGCAAATAGCACACACAGGGCACACACTCACACTCACACACACACAGCATACAGCATAGCGAAATAAACAATGTAGGATAAAATAAAAATGATAGTCTCTGGGCACTGAGAGCCAAACAGCACAGCCGGCCAACCGATCCCGGAACCAGTCAAACTTGGGAGTGCAGAAGTCCTGTTTATAGCTGTTGAACTGTGAGCCAATATAGCTTTTACCATGAGGCAAAGTTTTAGCACAACCATCTGATTGACTAGCAATATTCAAACATTTTTTTGCTGTCAGAGTGAACCACGACTCACTGGACATAGTTCTTCATGAAAAGAGAAAAGAAGACTTTTAACAATGGAAAGAGTGTTTTCGTGCTTCTCGTGAGTGTCCTCGTCAAGAGACATTGTCTGCTTGTCGAGCAAATACTGTGAGGCGCCAACTTATTGGTCCTATTGGCTTGTAATCAATGTGAGACAACATCAGTTGGATCACCTTCCAAGTTTTTCTATAATGACCTCCCCTATTTAAAAAAACGTTGTATTGGCCCGTTCCCACATAGATTTTGTTTTTAATTTATTCTCGAATCCTCTGGCCGGTCAGATTTTACTGCAATATGTCGTTCTGCTCTCCATGTGGACTGTATAGAACAAGTCAAATCCAAAGGATTCCGCACTTTCTCTTTAAATCTTCTGATATAAAGGTCAACAAAGCAATACTTCTTAATATTAAGGTTGCATTCTGACATTCATAGTCAAAGTCAATTTGCTCTGAGAACTTAATTCATGCAGCGAGGTGAGATGAAGCCACCTCTGTTTATTAAGAATGAAGTCACGTCAGTGCAACGCGGCTGAGTGAGGAGCCGATTAAGTCATGAAGGCAAGGCATTTATTGAGAGGACCGCTGGGTAACTTAATAAATAAGCCAGATGAGCAGGTAAAACCACAGCTCTCTTTACATTTCATGAGTAAACCTAGTGAGAAGTGCCTGTGGGTGCTCAAAAGGGGGGACGCGGTGTAAGCCAGCACATGCGTGATACTGCGCAGATGCTTTAGCAGTGACAGCTGGCAAGGCAAATGGTCTAGAGTGCAAGCATTCAAGGTAATTACAGTGATTATCCACAAATCCAAAGCTGCCATATGAAAACTAACCGAGTGCTGTACAGAGATCAAGCTGTTATTCATTTAGCAGTATGTGGCATCCTCCCAAACACGGAGATTTTATTGGGAAGTTTGATGAATCAAACCTCTCTCAACATCACCATCATGCAAAACAGACATGTTATTTTGTGAAAATCTTCCCCTTGACTGCTGTCATATGCCAATGTATGACGTGAGGCATATTGCAACCCCCGCCCCCCAAACCCCAGATTCCAATTGGCCTAGTTATGCACGTGAGCCCCAAGTTTTAAATTAGTCGGAACAAGTAGAGTGAGTACTCACACTGAGAGAAAATTCATCAATAGAACATTGACGAGCACATCACATTAAATTTCTTACTTCCATCCATCCCAGCCGTCTTCGGCAGTAGGTGGGGGACACCCTGAATTTATTGCAGCCCAATTGCAAGGCACACAGAGACCAACAACCATACACACTCACAACTGAGGACAATTTAGAGCGTTCCATTAACCTGTCATGCATGTTTTTGGAATGTGGGAGAAAACCCGCACAGGAACGGGGAGAACATGCAAACGCCATATAGGGACGCCGGAGGCGGAATCAAACGTCTGCACTGTGAGGTAAAAGATCAATACTATAATAATGTTAACCTCAGTGTGTCTACATTCTTCCTCACGTCTAAGAATAATAATAATAATAATAATAATAATAATACATTTAATACATTTACGCAGAGCGGAATGTACCCTCAGACTTTTTTTCTGGTGATGGTCAAACTCAGCACAAGCGGTTGGACTCAAACGCAAGACTTGAGGCATGAATCTGTTCTGACAGACTGTTTAATAAAAGTGAAAATGTCAGCGTCAGGCTCAGAGGGCGTAATCAGGAAATTCTGGTGATTTCCCACTGGGCCAGGCTGGTATACGCACTGCTTGGGGAAACTACTCCATGACACGTGGATCCAACTATCACTTGATTGTACAAATGTACTCATAACACGTACATGCACACCATTATATTACATACACTGACTAGACTACCTTTGTTTCTCAGGGTGTCATCAAGTCACAATAATTTAACACCAAAGTAACAATAATGTTACTTGCAACAGCAACAAAACATGATGGCAAAGTCTCTTCCGATCAATCAGCATCAATCCGCTGAGGAGTGCCCTGGAAGAAGCGGGAATCGTTTTCAAAATAAGGGTGTTAAGGACTGAGGACAGTTTGAACTGCGACAGACAGTTAGAACTCATCGGTACAGTACCACCATTTTGACTTATATAGCGCCTTTCAAGTGACTTATGGATGCTTTGACCCAAGGTCATGTTTACTCATGTTAACCAATGAGTCTTCCATGGAATGAACATCATCAACACCAACATCGGTGCTCGTGTTGATCTTCCATACCTCCAGCATCAACTGCCTGTGAAACAAGTGCAGATGAATAGCACTAATCTTGCCATCTTTTTGAGGTCATTTTACACTCTCTTGAAACTTGCTGCGTGAAAGCGATACTTATCACTCATTTATCTGTTTTCATCAAGAGCCGCTTTACCTTTGCAAGTCTCAGTCTTTATTTTTTTTTCTTTTAATATGGTTGTTCACGCTTGTATTAACACAAATTATGCTCACAGATGTTGAAAAATGTTGTGGACACACACCCAAATGCAAAACTCTTTAGGTTTGTTTATCAAGATGTATATCACAAATTAAACAAAGGAAACAACAAAGGATCGTGTGTGTGTGTGTTATCAAAAGATCAATCAGATACGCCGTTTAATGTATTTTTAGGTAGCAATTTTTCGACAGAACCTCAGGGTATACACAAACGATCATGAATAATGTTTTTTTTTACAAAAACACCCCCCCAAAAAACAATGGCACCATTGCTTGTCCTTAATTGCAAGTCTGCTCACCTCATAAGAGCAGGTCTTTATTGCCCTTTTGGAAGGGAAGATGCTACTCTAATTTAACAGGAATAGACCTCCATTCATTATTCAAGAACAGGTCAGTGCAGAGATGATCAAAAGAACAACAAGTTTTATCAAACAAACAAGCTCATAATTTATGTTCGACTGAGGAGCATTCCACAACAGTTCAGCATCGATTATTTATACATTTGTAAAACTGCAAACTTGGGCAAAGGTACTGAATGCCACATTTGAAAATTGTACAAAGTACCTCAGCTTAGGAGGTTTGCCTGACACCAGCCTCTCTCACGTTACAACACCATCAGTCGGGTATCCTCTTACTTTCTATAACAAGTGGAACAAACCTTTGTCTTTTCAGCTAAAATTCTGACAACTAATTTGCTGCCTCAAGAGGAACCATGTAGAGTCAGCCGGTTTTGTATAAATTACCTGAAATCGATTTTGAGTGAAAGCACAAGTGTGGCCAAACACTAAATGCAACCAATTCAATGTTGTATATTTTGGAATGAACATTTGGAACCGGAAGATTATTGCATGTGGTTGACAAGACCCCTCGGTCATGCCTGTTGTCTAAACAGTCTCTAATAAGCCATTCTTATCAAAGTGTGGTGTGTTTTGATACAATAAAACTACATTAAAGGCATATGATGGAGCCAGAGAGGTGATAGATGATCCTCCCCCTCCCCCCAAAAAATTGAATAATAGTTTACTGTTAAATCATACAGTTTCAACATGTAAATATCACAAAGAATGTGTTTTGAAAACTGCAAACACCCTCTTTTGAAGTGATATTGTAAGACAATAACAGAATTTGAACATTTTATTCTTTGACGTTCATTCGCTGAATAAAAAAAACAAAAAAAATCTGAAGTTACCAATTATTCATTACTTGAGTAGTAATTGACGGGTTTATTCCCACGCAATACTTTCTCTAACTCCAGTAATTATTGAGAAGAAGTTTTAAATATTACCGTAAAGGAACTGTACTCTTACTTGAAAACCATTTTTGGCTACTCTGCCCACTTCTGTTTCGCACCGCGAATCATCTTGCATGTGAAATCATCACTGTTGCAAGATTATTGACATTGGGTTGGTCCTATTTATTTTCATTTTTCACATCAGTATTGACTTTCAGATTGCAAGACATTGCCTGTAAATTTAAGAAGGCTCTTAATCCCTCTTCGTGTCAGCACATTCACAGGAGAGTTCATCACAATGTTGGCAAGTGTGATGCAAAAACCGCTGCTATGGTTTAGAACGAGAGTCATAGGCCTTGTCTATGGTAATGAAATGTTTTGCAGACAGCCAACACGCATTGATCTTGGGAAGGATCAACATCATACTGCACAATTTGTGATTTGTGCACATCAGCAGCTTCGCATCTAGTATCGTCTCATGAAAATCTCAGTCTTGCCATCAAAGCATTGCCATCCTTGAAGCTCTCATCATTATGCGTCAGCTTTGTTCAATTTTGACTTGACAGTGACTTGACCACAGTGTTGTCTTCCCTTGAAAATGTCCTCCCACACAGCTTGATTAGATTCCTAAACGGAGCATAACGTTCTGAAAGTGAGAAATGTCAGCACCTACCAAGGTGATTCTGAACTCAGTGGTATTGATCAACAACAGTGTCGGCTTCCCTTTCGATGGATGGCAGTCATTTAGACATGTGGGGGCCATTAAAAGTTTTGTTTATTGCTCTTTAAAAACAGGGCCATCTTCCCTTGTGATCAAAAGAGGTGTGAGAACCGGACAGAAAGATTTTTGCAAGGAATCAATAGAAGATCTGGAGGTGACGGACTGGTGCTGAGATGCAGATAACTTATGAGAACAAACGGTTCCTCTAAAACTCCATGATGGACTGTGACCCAGCATGTCAGGAGGCTGGCAAGGAAGGAGTAATTACTTTTCCTGTTTACTCTGACCTTGTTCAATCTCTGATGTCACTCACCACATAGTTTCATGAAAACAAAACAAAAACAGAACAAAACAAAAACATTCTGTCTATATTTAATTAACTATTCCACCCATTCAAATCACAAAAGGCATTTTATTTGTTTCTAAAAATGCCAAAAGTAAACAGAAATTTACTACATTTGGCGCCTGCACTGATAAAGCCATGGGAACTGGCCACTCCACCATTATTATGATAATACTTGGCCAGTGCTTTCTTTCAGTCAGCCGAAGAGCTGAGTAAGCTGGCAAGAGCAACAAGTAGTCCTCACTGTATATATTGAAGTGACTTCACTGATTTGAATCTGAAGACTCCCCTCCGTGAGTCGTCACCTTACCGTGGTGGAGGGGTTTGTGTGTCCCAATGATCCTAGGAGCTAAGTTGTCTGGGGCTTTTATGCCCCTGGCAGGGTCACCCATGGCAAACAGGTTCTAGGTGAGGGGCCAGACAAAGCACGGCTCAAAGACCCCTGATGAAGATTAAAATAAATGGATCGAAGTTTCCCTTGCCCGGACGCGGGTCACCAGGGCCCCCCTCTTGAGCCAGGCCTGGAGGTGGGGCTCGTTGGCAAGCGCCTGGTGGCCGGGCCTACACCCATGGGGCCCGGCCGGGCACAGCCCGAAGAGGCAACGTGGGTCCCCCTTCCGATGGGCTAACCACCCATGAGAGGGGCCAAAGGGGTCGGGTGCAATGTGAGCTGGGCGGCAGCCAAAGGCGGGGACCCTGGCGGTCCGATCCTCGGCTGCAGAAACTAGCTCTTGGGACATGGAATGTCACCTCTCTGGCAGGGAAGGAGCCCGAGCTGGTGTGTGAGGCACATAATTTCCGACTGGATATAGTCGGACTTGCCTCCACACACAGCCTGGGTTCTGGTACCAGTTCTCTCGAGAGGGGTTGGACTCTCTTCCACTCTGGAGTTGCGAAGTTCCCATCAGAACCCGAGTGGTGTTTTGTTATTGGACTTCTGTGCTCGTCACGAATTGTCCATAACGAACACCTTGTTCAAACATAAGGGTGTCCATATGTGTACTTGGCACCAGGACACCCTAGGCCGCAGTTCGATGATCGACTTCGTAGTTGTATCATCGGATTTGCGGCCGCATGTTCTGGACACTCGGGTGAAGAGAGGGGCGGAGGTGTCAACTGATCACCACCTGGTGGTGAGTAGGCTCCGATGGTGGGGGAAGATGCCGGTCCGTCCTGGCAGACCCAAACGTATTGTGAGGGTTTGTTGGGAGCGTCTGGCTGAATCCTCTGTCAGAAGGAGTTTCAACTCCCACCTCCGGCAGAGCTTTTTCCATGTTCCGGGGGAGGCGGGGGACATTGAGCCCGAGTGGACCATGTTCCGTACCTCTATTGTTGAGGCGGCCAATCTGAGTTGTGGCCGTAAGGTGGTTGGTGTCTGTTGTGGCGGCAACCCCCGTACTCGCTGGTGGACACCAGCAGTAAGGGATGCCGTCAAGCTGAAGAAGGAGTCTTATCGAGCCTTTATGGCCTGTGGGACCCCAGAGGCAGCTGACGGGTACCGACTGGCCAAGCGGAACGCAGCTTTGGTGGTCGCCGAGGCAAAAATCCGAGCATGGGAAGAGTTCGGTGAGGCCATGGAAGCCGACTTCCGGACGGCTTCGAGGAAATTCTGGTCCACCATCCGACGTCTCAGGAGGGGGAAGCAGTGCACCACGAACACTGTGTACAGTGGGGATGGGGCGCTGCTGACTTCGACTCGGGACGTTGTGAACCGGTGGGCAGAGTACTTCGAAGACCTCCTCAACTCCACCAACACGCCTTCCTTAGAGGAAGCAGAGCCTGGGGACTCTGAGGTGGGCTCTCCTATCTCTGTGGCTGAAGTCACCGATGTGGTTAAAAAGCTCCTCGGTGGCAAGGCCCCAGGGGTGGATGAGATCCGCCCGGAGTTCCTCAAGGCTCTGGATGTTGTGGGGCTGTCCTGGTTGACACGCCTCTGCAACATCGCGTGGTCAACAGGGAGAGTGCCTCTGGATCGGCAGACCGGGGTGGTAGTCCCTCTTTTTAAAAAGGGGGACCGGAGGGTGTGTTCCAACTACAGAGGGATCACACTCCTCAGCCTCCCTGGTAAGGTCTATTCAGGGGTGCTGGAGAGGAGGGTCTGTCAGGAAGTCGAGCCTCAGATTGAGGAGGAGCAGTGTGCTTTTCGTCCCGGCCGTGGAACAGTGGACCAGCTCTACACCCTTAGCAGGGTCCTCGAGGGTATGTGGGAATTCGCCCAACCAGTCTACATGTGTTTTGTGGACTTGGAGAAGGCGTTTGACCGTGTCCCTCGGGGAGTTCTGTGGGGGGTGCTTCGAGGGTATGGGGTACCGAACCCCCTGATACGGGCTGTTCGGTCACTATACTACCGATGTCAGAGTTTGGTTCGCATTGCCGGCAGTAAGTCGGAATCGTTTCCAGTGGGGGTAGGACTCCGCCAAGGCTGCCCTTTGTCGCCGATTCTGTTCATAACTTTTATGGACAGAATTTCTAGGCGCAGCCGAAGCGTTGAGGGGGTCCGTTTTGGGGGCCTCAGTATTGCATCCCTGCTTTTTGCAGATGATGTGGTGCTGTTGGCTCCTTCAAACGGGACTCTCCAACTCTTACTGGAGCGTTTCGCAGCCGAGTGTGAAGCGGTTGGGATGAAAATCAGCACCTCCAAATCTGAAACCATGGTCGTCAGTCGGAAAAGGGTGGAGTGCCCCCTCCGGGTCGGGGAGGAGATCTTGCCCCAAGTGGAGGAGTTCAAGTATCTTGGGGTCTTGTTCACAAGTGGGGGCAGGAGGGATCGGGAGATCGACAGGCGGATCGGTGCAGCGTCTGCTGTGATGCGGACGTTGTATCGGTCTGTCGTGGTGAAGAAGGAGCTGAGCCAAAGGGCGAAGCTCTCAATTTACCGGTCGATCTACGTCCCAACCCTCATCTATGGTCACGAGCTATGGGTCGTGACCGAAAGAACGAGATCCCGGATACAAGCGGCCGAAATGAGTTTTCTCCGCAGGGTGTCCGGGCTCTCCCTTAGAGATAAGGTGAGAAGCTCGGTCATCCGGGAGGGGCTCAGAGTCGAGCCGCTTCTCCTCCACATCGAGAGGAGCCAGATGAGGTGGCTTGGGCATCTGATTCGGATGCCTCCTGAGCGCCTCCCTGGTGAGGTGTTCCGGGCATGTTCCACCGGGAGGAGACCCCGGGGAAGACCCAGGACACACTGGAGAGACTATGTCACCCAGCTGGCCTGGAACGTCTCGGGATCCCCCGGGGAGAGCTGGAAGAAGTAGCTAGGGAGAGGGAAGTCTGGGCTTCCCTGCTAAAGCTGTTGCCCCCACGACCCGGCCCCGGATAAGCGGTAGATGATGGATGGATGGATGGATGAATCTGAAGACAAAACTAGATACACCGTAAAAGCCTGGCTGAGCCCCATCTAATAATAATTGATGAGGAGAAAATTGTACCTCAAATTTGTGCTCACAAGTCAAAACCAAAAAAAAGAAAAAGGCTGGGTAAAATTTCACTCGTATCGTACGGCATAACCGTACCTGGAAATCAAACCCGGACCACTTATTTCTTGTCTTGTCAGGCTACAGAAAAAGATCAGCAATTGGCCTCATTGTTCCTATACTATTGGAGGGGAGTGTAATTGCCGGTTGGTAGTGTTGTTTCTTTTCTAGATGGGTGTGCGTGTGAGAGACAATCAGACTTCCTTGTCACCACTGCAGGAAGCATTTGACGAGAGCAGCAGCCTATAATTTATTCGGATGGTTCTGCCCTCCTCCATTCCCTCTGAAGGTCATCCTTCATACTGATAAGAAAGTTAAAAGAAAAGCTTTTTTCACCAGCGATAATCAACGGCTTATTCCTTCAGGAGTCGTGTCGCAATGTGGCTGTCAGCATCCTGCTGTAATACATGCCGTCAGAAGATGCTGCGCCATTGCAAGGGATTTGCTGCAGTAAGGTTTCATTCTCAGGTTGTCGGGCTGACAAAGACAATTGATTGAGGTTGTTTTGCAATATAGCAGGCCAGAGAACACCAGAATGAGCCATAAAACTTGATAAATAACAGCTTAGGAGCTGACAATTTCCCAGAAAAACACATCACTGGAGATTTAAGCTCAAGTGTTTGTGTCCTTTGGTTAATTTATAGACGACACGTTTATACTGCTGTACTTTCTTACCCCCCAAGTCACTTTATGCAGTTGAATGCATATTGTGAAATTGACTACATTAAAGCGACAAATCATTGGGGGACCTTTTACAAATTAAAAACTATAAAAAATATATTTGAAGGAAAATAAATGGATATAGAGGGCCCTAATAACATATATGAGTTCCTCCAAAGAGTTTATAACACCTGACTGCATAGACAGATGCAGGCAGCTAGAGTGACTAGCCGCACATTTCTTCAAACTTATTTCAATAAATCGTCACTCTGCTAGAATTATCCATCCCTTGAGCCATCCATTATCTGATCCGCTTTATCCTCACGAGGGTTGCGGGTGAGCTGGAGCCTATCCCGGCCGACTTTGAGCAGTAGGCGGGGTACACCATGAACTGGTTGTCAGCCAATCGCAGGGCACACATAGACAAACAACCGTTCTTGTTCACAATCACACCTGGGGACAATTTAGAGTGTTCCTTTAACCTGCCACGCATGTTTTTGGAATGTGGGAGGAAACTGGAGTACCCGGAGAAAATGCATGCAGGCACGGGGAGAACATGCAAATTCCACCCAAGAAGGCTAGAACCTAATTTAGCTACCTGGGTAACCAAAGTGACCAGTGACCAATGATCCTATCCGAGCTATGGACTCCGACACCTCACCAATATTATTATTACTCGATCTTAGCTCTTTGACATCCCCAATAATAACATACTATTAGAACTCAGAATGTGTGTTTGTATTTCAGGCTGAGCTCTTTCCTAGTTTAATTATTAGCTCTCAGAGAGGACACACCATGTAATTTATGGTAATACGACTGAGTTGAACTATATGTTGCCTGTTTGTAGTGCCACTTCCTCTGTTTGTCCTTCCTCCTCCTCCCTAATCAGGAGATGGGGCTTAGTAATGATGACCCAATTGGATGTCGCTGTACAGATTCTGCTCTGATCAAAATGGACATGATTTGCATCAACTAAGATGCACAAGAGCTGGGTCGACCACTCGGAAGCACTGTTATGAAAATTTCTTTCTTGACCAACCGGGCTCTCCGCACGAGTCTCCCTACAGCATTTTCATCTTGTTAAATGGATTTTATATCATTGCAACTAACAATGTTTAGTACAATATTGTATCAAATGTTGCACACTCAGCATCAATTGCAGCCTGGTTATCCTGGAAGGGGAATTCTCCCATCTGCGGCCCCTTCTTAAGGTTTCTCATTTTCCCCCAGATGGAGTTTTTCCCTGCTCTCCTGGGGGTTAAGGTCAGGGGAAGTCGTGGATACTGGTCAACTGTAGGCATGTGAAGCCTTTTGAGACTGGTTTTGATTAAGGGCTATATAAATAAATGTGACTTGACTTAGAAGCTAGATTCGAAACCACAACCTCTGTACAGATTTGCAGTGTTTGAGTTGAGTGCTTTTTCTCATATTTTTCTTGGGCAGATGTTCTTGGTTGTTGATGTGAAAGATGTGGGAACAGAAAAGTGAACAAGGGACAAGTTAAAGATGTCTGTAAAAACTTCCACCAGCTCTAAAGAACTCGGCCAGGGATGTACCGGTAATTGGTGCCTACTGCTTTTCAGTGAAAGCTCTTTACTATCTCTGTCGGTACAATCTCTTTGCGTCAGTCAGTGTTGAGTGTGGCAAAGTGGGTGTAGAAGTCATTCAATTCATTTTGCGGTGACTTGCTGCTGCTGGTCGTGACGGTGCTCCTCGACCACAACCCGCTAGTTGTGACACTATTATAGAACACTGTTACATACAATTGAGTTTTCATCAAGACCAGACATGGGGAGTAATGAGTCAAATAAGCAAGGACGAGTGAACATGTATTAATTTATTCTGAACTGCCAAATAGGAAATCACATGTGCTATATTATTGGTTTAAACTAATGAAATTATACAGAGGCCTATACAGAAGTTCACAAATGATTATAACAATCACATTCTATGCTTTCTGCAGCACTTCATCGAAGTCGACAAAAAATAAAACATTATTCTCCATGTTGCAGATGGTTCATTGTTCATCAAGAGTGACTGATGTAGAAAGATGCCAAGAAGCAATAAACGCACATAATGAGCTTCTTCTTACCTGATGATTATTTAATAACGTTTAATGGGCTGTTGGACAGTGACTCATATAGTCTTTGTTTTAGATTATTAAAAGCATATAAATGAGTCATCCTCTGAAGTCAGCAGCTTTGTTTTTTTTTTGTTGTTGTTGTTGTTAGGATTCCATGTTGAAATTGTACCTTTGGGATGAATGTTGCCAGTACAATACATCATTGTTTTAGTGTCTGCCTGGTGCTCCCATAGCTCTAAAATATTAAGGTGGGTATGTCACACAAAAGTGTGGGAAAGAAACCTCCGTGCCTGTTGAGACCTATTTCAGATCAATCCGTCTAACTCGATTGTGTGGAAATAGTCTATTGAAAGTTTTAGTGACATTTATCAGGGGAGCGATGGAGACTTTGCCAAGTCTTTTAAGACTTATTTTCTCCCAATACGATTGACAAAGGGCAGGGCAGGATTGTCCCTGTGAAACACAGTTCAGAGCATTTCTGAGGCCCCCATGCACACCCAAAATTAAATCAAGTGGATCAAATTGAGGCTACTGAAGTCTGGGCCGGTCCTAATTTCATGCAATTCTCAGTATGCCTGTCTCTTTCCCTTTGCCCTGATAGTTTAGTGGAAAACGAGCTACATTCACGTATGCAGAGCATACTGACTAGATTGTAGTTAACTTCGGTGAGAGCGTTGTGACCTGTTTAGCAGCAATTGAATATACCTTTGCCTTTCACTTTTGGACTGAAAGGTTGAGCAAAGCAGAATCCAATTTCATCTCAGATGCTGCTTGCCTGTGGATTTGCTCATTTAACACATGTTCACATCAATAATGGAAAAATCCACGAGTGTATTCAATTATTGGAATAAAACTGACCTAGTGAAAGCTTTGGGTATCATTAAACCTAAATCAATTCAATGTAGGCAATAGTTTACCGGTAGTCTGAAAATTGTAACAATCTTCACTTTCATCGAAGTGTAAAGAAATGTTAATTGCTGTTAACATTAAAACTTTAATACAAAATGTAATAAAAATGCAACCAGTTTTAACTTTTATAACAAAGACTTAGGGCCCTATTTTGACAGACTGGTACCTGTGCACTTGGTCGTAAAACGAGTATAAATTCTTTTTCGTGCCAGCACAAGTTTTGTCAACCATGTTTGGGGCCATGTTGTGCCTATCTGGTCATTCTATTGCATGGAATTGCCCCCGACTCATCTAAAAACAGAAAGAAGTCTTCGCTTGGTGTAAAAACGGGCTCCATCGTCATTTTCATTCCAGGGAGTTAAGCACGTTGGTGAATTTGGTGGACTCATTCCTGAACTCATTTCTCCCGCGTCGCCCGCGTACATTTGCAAAATTGGTTACAAAAAGTAGACAAGATTTAGACAAGCAAAAAGCAGGTCTAACTCATACTGCAGATTGTACAATGCAATTTTGGTGTATTTAATCAAGGTGCAGGCAGACAAAGCGCTCCACGAACATGTGTGATGGACTTCATGGTAATGTATTTCAAAATATTACATCATCTTGGGACAAGCTCTCTGAATCATTGTACAATCAATTAATTATAATCATTATTATCCATCCATCATCCATCCTTGATCTAATTCACGGGTATACTGGAGCCTCTCCCAGTTGACTACGGGCACTAGGTGGGGTCCACTCTGAACTGGTTGCCAGTCTATTGCAGGACAGACATGGAAAAACAACCAGCCACACTCACAATGACACCTGCTGTGAATGTTTTTTGGAATACTGGTGGAAAGTGAAGTAATAGGAGAAACCCCTCTGATAGGGGGAGAACATGCAAACTCCACACAGGGAGGCTGGACCCCGGAATCGAACCCTCGACCTCTGCACTGTGAGGCAGATGCGTTAACCAGTCAAGCACTGTGCCACCCGAACCATTATCATCTAAAAAATATTATGATGGCATCTACGACACTATTTGAAGGGGGTGGTGGGTCACACTCGGACATACGATCAGAGGTGTGATGCCGTCTTCAATTGCCAACGTCACATGCAAGGCCGACTACAACATCTGCAAGGGGAGATCTTGCAGTTTACCTGCCAATGTCATGCACGGACCCCAGCAAGTCGATTTATGTTTCCTCAATGTCAAGCACGGCGTAGTTGGGCGTACTGCATCTCTGCCACTCTGATTTTGATGCAAATGACGGACGTGGGTGGAATTGGCCGAGGAAAAAAACTACTTCCATCCCTCTAAGGCGCAAACACCCCGTCTCACCCACCTCTACCATTGCAAAGTCTAGGAAAATAGCAAATGAAAGAAAACTCCACCCATGCGCAGAGTTAGACTGCACTCCACAAAAAATAAATAAATAAATCACAAGGTCTATTTCACTGCACAGGAAGAGAATGAGGGTAAAAGAGGATCAGCAAATGACATGTTATGTCAGAACATTATATGATTCCATCTTTTTCACGGGATTGTCAAAAGAGGTCACTAATCTAAATAGTAACCTTCTATTGAAGTCAGCTTTGCTGAGTAATACAAACGTGAGTCAATCATGAATGCACAAAACAGGAAGCTGTATTGAGTGCAACACAGCCAATTCCTTTTTTTTAAAGAGCCACATGACAACTTGAGAACTTAATAAGTGAGGAGTGTCTCGAAAAATAAATTAGAAACTGGAATTCTTGTTGAAATCGAAAGTGAATGGTGTTGTTGTGTTGGCATGTCAAAGAAAGAAATTATTTCAGAGTTAATAGTTGCTGGTTGATGTCACAGCATATCATAGCAATCTCCATTTAACACACAAATATGGTCGGTTGGGATGAGATCAAAAGGATGCCTCAAACAGTCGACCCGGCTTTGATCATACTTTGATCTTCAGGACAAAGGACTGAACTGAGGCCTAATGTGCTGGCAAATACATCACATCAGATGAAGTGCTGCCATACAGTATCTGCTCTCAGACCACAGTTGAATAAGTCTCAAAGGATTAAACTGTTTGGCTTTTTCTTTGGCTATTTGTGAGTTTTGTAAACCCTGTTGTAAAGCCTGAACAAGGTGTTAAATGACACAGCGTTTGTGTCACAACATCCATACAGTGTGTGCTTTGCTGTAAATAAACATGAGTTTACTCTTGTAATGTTTCCTGTGAACCTTGTGAGATGCTACGATGTATTGCTTTTAAATTATCATTCAGTATAGTCAGGCACGACAACTCGATGTGAGCTATAGAAAGCTCCAGTGATCTGATATTACGACTGCTAACTACTGTTTGACATCAGTTGTCACACTGGACAGACTATTTGAACATTGGAAACATACACTAGATCCCCCTGCCTCAACTGGCGGACCGCGATCCAGTACCGGACCACCGACCTCCTCTGTCTGGAACCTCAGCAAATTGTATAAAATAATAATTTATTAAGTGATTTTTAGGTTATACATTTTTTATTTGTGGACTATAAACTGCGCATTACCGTGATCGCTTGTTAAAATAAACCGTTGTATTCTTTGCGTGCACTTACAGATGTATTGCAGAGGACTGCATCAGCGCGACTGTGTGTTGTTTTATGTTTGACTAACTGGAGACCCTGGCTGAGCAGGGCATGTCGGCGATACCGATGCGCCGATTGACTCCTCTGAAATTAAGGTGTGCCCACACATAAGCAATACACACGCATTCAAAATGGATGATTGTGTCAAGAAACAGACGCATGCGCGACGCCACAGTGTGCTCACAGCTTCAGTCCAGGAGAACCGCACAAACACAATTAGACAAGACAATCGCGGGAGGTTTCGATTGTGTGCAGTTTTGCTCCCGTCTACCCGGGGATCTTGCTGTTTAACAGCAGAACACCGCAACATGGTAAATGAACATCACGATGGCGTCCTCTAAATTTACTCCAAAGAGAAAGGTGGACAGTGAAAATCGGCGTTTCAATGAAGAATGGACTGACAAGTATGCTTTCATTCTACCTCCGCCGAGCACCAAGCCAATGTGTCTAATATGCCTAAAGACTAGCTCTGGTGAAGAGTCAAAATATTAAAATGAGTATTTTGTTTTGTTTTTGTTAAATTAAGGGGAAAAAAGACAACTACTGTTTAACAAAGTTAAAAGTAAAAATGTCTCATTTCCCTAAAAAGGCTATTTCTATCATTAAGCAGGCACAACTTAACAAAACAAAATAGTTCCTGTGCATAAACACAATACAGTTCCTCTCATTATTTGCAGTGTACTGGCAAAGTGAATAATTGTTATTTTCATGCACCCCATTATTGGTTGGTTGTGAGGAGTGTTGATTTGTACAACCATACTCAATGGGCATATAGCCCTGCTCCCCATGACCGCCGTGCATGGGACCGGACCTTGGTCTTATTAAAAAAATAAGTGGACCTACAGCATTTGTAGTTCAGGACCACTGCACTAGAGGAACAGTTTGCCTGATTGACTAATTAAAATGCACTTATGTTTCCTTAATTTGTGGCCCCGGTAGGAGATAATTAATTCTTCTTGAAAGCAGGGGTGTTGGAGTGGGAGTAAACGCTAAACACATTTTCATAAACATTATGGCAACAATATTAGGAACCTTTACAATACAATTTTGAATGTTGTATTGATAGATGGATTCACTGCCAACAGCCAGGGCGGTAACTGGCCGGAAAGGCTGGCAGCTGCCACCCATTGCCATCCTGTACGACTGCCTATGTCCAGCTTCTATTCTTTTTCTATCCTTGTCATTTACAGTATCCTGTGATGGATTATTCACACAGGTAAGTCAGTCTTCAGTTAACATAACACTTTTTTTGGATTGTTAGATAGATAGATACTAGTTTCACACATTTCATTAGGAGGCAAATCAAACAGCATGTCAGATCAAACCACTGCTATGGATCTTTGCAGCGTATCGGATGAGAAAGCCGTTGCCAAGTCAACAGCGCAGACGATGGATGAATGTTTGATTTAAACAGCAAAGAGGGCCGAAAAGGTGTGCTCTTCACTATGACATGAAAAAAGATATGCAAATGATGTAACATGAAGCAAACAGAGGCGGCAGACATAACAGTGAGTGTGAGAGGAGCTTTCGAGTGCAAAATAACAGGAAGAGTGTATTATTACAAAGTATGCATAAGACTGATCATCTTTCATTTCTTGTGAGTTTTTAATCACTTAGAGAATCAGAATCTCGTGCACACAATAAAGGACAAGAAGCTATGACAGGCGAGTGCGTCAACTGAGACAATAGCCATGTTCCTGTGTTATTCTTGATGTGAATGAAGATTGTCAGTGTGATTGCAAATAGATTACAGTAGATGCAGGCCAAGAATAAGCCATGGAAGATCTTAACGCAACAACTCACAGTATTGTAGTCTAAATCTGCATAGTCTTGATCAATTATGAATTAAAAACGGGGACAATCTGTGCATGGAATATTCTAAAATGCTGTACTGTATATTTTAGAATTATGTATTTGCAAAATTGGTTAGAAACGTGATTGTTGACCACATTCTGCAATGACTTTCTTACTCATTTTCAGTCCTGTCATGAGCATTTTCCTCTTTGCGTAACAGAACTGATATCTTTCTGAACGAGTACACAAAAAAGAACATTTCAATACAATCTAGGTACAGGAACCTCCCATACTGCCACTGAGATGATGTCCAACTACTTTGTCTCATCCAGTTACCATTAAGATATTTTGTTGCTTAAATTGTGGACCATATTTTCCTCAGTAAGGCTCAGACTTGCTCCACGATCATCAAATTCCAAAGAATGTGAGCGTCTGTATAAATAACTACACAAAGGAAAGGCAGGTGGATGATCACCGGGACTGAGATTAGCTGCAATGACGGTATTGTGAGCAATCAGGGAAGCGCAGCAACATACAGTAGCAAGCTGGATAGAGGCGATGACCTGTTTACTATGGCGGATGTGTACGGGAGGACATGAAAGAGGCTTAGGATAGGATAGAAGCAGGAGCTGAGGAAAAGTCTATATTCCCATTGGAGTGGGCTGGGTGTCATGAATGTGCACTTGAGTTTATTCAAGAAGTCCCATGCTCATGGATTATAGACTCAACCAGCGAGTCTTTCTCGAACAGTTTCAAAATATGCTAATCTCTGTTCTGTGCCAAACAGGGCCTGTGTGCAAAATATGTATACACTTCATTGCAACAGGTTTATGTTAATGTTGCATGCACAATTTGTCCCAGGAACTCATTCTCTTTCATAGAACAGTTTGTCGAGGATCTGTTGCTAGGGAAACAAATGCGTGGGATTGCTGTGTTGACGGTGGGGTTCACATGAGAAGCCTCCATCCCGCTGCCGCAAGACATTACGGGTCATCATATCTGGTCGTAATAGTTTGGCAGTCAGAGAGATATTATACTTGCTCGAGCGCTCACACAGGGTGTTTTTATTTTTTGTTTTATTTTACCCAGTAAAAATTATTGTACTGGCTAGAAACAGACAGCGACTGATGTTGATGTTAAAGGGATAGATTTTATTTGGCAAGCCTTTGTAATGATAACCACAAGGAACTAAGGAGTGAAAAAAAAACTCATCATAGTATAATAGAAACATGAGATAAAATGAGCCGACAAATAAGTGTATGGTGGGTTTTGAAAACGAGAACATTTGGCAAATGTTTTTGTGACCTAGAACTAATCCTGACCAGAATGCAACAGTTGATAACTTTCCAAACACAAACGTAGAACACGATTTTACAATTATTTGTTGTAATTTTTAAAAATGTAATTTTTATGAGGATAAGCTGTCCAGATAAATGATGGATGGATATATTTTTTGTCTAAAAGCACCAAATATTCAATATTCAGTAGAGTGGCCAGAAAATTGACTTAAATAAATAAACCGAATTCATCATTATTCTCTTAAATGCAATTATAAATCTGTGGGTTTCTCCTTCATGTTAGTTATTGTACAATCCGTTCCATTTAATCATATTGAGAGCTAAACAGTCCATGTTTTCTCTTCGACCTCAATTTCTGTGGTACAGCTCTAGCACACAGAGCTGACTCAAAGACTCAAAGAATGTTATGAATGGACTATCAGTATTCACTTTAACACGATCATAAATCTATTGGCTTCCTTCACCATGTCTAAGGTAAAGAGCCCATTGACATTATTCAATCCGTTCGATCTGTCTTCAAGGACCCGGTTTGGACACCCCTGATCAATAGGATGAAGAATGTATGCATTTGGAGTGGTATCTTGACTTAAAACTACACCAGTTTAAGAGTTTGTCAAATTGTCGCTTGGTTGATTTTTGCTTTGTTTTGTAAGCCAGAATTTGAATTCCGGGTGAATTTCAGAAACAAAGATGATTGAGTCGGGGGGGAGAGCAACTGTTGTTGCCGCAGTGGAGCTCACGTGTATAAAACAAAAATACTGCCATGGAGCAACAGCACGCCAAAACCCACATGTCACTCATTGGGCCCCGCCCCATAAATGCACACATTGTTTGTGTCACTTGCGGCTTGTCTCAATGTACAGTAATTTCACTTTGGAAAAACAGTTTCAAGCCTTCATTTTTTTCTCATTTTTATCCAAAACGGTGTTATTTGTATCTACACACAACACAATGTAGAGGTATGTCAAGGTCCCATTGTATATTAATTGACAGATACAAGGTATCCTTGACTGGTTCCACATTATTTCGTTGCCTGAAAGAAGTTGTTCTGAATTCATTATTTTCAGTTGCTCTTACCTCTGCATTTTCATAGTTTTCATAGGAAAGTAATAAGTCAAACTCCACATTTCCATTTAAAATGGAAATAAAGTAAATGCAGTGTCTGAAGACGAGTGTGTCAAGGGCTGCATAGAAAATGAATGGAGGAAGGTCAGGAGAGTGAGGCTGGCTGTGCGATGCAGGGTAAGTTGAGTCTCAGGAAATGGAGTCTAGGGCATAAGAGAAGACCAAGCAAAGATGGATTGCAGCAGATGGAACTGCAGGAAGAGAAAAAGAGGATCTAGCTTGGGTACAGATGAGGAACCTTGCAAAAAATACCAGGCTGTGCCAGAGGCTGAAAGAGTTGGCACATCAGCCTGGCACAGTGGAACCACTGTGTGGTCAGGCATCATGGGCACGTGCAACAGAAAAGCAATCATAAAAAGCAGCGCGTCTTTTGTCGTGGATTCTTTTTCATTCGAGCAACACAAGTTGAACAAATGTTTACGTATTCAGTCCAGATTTTCTAATCATAATCAGGACACCAACCAATTGCTACCCTGCGTGAACGAATAACCAGGCTCACCACTTCAGTGTCCACACGTTTCCAGCCCATCTGCTCTGCGGGAAATTATTCTGTCCTGACTGAGCGGGATCGCAATAAGATCATACACAGGCATTACATGATCCCACGAACAGAGCGTGACTGTGGCCATCGCCAGACTCTGTGAGGAGACGGTCCAAGCAATTATCTGGGAGAAGTATGGAGAAAACACAACTTGAGTCAACAGAAACACAAACACTTTCATTCTTTCAATCATAACTTTTCTACGAGAGCAATTGTTTCAATGAAAGTGCCCGAGTCTCACAACAGCATCTCAAACCAATTTAGAGTCTTTCTTTATGATTTATTTGCAGTGTTCTACCAAAGGTTGAGTAAGTGATAATGGGGGTGGAACTTCAATGGTCCAACACAATCTGTTGTATGTTCATGCTGTATGTCAAAAAAATTGAACCCACAAGAAATGATAGGAAGTGTGGGCATGATAAAAACATAAGTGACATTTGGTCCCGAGTTGAGGGGATTTGTCATGTCTGTTGCAAAAATGGACCCAAGTGCACAGGCGTGCAGGAAGTACACAAAATGTATTTTCTAAAACAAAACAAAAGGACAAACAAGACATGTGGAACCAGAAATTTTATTCACTCATTCATTTTCCGATCCGCTTTATCCTCACAAGGGCCGCGGGGGGTGCTGGAGTCTATCCCAGCCGTCTTCGGGCAGTCGGCGGCGGACACCCTGAACCGGTTTCCAGCCAATCGCAGGGCACACAGAGACGAACAACCATCCACGCTCGCACTCACACCAAGGGACAATTTGGAGTGTTCAATCAGCCTGGAATGTGGGAGGAAAACCGGAATACCCGGAGAAGACCCACGCAGGCTCGAGGAGAACATGCCAACTCCACACAGGGAGGCCGGAGCGGGGAATGAACCTAAGACCTCTGCACTGTGTGGTCAACGCGCCAACCACTGGGCCCACCAGAAATATTAAATAAACCCATCCCCGGGGTGCACACAAAGTGTGTGTTACAAATATTCCTATGCAAAGTATGGGTATTATCAGTTGGATTGTTGTGTGAAGAGGTGTGTGAATTTATTCACAGCTCAGGCCATGTGTACAGTGGACACAAATAACCTTTTGGTAGAACACTCAAACTACAAATAGAAGACTGACTCACATCACCAACATTCAAAAATATAAACAAGGGTTTCCCAAACTAAGTTGGAGCCGTTGACTCATTGTGCCCAATGAAACATTCTCGCTTAATGAATTCAGGCCGATGGGAACCAGAAATTAATCAATGCACAAATAATCTGCAATCTAAATGGCCTGAAAGAATTCATTCCCTCACGGTTCATTCATTCTAGACGATAGTTGTTAATTAAAGATTATTCCTTTCTAAATTAGACATCAGACCATTTGTTATTTTTCTTTTTACTCTCCCATCAAAACTACACACACCATGAAACAAAACCAAATATAATCTAAACACATGGCATATGACAAATAATATGTTAAGGTCTGATTAATCAAACTAGGTAACAAATTAATATGCCTACTATGCTTTGTTATAAAACTTGATTTGGGCGTCCTAAGAAAATGGGATGCTCGAGTGGACTTTTTGTATTGCACTTATAACTGTGTCTAACTATAAAAGAATCACAATTAAGTGAAATGCAAACATAGTATTTTCAAACATCTTATCTAATGTGTAATATGTGAGTGTTCCCATACAGGATTAAGAAAAAAATGGCATGTACCGGTACCTAGGAGCAACAACATCATCAATACGCACTACCAGCACTGGAGCCCCACAGGGATGTATCCTCTCGCTACTGCTCTTCTCTCTCTACACAAACGATTGCACCTCAACAGATCCAGCTGTCAAACTCATAAAGTTCGCAGACGACACCACGGTCATCGGTCTCATCAAAGACGGCGACGAGTCTGCGTACCGCCAACAAGTGGAGCAGCTGGAGCTCTGGTGCAGCCGACACAACCTCGGGCTGAACACGCTCAAGACTGTAGAGATGATCGTGGACTTCAGGAAAGATTCTTCTCCACAGTTGCCCCTCACACTATCCAACTGCCCTGTGTTAACCGTAGAGACCTTCAAGTTCCTGGGAATCACAGTCTCCCAGGACATGAAGTGGGAAGTCAACACCATCTCCATCCTGAAAAGGGCCCGGCCGCGGATGTACTTCCTGAGGCTGCTGAGGAAGCATGGCCTGCCACAGGAGGTGCTACGACAGTTCTACACGGCAGTCATCGAATCAATCCTGTGTTCTTCCATCACGGTTTGGTTTGGGGCCGCCACAAAAAAGAACAAAATCCGACTTCAACGGACAGTTAGGACGGCGGAAAAAATCGTTGGCACCGCCCTACCCACTCCTGAGGACTTGCACACTGCAAGAATCAAGACAAGGGCACGGAAAATCCTCCTGGATCCCCCGCACCCTGCCCACCACCTTTTTCAGCCACTCCCCTCAGTCAGACGCTACAGATCCATGCGCACCAAGTCCAGTAGACACTTAAACAGTTTCTTCCCTCTAGCCATTAACTCCTTAAACAGTCACTGACGTAGTCACTCTTCTTGCACCACAAAATGATACAAAACTACTGGTTACTCTAAAATGGTTCAATGATTTTGTTGTTTACGATGATACTAGTGCAGCGTGTTATACCGGAGACAAATTCCTTGTGTGTTCTACATACTTGGCCAATAAAGATAAATTTTTCTTCTCCAATCCTGGACTATACTTGAGATGACCAACACAACACACCACAAACAAAAAAAATGTCCACTCACAACTGTGAGTCTGCACACCCCTGCTACTTACTTCCCAAAGGATTTGCCATTTTAATATTGATCACTTTTAACATTGTTGAAGTCGACTGTTTTACAAGCAGCTCAAGGATAATCACTGAGTTTGTATAATCTTTTGGAGGTATCCGATCATGGGGCCTTTGCTGACTTTGATCATAGAGGTAGGGGAAAAAATTATCCAGTTACTGTCATGTGTAAAAACAAGGAAGCTGCTTTGTATAAAATTGAAAAGATTACTGTACGTGCCTGGGCGGTTACTGCCTGGGCGGTTACTCTGGTCTTGGTACAGTAGCTGCAAGCAGAAAATTGATTCTACGGTGTGGATCTTAAAAAACAAACAAAAAACAAATATACTGATCTGCAAAGAGCCCATCGAGAAGTTACATTCCTGCTTCACACACACACACGGCCAAGCGTCAATCAATATGATGCCATCTCAAATGACACGATTCACATTGATTAAATTGAGGAAATGCTTAAAAGGGGAGAAAAAAAATCACAGTATAAGTCAAATTGTTATGGCTTGTTTAGTCTGGACACCAAAAGGCACAGATGGGCGACAGGTGGTTAAAATGGTTGGGAACAGTTTATTCATAAAAACACGGGTAGGAAAAACAAAACGTGAGGATGCAGACAGTCGAGACAGAGAGGTTTGTCTCACTGGAGGATTCTAACAAGGAGCACTGCAGTGAAAACAAAAGTCCAGGGCGAAACAAGTTACTCTCTCTGCGGGTTGACGGGAAATGTCAGGAATAAAGAAGCATCTCAGACCTCCACCCAAAATAAATAAATAAATAAATAAATAAATAAATAAATAAATCCTGCAGCACTATCGAACCAGAAGGAATTCTGACGACATCTTGCTTGCAGACCAAGCCTTTTATGATGCACAAAAGACAAATTATGCTTGATCGTGTCAATCAAAACATAAAATTCTCATTTTGCGACGGAGGTTGCATAATATTCCAAGTTCATGAAACAATGACACACAAATAACAAAATAGCAATTGTGCTATCGGCAAGTGGCAGGGCATATCCTATCAAGCATTCTCACATGGTGCATACCGGATCAAAGGTAAGACCTCTTATCAGTTGCTTTCGTCTCTCGGAAGGACTTCTGTCTGCAACTCCTTGGGAATACGAGCGTCAGGCAGCCTTTTCCTTTACAGATTGAAACAGCTGATGTTTGTTTTTAGATGGCCAATTCTCTTTTTCACTCAGTGGTGCTTTAGTCTTATTTCAGTTTGTTTACGGCTCTTGTTTGGTGAATTTTGTGGGTAGCTGTCATGAGGAACGGGAAAGTGGATAATTGCATGCAACAAAATTCTTTGTTAATTGCATTTGAAAAATACTAATTGCAAGGTGCCTTATTGTTGTTGTTGTAATTGGGGCCTGAGCACCACTATAAATTCAAATGCAAGATTTGCCCCGAGAGAGAAAAGCATTGATGTGGTAGTGGTGTCACGGCATGAAAGCTCAGCATGCCAAGCATCCCTTCAAATTGCTCTGATGTCATATCTACCAGCTCAGGGCCTCAAGGGTGCATATTTGCATGGAGCAGGGGCCCCTTGGTTTATATTTTGACATTTACAAACAGTATGCAGTTTAAGAATGTATTTTTTTGCCATTTTTACTCTGTCGCAAATGGAGGACCTCCCGCTTTGGGGAACTCCTATGATAACATAATGTTAAACCAAGATATTAAGAATGCATTGCATCTGAAGACTCATTGACTTTAATTAGATTTTCTTAAATTTGTGGGAATTTTATTTGTCCAAATTGACTATATATTCATTGTTTTAGAGCTAGCGTTTACCCCAAACAATCCTTTAGTTTTTTTCTTTAAATTTAACTGACTGAATCAAGTCAGAAAGAAACATTTTGTTTTGTTTTTTTAATAATTGCAACTGTCAAAATAACCATCTAGCATTCCCGACATGCCGTTATTCCATGTTTGCTGGTTACCATTCTCCTGAATGCTGATGACATCAATGCAAAACCAAAACAACGTGACAAGAAATGATTTTGAGGGCTGAATAATACAGATGCCAAGATTGCTTCTGCCTGTGGCTATTTCCAGATAATGAGAATAAATGAATTGAGAAATGTAAACGGACCTGAGCCACCGCTGCAGGAATTGATTCGGCACCGGCTGACATGTTTGTACTCAACAAGAGCCGCAGTCAAAGAGCCTGCTTTCACATTGAACGCATTCTCAGTGTTTCTTTCTTGCAGCTTGAATAAGAATAATCTGACTTAAAAATTAAGATGCAACCCCTGTGCGTCGAAACGACTTGATTAATTACCCTTGAGTAGGCTTGCTGATGTTTCAGTCATTATGTTTCATCTAATTACTTATGCGCGAGTCTGTGCTAAAACGTTTACCTTTCCGAATGAGATTAGAGAGTGTGCTCGTGTGGACACCAACTATTCGGGTCATTAGAATTCAGAATCATGAATGGCCACTATCTTGAAAAACAATGCCGCATAGACCCTCATGTCCTTGCACTTAACCTTTTTTTCTCACCCACTTTAACTCGCCTTAAACCACATTTATAGTCAGGGAGCATAAGCAACAGGTACGGCACTGCAAGCATTATATAATAATTTTACTTATTTAAACCGATCTCAGGACTCTACAGAGAATGATTGCATAGCATAGTCTTGAACATTCGGCAAGCCTCCTCGCTGCCCATCTTTAAATCCCTCCTCAAAACTCACTTGTATTCTTTGGCGTTTGACTCGGCATGACTTAGATTTGCTATTGGTTTTACTGCTTGGTGCTTTCTACCGCCTTATTACTTATTACTTATTACTGATTCGTCTTACTGTTTATTGTATATGTTAAATCGCTCCATGTACAGCACTTTGTATGCAGCGATGGCTGTTTGAAAGTGCTCTATAAATACTGTTGACTTGACTTGACTTGACTTGTAAAATGAAGCATATCCAACATACAGTAGGCTACATTTCAACTAGGCTTAACACTAGGCGCTCCTAAATCATTCAAATGACCTTAAGCAAGGCTGTGTGATTTTAGCTCAACTTGTTATGGGAAACATTTGAATTAATAATCGTGGAAACTAAACATTGATTACGGTACAAGGACCACTTTTAATGGCGTTCCTTCCCTCAACCACCACTGAGAGAATGAAACGAAGTGCTGCTAAAAATCCCATGTTTTCATGCACGAGTAGAACAGAGAGTGGTTGTTCATATTTTAGACAGTGAACACCAAGATGTATTCTCTAGTGTTATGACTGCAAAGTTTTAAGGCACTGAGAAGCGCATCTCTTCAGGTAACATGGAGGATCCTCGTTTACATTGCTAAGTGGTCACTAAGGGACATAGGAGTGAATCTCATGATTGGTACTTGTAGAACCAAAGGGAAAACAAGAGCAACAAAAAGTGATTCCCTCTGCTTGGTCGTCTGACACACAGCACTTTGCTCCCTGCCTAAGAGGTAGGATAATGGCACAAAATGGACCTTTCTCTTTGGATTTTTTCATCGTCTCGGTCATTGAAAACATGATGTGAAAGCTGGGGAGTCTGCCAAAGGGACTCAGTGTATGCACTGAATGGTTGAAAGGAAATGTTACTTTTCTTCATGCTAGTTGATTAAAAAAGCATCATATATGGTTCAGTAAGGGTAAAAGTGTCCTGGGGAAACTTGAATTAAGGAAATCTATCTTTGAGGTCCAATGCAGAATTCATTTTTCCCAATGAAATGAGACTGAAAGGAAGTTCTTTTCAGCATCTAAAGGATTCATGAAAAAGGGAAAAGGTTTCTGTGTTGAATGCTGGGTGCTTTCAGCTTTTAGCATTATGAACTACAATCCTCTCCACTCTCCTTTGACTCTGCAAGGCAAAAAGTAGGTCTTCAAATTGCCCTGCTAACACATTTTTCTTGTGCATGGCCCAGCAACACAAACAACTTAATTAAAAAAAAGCTCAAGCTTTGTAATGACACGTTAAAATTTTCTTTTCAAGCTGCTACAACGATTTTACTCGTATTACTCGCTATTTTGGTGGATTTACCTCATTCCCTGATGCAGCACCAAACATGTCTTGACAAAATACAATGCGGATTAACATGTCTGGGCATAGCTGTTCATGTATCATCATCATCATCAGCACACACACACACACACACACACACACACACACACACACACACACACACACACACACACACACACACACACACACACACACACACACACACACACACACACACACACACATTTTATATATCCTGTGTATAAAAAAAAAAAATATATATATATATATATATATATATATATATATTAGAGCTGTCAGTTTAGTGCGTTTTTATTGGCATTAATTTAAATGAATTTTAACGGGATGAAAATTTTTCTCGCGAGATTAACGCGGCACACGTCACAAGCGGATGTGACGTTGCTCTATAAATACACCAGAAACAAAACAACAAGCGCGCGAAGTCCACGCCCATGTCTGTTTTGCCAGTCACGGCAGCGCGAGACACCGAAAACGGTACCTAAAGAGTTTATGAATGGAAAGTTTACTTTTAAAAAGTCGCCATATTGCTCCACTGACAAGACCAAAGTTATCTGTTCTTCTCTCTCTCTCTGTATCATACAGGTATACGATGTATGCCACTGATGCGATTTTACTTGTTTGGAACTATTTTTTGTGGAAGGTTAGTGTTCTGTGTCTATGTAAATAGAGCGGGTGGAGCTTCTCTGTGTTCGTCTGACAGTGACAGTGCCCTACAGCGGTAGCGACCTAGCGAAAGTAAAATGTCTCCAGTGTTGTCATTGAACCAAGTGTAGTCATTCGAAATGAGGCCTACACAAAACCGTAGAGAGACTTCCGCGCAAGTAGGACCAATACAATCAACATAGCCTGACTGTGTTAGGGGGAGTGAACCCCCCCCCCCCTTTCAGAATGGTTTGCCCCTGCAGCACGGGGGAAGTGCGTGTGCTTGTTTGTATGGCCAGCAGTTTCCAATACAGCGGCACATAATGAACACTGTTGTCCGGTGTCTCGTTATTCTTCAACAAACATACAGAAACAGAATGCTGTGTTGAAAGCAAACTTGATAAAAACGAAGTATGCAACCATGGTTTAAATCCACTATCGGCTGAGTACTAGTGTACCTTAGATGTGCACTTAATAATGTTATATTGCTCTATTTTGATTTCATAAAAAAAGCTGTTAAAGCAGCTGTTGTGTGACAAAATATTTTTTCACCATTATTGATGGACAGTAATATTGTGTGAGAGATTATGTGTGAATAACTGCACCAAATGAAAAATGTTCATGTAAAATTGAAAATTGAATTTGTTATTTCAGTAAATATTTGCATTTGGCTCATAGAAAACTGATTCATGATTCCATGTTGATGAGAGCATTAAAATGGGGGAAAAAAATATGACAAAAAATGTAAAAGGAAATTCAGAAACGAAAAAAAATGTGTGAGTAATCACGATTAATTTTTTAGTTGATTTGAGTTAATTATGACAGTTGCATTTTTAATTAGATTAAATATTTTAATCGTTTGACAGCTCTAATATATATATATATATATATATATACACACACACACACACACTCTGTACTTTATTTGTCAGATCATTTTGCCTGACCCTGTCCCTGTGTGTGTGTGTGATATATATATATAAATATAAAGAGAGAGAGTTCTTCCTGCCTATTCCTGTATTAAGGCACCTGACCACCATCCTCAAATTATTTGCATTTCTTTCTGTTTTACGCCATTGGTGGCAGGCAAAAGAGAGCAGTGCTGTTTTTTTTTTTTTACATTACCAACTTGGGTTGGCCACAGGACTACACCACTCTCTTGTCTTGGGAATTTTTCCGTTGTGAGACAAATAAAGGTTTTCTTATCTTAATTCCTGTTTTTCGCATTATAAAAAGCACAGACCACATGAACAATTGGTGTCTTATCATAATGAAATGAAAGATATGTTCATCATGTTAATACAGCAGTTCTTGTAAGTCACATATTGCTCCACAGGATTCATGGTGCAAAGCAGACATAAGTCAATCACCATCACGTGAATGTTAGAAGGGCTAATGATTTAAGTTTCCGCAATAGAAACGATTGAAAAGGGTAATTATCTGCTTACAAGGTAACATCAATTTTTCTTTTTACCTTTCCGAGATAGTTGCTCGTGCAGAATGGAGGCCCGCTATACTTGTGCTATCAAACCACTTCTCTGTGCAAGAGCGGAGTTTGATTTACCCCCTCTCTGTGGTTATTGTGATGGATGTTTATTGGAAAATGCAGTCAGACAGAGCGATAGTTGAAAGGGGCTGGACAGAGAAAAAAAAAAAGAGAAAACTGACAAAAAACTAATACAACCAAAAAAAGAGAACAATAGCAGAATACAACAGAATACGACTATGACAACGCAAGATAAGAGTCAGGTTCAATCTATATTATGTGGCATTGGAAGTTAGTGCTTGGCTTTGTGAGGAAGGGGTGCAACAAGTAACAAATAGGACAGTGCAGGTGAGTCATTCAGTGCTGCTGATGTGTGATGCGAATGGCCTTGTAGTGCCTCAATAACTGTAGAAACCGAGTGCAAATGTGAGAACAGTCTCGAAAGTGAAAAAAAAAAGTGAGTTGCCCCAAGTCAGACAACTGGACGTACAGTATGTCTACAGAGACAAGCCAGTGAATCAACACGGTCGCACATAAGCATCAGAAATTGCTTTGCAGGCACAATAAGGATGGGCGGAATTGTTCTCACCCATACAAAAGGGAAGCACAGGCCAGGGTGGTGGGGGAGACCGGGCAGTATACTACTGTACCTGCAACCAGGACAGGTCCCCAGGAACAAAACATGCACTTCACACACACCAATGCACTTCGCCTCTGCCACTCGAAGCGCAAAAGAAAACATGCACCAATGGATGAATCTGCAGGTGCAGGACCTCTAGTCTGCCGGGGGCCATTGGGTAATATGATCCCAGAAGCAATGGGAAATAATCCAACTTTTTTTTTTTTTTTTTTTTGCACAAGCAAGACAAGCCGCGTTGTTCTTTTTTTGTCAGGAGCAGTGATACAGAGTAGCAGCGGTTTTCAATTTTAACCTCTACTTTCTATGGCATACCAGGACTTTACCATCTCTCTCGTGTTTTCTCATTACCGCCAAGCACAAATAGACAAAAGTTGTCAGCTGTTTTTTTTTAAAGGATTGACTTTTGCTCAAATTCACCACAATGAAACCTAAACAAAACACACACACAAACCATGTTTTTTTTCTGTTGCTAATTAAGCTAATTCTCACATTTACTTAAATCAATGAAATTAGTGTGTCTAACATTCAGCAATTTGAAATTCAGGGACACATTTTTCATTAAATACTAACAATCCTCCATCTGCTCCCAACGTGGAATTTTACTTCAATTAAAACTCTCGATTATGACCAGGCGAACCATCCTCATCCACCGCAGCTCACTTTTACCGGCCACCGATTTTAGAATTATATTTGCGTAAGCTTCACTGATTACACAATCCCATCGCACATACACAGAGTGATTAATAGCTCCTGTCATTCATGGTGCAACATTAGTGCAGCTGTTTGCAGAGCCATGTCTCTCGCGACGGCAAATCCTGCTAATGTGCTTGCTCACAAACTAAGGAGTGGATGAAATATCTTCAATTTCTATCAATAAAGTGAGGAAGGATTTAACACTTCACACGCCACACATCCTTGTTGATCCTTGCTTTTCACAGACGACATGGCTTCCTTAATCAGAGGATTACAGGTACATCCTTTCAGCAAATTCTAATTTACGTTGTTGACACGTTGATTAATGTGGTAGGTTTACGTTCAAATACTTTTAAATGGGCGAATGGCCACATCATCGTGCTGCGTTCAATCAAGACAAGCCTCGACAACCACACCGAGGTTTGCGTCAACAGAAAATGCATCAGTGAGGCCAAATAAGGCTGTAGACAAATCACTGTAGTACGCAGAGCCTAAATGAACACACCGGCTTCCTTGGGCAACACAATGTTGTTTATCTTCCTCGTAACACTGGCCAGACAGAGATCCGCGGAGACAATCAGGAAAGTCATCATTTTATTTACACGCTATTCTGTGGTTTGTACCACCAGTGAGTATATTTAAGTGGCTCTGCTGAATCCATCAGTGCGTAGTCTTGTGAGCACAGGAGAGAGCAGACAGGTTAACAAAAAGCCTTTCAGAAGAATGTGCAGCCTAATCACCTCATCATAACACGGCATCCACGAGTAACACTAAATTCACTATTGCCTTCATCACAGAATTTACTCTCAATAAAGGACACCGCCGTTTTGGCTATGCAGACAGCCGGATCACCTCAGCCTAGCACTCATAGTACAGGCACCAGGTTTGATTACAAATTGAAGTCGAGTGAAATTGCAGAACTTAGTTCACTAGCCAAACTTCGAATTCAACTTCAAATTCTGTCACACAAAGAGCCCTGATCCGAAGTCAAATGAGGCTAAACCATATTAACCGATCGCCTGTCCGTTTCAAGCTATCTTTTCAGCAGTCTCCGTTTGGTGTGGCTAGACTATCAGTCAAAATGCATGTTGTGCATTTTTTGAGTGAAGTTAAGTATTTGATCCCCTAAAACTCAGCCAGAATTCTGGATTCCACTGATTGGCTGGTGCTCGTGTGGCGCATTGAGCTTCCAAATCAACCATTTGCCAGTACTCCTAATCGCAACTCATCATGTGTTTAATTTTTTTCAAAAGATGCCAGAAACAGTATTGTATATGTGCACGAGGCTAGAATAGATTCTAAAACCATCAGCAAAATGTTTGGTGAAATGGTAACCACTTGGAGCCATTACTTGAAAGTGCATGACGTACAAATGCATGACGAATTATTCAATGCAGCTATTCATTTATGTGATGTAGTTGTTTTTCATTTAACTGCTTTGCAATACGGCTGCCTGGGGTTTATACAACAATGACATGAATTAATTCTTGTTTTAAATGCATTTAATAACAAAAGTTGTTTTCTCCAACATAAATCCACATTTTAAACTTTTAATTAGCACGGATGCTTCTGCTGCCATGTGCCTTTATTCTGCACAACAAAAGCTATTCAAAGAATACAGTGTTAACTTTGAAACAACAATTTTATTCAGACAATCTGTACTGATGAGTAATAATTAGGAGCAATGTTTCACGTGGTTCTCCTCTGAATGATTAAAATTACACAACTGTCATGCAAAATTAATCAAAATGTAGACACTTGAAATTACAAATGAATATTTCCCTCTTTGTATAATTTTGTCACATACGTTGGCTGTTTTACAACTACCATATGAGAACACAGCTTCAATCTTTCGATTTTCGGTGATGGCAGCGATAATATTCCAGTTATTCTCTGCCTTACTGAATAGGGTACATTCGACAAGAGCTGAAAACACGAATCATTCAATAGTAACGATATATACATTTCAAACCATGTTGACGGTAACTGCCGCGGTCACAGATGCTGAAATCCACCTTGAGCAGTCTGGAAGTCTGACGGGGGCAGACGAAAGTCCATCTCCTTGTTGCATTTAATATCCTCATGGGAGCACCTGAGCTCCTCTATTTCATGTTCCCCAATTGGTGGTTAGAAGCCTTCTGGAATTGTTTAAGATGGGAAGCCTTACCGCCCCCATTTGTTTTGCTGTCGGTAATCGATGGCAGAGTGTTACTGCTAATGTGATTTATGGGTGCCATTTTCACAGTTATGCTTCATGTACAAATTGTCTTTGGTGATGTCAATTCTCCATTCTTCCTCATTCCTTTTCAGAAGTTGCTGACGCTGCATTTCTGGCTGCTGAACACCAAGAAGGAATTTGGGACATCATCAAAACAGAACTTACTTCCCTGCTTTGCATAGTCGTGAGTCCAAGGATAAAACCTGTATCCACCACTTCTCACTCTCTCAGCAACAACACAGATAAGTCCTACTGCTACATGATTAGTGTGTTTGGGGAGAACGACAATACAATACCCACATGCAGGTCGTAAATCCTATCATTTTCAAAGCTAAAGTGGGCAATAGAAGCCCCGGCCTCATGACAAATTGGATTATTCAAATTCAATGTTTAACATCTCTCAACATCCATCCATCCATGATCTGAACCGCTTTATCCTCACCAGCATGGCAGGTGTGCTGGAGCCTATCCCAGCTGATTGTGGGTAATTGTCGGGGTACACCCTGAACTGGTTGCCAGCCAATTGTAGGGCACACAGAAAAACAGCCATTCACATTCACCACACTGACAGAAAATGTTGTGTTCAATTAAAAGACCATGCAATGCTTTTGGAAAGTGGGTGAAAACTTACTTTGAATCCTGGCTGTGGTTATTTCTTCTGCCAGGAACCAAATTGCTGGTTCAAATGAAACATTTATTGGTTATATGCCTGTCATGTTCTTGTTGGGTTAAAAATCAACCAATCGAGTCTAACTGGCGGCCATGGCAGCCATTGACTTCCTGTTCATTGTCTACATGCCATTCCTCCTCTACCCAAAAAACAAAAAAAACAAAACATGATTGAAAAAGTTGTTGAAACATTTGAAGACTATTTAGATTTTAGTTTCACTACAAAACACAAACAACATTATGAACACCCACCATCACTTAGGGGTACATTAACTTCTTTCTCAATGATGTAACAAATATAGTGTACACAAAGATTTTCACAGGGCATTAAATTGTAATGTTCTGTTGAGTTCATGCCCATTACTTGAGTTAATGCAAAAATAAAATAAAATCTTGAGAACCATTGGGATGAAATATGCCGTAAGAACAGAACAAAGGAGGACTGACCTCTAATTAAAAGGAAAGCTCTCATCAAATAATCTAAAGACAAAACCACATTTCAGATCCGTGAGCTAAACCTTACGATGTAAACTTGACTTGCCAACCACATTTTGAAAAAGGAGTGTGCCATTGCTTTCAGAAACCATGCTCAAATATTTGCCGAAAGGCAAATACCACATTTAAGGGCCAGGGAATTCAATTGAAGAGGTTTATGATAAACGGAAAACCAGCAGGGGAAAGACACAGCATTGCCGCTGCACGGAGGGATTACATTGCATCCTCTGACTGTCTTTTATGGCTGCTTTATGTTGTAGGCAATGTGGCTTCTATTTTATCATCTATTTATTTTGGTGTTTGTTTGCTGAGCTCCACACAGATGATGTAGTGTTCCTGTCCACTAACCAAGGACAGTAAAAGGCAGCTGGCTGGGCTTGAGAGCGCACGATTGGAATAGGCGCAACTCCTAAAGTTTATTTGTCTGACAACGTCCATCTCGTTATATAGAATTGTACATCAAATATGTACCGAAATAGGTTTGTGAAGACTCTCATTTGACAGCACCTGGTCCATTCAGAAGGTTGACTCAACAACTTTGTGATTTATAATATTCCAGACACAGAGACGGAGCAAAAAAAAAAAAAAGTGTCGGTCGCAAATCCCTCAACCTTCGGAAGGGCAATATAAGTAAGGTTGGGTGATTTGAATGATTGAGAGGTGATGTGACGTGACCAGCTGCGAGCATATTTACTCCATCAGACGTGGCGGGAATGTTCACCACAGCAGCCAATCCAGTTTTTCCTTCTAAACTGGAAGTGGTTTTCAAGTTGAAGTAAACAGAATAGGTCAATTAATAAAAGAAGAAAGAGTAAACAGGAAGTACTCGTAACAATGACTGAATGTGCAGCTGAACGCACAGCAGATAGGCAGCCATGACTTGGCCTAATCTCCCAAAGATGCAACTATTTTGACAAAATAAGTTCCTCCACATCACATGTGTGGCGGTATCTCCAGAGCAACGTGGAAGAAGCTAATGTGCAAACTATATAGTCAAAAACAAAACAATCCAACAAACCCGTTGAATCATTTGAACAAGTACTGTAGCACTGAAGTGACTAAGTGGAAAGCATGAAAATGTGAGTTTGCGCAGCCTGCCCTCATTAACATTTGCGGTTTAGCCGCGAATAAATCTCGGGCAGCAATCCATCGTGCCATCTTTAGATCATGTACATTTGCAAGTAGCAATGATGCTGGCGCCGTATGTAGGATCATAACTTTAAACTTCTGCTTTCATTTTCAGGCATGTTCATTACTCCAGAGGGATTTTTCCTAGTTCACTCTTTTATATTGTTCTACATTTGTGGTACTGTTCAATAAAAACTTTTGAAATTAAAGGAAAAAAATGCATGTTAATACAATGTTGAATTTCTCTATTTCTGTCAGTGCCAATGCTTTAAAACTGGCAATTTAAAAGCAATGTAAAGTCCATTACTTCTTTTTACGTTCATGTCTGTATTCTATACATCCTTTCCAGTGCGTCTAGGCCAGGGATGCTCAAACCTTTTGGATCGAAGATCTACTTTTCGATCAACTAACCTCCTGGGATCTACCCTTACCGCGACGCGCGCGCACACGCACGCCCTGATGAGAAACAGCCTGAAACTGAGGCATGCGACGCTCTTTTGCAGCCTGTTAACTAGCGTAGCTCACACGTACCGTTTTAAAGTGCTGGGCCCTCCTAGATTCCTATTCTTTGCTCGTGCCCTCGGTGAATTGTACACGAAGCAAACTCTGAATGAGAATAATGACGATAAAAGATAGAGCGCAACAGCTCTGATTACAAGCTGCAATTGCAGACTGCTGAGCGCTAACAACTTCCGGTGACGTAATCACGCGCCACCGTAAATTCAAGATTTACCCGCTTTATTTTATGATTTATTTATGATTTTTATGATTAGGGTGCAGTGTACAATAACACAAAAAATATATTATTAACATATACAAAGACACACAAATGGTTGTTTGTTTTTTTTCCTCCTCAACACTCCTCGGATCTACTTGAGACCTGTCTTAGATCTACCGGTAGATCAGGATCTACCTAATTGGCACCCCTGGTCTAGGCTATGCAATAACAATTATCAACGAAGCCTGCCACAAATCGACGAGTCCCCAATGGCAGTTGCAATTAATAAACTAATCCGATCATATGTAAATTGCAGCATGTTCCATCAGGAAGTCGCTGCTCTTAAATAATCAATATTTTATAGCCTAAATTATTCAAAGTACAGTACATACGAATGAAAAATGAATACAATCAAGATGAAGCAAATTAAACTTTGCCGCTTGTATCATCATTCCTGGTACATTTTCTTTTTAATGGAGAAGGCAGTGAAACCATGAGGAAAATGAGGAAAAAGCACAACGTTTAGGAGCAGCAAAATAAACACTTGTATGGTTTTATTATTTCACTTCATTCATCCCAATCATTTTGCTTTACTAGTATGTCTAATTTAAAAGCATTCAATGGATCAACAAGAGCAAAAGTGAAATTGAAAAAAAAACCCAAGAAGGATTGTTCTTTTCCGTTTTAAAATTGCTGTTGCATTATACAGTACACTGCATGAACTGGATTATGGATACACTATTTAATCGATCTGTTGCCATGGAGTGGAGGGGTTGTGACAAACAAGTCATGTACTTCGACATCCGAGCTCATGAATGCCACACACACAGTTTATTCGAGAGAGAGAGAGAGAGCTAACAAGTGTGCTGTTACTCTGCCATACATGAGCTGTGGTTTGTTGTAAATAAATGCAAGTTTACTGTCTAACCTTGAAAGATGTTACAATGTATTGTTTTCAAAATGCCGCTTACAGTGTAGCCAGGCATAAAGCCTCACTGTAAGATAAAAACACCCATTAGCTAACTACATTTCACACAAGTTGTCAAACTTTGCAGATCATTTGAAAACATTAGACTACAGCAGTGGTCCTCAACTAGAAATGCTGTCGGTCCACTTTTTTTTTTTTTTAAATAAGACCAAGGTCTGGTCCCATGCACAGCGGTCATGGGGAGCAGGGCAATACGCCCATTTAGTATGGTTAAGCTAAGCTTATACAAATCAACACTCCTCACAACCAACCAATAATGGGGTGCATGAAAATAACAATTATTCACTTTGCCAGTACACAGCAAATAATGAGGGGTATTGTGTTGAGGCACACGAACTCTATTATTTTGTTAAGCTGTGGCTGCTTAATAATAGAAATAGCCCTTTTAGAGGAAATAAGACATCTTTATTTGAACTTTGTTAAACAGTAGTTGTCTTTTTTTCCCTTAATTTAACAAAAGCAAATCAAAATACTAATTTTACCAAAATAAATACTAAACATAAAAACAAAAATATCATTTTCATTTGTACAATTCCCCTTTTCACATCCCTTCAGAAATCACTTTAAAAATATAACAGAAGAGGAGTTAAGAACCATTTTAAATACTGACACAAGGGAGCACAGGAATGTGCAGTGCTGTTCTTCCACTATAAGTGAATTCGATGTCTGAGGCATGCAAATATTATTTGAGGACGCCATTGTGACGTTCATTTACCTTGCGGTGTTCTGCTGTTAAACAGCTGCAAAGTAGACGGCAGCAGAACTGCACACAATCGAAACCTCCCGCGATTCGTTTTGTCTAATTGTCAGTGTGCCGCTCTCCTGGGCTGAAGCTGTGAGCACACTGTGGCGTCGCGCATGCGTCTGTTTCCTGACACAATCATCCATTTTCAATGCGTGCTGACGCTTATGTATGGACACACCTTAAGTTCAGAGGAGCCAATCAGCGCATCGTATATGCTTACGCTTATGTATGGACACACCTTAAGTTCAGAGGAGCCAATCAGCGCATCGTTATCGCCGACCTGCCCTGCTCAGGCAGGGTCTCGAGTGAGTCAAACATACACACAAAGTCGCGCTGCCGCTGTCCTCTGCGTTACATGTTAGTACACGCAAAGAATACAACAGATCATTTTAACAAGCGATCGCGGTAATGCGCAGATTATAGTCCACAAATATAAAATGTATAACGTAAAAATCAATTTATAAATTGTTTTATACAATTTGCCGAGGGTCCGGACAGAGGAGGTCGGCGGTCCGGTCGTGGATCGCGGTCCGCCAATTGAGGAAGAGGGGACTACAGCAACCACAAATATATTCTTGCCCGGAATGGTCAAGTTAAACCCACTTTAACTTGACGGGTGGGGGGGTTAACTGGGGGCATGTTAGGATGCAACCATTTCTTCTTGAAGGCAGGTGGTGGGCGATCAAAGTGGGAGTAAAGTCTAAACACCTTTTATGCACACTATGGATACAATATTTAGGATAAAAACATTGAATTTAGTATTCATAAATTCATTGCCAATTGGGGTGGCAAAAGATTTGTTCCAGGTGGCAGCTGCCTGTGGTGGACAGGCACCAAGTGCCTGCAGTCTGGAGTTTTCTGTCTGGTGATGCTTTGCAGGCACCTTTGGTTGTTGCCCCCCTACAGGTATTGATGTCTGCATTTTTTGTCTAAATGAAGTGAAAAGGAAGACAACGAAAGCAGATGCTTGCAGAATCCCTTCTTTGATGAGGAATAAAACTAAAAGTGCTTTGGAGAAGGTAGACATTGAACATTTGAACACCCTTGTGAATACACATTTGAACATGGTCACATTTAAGAACAGAAAAATGAGCATCCTGTGTGTTCATTTTTGTAGAGACAAGGTCATTTGGTACCAGAATGAGGAGAAAGAAAAGTATGAGAAAAAAAAAAACAGCGAGTGATTTTATAATATTGTATACCAAACACTGTTGTGTATGGCTGCCAATAGAAAGGACTTACAAATCCTGACGGTGTGACTTCTAATAAATAACATGATGAATTATCAGGTGTACACGGATGTATTACCTCTTCACTTCAGTTATGAAGGCTATTGGTGCAAATACACTTCACCAAAGAAGACTCACATTCTGAACAACTTTGGACATCGTTGTCCTCTCAAGGATATCATTTCTGTTTGAGATGTGACCGTTTTGACCCAAAGTGGACTCTCTTGAGAAGTTCATTTGCCTTCGATTTAACCTTCACAGACAAACTAAAGAAAGACAAAATAGTCAATGCTGCGTGTGCATAAATGAGGATATTTTGAAGATGAGACTTTGCCTTCAAGCTCAGGTGAACTGCCCTTTTTAATCGAGAGGTTAACTTTGTGTTGGCCTCCATTGTAAATCACAAAAGGCATGTAAATGAAGACATAAATTATAGATTACAGGGTACAATGTGAAAGGAATAACAAATGTGGACTTCGGCGGTATAGCGTATCAATCTCTGAGGCTGATGTTATGAGAGTCCAACTATTATAGTAACAGGGATAGTTCCCCCGTGAAGCAGACAACCCAGCCAGTCATTTGAATTTCCAATTTAGACATTAAACCGGTGCCGTTAGCTCGACTGACCAATATCTGGTCAAGGACAAATCCCAGTTATTGGGTAGGATGACCAGTGATCATTCATTAGGCGACAGTTCCCTCTGCCCTCTTCCCATCAGGTATGGCACTAGACCGGGGCGAGAGGCTCAATCAGAAAATCTGTTAAGCCCTGCCACAATTTTATTTGACATGCTAAAATGTAATGATAAATTAGTTTCTCAGCCCCGCTATTTGTCGGTCTCGCACCTCCTTTAGCGCCGAGAGGAACAAAAAAAAATCCTGGAGCCGTCCCTTCTCCCCGGTGATTTTACCATTTGGACTGCAGAATATCACGTAGGCATGCGACTCGGTCACGAGTTGAAAAATCAGAAAATTTGCTCACCAGAAAGGAGCAAAAGGTTTGATTTGTCATACGTCCTTAGACATGAGGCCTCCATGTGTTCTAGTGTTAAACCACACAAGGATAGAAGACAGACATCCACGATGGCAGCTGTTGACTGTCACCACATGCGTGGTGATCATCTGCACAACCAACATCTGCATATTTTGCTCGCAATGACGTTAAGTCACAGACTGATGAAGAGAGTCAGCAGATTGTATAGAGAAGCAATACTTGTGACCTCTCAGAGTGTGCAATTCATGAAGCGAGTAGTAAATGACTTCATAATACCATAATGAGAGCAGTTTGGGGTCTCCAAGGAGGGATTATCACTAATTGGCCCAGCTGGTGAAACATCTCTAGTTGTGTTATCATTCTGGATGGGACAGTGGAGCAACCTTAATTGTCACGAGGCGATTTACGACACCTATCAGCAATAAACATAACAAGGTCAAAATATTTGCATGACCGCCCGTCGCTGCCCATCTCCTGCACCAAAGTAGATGTTTTCATCACTATTTTGGAGAGTTAATCTCCACTCTGCCAATCCAATCTAACGAAATGGAATGGAATGACTATACAAGATTTTGGATTTGGTCCATGGATTTTTGTCTCCCATTCACTAAGAAGAAATACTGGCACGACTCAAAATTGTAAGGATGAAAAATGACCAGAACTTTGAGAGGTCAAACAGTCACCACTCATTGATGTCACATGAAACTATCGCGGAATGCAAAATACTTCAGGTAAACGTCAATCTAGAGCAGGGGTCGGGAACCTATGGCTCGCGAGCCACATGTGACTCTTTTGATGATTGAATCTGGCTCGCAGATCAAACAAAATATTCTCGCTTGTTTAATCCATCATCGATTTTTTTTACTGCTCATTTCCTGTTCAGGGCTGCAGTTGGCTCCAGGAGCAATTTTGATTGGGTAATACTGGCCTACATTGGACGTTGCTGCGGAAACAGACTTTAGATTCAGGCCGCTCAGTCATTAGCTCAAAGCCAATCCTAAACGAATATGATGGCGAAAAGGAAAAAAAGATGATGAGTATGGTAGACTTCAGGACGAATGGACCGAAGGATTCACCTTTGTGGAGAGAACAGGTTCTGCGGTGTGTCTGATTTGCAATGACAAAATACCATCGATGTAACGGTCGAGTGCAAAGCGACACTTTGAAACGCGGCATGCTACATTCGCATCAAAATACCCTGCGAGAGACAGCGGAAAGGAAATGTACAAGCTAGCCAGCAGCAACTCAGCGTATGGACACGGTAAGCCGACTATAATTCTGCAAGTTTTGCTGGATTTTTGGCAATCGTGAGGAACGGAAAACCATTCACATTAATGGCGAGTATGATCACAAAATTATTTTAAAAAGTACATTCAGAGACTTACACTGACTTTTTGTTGAATTAACTTTTACAATAGTTTTTTTATTAAATGTATATATATATATATATATATATATATGGCTCTCACTGAAGTGTGTTTCCAAATATTTTGCTTTATTTTTATACAACGCAAAGGCTTAACTTCCTTTGCGTTATTGTGATGGCTCTCAATACAATTCGGATAAAGTGACAATAAATCAAGCTCAGGAAGCATAGAACAAACCTTCCGAGTCAACTGTATCCCAAAAAAGAAGAGACTCACCTCTCAGGCACACATTGTAGTTGTCCTAAATGGCAACGCCTGTATGTGGATCCCCAAAAACATTCTCAAGATGACTTGCCTGAAAAACAAGGTATGAAGAGCACGGCGAATGTGAAAACAAACAAATAACGCTAAGATACTAAAAACAAGGAGCGGCCACTAAAAATAAAAAAAGAAATGGACAAATAACTTGTCTAACTAGTTCGAAATGTGAAATTAAGGTGACATACTTATCTATAATTGGAGACAAGTGCAAAGGGTCAGTCAATCATCGAGGAGGGAAATACAGGAAAAAAAGAGAAGGAGAGAGAGAGAGAGAACTTCTACTAAGCGCACGGAGGTCTTCAAGTGAATAGTCCAACACGAGCACGCTGCTGCAGTTGCACCTAAAAAGCCAGTGATTGCGATTCCCGACAGGTGCGTTGCCAAAGGCCTCACCCACCACCCATCACTCACCCACACACTGAAAATATAACAACACACTTGCACACAGACGCATGACAGAAATCCTTCCTTATGTTCATCAGTACTGTTAATGAGGAGGCTACACATTCTGGTAGAAATGGTTTAATGTTTCACGAGACTATAACGGAACAACTTGGACACCAATAAGGTCTTCTGGCTAAGGTTCAATTGTGATTGTTTCTTCAGGGGAATAGTTTTAAAATGTCAACAAATTGGAGGTCAATCGGCACCCCAGAATGGATTGTGTGACGTTCAATGGTATTTATCAGGTCAGTGGTTTTGGAGATGGCAAAATTCATGCCTTTATGGACTTCTTTCTACATACATTTTTGCTGCTGGAGGCTGTAAATTTCCCCAGTGTGGGACGAATAAAAGATATCTTATCTTATCTTATCTTACTTTGCTTTGTGCACTGCGAAACAGAAAAAAAGACCTTCCCCAAAATCTTGAAGGCATACAATTTTTTTCCCAAGACAATGAAGAGTCAATGTGAACAAAGTAATCCAGCCCCCGATCGATTAAGTCTAATATAAAAAGTAAATCAGAAGTCTTTTGTCAACATGAAGCACCTTTTCAAACACCTTCTAGAACATATTCATTTCAGTTTCAATGACTTCTGTTTTTATCATTTCCAATTGTATCACCACAATTGTCTCTTTCCGCATTTCCTCCTCCTCTTAATCTTCTTTCTTTTCAGTATCCTCACCCAGAGTCTTCTGATGCAATGCTCTTTCCCCAGATCAATAGGAAATCTCGACGTCAAAAGAGCCCCTCTTGGCTGCCCCTTTGCCTAATTTCCTCCAGGTCTCCCGTGATTGCAGACGCACTTTGTGGACAAACCAGAGTTCTGTAATCCTGTTGGAAAGGATCTCTTCTCACCCAATACTCCCTCTTCTGATCACTTCTCATTCTCTTCCGCTGCAACCAGCAAGAATGCACAGTGCCTTAATCAACTGCTTACTAAAGGAGGTTAGCGGAGCTTTTTGTGAGACTCAAATGAGAAACAGCCTCAGAAAATGAGATACTGGCACTAGACACAATGTGGAAAAAAAAGACAGATACAAAGGGAGTGTGTTAAAAAAAAAAAAAGATTGAGACTGAGAAGTTGTGCATTCAGCCAAGCTGCAAAACTCCCCCGCCCTGCATTTCATCACCCTATGTAAACGTCTCTCTCTCTCTCTCTCTCTCTCTCTCTCTCTCTCTGCAGCTGTGGTGTGCCAAGCATCACCTCCACAGAGCAAGTGCCTTTACTTGAGCAGAGGAGGGAGAGGGGAGAGGAGAGTGGCGGCACGGGATAAAGAGAAAACCCTCAGGAGCGTGCACCAGGGTGCATATGCGACTTTGCTGAGAGAGACGGAAAGTGCACAGGGAAACGGGCAGAGGTGTTGGAGTATCAAAGTGATCGCTGGGGCTGGGAAAGCCTGCAGAGGGTGAATCAAACACTGTCGCTGTTGATCCCGGTGTGCCTGGCACAGCAAAGAACCCGGAATAGTAGAGTTAAAAGGTTGCGGGATTTGGCAAGTGGGGGCTCGGGGGGGATCCTTTTACAGAGACAACCGGGCCAGATACATGCTGCGAGACACAATTGACTGGAGAGAGATTGTGACACATTTGCTGCAAATCTTCTTCCTTTAAAGGCGTCAAAAGGCTAGGTAAGAAAGACAAGACATTACTACTTTTGGCTTCACTGATGCTGGATGATGGAGACGAAAACTCTGTGAAAGAAAAACCCATTTCAAAATCCAGACTTACTGAAAAGCTCTTTTTACTCAGAATTCTTTTCTGGGCTTTTGCACCCTCAACCAGCACAACATATAAATAACCTTCTTTCTCCAGACCATTAAGATGCCTCCTGCTGATGCAGTCTGAACTGTAAGTGGATTACAACCGCAATGTTTTGGGACTGCTCTTTGAAAAAGGAAGAGGAAAACCCATAAGTGGCGGATTTGCATCTGTCAAAGTAGAAGAGGATCCTGTGCCGCTTTTGTCTTTCTCTTGCTGTGGATTACAGATGGGCTTTCTGATCTCTGCAAAGTCTCATGGGTGACTGCGCACCAGTCATTAGGATAAAGTACAAAGGGGGACTCAAGTGAGGACTAAGATGAACCTTTTTCTCTGAAGATCAGGAAAATACGAATGTTGAAAGTGAATCTGCAATGTAATATTTTGTACCTAATAATAGGACATCTAAGTCATTTGTTTTATTTAAATGTTTTAAATTTAAAATGTTGCATTGCATTCAATGAGGATGAGACATGCTGGCATCCGTTAACTTGCTGGCACCCTGGTTGAGAGTGATTCTCTGTATGAAGGGTTCTGTCTACCTGGCAGGTGGCTTGGATATAAGCAAAGAGTGACTGAGTTGATATTCGTAACTCCCGTTTCCGGGATTCTGGCTAAAACAGAAGCCACTTTGGCGAATACTACAACCTGGGCACACAGAGGACACTCCTCTCCAGGACACACCTTCTCCTCCGCCTCTCAATTTCGCAAGGATGGTACCCCCACCTCCCACCAACAAACCACACGTATGCCTGTCCACCATCCTCATCATGAGCAGCATGGCATTGATTGATGCCTACCTGGTGGAGCAGAACCACGGCCCGCGCAAGATTGGCATCTGCATCATGGTGATGGTGGGAGACATCTGCTTTCTGATTGTCCTGCGCTATGTGGCCGTATGGGTGGGGGCCGAAGTGCGCACGTCCAAGCGGGGGTATGCCATGATCCTTTGGTTCCTCTACATCTTTGTGCTGGAAATCAAGGTCTACTTTGTGTATCAGAACTATAAGGCTGACAGGAAAAGCCTGGACGCTCTTGCCAGGAAGGCACTAACACTGCTGCTCTCCATCTGCATTCCAGTGCTCTTTGTGGTGCTGGTGGCTATTGACCACATGGAGTATGTGCGTGCCTTCAAGAAGCGCGAGGAAATCCGCAATCGTCTCTTCTGGGTGGTGGTGGATTTGCTTGACATTCTGGACATTCAGGCCAACCTGTGGGAGCCCCAGAAGAAGGGCCTCCCTCTGTGGGCGGAGGGCTTGATGTTTTTTTACTGCTACATCCTCCTCCTCGTGCTACCCTGTGTGTCTTTGAGTGAAATCAGCATGCAAGGTATCAACATTGTGCCCCATAAGATGCTTCTGTACCCAATCCTCAGCTTAGTGACCATCAACGTCATCACACTCTTTATCCGTGGTGGCAACATGATTTTGTACAGGGATGCAAGGGTGTCGGGGATCCTAATAGGGAAGAACGTACTGGCTATCATTCTAAAGACCTGCAGCTTTGTCCAGTACAGGAGACAGTTGCAGAGTGCCCCACCTGCTTTTGGTGTTGAGCTGCAGAAAAACTCACTTGCCCACGCTCGCCCTGCCCCCACCCCTCCGCAAGTCGTTATCCAGGACCAGACACCCTTGCCTGAGGTGACAACATGCGAGCACACGTGACAAGATGCTTTGCAGGATCCTCAAGATGCTGGCAGGGCACAATGTTTTACACTTTTTTTAGGTCATCTGATCAAACGGAATACTAATGCACACACAAGAGTGTTATCCAGCATTTCCAGGTGTGTCATGTTGCAATTTAGATCTTGTGATTTTGTTGAAATGCTTTCCTCCTGTGAATTTGGTTGATTGTGTATTTTTCCAATGGTGCGGGGGGAAAAAAAACAAGAGTACCGGTATATATTTTCAAATTGGCTGTTGCATTCTAATGTGTGATGCGGTGTCTATTATTATTAATATTTTTATTTTTTTGCTTGAGTCTTATTAGTCGATGGCTTTCGAACAAAACCTGAGCAAACAATGAGGGACTCCAATTAATGTGAAAATAACTGTTCAAATGATGGCAGAAGTGTCTTTTCTATGTGACCTTTTGATAAAGTACTGTCCTTCTTCTGTGAGAACAGGGTTTGCATCACACCATTTCAAAGTCATTGGACCAGTTAAGTCAGTGTGTGATTTGTTTTCAAGTCAAATTCCGCAGGTCTTTAATTAACCTGTGCTGCAAAAATAAAACATAAAATGATTTTTCCACTCAATGCTGAAGTGATGATTTTGCAGCGTCTATCTATCTATCTATTCTTTCTTAATTTAAACCTGGCACCTCCAGTTAGAGACTCCACAAGGCATCATTGAAAAGGCATCATTGAAAATTTGAAAACACGGGAGACAAAAAAACTGTCTCCCATGTTGCATAAGACATCATAAAAGAATACTCTATATATCTCGGTGTTTACTGCCGAAGTAGCCAATAAACTCCGAGATGGCTTATTAATTCAATGTTGGTTATTTTGTAGGGAAAAAAAAACATACCTTGTAAAATAGCACAAATCACATACTTGGCATATGCAAGGTGAAGAAACTGGACCATTCCCACCAAACAGCATGGGGAGGTCAGTTATATAGCAGCTAATTGGGACTTATGAACTCGATTTCAAAACAGGCTTCTCTATATAAGGCATTCATTACATCTCTTAGCATCTGTAACTACAGTCTCCTTAACTTATTTAAAGCACGCTGGCTTTTCCGAGAGTGCACTAACTGGTTCACTATTTGAGCCAATGAGAATAAGGGTGGGCTAGTTCTGTTTTTGTCATTTTTAATTTCAATGCAGAAATGAAGAGCGAGTGAGAGGCATATCTTTCAGATTAATATCGTGTTAAATCAAGGTTAAGCAGCAATTTTGATATATGAGGGCAGTCCATCATTTCATTCAGCACCTTTTTTTTAGCTTGGGGGGCCAGTGCATCTTCATGTCAGTAAAGGTGAACGTTAGTTATCACTTTTCATTTGGATCTATGAATTATGAGAGTGGTGATCATATGCTGGGATAAAAAGCAAGACATCATAAATTCAGCAGGTGGGCGCAGCTTCAACAAAGGAACACATACAGTCTTTAGAATTAGAAAAATTGATTTGTCAAATATAATTCTGCAATTTACAATGTGCCTATTAAAAAGAAGACTTAAAACAATTTCTGAAGTAACCACCAATTAAAAAAAAATACCAGGTTACATTTAGCCCATTTTATTTTCAAGATGGAATGTCAGTTATAATTTTAAAAAACAATCATTACCACATTGTTTGGGTCCTCTTGATCTTATGAAGCAAATGATTTGCATCTGTTGAGTGAAAAATAAATCAAAGAATAAACTATAAGGGGAAAAAAAATAATTTCTGTTGCCACTCGTCCCACTTCAGATTCAAATTATTCAGACCTCTTCCACAGAATCAGGAAGAACATGGAAGTAGATGGCTCATAAAAGTGCACAGATTGTCACTCAGGGTTCAAAGAGGCTCAGTGGAGGCTTGGTAGGTCACGTGACCTGGTGATTGAGACCTTTGTAATGACATATTAAAATAAAGGAAACTGCTACAGAAGTCATGATGAGCTCGGTTCTAAGTCTGCTGAGAACAGTATTTTTTATTGGGTTAATATTACATGAGCACTACATTATGATGACACATCACGCTGTTGTGAGTTGTAATGTTTAAATATGAATGCAGCAAAATCTCTCAGATCACCGAAGAACCATTAATTCATTCATCATTGATTAAAATACTGCCGACTCAAAAGAAGACCCTCAAAAAGGTGTCAATGGTGCTCATGTCCACTGACCCCACAACACCACCTAGTACTAAATGAATAGTGCAGACATTCAGGTAAATGCATCACACTCCCAGATGTTTTACTGAGAGTGATATTGGGTGCACTGGCCCACATTAACGCTGACATAACATAGTGGCCTGTACCCAGCAAGAAAGAGAAACGGCAGCAGTAAATTCACAACCCGACCTTGGGCAGTCTGGGATAGCAGCACGGCCGCGAAAACGAATCTATTTTTCATGGAAGTCATGTTGAGGCAGAAAAATAGCAGAAATAGATGCTCATCAAATATTGATTTCCTTCTATTGGGGCTAAGCGATCATAGATTTCGGAAGAATAGTCAGAAGATGTTTTTCAGCTTGAACAAAATTGTCTATTGATGATTTTGCATTAACTTAAAAAAAAATCCCCTTAAAGGTCCACAGTTAAAGTTCCGTGTACATTTCAAAGTGTGATGGCCAGTTCACATGATGAAAATGTCCATTCAATACATGCAAGCAAGCCAAGATGAGCTGAAGGCTATTTTGTTGTAGGATGGTTAGCACTGATTTGTTTTTTCGCAAATTATCTTGGGACATTTAGAAGGGATTGCAAATATGGGCAACTTACTCTGTCCTATTAATCCTACTGTAATAAAAGATCTGAATTTGTCATAAGATCATGCCCATGACTTGAAATGACAGAGTTAGTCTCTTCAGTCCTCCTCCGTGAGTCATCACCTTACCGTGGTGGGGGGGTTTGTGTGTCCCAATGATCCTAGGAGCTAAGTTGTCTGGGGCTTTATGCCCCTGGCAGGGTCACCCCGTTACGGACTCGGGTAAACCGAGTTAGGGAGGGGGATCCAAAAAACGTAGACAAAAACAAGGTCTCCGATGTAAAGACAATTTAATGTCCAAATCGAACCGAAAATAAGCGAGAACATAAAGCGCTGGTCCACAATGAGGACCAGGAGGTAAATCCAAAAACGACTAACAAAAGGTGCTTGCACAAAAGAGCAAGAAAAGGAAAGTAAAGCCCACAAACTACGAACGAAAAACTATGTAACACTTTGTACACGCAAGAAAAGCCAGATCATCAAAACAAAATGGTACTTACATACAAACTTGGTACCGAGACTACACGCGAAAACACGCCGAGGTCAAAAGCCACTAGTCAATGAGCAATGAGGTGAGCAATGCCATAAACAATACTCCCACAACAGGTGAAGAACGTAGGAGTCCTTAAATAGTGTCTCTATTGATTAATGATTGCCAGCAGGTGTGCTAGGGAGACCACTCCTGCCACCTGCTGGCCAGACCGAAAAACCGAAATGTGACACACCCATGGCAAACAGGTTCTAGGTGAGGGGCCAGACAAAGCACGGCTCAAAGACCCCTGATGAAGATTAAAATAAATGGATCTAAGTTTCCCTTCCCCGGAAGCGGGTCACCGGGGCCCCCCTCTGGAGCCAGGCCTGGAGGTGGGGCTCGTTGGCAAGCGCCTGGTGGCCGGGCCTACACCCATGGGGCCCGGCCGGGCACAGCCCGAAGAGGCAACGTGGGTCCCCCTTCCCATGGGCTCACCACCCATGAGAGGGGCCAAAGGGGTCGGGTGCAATGTGAGCTGGGCGGCAGCCAAAGGCGGGGACCCTGGCGGTCCGATCCTCGGCTGCAGAAGCTAGCTCTTGGGACATGGAATGTCACCTCTCTGGCAGGGAAGGAGCCCGAGCTGGTGTCTGAGGCAGAGAACTTCCGACTGGATATAGTCGGACTTGCCTCCACACACAGCCTGGGTTCTGGTACCAGTTCTCTCGAGAGGGGTTGGACTCTCTTCCACTCTGGAGTTGCTCACGGTGAGAGGCGCAGAGCAGGTGTGGGCATACTCATTGGCCCACGGCTCAGTGCCTGTACATTGGGGTTCACACCGGTAGACGAGAGGGTTGCCTCCCTCCGCCTTCGGGTGGGTGGACGGGTCCTGACTGTTGTTTGTGCATATGCACCAAACAGCAGCTCAGCATACCCACCCTTTTTGGAGCCCCTGGAGGGTGTGCTGGAGAGTACTCCTGCTGGGGACTCCCTTGTTCTCCTGGGGGACTTCAATGCTCACGTGGGCAATGACAGTGAGACCTGGAGGGGCGTGATTGGGAGGAACGGCCCCCCCGATCAGAACCCGAGTGGTGTTTTGTTATTGGACTTCTGTGCTCGTCACGGATTGTCCATAACGAACACCTTGTTCAAACATAAGGGTGTCCATATGTGCACTTGGCACCAGGACACCCTAGGCCGCAGTTCGATGATCGACTTTGTAGTTGTATCATCGGATTTGCGGCCGCATGTTCTGGACACTCGGGTGAAGAGAGGGGCGGAGCTGTCAACTGATCACCACCTGGTGGTGAGTAGGCTCCGATGGTGGGGGAAGATGCCGGTCCGTCCTGGCAGACCCAAACGTATTGTGAGGGTTTGTTGGGAACGTCTGGCGGAATCCCCTGTCAGAAGGAGTTTCAACTCCCACCTCCGACAGAGCTTTTCCCATGTTCCAGGGGAAGCGGGGGACATTGAGCCCGAGTGGACCATGTTCCATGCCTCTATTGTTGAGGCGGCCAATCTGAGTTGTGGCCGTAAGGTGATTGGTGCCTGTCGTGGCGGCAACCCCCGTACTCGCTGGTGGACACCAGCAGTAAGGGCTGCCGTCAAGCTGAAGAAGGAGTCCTATCGAGCCTTTATGGCCTGTGGGACCCCAGAGGCAGCTGACGGGTATCGACTGGCCAAGCGGAACGCAGCTTCGGTGGTCGCCGAGGCAAAAACCCGAGCGTGGGAAGAGTTCGGTGAGGCCATGGAAGCCGACTTCTGGATGGCTTCGAGGAAATTCTGGTCCACCATCCGACGTCTCAGGAGGGGGAAGCAGTGCACCACTAACACTGTGTACAGTGGTGATGGGGCGCTGCTGACTTCGACTCGAGACGTTGTGAACCGGTGGGCAGAGTACTTCGAAGACCTCCTAAACTCCACCAACACGCCTTCCTTAGAGGAAGCAGAGCCTGGGGACTCTGAGGTGGGATCTCCTATCTCTGTGGTTGAAGTCACCGATGTGGTTAACAAGCTCCTCAGTGGCAAGGCCCCAGGGGTGGATGAGATCCGCCCGGAGTTCCTCAAGGCTCTGGATGTTGTGGGGCTGTCCTGGTTGACACGCCTCTGCAGCATTGCGTGGTCAACAGGGAGAGTGCCTCTGGTTTGGCATACCGGGGTGGTAGTCCCTCTTTTTAAAAAGGGGGACTGGAGGGTGTGTTCTAACTACAGAGGGATCACACTCCTCAGCCTCCCTGGTAAGGTCTATTCAGGGGTGCGGGAGAGGAGGGTCCGTCGGGAAGTCGAGCCTCAGATTGAGGAGGAGCAGTGTGGTTTTCGTCGCGGCCGTGGAACAGTGGACCAGGTCTACACCCTTAGCAGGGTCCTTGAGGGTATGTGGGAATTCGCCCAACCAGTCTACATGTGTTTTGTGGACTTGGAGAAGGCGTTTGACCGTGTCCCTCGGGGAGTTCTGTGGGGGGTGCTTCGTGGGTATGGGGTACCGAACCCCCTGATACGGGCTGTTCGGTCACTATACCACCGATGTCAGAGTTTGGTTCGCATTGCCGGCAGTAAGTCGGAATCGTTTCCAGTGGGGGTAGGA